>NC_073383.1:39743960-40943960 GCF_028641065.1 Leucoraja erinaceus
TTCCAAATGGAATTCAAACTGGAGGTGGTGAAGGGAGGACTTAAGCCAGAAAGGGTTATTGGGAAGAAAGAGCCACTTTAAATTTAGTTGCATCTGGTTGGGTAACTATAGTAGGGTGGAGATTATTCCATGCTTTAATTGTGTTTAATTAAACAAAAGAGAGGGAAGTTGCTTAAAGGGCTTACGGGAATCTGGGTGATAGTTAACCAATAGAGGTGAGGGTGTCAAGAACAAGAAGAGAGAAGAATGAGAGGCAGCCCTTCCTGATGTGAAAATGTGAAGCATTGCTGTACACAAGAGCTGTTGGGTCTAGGGGTTAGCTGACAATGTCAATGCCCAAAACCAGGTCCACTAAGTCGATGCCAACTATTATCCACCCATTTACACTTGTACTACATGAATCCCATGTTTTATACTCCCCACATTCTCCATCAACCTACCCCACATGCTCCCATTCACCTACATATGAGGAGCAATTACAGCAGCCAATTGACTATCATTGGGACGTGGGTAGAAACTGAAGCAGCTGGAGGAAACTCGTGTATCCACAGGGAGAACGTGCAAAGTCCACCCAGGCAGCTCCAGAGATGAAGATCAAACCCAGGTCTCCCAACTGTGAGGCAGCAGCTTTACCAGCTGCACTACAGTGCCATCCGGGTGTTTCAATGAAAGCATTCTACTCATTGAGAACTCAGTTTGCCAACATATCAACAGAAGTATTTATAAACAGACACAAAATTCACACACAATTATTCTGGAAACAAAGAGAGACATTCACATTACATTTATTGTGCACAGCACATTAAGCTGCATTGGTTAGCGCAGTTACCTGCAGTCATGCTTTTCCAGTTCAAAGTGGGGGTTAAAGTTCAGCAGGATTTTCTGATGGTTCTCGGGGGCTCGGACGACCCACTCACACCTCTGGTGCGGTGTATAGTCATGAGGGTATCCTGGCGAGGTGATGTAACCTGCTTCCCTCGCATTCAGCTGCTTTCCACAAGGATCGTTCCCTTCAAGAGAAACAACAATGAGCATTCTCACCATCAGGGCTTGGATGGGACAAACATAACCATCATAATCAGGCTCTTTCATCATTCGTTTTCACCTGCCGACCAAACTGAAGAGAGGGGATGTTCAGGGTTCGGGGTAGGAGGAGGAGGGAGCACTGCAAATGGAGACGCAAGAGATTGCAGATGCTGGATTCCGGAGCAAAAAATCAGAGTCTCACAGTCATGAAATTATACAGCACATAAAGTAGCCCTTCGGCCCAACTCGTGCATGCCGACCAAGATTCGATCTGAGTTAATCATGGGTCAGGATTTATGAGGCCAAGGCAGGAGAATGGGGATAGGAGGGAGAGATAAATCAGCCATGTTTGAATGGCAGAACAGATGTGATGCTTCCTGGACTCCATCCCCTGAATGGCCTAATTCGTTCCCATTCACTATTCAGGGAACGGGGGGCCTTAATTGCATTTACCATGCTCTTCCCCATCCCCCCGCACTCGCCCCGAGTCCCCCTATCCCTTTCTCAATCAAAAAATTTCCTATCCATGTGCCTGTCCCAATGCCACATCTTTTAAAGATAATCCCTTAGATCCCTTGTCTTCCCTCTTAAACACCTCAACTACCTCCCCCCTCAACTCTCAGGCAGCTCGTTCAAGGTTTACCTACACCATCCTGAAGAAGGGTCCCAACCCAAAACATCAACTGTCCATTCTCTGCAGAGACGAAACGTGACCCATTGTATTCCTACAGCACTTTATGTTTTACTGAAATAAATAGACTTGAAGATTGATGTATAGAAACCCTTGCTCTGGTTTTTTTTGTATTTCTTGTACATACCGTTTTGTGCATAAAGTGTACTTTTGAAATAATAAAAGAAATTGGAAACAGCAAAGTCCCCTCCAGAGATTTGATTGTAAAATGTTGGTGGCAGAACTGAGGGAATCTTTTCTATATATTACACTTCGACAACACCTCAAGACTTGGTGTGAAATTATTTGAGACGTCCTGAGGCCATTAAGGGTGTTAGGTAAGTCAAAGGCTTATTAAAGATGAAGTCAACAAGGTTGAAGTGTCAAGGGTGGAAGAATGAGAGGAAGCAGCTTTTATGAGCTGCACAGTGACTGACAATTGACGACCTGTCTTGCTGGAGAGTTTGCTTCCAGCAAATGAGTTGGTGGAAGACTAGAGACGTAGTGGGAACCAACACATAAATATATCTCCCAACGGTCACACTAAGTCACCGCTGACACAGGGGAATCTGTACAGAGGCGCAGACACAGACGTGATGAGAGTAGAGACATCAGTCTCTCCCACAACAAAGGGACTTTAAAGGTGGATTGGGGAAAAAAACTTCCTGTTTGAGTGAAAGACCAGGACTAAATATTTCTTTGCAGGCTTACCTCAACAAAAGGTTTTCTTTTCAGCACAGTTCATGCTGAATGAGCCCCAGTGTTCACCTCTGTAAATGCTAATCCTTTCAGTGTGGGTCGGGTCTCTGCCTGTGTCAATGTTAACACCTCATTATTCATTAGCAGGCCTGCTGCAGCCTGTGTAAAGGTCACCCTCTTGGTGTTCCTTAAAGGGCATGTTGTCTTGGCAACGTCTCCTTTACAAGACACCGCGCCACGCTTTAACATGTGAGGGCAGTGACAGTGTGACAATATCACTGTCCAGCCAACAGCTTCTCCTCTTTACACCTCTCTACAGATCTGTCTCTTTCCCTCATGTGAAAGCAAAATTAAGGGTGCAGTTGCTGGAAAACGGAAATAAAAACAGAGAATGCTGAAGGACTCAGCCGGTCAGGAAGCATCTATGGAGAGAGGAACTGTCCGGTTGATGCTCTTTCATTATTCCTCTGATGATCTTTCATCATTCCTTGGGCAGTCCTATACATTAAAGGCATTACATCTTTATCATGGTAGATAAAAATGCTGGCGAAACTCAGCGGGTGAGGCAGCATCTATGGAGCGAAGGAATAGGTGACATTTCGGGTCGAGACCCCTCTTCAGTCTGAAGAAGGGTCTCGACCTGAAACATCACCTATTCCTTCGCTGAGGAGTTTTGGCCCGGGCGCCGGACTTTGCAAGCGACGTCCAGCACCCCATCCAATTCATGAACCGATGATCGACCATGAGAAGGAGGGGTGGTGGTGTCGGTGGTAAGTGAAGGTCCGAAGATCGGACAGCTGGCCGGGCTGCCGACTGACGGGGCCACGGGCGAGGAGCTGCTGCTGCACTCCATGAGCTGCACTACGTCGGGACAGGTGAGGTGGGGACAGACGCGGTGCTCCGACCCGACAGTCCCCTCACCCGAGTAGTAGCAGTCAAATACGGGACAAGGGCGGTCCCGTATGGGATAAATCAATTTAGCCCAATATACGGGATGTCCCGGCTAACGCGGGACAGTTGGCAACCCTAGTGGGGAGACAAAATTCTGCTTTGTGTAGGATTAGTGTGCATGACTGGTGGATGGTCGGCACAGGCCCGGTGGGCCAAATGGCCTGTTTCTGTGCTGTACCACTGTAGAGAAGACTAGGGGATCTCACTCCAGCAAAGAAACAGAAAATGCTAGAAATACTCAGCAGGTCAGGCAGCAGGTTTAGACTTCAGAGATAAAGTGTGGAAAGTAGGCCCCACCCACTGAGCCCATGCCGACCAGCAATCACTCGTACAATAGTTCTATGTGATTCCACTTTCGCATCCTACATACGAGGGGCTATTTACAGGAAACAATTAACCTGCACGTCTTTGGAGAGAGCTACAAGCTAATCTTTCAGGTCTCTAAACTTTCATTTGTTAAATGGGCTGTCTTTCCACAGTTGCAGCCTGATCCACTAAGTGTTGCCAGGGTTTTAATTTTTATTTCAGATTTCCATTATCTGCAGATTTTACTTTTTGAGTTCATTCCCATCACTCACATGCACATCCACCCATACTGCCCACACACATACACACACATGTATGTACACACACGCACACACACACACGTATACACAAACGTACACACACACACACACAATGTGAAATTCTATGATCAAGCATCAGGAAAGAATTGAACCTCAAAAAGGTGCTTTGGACTGTAACATGCCTGCTGAGTGCTAAATGCATCACTTAATTGAAGATCAGATGAAGAGATGTGAATGCAGGAGATTTGCTTGACTTATCATGTCTTACTGATATTTTTGTTTAAAAATTAAAGTGACTATGAAGCTTGCCCCTAGTACGCCCTCCTGCCCCTATCTGGGCTATGGGTTGGGCTACATGACAGGAATGTCTTGACTTAATGACCTCACTGAAGAACTATACCTGCTGTAGTCATGCATGCAACCCCATCTTTATTACCAGACTCCTGCTATAAAGAGTTTGATTCAAATAATACCTCTCACCACATAGAACATGATAACATATTTCACACCAAATGAAATAGTTTCACAGATGTGAAAATTTGAAGAGCAGCTAATTTCATGGTTATCATCAAACTGAAAACACTTAAGGAGGCAATGAGCCTAAAATGTCCTGGCCAGAACATACATATTGAATGACCCGATAAACTTCTAACCCGAAATGTCACCCATCCTTTTTCTCCGGAGATGTTACCTGATCAACTCCGTTACTCCAGCATTTTGTGTCTATCTTCAGACTAACCAATAACTATCATTGCCGAATAACTACTAGGAAACTTGAGTTTCAATGTGGGATAATTATATTATTCATATGTGAAATAGAGACATTGAATATTTCCAAAGGGTATTTCACAAGCAGCACCCTGGAAGCTAACAATTCTGACATTGCAGCACTCCCTCTGTGCTGCATTTACATCACACCTGGTTAAACACGCAAAGCTCGATTGAATATTTTGAACCCACACATCTCTTGGCAAAAGCTAAAGATCGTACCACTCACCATTTGGAGGCTTGGATGCTGGCATTGAGTGTGAAAAATGCAAATGGTCTATCCCTTATCTCAAGAGTGGGAAAAGGCCACCATAAACGCAAGGCAAAATAAAAAAGATTCGAAGAAAGCCTTATTCAAAGGCACATTGTTTCCGGAATCTCTTGGATCAATGTGATAGCGTTTTATTTGTGATGCTGATAACAGTGCGTAACCTTGCTGAATGCAAACCAGCATATCTCGGCATCAGCTTCATGGATAAGGGAGTCTAGTGATGACAGGAAGCATTTATGTGCTAAACAGCAGTCCTTTAAACAGAGAAAGGCCTCCTGTCCTTAGTGATCTTTCCTGATGTAGAGATTAATTTACTGCAGTCTGCAGAGTGGGCAGAAATCGAGCTTGTGAGGGGGAGCGACACGCCGACACCATCAGGTTATTAACACTGCCTGCGTTTCCCTGAGCCCTGACCTGCTTCTGCAGCCTTGTCCGACTATTCCCCGCAACCAATATTCAGCTCAACAAACCAACTAAAGAGTGTAGGAAGCAACTGCAGATGCTGGTTTAAAAACTGAAGATAGTCACAAAAAGCTGGAGTAATTCATCGGGACAGGCAGCATCTCTGGAGAGAAGGAATGGGTGACGTTTCGGGTCGAGTTCCAAAGAGGTGGGGCAGCACAATGGTGCAGCTAGTAGACCTGCTGCCCCACAGCTCCAGTAAGGGCAAGTTCGATCCTGACCTTGGCTGCAGTCTCCGTGAATTTGCACATCCTTGCGAGTTTCCTTATATCTTCCAGTTTCTCTCCCACCTCCCAAAGACGTGGGGTGGGGAGGGGAGGTAAGGAAGGGTATCAGCTGTTCGATAGACTGATGCAATCTGCCCCTAGTATGTGGGAGAGGGGTAAAATCTGGAAAAAACTAGTGGAGAAGTCCGGAAACTAAAATACGGTTAGTGTGTGGTCTGGCATTGATGGGCTGAAGGGCCTGTTTCCGTACTGCATGAATCAATGAGAGGATTAGACTCGTGCACTACCACTGATTGGTTAGCTGGATTGGAACACAATTCTCCTCAGCTTCTTCCATTGGGAGCACCCCAAATATACTCTTGACTCACTTTCCTGCCCACATTGCCTCCTAGCCAGCCATTGGGGAAGGGGTGACTTCATTCCTCAGAAGTGACAGAATGGCATTGCAGGGGAAGTGGAAAGCAACCCGGTGACACTGACTGCACACCAAGTGCATCCCATGAGCTGTCAAAATGTGGAGGGAGGAACTGCAGATGCTGGTTTGCACCGAAGATAGACACAAAATGCTGGAGTAAACTCAGCAGGGCAGGCAGCAGAGATGTCCTGCTGAGTTACTCCAGCATTTTGTGTCTCATGAGCTGTCAGCTCTTTATGTCACAGGGCTGAATAAGTGCAAGCCTCTCCATCCTCTGTCTCTCCATTTCTAATTATCCTGCATGAGTTCTCCCCTTCACAGCAAAGGGCAGGGGCAGATCTCCCTCTAAACCGTGTTCATGGATGAATGATAAAGAGAGATTGCATCACATTAAGCGTGATTTGTGACGCTTTCTAGATGGATATTGCAAACAAAATCATTGGGTTGATTTTACGATTCATCAAAATGACGACCATAAATATTTTATTTTAGCTGAAATATTGCCGAGGCAGCACATTCGCATCATGTGACCGCACATCTGGAAAACCCATCTGTTTGGAAGCTCCACAAAGGAAGTTCGGCCTCTAGTGCTCCACTAGTCAGGTACCATAGCTGCTGCTCATAACTCAGTGGCAGCGCAGACATCAGCGGCCCGCAGCCCTGGGACCTCCTCCCGGAAGGTGGAGGGGAGGTACCAGGAGCCTGTGGAGCGTCAGGCTGAGGGGTTCCTGACACAAAGACGCCACTCCCCCATGCCCACCTGCACTGGTCTTGGAGGAGTCATCTACTTAATCGCATCCCGCTGCTCTTTCCCTGCACCTCTGTGAGTCTGTTCATTGTGAGCTTTTGCACAGTCCCCTACTGTTAAACTACTGTGAAATCTCCGTCCACTGCCATTTCAGAGTGCATTTAACATTGAAACAATTGAATTTTCTTATGATAGACACAAAATGTTGGAATAACAGCGGGTCAGGCAGCATCTCTGGAGAACAGGAATAGGTGATGTTTCAGGTCGAGAGCCTTCATCAGACATTGGATTTTCTTATCTTGCCCTTGTCTGAAATCTGTGACATCTGGTTATCAACCCTCCTCCCAGTGGAATCGTTTCATCCTAAGGTCGTCATCAAAACCCCTCCCAGTTTTTGAAAGCAACTATCAAGTCTCCAATTACTGCGAGCTCCCTGCTATTATGGTCTCTCCGGGATACTGATGGTCCAGGGAGAAGAATACGATTGGGGAGCAGCTGGTAGAGTTCCAGCGACCCGTGTTCCATCCTGATCTCGGGCGCTGTCTGTGCAGAGTTTGCATGTTCTCCCTGTGATCACAGGGGTGTGGGTTTCCTCCAGTTTCCTCACACATCATCATTAATTGGGGACATAAGAAACTGCAGATGCTGGAATATTGTATAAAGCACGATGTGCTGACTAGCTCAGTCAGGCAGGCACCATCTTATTTTCAACTGGAGGCTGTAGAACGGCCCGACCCAAAAAGTCCATTGCCTCTAAAACTTTGTGGTAAATTAATTGAATTGTGTAAATTGCCCCTTGTGAGTAGGGGGGGGGGGGGGGGGGGGGGGGGGGGGGGGGTTAGGGGGAATGGGTAGGGGGAGTTAATGGGAATGGGGTGTGGGGGAGGGGGGGGGGGGGGGAGGGGGTGGTTTGGGTTAAGGGGGGGGGTTAAGGGAGAATAACTAATAACTAGGGATTAGCACAGTGTCACTGTGTGGTTGACAGTCGGCGGGTACTCTGTGGGTTGATGGCTTATTTCCATGCTGTTTCTCACTATGTCTCAAGCCTTGTTCTCCCCACCCACGTGCAGAGCTTACGTTGCCTTTAAACCATCAACAGTCCCGCACATGTTATTTACTCCCCAGGAACTCACTGTAAAATGCCTGAAAAACATGTCTGAGTTCAGCTGTTCCATTGCTGGTGGTGGAAGATTTGACTAAGATATATAAATGGTTTCAGATGACTGGCTTGTGGTATCCTCTGCTACTCTCTCATGCTTGAAAGAAAGGGATACAGTGCATTGTTGCTGAAGGAGTGGGTAAAGATCTTGTCCCAGTGAACATGCACATTCAACTTTTAATTTAATTTAGATTAGTTTAGTTTAGTTTAGTTTAGAGATACAATGCGGAAACAGGCCCTTCAGCCCGCCGAGTCCATGCTGTCCAGTGACATCCGCACACTAATACTATCCTCACACTCGGGACAATTTACAACTTTACCAAGCCAATTAACCTACAAACCTGTACATCTTTGGAGTGTTGGAGGAAACCGGAGCTCCTGGAGAAAACCCAGGTCACAGGGAGAATGTACAAACTCTGTACAGACAGCACCCGGTGTCAGGATCAAACCTGGGTCGCTGGCACAGTAAGGCAGAAACTCTACTGCTGCGCCATCATGCCGCTCTCATGAACTCAACCCTATTGAGAGGGTGGAAAGTTTGGTGCGGTTTGTGCAGGTGTAATTGCTCAAAGTAAATACCATTGAAATGACAGGTGGCCAGAGGGTTGATGATATTAGGCGAACAGGGTGGTATAGGAAGGGGGAGGGACTTCCAAAACATAGAGCTAGGTTGACTGAAAGAACAGTAGGTTCAAGCGTTGGAAAGAAAGGTTGTTAATAATGAAAAAAGACACAAAGTACTGGAGTAACTCGGCAGGTCAGGTAGTACCTCTGGAGAACATAGATAGATGACATTTTAGGTCGGGACCTTACTTCAGACTGAAGAAGGTTCACCCCGAAACATCACCTATCCATGTTCTTCAGAGGTTATTGTCCGACCCGTCAAATTACTCCAGCACTTTGTGTCTATTTCTGTAAACCAGCATCTGCAGTTCATTGTTTCTACTGGTGGTTAATAATGATTGGTTAAAGTGGCAATAATGTGCCTGGCATCTAGTTCTCATTTTGCAATCCTATTCTATTGAGTGGTTTGCAGTCATTTGTAAACCAACTGGGTTGGTTAAAACAAACGTTAAAACAACACAATGAGAAGGGGTGATTTCTGGAATGAAGCAAGTTGCAATGGTGAATAAGGCAGGCAATGATGGAAAGATGCTTGCTCATCCAACAAGAACTTCTCCCGCACTGGTAGATTCATTAACCTCAGGAAAAGACTGTTGCTTTGGGAATGCAAAAACATTTTGGAAAGAAATTACCAAAAAAAACATGGAAATTACAATTTAAGAAGCTGAGCAAAGGTATGCCGATATTTTCCAATAAATCAAAATGAATGAGAGGAGATGAGGTAACAATAATCATGCAATGACAGGGAAATTGGATAAATAGTGGGGAAAGGAAAAAGAAAATGTTAACTAAGGGGGAAAGAGTGAGTGAGACTTCAAAGAGCCAGATTGGGAACGTGGGCCAAAAAGTCTCTAAGACTTTGACAGTATTGCATGAAAATAAGGGGCAGAAGAATGCCACTTGGTTCATCTAGGTCTCTGGGTGCTACCTAATTCATGCTTCCTGGGAATCATTGGCCAAACACCTTCTCAGAACTCACCTACCCCGACACACTGCACTGCCCTTCACTCTGGAGAAGTGGAAAAAGCTGGGAAAATCCCTTGGCATATAAGGGAACGCATACTCCAAAATATTCCTTCCCAGACAGTCTGAGTACATTTAATCATCAACAACACATTTCCGACTGTTGAGTAATTCATGTGGGACTTCCCTATGTTAAACCCCAATGCCAAGGAATATCGGTGGGCTACTTGACCTAAGAGCAGGCAGGAAAGCCAATTCCTGGCTCGTTCTCCTCATTTGAGATGGAAGACAGCACCGGCCTCAACAGAGTGAGTGGAGCCATTCCGGGGTGATCTTAGGAGTGTGTCGCACACTCACAGGGGAGCCCAGATGGGAGTGAGAGGGCGATTCAAGTTGGCGATCGGCAAGTGAGTGCTTTGATGCAGTTTCCCAACCTGAATCTGGACCGACATCACACGGGCCACAAACAGACTGCAGCAGCTGTTGGAATGAAGTATGTTTTTTTTTACATTTTCCTTGGGAAGGTCCCGTAGAATCATTTGATTTCTTGCCAGCTCTGCAGACACACACTGGCCTTCTATCAGCAGCCTTGTCACTGCTCTCTCTCATCCCCCCCTCTCACCCACAACAAGGCTCTCACACACGCTGAGCCACCCCACGCCCCATCGCTGCCTCATGTTTCGCTGCTGGAAGTGGGAGGGAAGGGTTCCAAGAAACCACAGAAGGAAAATAAACTGGAAAGACCAGGAGGAAATACCTGCATAGTTACAGAGAGCAGGACTGAATGGAAAGGCCTGTGAGAGGGATTTGACTGTGATACAGCGGCTAAGTTGTCAGTTTAGTCATCTTAAAGTGGGGAACCAACAATCCAACGACCTGAATACAAAAAAAGGGTCTTGCACCAGGGGCAGAAATCCTGGGGGGGGGGGGAGGACACCCCCCTCCCCCTCCGCCGCTTTGAGAGGTGGGGGACAACAATCCCCCCCCATGTTTTATAATCCGGGCTATCAGGTGCCTTCTAAGGGCTGAATCGGCCCGTTCGCGGGGCCTTTCAGTGCCGGCGCGGCTTAAAATCAAACTGTTGCATTGAGGCGATCGAGGCTCCCAATGTTGAAGCCCCCGCCGGCCGATGAAAGACCCCATGAACGGGCCGATTCAAGCCCCACGATTCAGGGCGGACGAAGCTGCTGTTGCTGGAGTTCGGAGTCGGTCACCAACCAGGTCAGCTCCTGATGTTACCGTCCACAGGGCCCACGGCTGAAGCCTAGCGTGTGTGTGCGTATGCGCGCGCGCGGGCCGCCAATAAATTGTGTGCCTCGCATGTTTTGATAGCGATTTCTGTGCCTGCTCGACACGAAATGTCACCCATTCCTTCGCTCCAGAGATGCTGCCTGTCCCACTGAGTTACTCCAGCTTTTTGTGTCTAACTTCGACCTGAATTCAAATTCAGCGGCACAGTTTGAACTTGGTTAATACTGCGGAATATTGTGAAAACTCATCATTAGTAATGATGGCCGTAAACCAACCGTCTAGTTGTAAAAAAAAAACCCACCTGCTTTTCTAAAATACTTGAACAATCTGGCCTACAGGTAGGTCTAGATCTCAACCACATGGCTGGCTCTGAAATGATGGAGGAGGACATTAAGCTCACGTGGAATTTAGAAATGGGCAATAAACAGTGCCCTGGCTTGTGTTGTCCAGATGCTGTAAATTGAATGAACAAATTAAAAATAAATGTTCAGCCTTCTCAGCCGTGGTTTGGCTTTCTCATTGCGTGGATGCTCCCAGCTGGGATTTTGAAGTGCTGACACCTGTGGGGAAGGCTCCTGAGGAATCACTTAGCTGGCCCAAAGGAAACTCTCCACACTCAGTGCTTTCCAAAGGGGTTACAGGAAAGCCTTAGAGGCAGTGTCAGCTGCGGCCTAGTCGCAGCACCCCTGTGCCAGAAGGCAGTGGGTTCAAATTCCAAATTGGAGAACCGGTACCAAGGTGTCACCTTTCAGGCAACATATTAACCTCAGTCACCAACTGCCCCCTTAAGCTGAATATAACAGAGCCAGCAGGATAATTGGGGAGATCCCTTGGGTAAACTGGCCTCAATTTGTCCCTCGGCCAAAGCCATTTAAACAGATGATCAAGTCATTGCCATTGTTGGAGTCTTCATAGTAAACCACAATTACCTTAAGGATTGAAGTGGGTGTCTACCTGATTCAAGTGGTTCACAACTAGTGCGGTGCGTGAGATAGGATTTACTATTAAGAGGATGTCAAGATTCAAGATTCAAGAGAGTTTATTGTCATGTGGCCCAGATAGGACAATTTAATTCTTGCTTTGCTTCAGCACAACAGAATATTGTAGGCATAAATAAATACAGAACACGTCAGTGTGTCCATATACCATTGAATATACATATACACACATAAATAAGCGATAAAGTACCATAGGCTATTAAAGTTCAGATTTTTGTTTGAGTTGAGTTTAACAGTCTGATGGCTGTGGGGAAGAAGCTGTTCCTGAACCTGGATGTTGCAGATTTCAGGCTCCTGTACCTCCTACCCGAAGGCAGCGGAGAGATGAGTGTGTGGCCAGGATGGTGTGGATCCTTGATTATGCTGGCAGCCTTTTTGAGGCAGCGACTGCAATAGTTCCCCTCGATGGTAGGGAGGTCAGAGCCGATGATGGACTGAGCAGTGTTTACCACTTTTTGCAGTCTTTTCCGCTCCTGGGCGTGCAAGTTGCCGAACCAAGCCACGATGTAACCGGTCAGCATGCTCTCTACTGTAGAAGTTCGAGAGAGTAGTCCTTGACATACCGACTCTCCGTAATCTTCTCAGGAAGTAGAGGCGCAGATGTGCTTTCTTTATAATTGCATCTGGGACCAGGAGAGATCTTCGGAAATATGCACGCCCAGTGCCAGATGGACATCAGCCTGGGGAGGGATGTAGACCGCGGTCAGGATGATGGAGATGAAGTCCCTCGGTAGGTAGAAGGGACGGCACTTCACAGCCAGGTGTTCCAGGTGTGGAGAACAGGAGTTGGACAGGACTGCCACGTCTGAGCACCACGCAGAGTTGACCATGGGGCAGATGCCCCCCTCCTCTCCCTTTCCCAGATGCCTGCGTACAGTCCATGCGATGGATGGAGAAACCATCAGGCTGAACTGCTGAGTCTGGGGAGCTGGGGGTGAGCCATGTCTCTGTGAAACAGATCCCAGACCATTCCCTCAACTCCCTTTGATAAAGTAGCCTTGCCCTTAAGTCCACTTTATTTTCAAGGGACTGTACTTTGGCCAGAAGGATGGTAGGGAGAGATTTCTTAAATGGGTGCAACATATCATGATTATTTGCTGCCATTAAGCTTGATTAAACATTCCACGCCCTTGGTGGGTGAGTTATCAAAGAGCCACAGGAGGTCATTACAGGTCTGGTGACGAACATTTGGAGGAAGGGGAAGAGTAGAGGAGCAGACCGGCTGATTCCAAGACTTGATGCCGGCAGATTAAGGTCTGACTGCAAGCAGAGAGGATTAAAAATGGGGCCTGTACACAAGACCAGAAGCACAGAGATCTCAAGGGTGTGCCTCTCTTGTGGAGTTGCAGGGTTTAGGGGGGGGGGGGGGAGAGGAATTTATTGTTAGAATGGTTAATATTGGAACAGTCAGATAGTATCTGTGGAGGAAGAAGCAGAGTCAATACTTCAAGGTGAGTTGATCCCATTTTGGATACCAGGGGTTCGACAGTGGGTCTCAGTGACATTTAAGTGGGGTAGGATTCGGGGAAATTGGATCCTGCTCTTTGTCGCCACCTGGTGACACGTCCTGGGATGAGGGGACCATGTAGGTGTCCTACTCCATTCTTAAATTCAGCCCCATAGGAGTGGAAGTTGACCAAAAAACAAAGGCTTGGAGGAACTCAGCGGGTCAGGCAGCATCTATGGAGGGAAAAGGACCTACCATGTTTTGGGTCAGGCTGTTCTTCAGACTGATGGGAGTAGAGGGGAAAAATCTGGGAGAGAGAAATGAGGCAAAGGGGTGGAGCAAAAACAGGCAAGTGGTAGGTGAGAAGGGATCATTGGCTGAGGGTGTAGATAGTAACCAAGGCTGGAGGTGAAGTGGAAACAAAAGGGTGCAGATGTGGAATCTGATAAGAAGAAAGATGCTGAACGGGGAATGAATTTTAGAACCAGTGGGAAGGACAGTGGGTGGAAAGGAGGGGGGGGGGGGGGGGGGGGTGGGGGGGGGGGGGGGCGGGGGAACGGGGAACAATAGAACAGTGGATGGAGGAGGGAAAGTAACTTGATCTGTGTAGTTGTTGGCTTTTGAAGCGAGGGGGAATGATGGTCTTCCTCCATCCTCCAATGATGGCCATTTGCCAGGACCAGTGAGCATAAATATGGAGACACCATCAATTGTAGATGCTGGAATCTTGAGCACAAAACAAACTACTTGGGAAACTCAATGAATCAGACAGCATCTGTGGAGGGAAATGGACAGACAACATTTTGGGTTGGGTTTCTTCTTCATTTTCCTCCACTGATAATGTCTGACCTACTGAATTCCTCCAGCAATTTTGTTGTCTGAGGTTCAAGGTTCAACGATCTACAGTCGCTTGTGTCTCCATTACTGATCCACTTTGGCATCTGCTAAAAGTGGTCTCTTTGAAGAGAAGTAGCCTCCTGTCTCAAATGGGAGTTGTGAGATGCCCTTTCACAGCCCTCCTGCTGTGACCAGCTTTCTGGTCTTTCTCCCCTCCCATCAGTCTGAAGAAGGGTCTCAACCCAAAACATTGCCTAAACATTTCCTGAGTTCCTCCAGCGTTTGTTTTTTTTTCTAGCTGAATACAAACACAGGCATCACCTCAAAAATGAAAGGAAGAAATCTGCTATATTTTACTCACAACACAGAAATCTTCACTGACCAAATTTAACTCAGGGGTGAGATCAAGTCTGTCAGTTCAGAAAGATATCTTTCGTTCCACAATATCCAGAGGCAATACTACTGCTTTTTGATGGTGCCAAGCGTATTCAGCACTGCAGTTGATCTTGGGTAACCTTGTGTACACTCCATACCCACTACCAAATAACATGTCAGGGCCTGAAGGGGTTTGCTCCAATGCCTATTCTGTTTATACTCAAAGGATAACATTTCCCGTATCTATTGTAACTGGTCAGCAATCTGTGACACATGTCTAAGTGACCTGCTTGTCATCATGGTCAGCACAGACATTATGGGCCGAAGGGCCTGTCCCTGTGCTGTATGTTCTATTCTATGTTCCATGACCCCAATCTTTTCAACTGGGCAACAACAGACATCATTGGACAGAGGAGGCCATTCAGCCCTTCTATTTTGTTCTGCTGTTCAATTAGGTCAGGCTGATCTGTTTCCCATCTGCATTCAGCTGGATGCAGGTTTGCAGCCCATCATACATTTACCAAGAAATTGACTTATTTTTGAAGTTCTCATCTGAACTGCAGCCTCGACAGTGGTTCAGAGGCAGTGATCTCTTCCTTTTCCTTGCTATTGGTGTGATGTTCCAATATTTGAGAGCTTCTCAAACTCTCAGTTTTTCTTCTTGCAAGCTGTAGGTTTGTGTAATCCTTGTGGAGTTGTTAACAATGTGGTCCATTTCATGAAACTCTCCCCACAATCATTTGCTGAGCTTACATGCATTTATACTGTGCCAGTCACAAACCCAGGGCGATCCCAACATGGGATCCCAACAGGCAGTGCAGTGAGTTGAAATGCAATCGCTGTCATAGCATGACTAATTTGGCATTAATGTGTGTACAGCAGGCTCCCACAAACACCAATCTAATCATATGTTTTAATAATGTTGGAAGAAGAGTAATTTAGTCACAGAGATATACAGCACAGAAGTAGTTCCGTCAAGACCACCGTGTCCACACTGATTATCAACCACCATTTATACTGGTCCTGTTTTTTTCTCTCCACAGATTCCCATCACCTCTCCGCAGATTCTACCAACTCACTAAGGCCAAATCACAGCAGCCATTTGACCTACCAAGTGCATGTCTTTGTGCTTGGAAACTGGAGTAGCCGGGGAGAACTGGACACAATCGCAGGGAGAACGTGCAAACTCCACACGGACAGGACCTGAGGTCAGGATTGAAACTGTGTATCTGGTGCTGCGACGCAGTGGCTCTACCATCTGCACCACTCTGCTACCTTTACTCGAAAATGAATATCAACCGGGAAACTTGGGAGTATTCATTTGCTTCTCTTCAAAATAGTGCCATTGCATCTCCTGAGAGATAGGACATTATTTTAGCACTTGCTCCAAAGTACAGTCCTCGGTCAGAAAGTGGTGGATGCAGTCCCTTCACCAAAAGCTTGGGGAGAAAATCTAGGCCGACATTCCAGAGTTGTGTGTAGCACCGGAGAACCAGCCAATGCATACGGAGCAGGGACAGGGCAGTTCCTCAAGGGGGCGCCTGCTGCATCCAGTTGTGTGAGGAAGTTGGTGGACCAGAGGATGTTTATAGGGGATGCTAACTGGGAAGATGCAAGGAAATGGGTCTGGCAAGGAGTCCTGGGACCACAGAAGGAACTTCCCATTTTCAAACGAGCCGATTACAGTTTTATAAAAAGAAAACAAGCTTCCGGTTTGAACCTCGCCAGTGGTCACTCCTGTCTTGCCCACCACCGAATGACATCAGCCGCATTAGGCTATCACTTCTCAGTGTGTTTATCCGTGGGGAGAGGGGAAGAAGAGGAGGAAATGCTGTAATTGGAATTAGACAGTTTATAAGAAACTGATTACAGCTCATTTGTTCAGGATCTGTTATTAACCAGCTTTCTGAGTCATTTGAATTTAAGACTAGAGTTATCAGAGTCATGGATGTTGTTACCATATTTAAATGTGTTCAGCCCTCACCAGCTATGCTGTGGGCACACAGTCTAAAGCAAGATTATTTTGTTTTCTTGAAAACACCCTTTGATGTTTAGGTGTTAGGGGAGTTGGGTGCATCAATAGAACTGTTAAAATCATGCATTATTATGTACAGACCCTGTTTTTTTTTAATTTCCTCCTCATAGAAGGATCTAGTGTCCTTCATTTGATGCACAACCCAGCAGTCACATCCCAAACTGACCACTTGGCCT
Source organism: Leucoraja erinaceus (assembly GCF_028641065.1). Taxonomy (NCBI): domain Eukaryota; kingdom Metazoa; phylum Chordata; class Chondrichthyes; order Rajiformes; family Rajidae; genus Leucoraja; species Leucoraja erinaceus. The sequence continues at coordinate 39,760,629 of NC_073383.1, forward strand.
GATGTGTGAAAGTCTCACAACGATCAGAAACCTCTACTCCACCCACGTTAAAGCTGCCCGTATGATGGACAACCCACCTGAAGCACCTACTCCCAACCGCCACCATCTCCCATCATCAGTACGCTACAGGTATTAGTGCACAACAGCTATGACAGCTTGCCAAGAATTACACAGTAGCACCTCCCAAACTACGACCGGCTCGGCTCGTCTGTGGAGGCAGGGAGCACAGGCTTGTGGAAACACTGTAAATCCCTTGTTCCATTCAGAGTCACGAGTGTTTTATTGTCATATGCCCCAGATAGAATAATGAAAATCTTACTCTTACTTGCAGCAGCACAACAGAATATATAAACATAGTGTACTGAAAACAACATAATAAACGAGAGGAAAAAAAGTTCAGTGTGTGTATATATACACGTACTCACAAATACACACACACACACACACACACACACACATATATATATATATATACACATATTCACACATACACACATTCACACATACATACACCCAAAACCCCCCCAAAACCCCCCAATAATTGTGCAATAATACATAATAATAATAATAATACAATGTAAATTGAACATCTATCCCCATCCCTTCATTGATGCTGCATTCATATACTCTGTTAATGGCAACAGGCACACAATGCTCTCAAATCAATGCCATGGAAAGGGGTTCACACTGTTCGTGGGAGCTTGTTATGTACAACTGAGCTGCTGTCTTTCTTTCCCTCAATCTTAACAGTGGCTACATTTCCAAAGCACTTCACTGACTTTGAGAACGTACTGGGTTTCTGAAAGGTGTAACATAAATGCAGTCCTCAGTTCCTGTTCTTGTTTATTTGCAGGGCAGTGAAAAGTACAGTAGCTTCAATTGGTACACAAACACTTCACAGATCTTGGTGCTAACAGTGGATGGGACGGAGGCTTATTTTGACAGACAAAGGTTGAAATGCACTCTGCCATGACTCATGTATTGAGACAGAGCTGCCAACTAATGACTGTCTCTGACCAAAATATCCCATGCAACTCTAAACATTCCTTTGTAAACTAAACACATTCCTAAAAAGGTAGGGAAACATATAATTGTTGGTGTGGAAATAGCATGAGGGGAAAATTCTCTTTCACTTATTTTATTCGCAGCTATATTGCATGAGGAGAAAAACTGACAGCACTGTCCCACTGAGTGCCCACCGCTGCAAGCAAGGCAATCCTAACATAGGAGGCCATTCAACCCATCAACTATATTAGCCACTGCAAAAATCCAATCAATCTCATTTGGACACTTATTTTATTTAACTACAGGTACTATCTACCTCTCTGATGACCCTCAAACTATCCTTGATCGGACTTTGCTGGCTTTACCTTGCACTTAACTTTCTTCCATTATATGTATCCATGTAAATGGATTGATTGTAATTGTGTATTGTCTTTCTGCTGACTGGTTAGCATGCAACAAAAAGCTTTTCACTGTACCTCGGTACACGTGACAATAAACTAAACTCAACTATTCTGTTCTCTCTCAAGAGAGAGATCCAGTTATAGTCCATGCAATAGGGTGAATTTTAGTTTGAGAAGAGTGACGATGTAAGGGGAAAAAACATTTGTTCGGCACGGACTTTAGACCATTATATAATATACTTTACGAGTTGGATGTTTGGCGGGGCAGGGACAAGGTATGAGGGGATAACCAGATGTCCCACTGAACTCCTGGGGAAAAACTGCCTGTATGCTGAGTTAACATGGTGTCATTTGGGGTCTATGGGGTGAGAACTTGGGAATACGAGGGAGCCTACAGAAGTACAATGACTGAATGGTGCTTACATGATAACGAAGCTGATGCAACTCATCCATTAACTAAGAAATACATTCTCAAGAAGCTTCACAGTCACATGGAATGTGTAAGAGCCAGCTTGGATCACCAAGTTCCAGGCACAGACAGTAAACATTCTTCATTTAGTATTTCAGGATATCTGTAAACTGAACTGTGAAATAGTAAGAAAAATCTTCAAGGGGATTGGGACCATTACTGATGATGACATTTGCAAGTTTCAACCATTATGAGTTTCCAGAGACACAAGGGATATTTTTGAGACATGCTTAAATCTTGCTTTAAATACAGGCAATTCATCATGACACACATTCTACAAGTACAGGTACCTGTACATGGTACCAGTTCTACTGATGCAACCCACGGCCATATAACTATTCCACAGGTGAAGCCACTGAATTCCAGTAGCTGCAGACTAGATCAGAGAATAGTACAGCATAGGAGCAAACCTTACGGCCCACAGTGCCTGTGCTGAACATGATACCGTATTGCACCAGCTTCTCGTTGTCACCCAACGTTGTCGTCCTTTATCATCATAACTTTTTTGCATATCTTTCATTCATTGTTCTTTATCTCTCTACATCATTGTTTATATATCTCTCGTTTCCCTTGCCTGTGACTTACATGTGACAAGGATCTCGACCCAAAACGTCACATCACCCATTCCAGAGATGCTGAGTTACTCCAGCTTTTTGTGTCTATTTACCATCTTAAACTCATCACTACTGCCTGCATATGGACTATATCCCCCCATTCCCGGCATTTTTAGGTATCTAAATGCCTCTTATACACCACTATTATATCTACTTGCACCACCATCCCCGGCAGCGTGATCCAAGTACCCACCATACTGTAAAATACTTGTTCTGCACATCTCCTTTAAATGTATCCCTTCTCACCTTAGTTTTGCCGTCTAATATTTGACAATTCCATGCTGTCAAAAAGATTCTATGCCTCTCATAATGTTTTCCTGATACTTATACCTAATGCCCCAAAGAAGAATGAAAACATCTTTACCGATCTACCTAATTGTGTTGCTACTTTCAGGGAGCAATCGGCTTGGACCCGAAGTTCCCTCCATATATCAATGCCATTCAGTCCTGTAACCTTTCTCCTTATATTTGACTTCCCAAAGTGCAAAATCTCGCACTTGCCCAATTTAAACTCCAAGTGCCATTTCTCTGCTCATATCTATAACTATATTTCTTGCTAGTGTATGATGTTAAATTGGTCTCAACTCCTATGGAGCTGGTGCGCTATATTTGGTCTTTCCACCCTGTTACCAGAGAGAGAAAAATCAGTAATTAATTTAACTCCAATGACTGCTACTGGCTTTGGTTTCCAGTTGAAGTGCTTCTATTAATTAATTTGACTTCAATCACTGATCTCAGTCCTATCACATACACTGCAGCTTTCGAAACCCAGCTTCAAACCTGACGTCTGGTTCTGCCAGTGTGGGGTTTGCCTATCCAAAAGTTTTTCCCTGTGACCGCCTGCGTTTCCTCTGGGTGCTCCGGTTTTCTCCCAAAGATGCATTGATTGGTAGGTTAATTGGCCCTGGTGTTAGGTAGGTGGTAAGAAAGCTGAGGTGGCAGGAGTTATTGGGAATATGAGCAGGAACATGGAATTGGTGTTGGGTTGTTGTAGATCGGTACATGTGAGTGAATTGTTGACTCTATAACAATATCTACCTCCCTCCAATGTGTAGGAAGGAGCTGCAGATGCAGGTTTAAACTGAAGATTGGCATAAAAGGATGGTGGAACTCAGCAGGTCAGACTTATTCTTTTCCTCCAGAGATGCTGTCTGACCCATTGATTGAGTCCAGCCGTTTGTGTCTAGCTCCCTCCAACACATGTCATTTCTTTCCACAGAATCGCCCTGACCTGTTGAGTATTTCCAGTGTTTTTCTCCATGTATTTCCAGCATCTGCTGCTTCTTTGTACATTTCATCCACCATATCCATCTCCTGCAAGACCACCGTGTCTCCCCGCCCCATACATACTGTATCCACCAGCTTCAAGTACTCTCTACCCGTTCCTGTTGAAACACCCACAGTGGACCCGACAGGGCCGTTTCAGGGAAAACAGACCCAGCAACAACAACCTGCTGCCTTCCCTGCAGAATGTGAAGATGGCAGACATAATCCCACCTCACAAATTGTCTTAAAGGGAATTCGCTTTCCCACCGCTGCTTTGAACCTATCTCCGCAAGCGTCTGAACCCATGTACCCAGTTTACAATGGCATCGGGGGCCCGTGTAAATACTGGAGAGGGCGCCTCAGCGGGGTCGCAATGTGGTGCTTTGGTAACTTTTATGTCCAAACTGTCCCGTGCTCAGCGTGAAGGCTGCTTATGGAAAGTGAAGGATAGACACAAAATAATGGGGTTACTCCGCGGGACAGGCAGCATCTCTGGAGAGAAGGAATGGGTGAGGTTTCGGGTCGAGACCCTTCCTAAGTGAACACTCGTCCAGTGGCTCCGGTTTGTGAGCTAAACCACGGCGTCCTCGCTGCCTAGGGATTCCCCAAATTCCCCCTCCCGGCGCCGGTGCTGGTGAACCGCAGCAGCTCTCCACATGAGGGGAAGGAGCGGCTGGGACGTGAGCGGGCTGGAATATTTTTCGCATCAAGACGCAGATGGAAGCTGCGCAGACATGGAAACAGACTGAGACCGATGTGGACAGCGGCTAGTGGGGCTGGAGCCGGGCGGTCAGTCACTCCCGCGGCCGGAGTCCGGAGCCTGGAGCCGGCCGCTGCCGCATGGAGCCATCCGGGCTAGTAGTCACTCACTCCCCTCGGCCGGAGCTCCTCTGGGGTTTACGGGGCGGCCAGTCAGTCCCCCGGCCGGTGGTTTCGGAAGGGGCGCTGCTGCATTAGAATTGGAGCGGGTGGACTCGGTGGGGCTGCCGGTGAGATGGCATCAGTCCGGGGGATTACCGTCCAGCCGCAGTCGGCTGAGCGACTATCTATCCCGGTTGTATTACTACTCCTGGAGAGTGAGTAGATACAACATTACCCGGTAGACCGGAGTAACAGGTATCTGCGCGAAGTGGGAGCGAGCGCTGTGAAACCAAGCAGAGAGAGAGACCCCGGTCACCGGGCTCCGGCTGACGGGAGAGGGAGGGAGAACCTCTCACTTGTACGTGACGGAGGTACAGATTGAGCGAGTGGAGAGAGCAGATTGTGTGTGTGTGTGTGTGTGCAGCAGAGAGAGAAAGGACGGAGAAACCAAGGCAGATCGACAGTGTTCCTTCCACACAGGAACACGGGCAGAGCAAGGCTGGTTTGAAGGAGCGGGTTCCAATCTTTCCTACCACAATCCTACCTTCCTCTCTATCCAGACCCAGAATAAAAATGTTGCTTGATTGACCCCCACCCGATTTATAGCGGCTCCGATTACGCCTCTCTCCCTCTCTCTACCTGTAGAAGCAACCGAGAGGCAGCGGCGGCCGTGAAACAGTTACACGCACTCCCCGGCGAGTGTTCCCCACGAGAGATCTGGTTGTTTTTATGGGCTTGAAGAGCGATGTAACTTCGTGTCTTATCCCCCTTTTTTTATGTTTTCTCGCTCCTTACAAAAAAAAACCCCTTTTATTTAATCCAGATGTTTTATTAACACCCGCCAGATTCCACATCTGCCACCGGTCTCTCCGAGGTCGGCAGGCAGGGAAAAGAAACGTTTCCACAGTTAAAAAAAATAACGTGACGTTGGTACAAAGTCCCATTAAAACGCCCCGAATGGTGCGATCCACAGATAAAGAAATCTTACTGATTTAGGAATGATTAAGATTGCACAGAAGGAAAGCTATAACAACAGCAACAGCAGTCATCCACCCGGAGACTTGGAAAGTTTGAAGGGATTGTATTCTTACCATTCTGCTCAGCTCCAAGTTTGAGAAAACAACAGCAAGTGATCCACAGGAGAGCTGCCGGACCCGCACTCCCGTACATCTTCTCTCCGCGCCCGTTCCCCGGAGGGTTCCTTTGGGTTGTTTTTTTTAATTGTAAATTCCACTTCAGACAGACCCCAGGCGTGATCAAGTCCCGTTATATTCCGTGCGTTCCCAAGCTGTGTCTTGTCCCACTAGGAGGTGTGCGATGTCCCTGTGTGTGTGTGTCTCTCTCTCACACAACACACACTCACTCACAGAGGCTTCTATCACGCTTGATACTCCACTCTACAATCTCTCTATATCTCTTCAAAAACAATTACAGAACGAAAAAAATATGCCCTCTTCTCTTTAAGCATGGGTTGGTGTCACTTCCTCTGTTAGCTGATTTGAAGGTTTCCTGTCTCTCTCTCTCTCTCTGCCTCCGTGTTACATCCTTGGAGATGTTGTAACACTGAATGAGACGCGGTCCGAACAAGAAGCAAATCTCTCGGCAATACAGGGGAAGAGAGATACGGCGAGTGGCGTTAGGTCGGCGATGATACCGGCGATTGCACCTTTGTAAGAGTCCTCAAACAATGTCCCGCCCACGCAAGCCCCCCTTAAAACTTAGCTCCGTGCCAATATAGACCTAAGTTGAGAGAGGGAGTAGCTCTTCTTTTTTTTTAAGTGCGGCCCACACTTTAGTGTTTCTTGGGATGTGTTAAAAAAAGATCTGTCGCCTTTGAGCTCCTGTTCCAGTCTGCGCGCTTTCTCCCTCGCCCTCTCTCTCTCTCGCCTCTTTCCTTCCCTTGGACTGCTCTACACGAATGAGGAGGGCGAAGGCATAAAAACGGAGACTATCGCATTACACACACATACACACACACACGCCCTCCCAGAGCCACGATTAAAGCGAGCCAGACTTTCAGCGTAAGACGCGCTCCGGGTCACACACGCATACACCCACTGTAAGTTTTCACACGTTGCCCTATTTAAAAATCATGATCCAAATCTTTAATAAAGGCATTTTCCTCCCTCTAGCAAAACAATCAGCCGTGCAAAGTGATGAGTTTGCGCAACAAATTAATTGCTGGGATGTGTATGTTCGCAAATATTCATGTGCTGCTGTGTTTTTTCTATCACAATAACAGACTCATGACTAATAAAAGACATAAGAATTATTTGATTCACAAGGCGGGAGAGTCACGAAGGAATGATCTGAGGAAACCGCCACTTTCCAGAGCAATCTTTATCGTGTTCGAGTGTACATCGCGAATTCTTCCCCCCCTTCAAGGCGCAGCAGTAATTTAGCAGTTACATCGGGTTGTGTTACAAATGCAAGTGAACTGTAAACAACACGCGCTTACACCTTATACATTAGGCGGACTATGGGGAGGGATATTCTTTAATGTGTGAATCTTTATACATTCTCACCACGTGTGTGTTCTCAATGTATATCAGTATATATGCAGTTTCGCGCACTCGGTCTACCTTCACTCGCTACATATACCCTTGGTCATCAATATTTTCCGCCATATACTCCCCACTCATCATGAACGATGTACGTTGTTAATTCTATCATTAATTATACATTGCGGCTCGCCATATAAATTCTAGGTTCCAGCTTCACATATCCCCCACCAAAGCGTCCTTGCTCGCTAATTATATACACTCATACATATTATCTTTCCCCTCTACATGCAGGACGCTCGCAATATATCCCCACAATATCTGCAATGATCATCGTGTATACATTGCATTATCCGTGGACCGTTAATCCCTACATGTTTGTATCCGCCGTATATTTTCATGTTTCATTCTCTCACTACACACATATTCTACCCCATCATATATATCCGCACATGCCACTATCACCACTTGATATGTTAGCACTGCATATAACGTCACTTTCTATATTTCCCCGCACGATAGATGAGCAACCCCTCACAGTGTCCTCTATCCCCACATATAGTGTGGCACTCTATCTGTAAGATCGACATTCTTGCTCACACTCCACTATATGTCCCCCCCCCCCCCCCATCTCATCTATTCTCAGCCTCGTTATGTATATTCTCCCCCGCATACATCATTTCTCACCCATTGTATAGCAGACACGCGTTTTTCACTGCATTGTGCGCCAAACAATCCCACTGTACATTAAATCCCGCGCACTACACATCTTCCCTCATTTTCCCCATTATATTTATCCTAGCTGACGATTGGCATAGTCTCCAACTCACGTTCTTGCTCGCCACTACTGAATTATCGTCGCTCGCTGTGAATATATTTTCCAGTTATTCCCCTCCACCGTATCCCCAACCCTCTCTGGCTATTCATATATATTCCCGTGTATGCTCGTTCGTATAATAACAAATCCCGCATCTCCTTACACATGCTACATTCTCTGTCGCTATATATGTATGTTCTCTCTCCCTGATCTGATGGTCTTTACACAGGACACTGGAGCCCACGTTATATGAGGGCCCCGTTTTATAGCCGTGTTATGTTGCGGCTGTGGAGACCGCATGCCTGCCCGTCCCGTCCCGTCCCGTCCCTCTCTCGGCGAGGAAGGAGGGACCAAGACTCCGGAGAAACCAAGAAGCGAATCACACTCTCGGACAGCCAATGCGGATCGCATCTCTAGATATGCCCAGCAGTTTTTATTTAAATCTCGGGGCGGGGTGGACTTGAGGAAAGTAGATTGGGACCGGTGCGCGGCGTCAAGGCACACATTCACATTCACATCTGTGTTGCAAGAGCGCACAGCGGGAGATCCCAACGCAAAGAGCTTTCCTCTATCAGGGCCGGGGAATTAACCAGCCCTAGGAATCCAGATAACAGCCGCCAGTCTCTCTCCCCCGGATTGCACAAATACTCCCCAAGGCATTGTAATGCGCACGCCAACCTGTTTAATGCAACATCCTACTCCCGCTGACTGACTGCTCCGAGCGGCGGCGCATTCTGCCGCTGTAACGGGTTACTTATCCTCCGTTTCTGGCCACTCTCAAGCCCAGGGGATACTGGCTGGGCCAGGTGTCATTTCAACTACGCTCTCACACCGACGCGCCCTCTGAAAGGTTGGGCTTCAGAGTTCACTGACTTAAGAAGATATCGGTTATTAACAACCACCGATGCTGTGTTTAAGGCGAAATATTTGTGTGAATTATGCCTGGGTCCTCTGTGACACAACCTGGTTGTACATGGGCAATAACAGCTTGAGACACGCGGGCCATTTTAGTGTGCTGAAACACGCTGGGATAATTAGATAAAACACTTTGATGTACTTGGGTATAACACAGTCGGAATTAACATTCTATTATTCTTGGGCCGTAACACTTTTAGGTATCCATGGTGTGACACCATGCAATATCTGGGATCTTATACTCTGTTACACCATGCGAGCTTATGGAGAGAAGACAGGAGCATGGGGTTGAGAGGGAAGGATAGATTCGCCATAATTGAATGGCAATTGACTTGATGGGCGGAATGGTCTATTTCTGCTCCTATAATTTATGAACACTCTGGTGTTAACATCTTGAATTAGAAGGGAATAGTCGTGAAACTGGGATTCACATGTGTGGAGGAAAAACACTGATGTATCTTTGATATAACACTAAAGGTTCTGGGGCATTTTACCATGATATACCTGGGATATAACACACTGAAATATCTGACATAACATTGAGATATACACTATATATATATTCATGGTATATCTATTTATAAAACACCTTGATATATTTGAAACGTAACATTATGATGTGCCGAGGATATCACATTTTATATCCTTGTAACCTTCAAATCCCTTTGATATAGTACCATGATATACCCAGGATACAACTTCTTGTACTCATGATATAATAGCATAATATATCAAGGATATAATGGTCTGATATTACCTGAGATTATAGTCAAATTCAGTTTATGCCCAAGTAGGGTGAGGTACAGGTGCAATAAAAATCATGCTTGCTGTAGCAGCATCATGGCACACAGACTCAGCCAACACACAATAACTATACATAAATCACAAATAGACACAAAATACTGGAGTAACTCAGCGGGACAAGCAGAATCTCTGGAGAGTAGGAATGGGTGATGTTTTGGGTCAAGGCGCTTATATATTTTGGGATATAATACTGATACACTTTGTGATATACTTGGGATAGAACACTTTACAGCAAGTTAATTTGTAATTTACTGTCGTTATCATCATCAGCGGTCACTCGAAACGAGTATGACTGTCCTCTCATGGAGGAAACCTGTGCATGACTTTGTTTAAAGTGGGGAGACTGGTGCACAGACAGCCACCACACAGTCCTTGACAGATCTGGATCAGAATCCAGTAGCATGGAATCCAAGACGACCGGGGACCCTTTTCTGGTGCAGCCTTCATCCGCCTTCCCAGCTGTTGTGATGCTCCACTAAAGTCAGACATCATCCTCCACCTGTTCCACCATTGAGGTCCTGGTTGGATTGCTCTTTGTCAGAGACCTCCCCCTCGACCTTACCGCCCTGGGTGAACCTACCAGGAGCATAGCTCCAGATGGCATCTCTCTCAGGACCACACAAGCTTCTCTAGCACGACAAGGTGACAATCCATGGAGAATGTTGTTATATTATATAACAAATATAGAATATATTATAATGTAAAATATATGTATCTAGGATTTTGCACCTTGATAAACCTGAGGATTTAACACTATGATGTCTCTAGGAGATATCACTGAATCTTATGGACTGTAACATCTTGGAAAACCTTGGATTGAACATAATGATGACACACACACACACACACACACACACACACACACACACACACACACACACACACACACACACACACACACACACACACACACACACACACACACACACACACACACACACACACACACACACACACACACACACACACACACACACACACACACACACACACAATACTATGGAAGATACAATGACGTACCTGCACACCTGGCAGGTGATACTATTATCCTTGCTATATAATACTGTGATCCAACACCTGTAGCATAGAAAAAATATTAAAAAATATCTGAGAGGTACATTTTATACCTGAGATATGATGCCAGACCGTTGCTGAGATATACACATTTGTCTGTAATATTAACCAATTTCATACCTGGTGTATAACAAAACGATAAAGCTAATATATGGCATTGTATGAAATTAAATATAAACAAAAAATAGGCTTTTATCTTCACTAGGTCAGTAGTCAAATGCCTCTTGTTTAGATGAGAAACAAGAATATCCATATTAGATCCTAAAGTGGCATTAAAGATGAGTTTTAAGAGGACTGTTTTGTTAGAGTGGGTTTCCTTTTATGCTCTTTTTGTCCTCCTGAAGTGAATGGCATTGGGACAGTGATGTCCCCACCCATTAATACAATGATGTTCATCACAATCAGGCCATATCCTGGCCTCACTCACTCTGTGTGCCTCGGCATTTCCTGCAGTAGCCAATAGAGAAAGGTAGGGGGAGGCAGAATTCTTCTCCCACTCTTGGGTATGTCAGGCCATTTGCAACTGCTCTGTAGGTGGCCTTTATAAATGGGACCATCGTTAAACTCACTGCATATGTGCCTTCATTTTGTGTATGTTCTCTCAGGCTGGTGTTATATTTCACCAAAGTGTATTAGTTTGGGTGTATCATAAACAGTTTAAAAATGTTTAGCCTGGATATGTTAATTTTCACAATTAAATATTCTCTATACGATATACACCTGTATCCATATCAATGATTTAGATTCCTACCCCAAGAGCCCCTCACAAACCCTAACTAATAGTTAATGCACACAAAATGCTGGGAATAGATAATGGATCAAATTCTGATCGTCAAGAGTTAACAGTGTGTTTATTGTCATAGTCCTGAAACAGAACAATTAAATTCTTACTTGCAGAAGCAGCAAAACGGGTTGTAAAATAGTCAATAGATCAGAGGAATTCTGTATGGATCTATAGAATTGCCTCTATTCAATTTATGTCTGCAAATTTCCAACATTAATTGGAAGATCAGGGTTTATTGCAGATTTTTAAAATTATTTTATTTTGCAATGCATCATTAAACACGAACAGGGTTTAAGCGTGACTGAGATGGCATGTTAAACCATGTTGAACCAGTATTAGTGGTTGAGGTAAACAGGATTGGATTGAAGAGATAGATAAAGAAAAAGTGCTGTGATTAAAAATAAATTGCATTTTTAAAGTGTGTTTCAGGACCTCAGTATGTTCCAAAGTGCTCTGGAGCCATGGGTTCCTTTGACGTGTTGACCTTGTCATAGGCATTGGCAAGAGGGGTGATATTATGGGTTAACAGAGGTGTAGCCCCAGTAATCATTTGATAGGTGCAAAGGTTTGTTCATATGTGCACTTGTTTGCAGTCTAACACTCAGGGTGTATGTGTGTGCTCTGCCAAAACCCAGCTAGTATTTGTTTCTAAAGAATGAAAGAATTTACATGTCATGTTCCTCGATCTGGCCAACGCTTATGGATCAGTTCTTCATTCACTAATGTGGACTGTTTTTGAATTATTTTAGGTGCCTGCAACAATAACAAATCTGGTAAAAAACTACTTCCAGGATCTGCAATTTTGTCTCACAACATCAGACTTTACCACAGCATGGCAACCACAGGATGTAGGCATCATGGTGGGGTGCACCATCTCCCCATTGACCTTCACTATGGCAATGGAGCTCATTATCAGAGCATCAAAATGGGTTGTGGGAGGAAAACGGCTACAGTGTGGTCCGCGATTGCCACCTATACAAGCCTATATGGACGATATAACAACTATCCTCTGCACCAAGAGGCTTCTGGAAAAGCTTCATCAAAACATCACATAGCCAAGGATGAAGATAAAACCCAGCAAGTGTAGAAGTATCTCCATTGTCAAAGGTCAAGTCAGGGATCAAATATTTCATATTGACGGAATACAGGTTCCATACAGTTTTCAGAAATGCCGGTGAAGAGTTTGGGCCGATGGTATGATGCAAAGCTCAAGGACACCGAACAGTTTGAACAACTGAAAAAGGATACCAGCACGCACATAGCTCACATCAACAAGACCTTGCTACCAGGAAAACTCAAGCTGTGGTGCTTCCAGTTTGACGCATCTGGCCATTAACTGTGTATGAAATCCCCATCAACAAAGTGGAAAAGCTGGAAAGAATGATCAGCACGCTTGTAAAACAGTGGCTTGGACTTCCACGATGCTTGTCCTGTCGGACTGTACGGGAGTGGCAAATTGGAATTACCCATTGCAGGTCTTGTGGAAGAGTTCAAATGCACTAAAGGTTGGTCATGACCCTCACTGATTCTGAAGATACTGTTATTCAAACAGCGGCCCCCAGTGTGGCAACGGGGAGAAAGTGGACCCCATCTGAAGCCATTCAGAGTGCTAAGTCTACTCTTCATTTCCGGGATATGGTTGGCCAAGTCCAACACGGGAGAGCCGGACTCGGGCTCGTCCCAAAAGCTCCTCAATGGCACAAGGCAACATCAGTGCAGAAGAGACGGCTCGTGTTGGAGGAGGTGAGAAGACGGGAGGCAGAGCGACACACCAAGGCCGTCTCAATGGCCAAACAGGGCCAATGGACTAACTGGGAGAACCTGGAAAAGAGGAAACTCAGCTGGCGTGACATCTGGTAAATGGAAGGATCTCGGCTAAGTTTTGTCATCAGAGCCACTTATGACGTTCTACCATCATCCCAGAAACTGAAACAGTGGTTCAGAGAAGACCCCGCTTGCTCCCTTTGCCAAGCACCTGCATCACCAAGGCACATTTTAACAGGATGCACTATGAGCCTCGGCGTTACATTTGGCGGCATAACCAAGTTCTCAAACAGCTGGTATTAATCCTGGATCAAAGGCAAACATCAATTTTAATAATCAAGTTGCACTGTAAAATGTTATAAAGGAGCATGCAAACACTGCAAATAAAATACTGTAAGTTTTTGCAGAAAATAAAACCTTTTTTTAAAAATGTTTTGTGTGTTGATAGATTGCCTGTTACTGTTCGACTGTGTTAGTGTGTGCACATTAAAAATATGATGCAAAATGAAAATAGCAAACTATGGAATACATATTTTTCAGTATTGTCATCAAGGAAAAGAAAGCAGTTCCAATTATTTGATATTATTCATATGGAGGAGAAAATATAATTACTCTAAAACCTACCTTAATTTTGCAATCTCACTAAAGATAATCCCCCTTTGCCTCACCCCCATCCTCCTCCTTCCCCCTCCCTCTCCCTCCACCTCTCTCTCCCTCCCCATCTCTCTCTCCCCCCTCCCCCCCCCCCCCTCCCCTCCCCCTCCCCCCCCCCTCCCCCTCCCCCCCTGCCTCTCTCTCCCTCTCTCCCTCTCTCCCCGTCTGTCTCAACCCCCCCTTTCTCCCTATCACATCCCCCCTCTCTCTCCCCCTCTCTCCTCCCTCCCATGCAGCGAGGCTCCGACCCCAAACCGCAGCCCACCCCTGCCTGGAGAAACGGTCACTCCCGCAATGAAATATTCCACTACTTACCTGGAATAGACACCTAGGATCTTTGGTAGACACGAGGCATCAAGGTGATTGTGTGGAGTGCAAATGGAGATCTGAACCTGCCCAGGCCCACTGCGCACGCGCGGAGAGACAGCGTCATTTTACGTCGCTACTGCATCACTGGCTTCCCCCAACTGCGCAGGCGCGGGTGGTAGCAATTTTTTTCCAGAATTTCGTGTAATTTCCGCCAAAGTGGAAAAGCTGATAGCGCTCCAATTTTTTTTTTCTCGGGATTTTTTTTATTCTGGGGAAAAAGCACCTTGGCCGGAGGCCCCTTAGATTTTGCGGCCCTAAATCCGGCCCTGCCAAGTCCCCCCTAGATCTCGAGTCCCTAAGCTTAAGCTTGTGAAACATACGTAAATCCGGTCCTGCATGAGAGGCATAAAAAGGTTGAATGCATAGTATTTTTCCATCAACCCCCCCATTTACATTAACCTAATTTTATTCTTACCACATTGCCATTAACTTCCCGCTCTCCCATATTCTACCCCTCACCATTGCACAGGGAGCAACTTACGGCGGTCATTTAACCTAGAAGCCAGCACAGATGCCTTTGTGATGTCGGAGGAAACCAGAAAACCCTCGCTCTCAATGTCAGCAGGACAAAGGAGCTTCAGGAAGCAAGGTAGAGTACATGCCCCAATCAGCATCAATGGTGACAAAGAGGAAATGTTGAGAGCTTCAGGTTGCTGTGTGTAAATAGTATCAACAATCTGTCCTGGACCCACCACATCAAAGCTACAGCCAAAGAAACATACCAATGCCTCTACTTCCACAGGAGACTGAGGGGATTTAGAATCTCCAATTACTCTTACGAACTTCTGTAGATCACCATAGAAGGCATTCTGTTGGGTTGCATCACAGCTTGATTTGTGAACAGTTCTGCCCAAGACCTTAAGAGATTGTGGATGTAGCCCAGTGCAATACACAGACCAGACTCTCTACCATTGACTCCATCTACATTTCACGCTGCCTCAGAAAAGTAGACACTGATTGTGGATGATCAGCCATGATCACATTGAATGGCGGTGCTGGCTCGAAGGGCCGAATGGCCTACTCCTGCACCTATTGTCTATGTATCTATGTAACAACATGAACATTCATTTCTTCTTCTCCCTGCATTGAGCAGCAGATATAGAAGCTTGGTGTGTACCACCAGACTCAGGAACAGCTTCTTCCCCACTGTTCTTCCATAAGCTAGGGTACAGCCCCGATTTTCCAATGTACCTCATTGTGCCCTAGTCCCAGCTTTGACTGTACACCTAGTACTATTCCAGACCTTAACTCTGGATGCACACTTGGCCTTACTCCTAGCCCCTCTATACACTGATAATATATCTGGCCCACACATAAAGCCCCGTATGTGACCCCCTGGACTAATCTATTACGTTCAAGTCCACAGCTTATCTAATGCGGTAATCTTTTATGGGGCACTTCATGGCCCAAATTTTGTATAACAACATTTGCTACATCCATTGGCTTCCTTGTTATCTAACATGCTAGTTATTTTGTCAAAGAAGTCATCAATTGGTTGAACACAATTTCTCTCCCATAAAATTATACTCACTCAGTTGTATAAGCATTCTGTTACCATTTCCTTCATTTTCCTAACAAACTGTCCTGAAGTCATTTTCACCCCCAATATTTTCAGTATTTTGCTGTCTTCCTCTCAACTGGGACTTTTCCGAAATGCAAACTCCAATAAATATATATTTAAGCAATAATATTCTATTTAATGTGATCTTGAGAGTGCATAATATTTTATGTGGTATTCATAACACAACAATGACAAAATGATCTTTGTTTTGATTGCACCTACCAACATGCATACATTATAATATTGCAGTTAATATGTACAGAGGGCAAATTTTTGTTCCAATGCTCCCCATTCCCAATTACTTTTACATTGAAGTGGTTGAAATCCAAGTGAAGTTTAAATGGCATCAGAAAAATAAAACCTCCGGTTTGGATGATATTCATTATGTGGTTGGTTGGAGTCAGTATCAGCACAATTACTATATTAAACTTTGAATCTTCAGATGTCTTGGTTCAAGCCCCCCCTCCAACGGTTGGGACTTTTGGAAATTTGATGTATTAAAATCATGTTTTAGTGCGTTGTAGAAGTATACTTTCAATGTTTTTGTTTGAAGTATTTTTAAGAGGTAATTTTTAATGGGTAACTTTTTCCACACAAAGGGTGGTGGGTGTATAGAACAAGCTGCCAGAGAAAGTAGTTGAGGTAGGGACTACCCCAACATTTAAGAAACAGTTAGTTTGATACATGGGTGGGGACAGGTTTGGAGGGATATGGATCAAAAGCAGGTAGTGTAGCTGGGACATGTTGCCGGGTGTGGGTGTTGGGTCGAAGGGCCTGTTTTCACACTGTATCACTCTATGACTACATTATACTTCCATCATGCATGAATGCTTCAAAATCATGTGGTCGCGTTTTATAGCCATATACTCAAGCATAGAAACATAGAAAATAGGTGCAAAAATAGGTCATTCGGCCCTTCGAGCCAGCACTTCCATTCAATATGATCATGACTGTTCATCTAAAATCAGTATCTCTTTCCTGTTTTTCCCCATATCCCTTGATTTTGCTAGCCCCAAGAGCTAAATGTAACTCTCTCTTGAAAACATCCAGTGAATTGGCTTCCACTGCCTTCTGTGGCAGAGAATTTCACAGATTCACAACTCTCTGGGTGAAGAAAGTTTGTCCTCATCTCAGTCCTCGATGGCCTACCCCTTATTTTTAAACTGTGACCCTTGATTCTGAACTCCCCCTACATCGGGAACATTTTTCCTGCAGTTACAGTAAGTGAAAATCTAGCAGGTAAGCAGGATGCTTTCTCCAACCAGCCCCATTTGAAGGCCACTATCTTCCACCGCTTCTACCCAGTGCTTGGTACCTACTTCCAGCAGCCACTGGTTGTCCTCCAGGATGCACCGAGCCGCAGCCTAGTCCATGCCGGTCACCAGGGCGAATTTGACGCAGAGAATCTCACGGCAGCGGTGCAACGCTTCTGACGCCTCTGACGGCCTGCGTCTCTTGCACTGAGGCTGCTCCATGGCCGGAGCTGCAGCGAGCAACTTGCCAGCCCGGCAAACATTCGCCAGCCCCTGGCTCCCCGTCCGCATCTGCCCCCGTCGCTCCATCCCTCCCTCCGCCCCGCTCCATCCCTGCTTCCAACACCCGCGGCCCATGGAGTTGATATTAGTTTTGAAATTCTTGTTGATCACAGAATTTCTCACGACAGAAAGTGAGAAATTCTGTGATCAGCGTGAGAGCGTTTGAATTGGGTGAAATGCGTGAGTCTCACGTTCAATCCGTGAGAGTTGGCAGCTATGGGATAGCACACAAATAAAAGCTTTGAATGGTATCTTGATACACGTGACTATAATAAAGTTAATTCCAAAGCACCCGAGGGGAGGATCATGCGGTCACAGAGAGAACATGCAAAATGTCTCGAACAGAAACATAACCCATTCCTACCCAGAGATGCTGCCTGTCCCGTTGAGTCACTCCAGCATTTTAGGTCTATCTTCAGTGTAAATCAGCATCTGCAGTTCCTTCCAACACATGCAAACTCCACACTGTTCTGGAGTGCTGGAGATCAGGATTGAACCCAGGTCATCGGAGCAACAACACAATCACCCCATAAACTGTGCCACTGTGTTGCTCTTGCAGTGACATTTTCTTTTTCAACATTTGTTATGGTTTTGTTATTGCTCCATTCTCCTTCCTCCCACAAAATCATATTCAGCTTTCCTCAGTTGCTTTTAAAATCTGATTTAAAAAAAAAATGCAGATGCTGTAAATCAAAAATATAAGCAGAAAATACTATAAATACTCAACAGGATATCCCAGCTAACTGCTTTCTCTCTCTACAGATGCTGCTTGACTGGTTTTGATTTACACTATTTCTGCTTTTGTTTCATGAAAAAAAGTTTCCAAGCCTTTTGGTGTGAGAATGTTCCTGCTCATAGATGAAAAAGGATCTTTTAATTATGATAAACTATTTTGACTTCAGTAGATAGTGCGATTAGTTGGGTGTGTTGAATTTAGTCCCTCTGTTGTTGCCAATATATCAGCTCCTTTCATTTCTATTGTTGGTATGCGGGATAAACCTAAGGGTTAAAGATTTAAACTCACCCAGCAACCCCCTCCACACCTTGCTCCTTTATTTGCAGTAAACACTATCATACTGTGAACCTTATCTCTGACTAAAATGAGAAGGGAGTTTCCAAACAAAAGGAGTGTTGTAAAGGAAATATTTAGACAGCACTGTGGCTCTAATGTGCTTTGAGGACACGATGTCACAATGTACCTTAACCCCCACTGCTATCTCCCACAGCTGAGTGAGAGAGAACAAGAGGCCTCCTTTGTTGACCTTATCTCTGGATGATCAGATAAGAAACTCATCCTTCCATCCACTAACGGAAAGGCTGCCGTTTCCCACCGTCTGCATGAGCACATGATCCCTCACTCATTCTGCATCAAACTCAGTGGATTTATTTCCCAGAGTAACCCAAGTTCTATTTTGAGTCGGTGAAACACATGATATAGGGAACATGAAGAGAGAATGCATCTACAAACTGGATGGGACCATTCCCCATCTATCTGAGAGGCTGCAGAGGTATGGGTTCAACCCAGTACATCACAGGTATAGCCCTTCCCACCAACGAGAGCATCGACACGTCTGAAGTCTGAAGAAGCGTCACGACCCGAAACTTCACCCATTCCTTCTCTCCAGAGATGCTGCCTGGTCCACTGAGTTACTCCAACATTTTGTGCCTATCTTCGGTGTAAACCAGCATCCTCAGTTTCTTTCCACTCATTTACACGAGGTGCTGTCTCAGGAAGACAGCAACTATCATTGATTGGTTCTCTTTCTACAGACGCTGCCTGACCTGTTGAGAATTTTTTACAGCATTTTCTATTTTTGTTCAAACTACAAGAGTTTTTTTTTACACTTCAAGTGGGGTGTTGGGGACAATATGGAGGGAGACAGGGTGTGCTTTAGGGTGTGGATCAAGCGAGATGAAATGTCCACAGCGTTAGTGGTGATAAACGAGGGAGAAATGGGCAGAGCTGCTGAAGAATGATTTTTGATTTGGAGGGAGACCACATACCATCATGATTCTCTGCCTATTAAGACATGTGACTGTTACATGCATTGAGCCACAGCAGGGACTACTGTATATGTATTCTATTAGTTTATTAAACTGCAAAACAGAATAAACCAATACCAGTAGCAGTACTAGTGGTTCAAAGCATGTAATAATACCGCTGGGATGGTATCCATTATCAGACTGGTGTCGCCTGAAAAATAATCCCTTTCTCACTCTCATCCTAGCTTATCTCATTCATAGAATCCCATCTTACAAAGGGAACATCAGGCACGCCATGTGTGCATCGATCCTTCAAAAGGGCAATCCAATATATCCTACTCTCCAGCTTCTCATTCATAACCTTTCATCAACACATCAGTTCCTCCTTTGTAAGTTACTATTGAATCTGCTTCCACCAATCGTTTAGACATTGGATTTAAAACATTCATAATATAAATAAATGCACAAAGTGTCAAAGTATATGTCAAAGTACAGTGCATTCAGAAAGTAATCAGACCGTTCACTTTTTCTACATTTTGTTACATTAGAACCTTGTTCTAAAATGGATTAAATTATTTTTTTTATCATCAATCGACACACAATACCGCATAATGAAAAAGTGAAAACAGGTGTTTAGAAACTTTTGCAAAGTAATTAAAAAGAAATAACTGAAATATATCACATTTATATGTATTCGACCTGTTACTCAGTACTTTGTTGAGGCACCTTTGGCAGCGATTACAGCCTCAAGTCTTCTTAGGTATGACGCTACAAGCTTGGCACACCTGTGGGTAATTTCTCCCATTCTTCTCTGCAGATCCTCTCAACTCTGTCAGGTTGGATGGGGAGCGTCAATGCACAGCTATTTTCAGGTCCCTACAGAGATGTTCGATTGGGTTCAAGTCCGGGCTCTGGTTGGGCCACTCAAGGACATTCACAGACTTGTCACAAAGCCATTCCTGCATTGTCTTGGCTGTGTGCTTAGGGTCGTTGTCCTGTTGGAAGGTGAACCTCCACTCCAGTCTGAGGTCCTGAACGCTCTGGAGCAGGTTTTCATCAAGGATGTCTCTGTACTTTGCTCCGTTCATCTTTCCATCGATCCCGACTAGTCTCCCAGTTCCTGCCACTGAAAAACATCCCCACAGCATGATGCTGCCACCACCATGCTTCACCATAGATATGGTATTGGCCAGGTGATGAGTGGTGCCTGGTTTCCTGCAGACGTGACGCTTGGCATTCAGGCCAAAGAGTTCAATCTTGGTTTCATCAGACCAGAGAATCTTTTCTCATGCCTTTTGGTAAACTCCAAGTGGGCTGTCATGCGCCTTTTACTGAGGAGTGGCTCCCGTCTGGCCACTCTACCATAAAGGCCTGATTGGTGGAGTTCTGCAGATATAGTTGTCCTTCTGGAAGGTTCTCCCATCTCCACAAAGGAACTCTGGAGCTTTGTCAGAGTGACCATCGGGTTCTTAGTCACCTCCCTGACCAAGGCCCTTCTCCCCCGATTGCTCAGTTTGGCCGGGCGGCCAGCTCTATGAAGAGTCCTGGTGGTTCCAAAGTTCTTCCATTTAAGAATGACGGAGGCCACTGTGCTCTTTCTGCAATGCTGCAGAAATTGTTTTATACTCTTCTCCAGATCTGTGCCTCAACACAATCCTGTCTCGGAGGTCTACGGACAATTCCTTCATCTTCATGGCTTGGTTTTTGCTCTGACATGCACTGTCAACTGTGGGACCTTATATAGACAGGTGTGTGCCTTCCCAAATCATGTCAAATCAATTTAATTCACCACTGGTGGACTCCAATCAAGTTGTCGAAACATCTCAAGGATAATCAATGGAAACAGGATGAACCTAAGCTCAATTTTGAGTATCATAGCAAAGGGTCTGAATACTTATGTAAATGTGATATTTCAGTTATTTCTTTCTAACTACGTTTTCGCTTCTTCATTCTGGGGTATTGTGTGTAGATTGATGATTTAAAAAAAATAATTTAATTCATTTTTAAATAAAGCTGCAATGTAACAAAATGTGGGAAAAGTGGAGGGGTCTGAATACTTTCTGAATGCATTGTACAAGGCTGTGCAATAAGAAGTAATCTCCTTTGATTAACATGTGAACCTTCGTAATCGGGGTAAGAACATTTTTATTTCAAAATTGTACTTTATTCATAATATCCATTAATAATAGAGTATATTCATATTCTGCAAAGTATTCCACTGCTTCTAAGATTTACAGTGTCAGTGTGCCATTAATTTTTTTTTTTGCATACATTCAAGGAGTGATGTCCAAGGGGTCTCTTAGATGAGCCTCAGCCCCTCAGCGTGCAGTGATTGCCTTAAGCTGTGGTCTTTCCCAATGGAGACATCAGTTATCAATGTGTTGCTCAGCACATTGCTCTGGGACATCGATTGTGCCAGTCTGCAACTTTCTGCAGACTAAATGTGTAGGAAGGAACTGCAGATGCTGATTTAAGCCGAAGGTAGACACAAAATGCTGGAGTAACTCAGCCGGACAGGCAGCATCTCTGGAGAGAAGGAGTGGGTGACATTTCAGTCTGAAGAAGGGTCTCGACTCAACACATCACCCATTACTTCTCTACAGAGATGTTGCCTCTCCCGTTGAGTTACTCCAGCATTTTGTGTCTATTTTCTGCAGACTAGAGGGATCTACTGACAAAGTTTATGGTCATCCAGCAAGAGGGAACAACTCGTTGAACGCAGAATCATGTATTACTCACCTGTTGTAACCTAACAAAGACCACTCATGTCATTATAGCCGTGTCAGGGGTAATGGTGATGCTGAGACTTTGGCTGTATGTGAAGGATAAGACTAATGTACCCTGCTCACCAGCAGCCAAACAAGGTGGGCACTTTGGGGACAAGGAGACTGCAGATGCTGTGATCTAGGGAAACAAAAACAAAGTGCTGGAGGTACTCAGCGGGTCAGGCAGCATCTGTGTATATAGTGGGGGAACTCCAAGTGGGGATGAATGATTTGGTGCAGTAGGAAAAATAGGTGCACATTACCAAAAGAGAGACATTTCTGGTGGGGTAGAGTGGGATTATTTGTGTTTAGGAGGAACTCTTTCACCAAGCCCACTGAGAATTCTCATACACTACTGCAAAATAAGTTATTGCTGTATATCATTTTCTGGTCTCACTAGGCTGCACAGCCTTTGAAGTGCAGACATTGTTGGCCAGTACGACCCATGACTTTACAAACAGCAACACGATATTAACCATACTATGTTAGGCAGCATCCGCGGAGAGAGAAACTGAGCAAGCATTTCAGAATGATGTCCTTTCACCGGTTTGAAAACACTTTCCAGGCACACAGCTGGTCATCTGGATAATTAGTTTCTTCCAGCTCCAAATCATTTGATCATCATAACATTGCTGTTTTTCAAAACTTGCATCACTGAACTTGGTTCTAAGAAGCATAGGAGCAGTAGGAGTAGGCCACTCAGCCCCTCCAGTCTGCCCCATCCTTTAATATGATCGGGCCTGATGTGTCGCAGGCCTTACTTACACATGCTCTGGTGAATGTCACAGCCGGCCTGGACTGGAATAGAGAGCAGGAAAACTTACATCTCACACTGCCTTTCATGACCTTTCATTCCCAAAGCAGTGAATTACCTTAATTTATTTTCCCCTCAATGCCTTGTGATCACTGGAGGGCTGGCTTCACATTATGAAAGCAGAATGCCAAGGAATGGACCAGTTAGGTTGATTCTCCAAAGATCTAGGCTGTTGTGTAAAGGCAGCTGATATCTTATACAGAATGGCATGAAATAGTTGCACAAAACTTCAAATGAAAACTAAAACAAAACTTCTTGCAAATTTAGAACTACCACAAATATCTTTGTAAAGAATCTGGAGGATAAAATATAGGGAATTGATTAAAAACCAGGAGAGTACAGGAATTTCTGCATTCCTTTTACAGGCTTCAATACCATTCTTGTAAGTAATTTTAAATGACTGTTCTTCCTGAATACACTTTGGATGTATACGTCCTCAGATATTTAACCCAGTTTTAATAGCGATGCAAGGCATCCAATCATGTAAATAAAACCCCCAGAGGTGGACAGATGGAAGTCTGGGCCAAATTATTAGGTACTTTGTTCCACAGTCCCCTGCACAAGGCACAAAGTGCTTGAGTAATTCAATGGGTCAGGCAGCATGTGTGAAGGGTGACACAAAAAGCTGCAGTGACTCAGTGGGACAGGCAGCATCTCTGGCGAAGGAATGACCCTTCTCCAGATTAGTCAGGTGAAAGGCAAACGAGATATAGCCGATGTTTTAGAGAGATATAGAACAATGAATGAAAGATATGCAAAAAAGTAATGATGATGAAGGAAACAGTCCATTGTTAGCTGTTTGTTGGATGAAAACGAGAAGCTGGTGCGACTTGGGTGGGGTAGGGATGGAGAGCGAGGGAATGCCGGGGTTACTTGAAGTTAGAGAAGTCAATGTGCGAAGGGAATGGATCAGCACCGTTTTCAGGTTGGTACCTTTCTTCAGCCTTCTCCCGTCCCAAAACATCGCCAATCCATTCCCTCCTCTGATGCTGCCTAATTTGCTGAGTTCTTCTGGCATACTTCTGGCAAACAAAGCAGTTTAAACAGAGTTTTATTTTTAAATGCAGCATTTTAAATTAGTAATTTCCAACAAAGATTGTAATTGGCAAAGGACTTCCAAAACACAAGTACAATTCTTACAAATCGGAAACTTCACCTCTCCAGGCACTCCAGAGATGCTGCCTGACTCGTTGAGTTACTCCAGGTTTTTGTGTTTTCCTTTCTAATCTGGCATCTGCAGTTCTTTGTGGCTAGAAAAATGAGTTACAACATGAACAGGTCATCCATCATTGAGACTGAGCCTGAGGAATGGATTCTGTGTCTTTATCTCTGTAACTCCTGATTACCTTTACTAACATTTATACTGTTTTTCTATGAGGTCAGCTGCAAGTAATGTTTGCAGTTACATTGATCAGGTCAAAATGGATGGAGTGGCTTAATTAGGTCAACTTGGATCCTATAATTTCTCATAATGACTTCACAGTCTTGATGACGTTAACATGGACCTTATCATTTCTTTTTATAAAGTCAGGAGGATCTTAAAGTTATTTATAGTTAGTATTGTTTCTTTTGAACATGTCAAGTTTAACTTAATTAGCATCTGCAGTTCCTTGTTTCTTCATTTTAGTATTAGCCTTTTGGGAGCTAGTCCATGAGTAGTTTTGTTTGGGCTTGGACAATGACTATCCGTCACATAGGCAGAAACATTTCCTCCTTGCTGACCATCAGCGTAAGGGAAGGCCATGTGCTCAATCCCCTGCTCAATTTTCTCTATATTCATGACTATGTAGCCAGACACAGTTTCAACACCATCTTTAAATCCACTGATAATACCACTGTTGATGAAGGAATAACAGGTAAAGATGAGTGAGAATATGAGGGAAATCGATAATCTGTTTGAATGGCCCCAGAACAGCAAAGTTGCTCTTAACATTAGCACGACTAAAAAGGTGATTTTGACTTTGGGAAGGGAAAGCTGAGGATTCACGAACCTATCTACATCGACGGAACAGTAGTGGAAAGAGACAACAGTTTCTAGGTGTGCATATGTCTGAAGGTCTGTTCTGGGGCCAGCACATTGATGCAATCACAAAGAAAGCTTTATGTATCAACTTTCTCTCAACTTCCTCAGATATTTGAGGAGATTCAACATGATAGAAACATAGAAACATAGAAAATAGGTGCAGGAGTAGGCCATTCGGCCCTTCGAGCCTGCACCGCCATTCAATATAATCATGACTGATCATCCAACTCAGTATCCCACCCTGCCTTCTCTCCATACCCCCTGATCCCTTTAGCCACAAGGACCACATCTAACTCCCTCTTAAATATAGCCAATGAAGTGGCCTCAACTACCTTCTGTGGCAGAGAATTCCACAGATTCACCACTCTCAGTGTAAAAAATTATTTTCTCATCTCGGTCCTAAAAGACTTCCCTCTTATCCTTAAACTATGACCCCTAGTTCTGGACTTCCCCAACATCGGGAATAATCTTCCTGCATCTAGCCTGTCCAACCCCTTAAGAATTTAGTAAGCTTCTATAAGATCCCCCCTCAATCTTCTAAATTCTAGCGTGTACAAGCCGAGTCCATCCAGTCTTTCTGGATAGTGTTGACTTTAACATTCAAGAATAGTTTCTTCCATCAATCATCAGGCTCTTGAAACACACAACACAACACTAATCACAACCCTACCTCAGAAACAAACTATTATGGTCTTTGTTTAGGTTGTACTACATACTTTGACTTGCACCATTATGGTCTGGTTATCTTGTATTACTGATAATTTATTGCCTTATTGATTATAGTAGTAGAGATAATTTATAGTATTATTGTATTATTGATTATTATATATTTATCTGTCTTTTATTGCATTTATGGCCAGTTAAGCTGCAGCACGTAACACTTTCATTGTTTCGTCTCAGTGACTATGACAATTAAACACACTTGACTCTTGACTTCCTGCTCATGGACATTACTCTACAGTGTGCAGAAGGATCATTTGGGATCACATTGATACACTAGGGAGAGCACGGAGTCCCTGCATCAGCCCCATAGCCACCACCAGCCCCAACTTTGTATGTCTGTCGATCCCATATTGTGAATACCAGCCACATCAAACCCTACAAACCCTGAGAGGATGCAAATCATCCCGAGTACAGACTAAGAAAAGAAAATGATTTAATGAAAGGCCTTTTAAAAATCAAAGAGCTTTATATTATCCGTCCATGCTCTATCTGCTGGGATGCAGCAGGGTATGTCAAACATTACACTTCCTTTTTGAATCTGCTGCCGGTAGTATATTATATTTTCTGCTTCTAGATGTTTGTCGATTAGATCTTTGGGCAAAGATCTCCTATCTGTGCCACAAATGACTTTAAGCTAACTGGCCTAATGTTCCCCGGACTTGCTTTATCTCCCTGTTTAAATACAGGAATAAATTTAGCTGTCTGAATGTCTTCTGGCACTATTCCCTTTTCTAATGAATTTTTATAAATACATAATCGTGCCTCTGCTGTCTTGTCCCTAGCTTTTTTATTATGCATGGATGCAAACTCACCTCAGTAGTTTCATCCACTCTCAGGCTGATCAGTTTATCAATTACCTCTCACCTTTTCATCTTTAGAATCGTGATATCTTTTTCCAATCTAATATCACGTCTGCCATGTTAAACTCCCTTGTATATATTGATGCAAAATAACCATCCATTGCTTCTGCCATTTTCTTTATTTTACCTACGACTGTCCCACATTTATCCAGACATTCGGTCCTTCGAGTCTGTGCTCACTCCCAGAACAATCCCATTCCCCCAATTATCTCCCACTGCCGTATCCTCTCTCACATTGCCATCAACTCCTTCTTGATTCTCCTGCCAACCAAACTCAGATTGTTTTCTCTGTAGCTTTGAAGGTTCAGGGGAGACCTGATTGATGTATACATAATTATGGGAGGCATGGCTAAGTTAGACAGTCGGAACCTTCATCTAATAATGTAAATTACTGGAGGTATAGCTTTAAGGTGAGAGGGGAAAAGTTTAAAGGAGATGGGCGGGGCAGGTTTTATACACAGTGAGTGGGTGCCTGCAATGCATTGCCAGGGGTGGCAATAAGACAGATACTAGCAATGTTACAACATTTTGAGATTTAAAAAATCAAGTCTGCAATTTATCCCATCAGATAAAGCATAAAAATAAGTTTAATTTGACACCTAATTCACTTTCATATCTTCAGTATTAAAAAATGTATGGCCATTTTCATACTCGGAAATTAGCATCTTGTTCCCTATTGCTTTTCCATTGACTTAACACAAAAGCTGTGATCAAGGACAGTCAAAAGCCCATAACTTTCTTAAAAATTAAGAGAACTGAAAGACATTTTCAGTTATTATAGATTGAAGCATTCTGAAACAAATATTAAACAATCTTACTTGGATGACCTGAAATTAAAGCATATAATTCGTTAGTTACCCAATTGTAGCTAATTACAAAATTCAATTACTAAATCTAAACATCTATCCATTTCTTAAGAAAAGATTAACATTTTTAAATAGGCTAGGTGTCCAAATAACATTCACACAAGAATTCACAATATAACATGATTTTTAAATCTCATTGTCATGGATTCATAGGCCAAATGGAAGGAATTTAATGTTTAATTCCCATAAATTAATGGCCATTTGAATCAACTTGCGAGTGGGTTTTTGAGGAACGCGATCGTTTGAAACGTTGCGGTTGTGGTGAATTTAAACCCCATATTGTCAGGAAAAATACTGCCGGTTCGTATGGGTTCTAAATCACCGTTTCGCAACATAAAATGTGGATTAAAGGCATCTTAAGAGGCACTTTTATACATAAAATAAACGGCTTTCCTTTACCTGTCCCGTACGTGAAATCCGTCCCCGTTGTCGGCGTTGACGGCTTTAGAAGCTGATTTTTAAATTACTCCAGCGCTGAAATTGTCGGGCGATTAAAAAAAAAAAAAATTCACAGAACGGCCGTTGGAACAATTCTTCAGCAAAAGCTTGCACTCCGAGAAAATATATCCCGGACAGGGAGGAGAAAAACTGCATTTTAACCCCGTTCCCCCCCCCTCCCCAAAAGGCACCAAAGTCACGCACACAGCCAGTGGCAGAACTGCAGCGCCGCTGAAGGTAAGTTTTGTAACATACCTACAGATACAATAGTGGCATTTTAGATTTTAGATGGGCACATGGATATACAGGGAAAGACGAGACAAGGAGCACATGCAAGCAAAATGGATCCATTTAAATAAACATTGTTTATAAACATCCTGCGTTGTTCTATACTCTACAGTATACCACCCGCTGCTGTACTATGCCTCCTTTTACACGTCAATGGAATTGGGTGTTCCTATCCCTTAAGTACTCTGGGATGCAGCCAATCTGGCCCTGGGGATTTATCGGCCTTTAATCCATTCAATTTACCCAACACCACTTCCTGGCTAACCTGGATTTCACTCAATTCCTCCAACTCCTTTGACCCGCGGTCCCCTGCTATTTCCGGCAAATTATTTACGTCTTCCTTAGTGAAGACGGAACCATAGTAGTTATTCAATTGGTCCGCCATATCCTTGTTCCCATGGACATGCTAGATGCAGGAAGATTGCTCCCGATGTTGGGGAAGTCCAGGACAAGGGGTCACAGCTTAAGGATAAGGGGGAAGTCCTTAAAAAACCAAGATGAGAAGAACTTTTTTCACACAGAGAGTGGTGAATCTCTGGAACTCTCTGCCACAGAGGGTAGTCGAGGCCAGTTCATTGGCTACATTTAAGAGGGAGTTAGATGTGGCCCTTGTGGCTAAGGGGATCAGAGGGTATGGAGAGAAGGCAGGTACGGGATACTGAGTTGGATGATCAGCCATGATCATATTGAATGGCGGTGCAGGCTCGAAGGGCCGAATGGCCTACTCCTGCACCTAATTTCTATGTTTCTATGTTTCCCTGTGCTAATATGTCCTTTCTTATGTTTACATTTGCGGAGCTTCTTTCCTTCTTTTCTTTCCCTCAGTAATTTAATTTTTCACTCAGTAATTTAATTTTCCCTCAGTAATTTAATTTAGAAATTACTCCTTGCTGTCCCGATCTTTATTTTAAAACTTCTTTCCTTATCTCCTGATCTCCTCTTTTGCCATTCTCTCTTTGTGATCAAGGAGAGAAGAGTCAAGCTGCATTCTTACCACAATTGATGATACTTATAAATATTAATTCTTGCCCTCTACGAGAAGAATAATGTTGTAGCCACTCCCTGCATCACCTCCCTTCCCAACCACTTCCCCCCAATCTTAGCAAGCCAGCACTAAGTCAAATGAAAAGTGCCCGTCTCCTCCAGGCTGGCTAAGAGTTCACACTAGGGAGTAATGCATACTGTACATTACACATGCTAAGTACAGTAATCTCTCAAAGTGCACCAATAAAAGGTCAGGTTCTTGGTCTGGGTTAATGGATTTGATTCTGTTAATACTCAGAGTGGGTTGCAAAAGATGTCCAGCAGTTTCTTCCGCGCGTTTCTTCCACGACCGGCCCGTCAGAAATCTATAGCTCTCCGAACCTGGCTTCTTCCAGATGTGGTAATTGTGTTTGTGTTAATTTTTTTGATAAGAGGCAGGCGAGGTTTTATTTTTTGATGAAGTAATGCTGCTGACCTGCGGGGCATTACCTCAATTCATAGGAGAGGACGTTCAGCTGGAGTTGCTTGTGCTGCCACTCCAAGCAGCCATTTGATAGGCCCCAGCAGCCTGCTTTCCCTCCCTAGACCTTATCAACTAGTTCGCCAATTAATTTCCTCTGCAAGGCACTATTGCATTTATTATTACAAATCTTTCAGGCAGCACCTTCCAGATCACAGCGCTTGTTGCATATAAAAAAATCATCTCCACCTCTTATTCTTTTGCTAATTACCTTAAATTGGTCTCTTCCGGTTACTGACCCATCTGTCCTTGGAAATTGTAATTTCTTCACCACTCTTTGAAACCCTATAAAACATCAGACACCCCCATTGAACCCTCCCATTAACTCTCCTGCTTTGAGGAGAACATTTTCTGCCTTTAATCTCTCTGCCTGCAGCATCACTCTTGGTGGCCCTCCTCTAAGTCACTGCTAATGGAAAATCAAAATAACTGCAGATGCTGGATATCTGAAACATAAAACATTGGCAACACATAGCAATTTAGGCAATATCCCTGGAAAGAGAAATAAAGTTCATCTTTCAGGTCAAAAATGTCTGATCAGAGAAAGGGCTTTCGAGCAGGAATGTTAACTTTCTACATATCATGACTGTGACAACCTCGGGGTTTTGATAATAGTTTGTGGGTTCCTTTGGTGATCTTTGAGTTGTGTTTTGCACTAATGCCTTGTTGTTGCAGTCTTTTTCTTTTCACTGTCTTGTATAGTTTGTGAATAACTTACATTTTTGTGTGTTATCTAAGACCATGTGTCTGTAATGTAATGTAATGATTTTTATTGTAAGGTATCTCACCATACCTGTGCATATGATAATAAACCTGACGACTTAATAGTGCGAGATAAAATACCACCTTGGGAAAGTGATATTCTAAATGTTTACCCTATTCCACTCTCCACAGATGCTGACTGGCCTGCTGAGTGGTACCAGTACCTTCTGTTTTGATGCCATACTGGGCCTGTAATGTTATGGATGAAAGTTGCTCCATGATATCCCAATAATTCATAAACCAGCAGTTCCTGATGGGAACAATCACTCCAGCTGGTGGGACCACTTTGACCACAGTTTTGAGCTGAATTACGCAGGTACATAATGAGGACAGTCAACACAGGCGTTGACTCCAATGGAATATTGCCTCAACAGAGGTGGGTATTCAGGGCACGTTCATGGTGATTAGGGCACACCTCAAAGAACTTTGCTCATAGACGGAAGACCATTGGAGAAAAATGAAGTATCACGATACGTCTCAGGTGTGGCTCCATTACCCTTGTCAAAGGTCTACTCTTGTACACATTTGCAGTATGAAGTCTGTATTCATGGTAGAAAATTGCAATGGTTTAGTTTAGTGTAGTTTAGTTTAGTTTACAGATACAGCATGGAAACAGGGCCTTTAGCCCACCGAGCCCATGCCGACCAGTGATTCCCGTACACTAGCACTATCTGACACACTAGTGACAATATACAATTTTTATCAAAGCCAATTAACCGACAAACCTGTACGTCTTTGAAGTGTGGGAGGTAACTGGAGGAAGTCTCCAAATCTGAGGAAAGACATTATTGCAATAGAGGGAGTGCAGAGAAGGTTCACCAGACTGATTCCTGGGATGTCAGGACTGTCTTATGAAGAAAGACTGGGTAGACTTGGTTTATACTCTCTAGAATTTAGGAGATTGAGAGGGGATCTTATAGAAACTTACAAAATTCTTAAGGGGTTGGACAGGCTAGATGCAGGAAGATTGCTCCCGATGTTGGGGAAGTCCAGGACAAGGGGTTACAGCTTAAGGATAAGGGGGAAATCCTTTAAAACCGAGATGAGAAGAACTTTTTTCACACAGAGAGTGGTGAATCTCTGGAACTCTCTGCCACAGAGGGTAGTCGAGGCCAGTTCATTGGCTATATTTAAGAGGGAGTTAGATGTGGCCCTTGTGGCTAAGGGGATCAGAGGGTACGGAGAGAAGGCAGGTACGGGATACTGAGTTGGATGATCAGCCATGATCATATTGAATAGCGGTGCAGGCTCGAAGGGCCGAATGGCCTACTCCTGCACCTAATTTCTCTGTTTCTATGTTTCTATGAAACCAACGCAGTCACGGGAAGAACATACAAACTCTGTACAGACAGCACCTGTAGTCAGGATCGAACCCTGGTTTCTGGTGCTGTGAGGTCTTAACCTTACTGCTGCGCCACTGTGCCACCCATGGTGTGGCACACAGATTGGCGGCACTACCCCTGTCCCTACCCCTGTAGTCAGGATTGCTCATAAAGAAGAGCAATTTGTGCAAAGTATGTGCTTTTACTGCTCACTGACAGCACACTGACCTCTAATGCTGTCTGTATGGAGTTTGCACATCTTCCTGTAACCATGTGAGTTTCCTCCAGGTGCTCCGGCTTCCTCCCAAATCCCAAGAGCGGGAGGTAAATTGGTCACTGTTAATTGCCACTAATGTATAGGTGAGTGCTGAAATCTGGGAGTGTCAATGGGAATAGGAATGTGGATAGAACAAAATAGGTGAGGGGAGTATTAGTATAAGAGGTTGGTTAGTGTGGACTTTCTGGGCTGAAGGATCTGTTCCATACTATATGCCCCTATGACTCTTTATTACATCTTCACAAAAACGTTAGAGACACAAGAGACTGCAAATGCTGGAATGTGGAGTACAAAACAAACTGCTGGAGGAAGTCTTCAAGAAGGAACTGCAGATGCTGGAAAATCGAAGGTACACAAAAAAGCTGGAGAAACTCAGCGGGTGCAGCAGTATCTATGGAGCGAAGGAAATAGGCAACGTTTCGGGCCGAAACCCTTGGAGGAAGTCAGCGGGTTTGACGGCGTTTCAACAGGGTCAACCAGTGTGACATTGGGTGCATTATAAATTACTGCACTGACTGTGAAATTATTAGGGTCACCTAATTAGTGACCAGCACAGTGTTGGTGGGCATAAGGGCCCGTTTCCATGCTTTATCTTCCCATGATTCTACGAGAATCAGGCACTATGTATTTACTATGCAACAATAAAACACACAAGTGGGGAATTGAGAATTAAGTTCCTGCAGAAACTTTAGTTGATAACTTTCCCTTTAGTGGAAACCCAAGAGAGGACAGATCATACTTGACCGCCTAAAGTTAATGGATTTTCCATTCAGAAAAGCGATGAACTCTTCCCAAGAACACAAGGCCACAGGAAAATAGGAGTAGGATTAGGCCACTCGACCAATCTAGCCAGCATCACCATTCAATATGATCACAGCAGATCTACACCAGGCTTCAACTCAGCCTGTCAATTTCCATAGCCCTCAATCCCTTGATCTTTCCAGATTCTATCTACCTCCAGTTTAAACAAATGGATGATTTGGCTTCCACAACTCTCTGCAGTATATAATTCCATAGATTCACTATCTTCTGAATAAAGCAATTATTAAGCACCTTTGTTTTAAGCGATTGCCCATTCATTTATGTTTAGTGTAGTTTAGTTTAAAGATACAGTGCAGAAAGAGCCTTCGGCCCACCGAGCCCACACCGGCCAGCGATCCCCGTACACTAACATTATCCTACACTAGGGTCAATTTATAACCTTTACCAATTAGCCTACAAACCTGTTCGTCTTTGGCGTGTGGGAGGAAACTGAAGAACCCAGGTAAAACCCATGCAGTCTCGGGGAGAACATACAAACTCCGTACAGACAGCACCTGTAGTCAGGATCAAACCCAGGTTGCTGGCACTATAACGCAGCAACACTACCGCTGCATCACAATGCCACCTTAATCTTGAAACTATTGTGATTCTCCTGCTGGTTGAATATCTCAACATCTACCCGGTCATGCCCCTTAGAAATGTATTTGTGTATAAGATCACCCTTCATTCTTATGAGGTGACCCGTCTAGCCTCTTTTGATAGGATAACCCTCTCATCATTTGAACTAGATTGGTGGATCTCCTGTGAACTCCCTCCATCTTTTTTTAGACTAGTTTTCTCTATGTCACTGAATCCTATGGAAAGCCAGCAGGAATATCAATTCTTGGATGTCGTACGTAGGGAACTGAATGGAATTTATTGGAATAAGCCATATTTCAGCTCTTGTTTAGTTGGACCTTTCTTTCATTATTGAATTCAAGCACCTTTCTCCCATAAACTGGTGGTGGTGTTGGCTCGCAATGGTGTGGCGCGAATATTAGGACATCCCGTCTCCTTCCAAGGGACTTCGGAGACAAACAAAGGAGGACGGAGTGTGTAGGAAGGAACTGCACTAGTTCCTAATTTTTAAGAGAGAGGTAGATTTAGCTCTTAGGGCTAAAGGAATCAAGGGATATGTGGAAAAAGCAGGAATAGGGTACTGATTTGAAATGATCAGCCATGATCATATTGAATGGCGGTGCTGGCTCGAAAGGCTGAATGGCCTACTCCTGCACTTATTTTTCTATGCAGATGCTGGTTTAAACCGAGGATGGACACAGAAAGCTGGAGTACCTCAGCGGGACAGGCAGCATCTCAGGAGAGAAGGTGACGTTTTGGATTGAGACCCTTCTTCAGACGGTGAAATAGATTGGGTAAATTCAATGTAGGGAAAGCGAAAAGAGGGGAAATTAATTGGATTGCGAGAGAGAGAGAGCAAAAAAAGAGAGTCAAAAAGAAACAAAATGGAAAAAAAAGATTTAAATTGAAAAATATATATTTTTAAATCTCTGACAACAATTCACTACCTGGATCTCCAAAATGTAATTATTCACTTTCTGGATCAAATAATCTGGCATGATCATTAACAATTGTCATATTAATAAAAGAGTTCTTAACATTGGTAATTACTGGACTCAAAACTTCCAAACTGTGAGTCTAATGAGCAATTAATGCAAAAATACTGCAACATCATGCAATTCATGGGGCGATTAGGGTGAAATCCAATGGAAGGATGTAAATTGGCAGGACCTCATGGTGATTTTTAAACCTGCCACATGGGCCCCTTCTTGTAGCTTACAATTTTCATGTTAATTACAGTGATCATCGTTCACCTAGCTTCATGTTTTGTTCATTTTTTTAGTGTTAAATTTTGACCATAGTTTACCTCAGTGCCTAACACTTTCATGGTCAGGAGTTTGTGTTTACAGTTGAATACATCTTGTCTTTAACATTCTGAAACCTTATTTTGAACAACAGCAGGGTTATCCTCAATATTCCAGCCAATAGCTGCCTGTCAAACATAACTAAAATGCATCACACTGATTCTAATCATGTTGCTTGTGAAAGCTTCCATTCGCAAACTAGCTGCAGTACTTCAAATGTTTTTCACAGGCTCTTTGGGAGGTCTTGAGACCACCTTCGTCCAGACGCTTTTATAATTTTTTTCTTTGCCATTTGCAATCATTTAGGGAGGCTGGGTATGGAGAACGCCACAACCTGCACATTAGTATTCTTAAACTTCATACACTTCACACACCAATATTTTCCCCTCACTTGAGATATCTCTGCAATGCAGCTGTGCAGTCGTGCAGCTGGGTGAGAGGTGCCGCCTCTCAGCTCTGGACACCTGGGTTTGATCCTCACCTGTGTGATTGGAGTTTCCACGTCCTCCCTGTCACACTCTGAAGGGGAGTAAACCACCACTCAGTATGGGTTAATGGCAAAAAGAATCAAGGAACAATTGTCAGACATGTCTGAGTAAGAAGTCGTCACAGGGCTACAGGGAAATAAAGAGTCAAGTCAAGTCAAGTCGAATTTATTGTCATATGCAGAAGTATAGTTTATTTAGTTTATTGTCATGTGTACCGAGGTACAGTGAAAAGTTTTTGTTGCATGCTAACCAGTCAGTTGAAAGACTATACATGATTACGCTCGAGCCATCCACAGTGTACAGTTACACAATGAAGAGAATAATGTTTAGTGCAAGGTGTAGTCCAGTAAAATCCAATTCAAGACAGTCCGACGTAAAGGTAGTCTCCAGTAAGGTAGATAGTCGCTCTCTAGTTGTTGATAGGATGGTTCAGTTGCCTGATAATAGCTGGGAAGAAACAGTCCCTGAATCGGGAGATGTGCATTTTCACACTTCTGTACCTCTTGCCTGATGGGAGAAGGGAGATGAGGGAATGACTGGGGTGAGACGCGTCCTTGATTATGCTGCTGGCCTTGCTGAGGCAGCGTGGTGTAAATGGAGTCAATGGAAGGGAGGTTGGTTTGTGTGATGGTCTGGAATGCGTCCACAATTCTCTGTAATTTCTTGCGGTCTTGGATGGAGCTTTTCCCAAACCATGTTGTGATGCATCTCGATAAAATGCTTTCTACAACGCATGTGTAGAAGTTAGTGAGAGTTCTTGGGGGACACGCTGAATTTCCAAAGCTTTCTAAGGAAATGGAGGCGTTTGTGTGCTTTCTTGGTCAATGGTTCCATATTGCTGGTCCAGGACAAGTGGCTGGGTTTATTTACTCCTTGGAACTTAAAATTTTTAACTATCTCAACTTTGGTGGCGTTAGTGCAATGTATGTGTCTTGTTTCACTTCCTGAAGTCAATGACAACTCCTTTGTCTTAACATTGAGAGAAAGCTTGTTGTCTTGACACCAGGCCATGAGGTTCTCCATCTCCTTCTTGTAGGAACTGAACATTCAAGGGTATACATACGTCCTATTGAAAAGGCAGACAGGTGGTCAGAGGGGGTGGGGTAGCTATGTTAGTGAGGAATGAAATTCAGTTCCTTGCGAGCGGTGACATAGAATCAGGAGATATAGAGTCAGTATGGGTAGAGTTGAGGAATTGTAAGGGTAAAAATACCCCAATGGGAGTTATCTACAGGCCCCCAAACAGTAGCCTGGATATAGGGTGCAAATTAGTTAAAATTGGCATGTCGCAAAGGTAATGCTACGGTTGTCATGGGAGATTTCAACATGCAGGTAGACTGGGAAAATCAGGTTGGTGCTGGACCCCAAGAAAGGGAGTTTGTAGAGTGCCTCCGTGATGGATTCTTAGAGCAGCTTGTACTGGAGCCTAACAGGGAGAAGGCAATTCTGGATTTAGTGTTGATAAGGGAACTCGAGGTAAAGGGTCATTAGGAGGCAGTGACCATAATATGATGTTTTAATCTACAATTTGAGAGGGAGAAGGGAAAATCAGAAATGTCAGTATTACAGTTGAATAAAGGGGACTATGGAGCCATGTGGGAGGAGCTGGCCAAAGTTGACTGTAAAGATACCCTAGCAGGGAGGACAGTGGAACACCAATGGCAGGTATTTCTGGGAATAATACAGAAGGTGCAGGATCAGTTCATTCCAAAGAGGAAGATTCCAGGGGTAGTAAAGGCCGACCTTGGCTGACAAAGGAAGTCAAGGACAGTATAAAAATAAAAGAGAAGAAGTATAACATAGCAAAGATGAGCGGGAAGCCAGAGGATTGGGGGATTTTTGAACAGCAGCAGAAGATAACTAAAAAGGCAATATGGGGAGAAATGTTGAGGTACGAAGGTAAACTAGCCAAAAATATAAAGGAAGATAGTAGAAGCTTCATTAGGTATGTGAAGATGAAAAAAATTAGTTAAGACCAAAGTTGGTCCCTTGAAGACTGAAGCAAGTGAACAATATGGGGAACAAGGAAATGGCAGACGAGTTGAACAAATACTTTGCATCCGTCTTCACTAAGGAAGACAAACAATTTCCCTGAGGAGTGGCCAGAGGATCTAGGGTGTCGAAGGAACTGAAGGAAATTCACATTAGGCAGGAAATGGTGTTGGGTAGACTGA
This sequence comes from Leucoraja erinaceus, assembly GCF_028641065.1. Taxonomy (NCBI): domain Eukaryota; kingdom Metazoa; phylum Chordata; class Chondrichthyes; order Rajiformes; family Rajidae; genus Leucoraja; species Leucoraja erinaceus. Next base: position 39,797,994 of record NC_073383.1, read on the forward strand.
TGGGACTGAAAGCTGATAAATCCCCAGGGCCTGATGGTCTGCATCCCAGGGTACTTAAGGAAGTGGCTCTGGAAATCGTGGACGCATTGGTGATCATTTTCCAATGTTCTCTTGGTTCAGGATCAGTTCCTGTGGATTGGAGAGTAGCTAATGTTATCCTACTTTTTAAAAAAGGCGGGAGAGAGAAAACAGGGAATTATAAACTAGTTAGCCTGACATAGGTGGTGGGGAAGATGCTGGAGGCAATTATAAAAGATGAGATAGCCACACATTTGGATAGCAGTAACAGGATCGGTGTGAGTCAGCATGGATTTACGATGGGGAAATCATGCTTGACTAATCTTCTGGAATTTTTTGAGGATGTAACTAGGAAAATGGACAAGGGAGAGCCAATGGATGTAGTGTACCTGGACTTTCAGAAAACATTTGATAAGGTCCCACATGGGAGATTAGTGGGAACAATTAGAGCACATGGTATTGGGGGTAGGGTACTGACATGATAGAAAATTGGATGGCAGACAGGAAACAAAGAGTAGGGATTAACGGGTCCCTTTCAGAATGGCAGACAGTGACTAGTGGGGTACTGCAAGGCTCGATGCTGGGCCGCAGCTATTTACAATATACATCAATGATTTAGATGATGGGATTCAAAGTAACATTAGCAAATTTGCAGATGACAAAGCTGGGTGGCAGTGTGAACTCTGAGGAGGATGCTATGAGAATGCAGGGCGACTTGGACAGGTTGGGTGAGTGGGCAGATGCATGGCAGATGTAGTTTAATGTGGATAAATGTGAGGTTATCCACTTTGGTGGCAAAAACAGGAAGGCAGATTATTATCTGAATGGTGTCAAGTTGGGAAAGGGGAAGTACAAAGAGATCTGGGGGGTCCTTGTTCATCAGTCACTGAAAGTAAGCATACAGGTACAGCAGGTAGTGAAGAAAGCTAATGGCATGTTGACCTTCATAACAAGAGGAGTGGAGTATAGGAGCAAAGAGATCCTTCTGCAGTTGTACAGGGCCCTAGTGAGACCACACCTGAAGTATTGTGTGCAGTTTTGGTCTCCAAATTTGAGAAAGGACATTCTTGCTATTGAGAGAGTGCAGCGTAGGTTCATGAGGTTAATTCCCGGGATGGCGGGACTGTCATATGTTGATAGAATGGAATGGCTGGACTTGTATACTCTGGAATTTAGAAGGATGATCCTATTGAAACTAATTATTAAGAGATTGGACACGCTAGAGGCAGGAAACATGTTCCCGATGTTGGGGAAGTCCAGAACCAGGGGCCACAGTTTAAAAATAAGGGGTAGACCATTTAGAACCGAGATGAGGAAAAACTTTTTCACCCAGAGTTGTGAATCTGTGGAATTCTCTGCCTCAGAAGGCAGTGGAGGCCAAGTCTCTGGATGCTTTCAAGAGAGAGTTAGATAGAGCTCTTAAAGATAGCGGAGTCAGGGGATATGGTGAGAAGGCAGGAACAGGGTACTGAATGTGGATGATCAGCCATGATCACTGTGAATGGTGGTGCTGTCTCAAAGGGCCGAATGGCCTACTTCTGAACCTATTGTCTATTGCCTACTCCGTCTCATCATTATTTGGTATCCAGCCCACAACAGTGGTGTTGTTCGTGAATTTGTAGATTGAATTGGATTTGTACTTGACTGCACAGTCGTGAGTGTATAAATGGCCTGTCCCACTTAGGCGAACTTTTCGGCGACAGCCGGAAAATAGGCTGCTGCCACATGGTTCGCAGTGTGATGCCGGGTGATGCCTGTATTGTCATGAGTTGTCTCCTCAAGTGTCGTAACTTTTTTCTTGTCGCGTCTGGATTTTGAAATGTTCAAAACCTTTCAGCGACAGTGGGCTTGATGTTGCCTATCTTCTCCTGTCATAGGTTGTCGCCAGGATGATGCCAGGTGACGTTAGTTGTCGCCGGGTGATGACCTCGGTAATTTCCATTGGCGACAACCTACGGCTACGGGCGACAGTACCGGCGTCAAAAGAAGTCTTCAGTTGTCTTCATTTGTTGCCGACAGGGTCGTAGCTTGTCGTAGTGTGTCGAGGGTGGAGGTAGGTTGACTTCGGTTGTCGTAGGTTGTCGTATGTGTGGTCGAAGGTGTCGCCGTGGTTGTCGTATGTGTGGTCGTAGGTGGACGTCCCAAGTTGTGAGGAATTATGTCGCTTGTCGTAGACATTGTCGAAGGGGGGGTCCATTTCGGCGTCCCGCTACGACTGTGACCGTCGCTGGCAGTCGCCTAAAAAAGTCGCCTAAGTGGGACAGGCCCTTAAGTGAGATCCAGGTACAATGAAAATCTTGCTTATGGCAGCATTACAGGCACTTTGGTGCAGACAACACACAAAAACATAACTTACACGTAAGTTCTGCAAGTCAGTAAAAAAATATATTAAATATTAAAAAGACCGTGCAAAACCAAGATTTTACTGTAAAAAAATTAGAAACAAAAAGTTCACAATAGTATAAGAGGTCAAGAGTCAAGAGTCAAGAGTATTTTATTGTCATATGTCCTGGATAGAACAAAGATATTCTTACCTGCAGCAGCACAACAGAATATGTAAACATAGTTAAATCTTGTTTATCAAGGTGAATCTTGGTGTTCCTTTGCTGAGGTATTATTAGGACTGTGCAGATCACTTCAAGAACCTGATAGTTGTAGTAAAGTAGCTGTTCCTGAACCTGGTGGTGTGGGACTGCAGGCTTCTGTACCTCCTGCTTGATGGTTGCAGAAAGAAGAGGGCATGGCCCAAATTATGTGTTTTCTTGATGATAGATGCTACCTTAAGCCCCTGTCCCACTTAGGAAACCTGAACGGAAACCTCTGGAGACTTTGCGCCCCACCCAAGGTTTCCATGCGATTCCCAGAGGTTGCAGGTGGTTGCCGGAGGTTGCAGGTAGTGGAAGCAGGTAGGGAGACTGACAAAAACCTCCGGGAACCACATGGAAACCTAGGGTGGGGCGCAAAGTTTCCAGAGGTTTCCGTTCAGGTTTCCTAAGTGGGACAGGGGCATTAGAGTCATAGAGTGATACAGTGTGGAAGCAGGCCCTTCTACCCAACTTGCCCACACTCGCCAACAATGTCCCAGCCACACTAGTCCCACTTGCCTGCGCTTGGTCCAGATCCCTCCAAACCTGTCCTATCCATGTACCCATCTAACTTTATCTTAAACGATGGGCTAGTCCCAACCTTAACTACCTCCTCTGGCAGCTTGTTCCAAACAGCCTTGAAAAAGTTACCCCCATGGGTTCCTATTAAATCTGTTTCCCTTCACCTTGAATCTATGCCCTCTGGTCCTTCATTCTCCTACTCTGGGCAAGAGACTCTGTGCATCTACCTGATCTATTCCTCTCATGATTTTATACATCTCTATAAGATCACCCCTTATCCTCCTGCATTCCATGGAATAGAGACCCAGCCTACTCAACCTCTCCCTATAGCTCACACCCTCTAGTCCCGGCAACATCCTCGTAGCTCTTTTCTGAACCCTTTCAAGCTTGACAATATTTTCCCTATAACATGGTGCCCGGAACTGAACACAATATTCTAAATGCGGTCTCACCAACATCTTGTACATGAGGAAGCACCTTCTGTAGATGCTCTCGATGGTGGGGAAGGAAGGCTGTGCCCGTGATTGATCGGAATGAGTGGCCAGTGGATGCGGTAGTGGTTTGTGGAAAATGTTCGCAATGTCAGAAAATCACAGGGACTAAAGGAATTTATTATAAATATTATCCACGCGAGTGGTTTACTGCTCACAAGCAAATCCTCATAGCAACTTTTCCTCAATTATATAAATGCTATGACTCAAACGTCCAGCCCCAGGAGACACGATTCTGCGTAGCTGCCATCTCCTCTAGACACCTGGTTTTAACTATAATCTGCCCTCCCAGGTGCGAGCTGCTGCATTTTATTTATTTTTGATACAGAGGCTGAAACTGGATTAAAAAGTCAGCTGTCTCAGCAAGGAAATTCTGATCAGCAACTTGATAAGTGGAATGGAGAACATTTCTAAAGTAATTACTCAGACACCATGTGCCGTAAATGCCTCAAAACTGGTGTCAACCTTCACTTTGAGGTTAAAAAAAAATGCAATTTCTCCTCCGAACATGATGTGCGTAGTTGAAGTATTTTGGTAGTTTGAAAGTTCAAGCTGTGGCTAACAGGCACCTCAAATCTAGCTCAATTTTGTTCAGAGGACATAAATATATTTTGATTCAGCACATCGCTAAAATTAAACCGTAACTAAGTGGGTTTGCATAGGACAGGTTTTGTCTTGAAGCTGCCTCTACCTTGTATTCAGGGATAGTGCTGCTGCTGGTCTCATTGAGAGCTGTGGGTGTCCTTCTTGTCTCTGCTATAGAATCTGATTAGGGTTCAAGTCATCATAAGTGAATAGAAAACAAAATCCAAAAGCTATATTCCTAAGGAATGCCACGTTCTCCATGGTGTCATCTTTCAGCGTGTTAAAGGTAAATCCTGTCCATCTCAGATACATCATTCATATTGACATTCTTTTCATATTTCGTAAAGATGCGAAAGGACACAATTCAGTACGTCAAGTCCATGCCAACCCTCCCGACAATCTTATTATATCCCAATTACCTATTCTCTTTCACATGACCATTAACGATTCAACAAGGTGAAGAAGAACAAGAGGTCTCTTCCTTTTGTCCTGCGCAATATTTATTCTTCAACATACGCACGATGTGACCAGTTATTTCTTGTTATCTGTGGAAGAAAGTCCTGCACTTATAATAGTGACTATATTTTCAAACTAGTTATTGGGAAGTAGTGAAGATAGATACAAAGTGCTGGAGTAACTCAGTGGATCAGGCAGCATCTCTGGAGAAAATGGTGGGTGACCTTTCGGGTTGGTAACCTTCTTCAGACCCTTCTTCAGATATCAGGCATCCCCTCTGAACCCCAGCACATTTCCATCTTGACTACCACCACTGTCATTAAAAACCATTTCACTGAGTTCAGACATTCCCTTTCAACTAAAAGTAAACTTTTTCACCTAGAAAGCGGTTGGAATCTAGAGCGCACACTGAGATGGGGGTGGACGCAGCTGTTTGCTTAACATTTAAGAATTATCCAATTGAACACTTGAATTGACAAGCCATAGGAATTAACAAATGCACACGCTCACTGACAAGCCAGGAACTTGCTTCAAAGGTCGAGGACTTTGAAGAAACTCCTGCTGATGTTTCCCTCTGTAGCTACACCTGTCTCTGTGCCTTTAGACTTGGTGATGACGGTAAATGCCAGCTGAGTGAAAATCAGCTCCCAACTGAACACGGGGAAGACTAAAGCCATTTTATTGTTTCCCATCAGGAGCTCACGCCTCTGCCTTTAATTGTCATTAATTAGTGCCAGTCAACTCTCTCACTGCTGAGCCACTCCAGAGGTGAGCACAAGATCCTGGTTGTTTGACGTTCCTGTGCAGTTCCAGCTGCCTTTCAGTCACAGAGTCACACAGCACTGAGTGTGACCCAGCTCCTCGCTAACCATCAAATACCCAACTCCTTTAATCCCATTTATAATAATAATTATAATAATAATAATAATAATAATATCTGTTATTGTCATTGCACATAAGTGCAACAAGATTTGGGTTTGCAGCTTCCATCCGATGTCATAACTTAAATAACTACTAAAATTTAGATTTAGAGACCCCGAGAAACATGGTTTGTAAAAAGAACATTACAACAGTAATACAGTTCAAACAGACTAAAGTGCAGATGTGTCTGTGCGACGTGACCATTCAAGGGAGACAGTCCGTGGGGGTGGGGGGCACTCAGCAGGGTCGGTTCAGAGCCGCTATAGCTCTGGGAATTAAGCTGTTCCTGAGTCTGGAGGTTCAGGCGTAGAAGGCCTTGTAACGTCTGCCGGAGGGAAGTAGTTTGAACAGTCCATTACAAGGGTGTGAGGAGTCTTTATGGATGCTGACGGCCTTCCTGAGGCACCGTGTGTGGTAGATGCCCTCCAAGGCTGGTAGCGGTGTCCCAGTGATCTTCTGCGCTCTGTGGACGATGCGCTGAAGAGCTCTCCTCTCCGCCTCCGTGCAGCTGAGATACCACACAGAGATGCCATACGTTAGTATGCTCTCTGTGGTGCAGCGGTAGAAGGTTGTCCGCAGCTGTTGGGGCAGACCAGTCTTTTTTAATGTTCACAGGAAGAACAGTCGTTGCTGTGCCTTTTTGACCAGTGCAGCGGTGTTGGTGGACCATGCAAGGTCCTCTGAAATGTGAGTGCCCAGAAACTTAAAGCTGGACACTCTCTCCACACTGTCCCCGTAGATGGAGATTGGGGCTTATTTAGCAGCACTTGCTCCATTCAAGATAATACTTAAATGTTCTGGGAGTATCTGCCTCCACCACCTCCTCAAGCAGTGTGTTCCAGACTCCAACCACTCACTGGGTGAAAAGGTTCTTCCTCAGATACCCAAATGTGATATTGTCCGACCTCTTATAAATGTTACATGGCACTAAAGGACAAACGCGATTTCCTCATGCCTTACTTATCCCTAAAATTAAATTGCTAAAGAAAATGATACAATTGTACCAGGAAATTATATTTTCTTTTATTTCATTGAATTGTGTGGAACCCTGCTGTGACCATTTTGTCTGCTGTGAAATAGACGCAGAATGCTGGGGTAACTTAAGCAATATCTTTGGAAAACTTGAATAGATGACGTTTCGTGTCAGGACATTTCTTCAGTGTGATTGTGAAGGGGGGGAAGAAAGAAAGCTGGAAGAGCAGGCCAAAGCCTGGCAGGTATTAGTTGATACAGGTGAGGGAGGAATGATAGGTAGATGGTGGACAAAGCCCAGAGATGAAAAGATAATAGGTGTGAGACAAAAGGATTGAAGAGTTGTGAATTGTGAAGGTAGAGAACGGAATGCAGGTGGAAGGGTAGTGGGAGGGGAGAACTATCCCATCTATCCCATTGTAACCTATCTAAGTGGAATATGAGGTGCTATTCCTCCATTGTACATATGTCCTCACTGGCAATGGAGAAGTCCCAGGACAGAAAGGTCAGTATGAGAATGGGAAGAGGGGTGAGCTAAACTGGTTAGCCTTGGTTTACTTAGTACAAGTGCTCGGTGAAATGTGTGGTCTCACCAATGTACAAGAAGCCACATCGGAAACACTCTATTCAGTATATGAGGTTAGAGGAGGTGCACGTGAACCTCTGTCTCACCTGGAAGGACTTCTGGGATCCCTGCATGGAGGTGAGGGAGGGGGTATAGGGACAGGCGTTGCATCTCCTGCGGTTGCTGGGGAAAGTACCTAGGGAGGGATGGCATGGGTGTGAAGGGATGAGTGAAGGGATGGTGGGAGCGGTCTCCGTGGCAGGAGGAAAGGGCTTGGGATAGGAGGATGTGACGTGGTGGGATCACGTTGGACATGACTGACAGAAAGGTGAGGACTGGGGGAACGTGTATCCTTGTCCCGTCTCCGGAGAGGGGGAGCAAGAGCAGTACTACGGGACACAGAGGAGACACAGGTGAGGGATCCATCTATGACAGCAGGGGGAAATCACATTTACTAAAGAAAGAGGACATCTTGGATGTCCTAGAATGGAAAGACTCACCTTGGGATCAGCTGTGGTGAAGGCAGAGGAATTGAGAGTAGGGACAGCCTTTGCAAGAGATAGGGTTAAAAAATGTAGTCCAGATAACTGTGGGAGTCGGTAGGTTTGTAGTAGATATCAGTCAATAGTCTGTCCCCAGTGATGGAGACATAGAGATCAAGAAAGCGCAGAGCGGTGTCAGAGAGGTGCAAGTAAATTTGAGGACAGGGATATATTTAGGGGTAAGTTAGTGGCAAAGTTAATTAAATCAATGAGTTTTGCATTGGTGCAAGAGGCAGCCCCAATGGAGTCATTTGATGTAACAGAGAAAGAATTAGGGGCCCATTCGACATAACCAACAATAAGGCAGGCATAGCTGGGGTCCATACGAGTGCCCATGGCTATACCTGTAACTTGAAGACAATGAGAGGAGTCAAAAGAGAAGGCATTGAGGGTGATGACAAGTTCCACCAAGCATAGGAGAGTGTTAGTAGAGGGAAATTGATTGGGACTCTTTTCACGGAAGAACCGACGGGTCTTGAGACCTTCCTGAGTGAGGATGGAGGTGTGGAGGTTCATGGTAAAGATGAGGCAATGGGGGCCTAGATATTGAAAGCTATTGAAGAGTTGAAGGACATGTGAGGTGTCTCAGATGCAGGTCGGATGAGACTGGACACGAGGGGATTGGATGGAATCGAGGTATATGGAGACGAGTTCTGTGCAGCAGAGGCACATTCATTTCCGTCACTTCTAATGTGATTGCCGCCATCTTGACTTTTCATATCTGGTCTTTGTCCAACCATTTGCCTAAAACCTATCCATGTTCTCCAAAGATGCTGACTAACCCGTTAAGTTACTCCAGTATTTTGTGACTCCCAAACAATTCCAACTACCCTTATCATCTTTTTTAATTTGTCTGAAGTTCCCATTCCATAAATTCAAGCTCATTTCAAATTCACCCATGACCAGTATTTCCTGGTTCCTGCCCCCACACAACATATATCAAAGGTATGAATATTGATTTCTCTAACTTCAAGTTAAACTGGCATCCCCTCTTTCTCTCTCTATCCCTCCCCGACCCAGGTAACACCAGCTTCTCGTTTTCAGTTTTCCAACAAACAGGTAACGATGGCCTGTATCCTTTATCATCGTTACTCTTTTGCATATCTTACAAACACTGTTCTTTATCTCTCTACATCATCGTCTATACCTCTCATTTCCCTGTAGTCTGATGGTCTTGACCCAAAACGTCACCCATTCCTTCTCTCCAGAGATGCTGCCTGGCCCACTGAGTTACTCCAGCTTTTTGTGTTTATCTTCGGTTTAAACCAGCATCTGCAGTTCCTTCTTACACATATCATCCACAACATCAAATTTAAATTTCCTCACCATTAAATCCTCCACTTGACCTGCATCCAGTCCAGGTTGTGACTCTCTATTTCCAAACTCTCAATCGCCAGATTCCCAGCCTTTCTGAAGGCTAAAGATTGGAAAGCAGCCAACGTGACTCCCTTATTCAAAAATGGAGAAAGACAGAAGGCAAGGGACTAAAGGCCAATTAATTAACACTGATTGTTGGCAAGATTTCCAAGTCAATTATCAGAGGAAATAACTAATCACTTAGGAAAGCTGCATATAATCAAATCTAGTCAAGGTAAAAGATAAGGTAAACCATGTCTGACAAATATGCTTGAATTGTTTGAGGTTAAGGAGAATTAATAGAGTGGAACTTAAATATGTATTTATATTTACAAAAAGCATTTGACAGGTTGCCACATAAAAGCTGATGCATAAATTTGGCGCTGATGTTGAAATTTCAGGAAATTATAAGGGGTCCAAGTCGATAAGTACCTGAGAGTGGCAACACAAGTAGACAGATTGGTAAAGAATGCACGTATGTTTATTAGGCTGCATTTGGAGTATTGAGTACAGTTCTGGCCTCCTCGTTACAGGAAAAATGCAGAGGCTTTGGAAACGATGAGGAGGAAGTTTACCAGAAAGATTAAAAGAGACACAAAGTGCTGGAATAACTCAACAAGTCAGGCAGCATCTCTGGCGAACATGGATAGGTGATGTTTTGGGCCAAGAACCTGTTTTCAGACTGATTGTGTTGTAGCAGGGATTTGAAATAACCTCAATACACACAAGGAACAATTTACAATTACAGAAGCCAAATTAACCTGCAAACCTGTAGGTCTTTGGAGTGTGGGAGGAAACCGGTGTACCCGAATAAAACCTATGTGGTCACAGAAAGAAGGTTCAAACTCCGTGCATTCAGCACCTGTAGTCAGGATTGAACTCAGGGTCTCTGGCATTGTAAGGCAGCAACTCTACTGCTGTGTCACCCTCTGCCTCACCTGCTCGAGTCCCAGGTTGGAAGTGATGAAGGAGGTGTAGGGACAGGTGTTACATCTCCTGTGGTCGCAGGGGTAAAGTAGCTGGGCAGGGAACGGGCTGCGTGGGAAGGGATGAATGAACCAAGTAATTGCGGAGGAGTGGTCTCAGCGGGAAGCAGAAATGGGTGGGGACACGTTGCTGAGTGTGGGTTGGGTGTTGCTTTAAGACCACAGAGACTGGCCACAAAGAGGCTGAGCATTATTAATATATAATTGATTCAATCTTTTCTTTGTGCTTCTTCACTGAACAACAAAACCGAAAAGATTGCATCTACGCAGCGCTGGAGACGACACAATGAAGTCATTAGCTTCTGCATATTTCAAGCTTGTGCCAGGCAGAGATCTGGTTACAAACCACCAAAGCAACTGATGAGCACTTGAGGTTCACACGTAATATAATCAACAGGCAGTTCACTTCCCAACTTCGCACACCTCCAATTTTCCTTCAAACCAGGAGATCAATATTCAGCTGTTGAAGGAGTGTATTGTAAATTGAATCGATGATGGACTTGCTTTAACGTGTGCTAGGAGATGGTTCCTTTATTGCTGTGCTTGGTGAATTGAGACAGCGCTCGCTACATTTCATTAAAACGTGCAAATGTTTCCTGGCTGTGAAAAAAAGCTGAATAAAATAGAATCTGAAGAGGTGTCCAGCGCGCAGAGCTGTCAGTCCCAATTATTGTCCAGCATTGCGCCAGGACTGAGTATAAGCACCGCTGTGTGTTCTTTATGGTCTTACAATTATGCTACAGCCAGCTGAGCCACCAGGGGATGCTGTGCATACCTGTCACAAGCTGTTGACGGGGGCAGTTCAATCTGCTTTAGTTCCCCCCCCCCCCCCCCCCCCCCCCCCCTTTAGTTTTCATGTCAAGCTGTGCAATGACGTAGTTCTTTATTTGAAGAGACGGTCTCATTAACCTGGCTCATTTGAAGTGTAAAATATCACACTGTCACGGAGGATCTGCATCCTTGTTTGAAGCACTGCAGAGAAGAGCTGTTCTGCACTAACTCTTAACTGAGTACTCGCTCCTGCTCTTGTTGATTGGGATTGGTTTATAATTGTCAGGTGTACCAGAATACAGTGGAAAGCTTTGTTTACATTCTATCCAGTCAAATCTTACTATCTAGGAGTACAACCAGCGTGTACACAAGTGCAACAGGTAGTGCGAATAGAAAAAAGTACCAGAGTGCAGAATATAGTGTCACAGCATTATAGAGCCATACCTGCCACAGAAACAGGCCCTTTGGGCCAACTCCTCTAAGCTGAACAAGATGCTCCATGTATGTTAATCCCATTAGCCTGCTTTTGGCTCGTAAACCTTTCCCATCCATGTACTTCTGCAAATGTCTTTTACACAAAAGTGACGCAATGGCGCAGCGGTAGAGTTGCTGTGTTACAATGCCAGGGACCCAGGATCGATTCTGACCATTGCTGTTGTCAGTACAGATTTTGTATCTTCTCCCTGTGGCTGCATGGGTTTTCACCAGGTGTTCCAGTTTCCTCCCACACTCCAAAGACGTAGAGATTTGTAGGATAATTGGCTTCTGTAAATTGTAGAATGTCCCTAGTGTGTAAGATAGTACTATTGTACAAGGTGATCGTGGTCGGTGTGGACTTGGTGGGTTGTAGGGCCTGTTTCCACGCTGTTTCTCTTAATTCTAAAGCAAAGTCTTTCAAATGTTGTATCTATCCCAACTACTCCCTCTAGAAAAACACAACGTGCTGGAGTAACTCAGCAGGTCAGGTAGTATCTGTGGAGGGAATGATTAGGCAACATTTTCGGTTGGGACCCTTCTGCAGGTTGCTGTAGTTGGACGGTTGAGTTAATTATAAAAGATGAAATAGCGGCACATTTGGATAGCAGTAACAGGATCGGTCCGAGTCAGCATGGATTTACGAAGGGGAAATCATGCTTGCCTAATCTTCTGGAATTTTTTGAGGATGTAACTAAGAAAATGGACAAGGGAGATCCAGTGGATGTAGTGCACCTGGACTTTAAGAAAGCATTTGATAAGGTCCCACATAGGAGATTACTGGGAAAAATTAGAGCACGTGGTATTGGGGTAGGGTACTGACATGGATAGAAAATTGGTTGGCAGATAGGAAACAAAGAGTAGGGATTAACAGGTTCCTTTCAGAATGACAGGCAGTGACTAGTGGGGTATCACAAGGCTCGGTGCTGGGGCCGCAGCTATTTACAATATACATAGTGAAGGGATTAAAAGTAACATTAGCAAATTTGCAGATGATACAAAGCTGGGTGGCAGTGTGAACTGTGAGGAGGATGCTATGAGGATGCAGGGTGACTTGGACAGGTTGGGTGAGTGGGCAGATGCATGGTAGATGCAGTTTAATGTGGATAAATGTGAGGTTATCGACTTTGGTGGGAGAAACAGGAAGGCAGATTATTATCTGAATGGTGTTAAAAGGGGAAGTACAATGACATCTGGCTCGCCTTGTCAGTCACTGAAAGTTAACATGCAGATACAGCAGATAGTGAAGAAAGCTAATGGCATGTTGGCCTTCATAACAAGAGGAGTTCAGTATAGGAGCAAAGAGCAGTTGCACAGGGGCCTGGTGAGACCCACACCTGGACTATTGTGTGCAGTTTTGATCTCCAAATTTGAGGAAGGGCATTCTTGCTATTGAGGGAGTGCAGAGTAGGTTCATTGGGATGGCGGGGCTGACATATGTTGAAAGAATGGTGCAGTGGAGGCCGATTCTCTGGATACTTTCAAGAGAGAGCTAGACAGGGCTCTTCAAGATAGTGGAGTCAGGAGATATGGGGAGAAGGCAGGAACAGGGTACTGATTGTGGATGATCAGCCATGATCACATTGAATGGTGCTGCTGGCTCGAAGAGCCGAATGGCCTACTCCTGCACCTATTATCTATCAGAGAAAACCCATGCAGGTCACAGGGAGAATGTACAAACTCCGTACTGACATCACAAAGTCAGGATCAAACCCAGGTCTCTGTCGCTGTAAGGCAGTAGCTCTGCTGCCACACCCGTGTGCTGCCCTGCAATTCTGCATTTGTTTAATTTTTCTTTTGCTGATGTACTTGTGTATGGTATAATTTACCTGAACAGCATACAATTGTTTAATAGTATCTAGGTACACATATCAACAATAAACCAACACCAATACTTAAAACGTGTAACTGGCTGCAGGTTTGGATCCTCTGAAGTCATGAAAGGTGCTGTTGAAATCAAAGGTCGCCCATTCTTTTTTCTTGCATTTGCCAGATAATCCCTAAACCCCATAACTGGCCTCTATGTATCTCTCTTACCTTTATAATGTTGCTCCTTTGATCAAGCTTGTGCTCATCTGTCCTTAGAAACCTTAAATGGTTCACTGACAATCATGCCACCTTTATCTTCTTGGGAGAGGCATTAATGGTGTTACATCAGATGCAAGTTGTTAGGTATTATTTGTGCACTCCAATCTTCCTCAAGATTGGCATTTCAATCCAGCAACAAGGGAATACTGCACTGCTAGTGGTATTGTCTTATGAATGAGGCAATTTATCTTGCAGCCATCTGTACTGCAGGTAGATGTAAAGATCCCATGACACTATTTTGAAGAGGTTATCCCTGAAGTCCTGCCTAATACTTCTCTCTCAACTAAATGTAGGTTTTCTGGTTCCTATCCCAGAACTGTTTGTGAGAGTTTTGTGCAAAATTATTTCCGCATTTCCTATCCTAAAACAGTAACTACACTCCAGAAATATTTTATTTGAATTTTGCTATATCCTATAATTATGATGGGTGCCATTAGAATACGTCTTTCTTTCCACTTTAACCAGTCCATTACATTGCTATCTGGTTTGTGGCTCCATCACTATCAAGTATTAGCAGAATACTTTGTGCTGAATATTTTGTGAGTGAGTGTAACTTAGTCATTATCTTGGTTTGTCTTGTGAGAATGCTATTGTTCTTTTCTCTTGCTGGAAACCAAACAAGTGTCACTGAATGTATACCTGGTGCACAAACAATAATTTGCACTGTACAGAATGTTTGGATGGAGTTTGTATTTTCTCCCTGTGAAGGTGTGAGTTTTCACCGGATGTTCTGGTTTCCAAAGACGTGCAGGTTTGTAGGTTAATTGGCTTTGGTAAAAAATTGTAAATTGTCCCTAGTGTGTAGGATAGTGAAAGTGTATGGGGACCGCTGGTCGGCACGTACTTGATGGGCCAAAGGGCCTGTTTCCATGCTGTACCTCTAAAAAAAAAAAATGTAGAATGCACAGCACTGGTATATTGGGAAAATTTAAAAATGTTCTATTTCATTCAGTTAGCTCCCCTCTTTTTTTCACCTTCTCCACAACCTAATTGTTAACTTCGGGAAGAAAAAACTGAAGGACCATGCGGCATTGAGAGTGAATAGCTTAAAGTTTCCAAGTGCCCACATCTCTGTTGATCTGTTCTGAACCCAGCCCATGGATGTCATTACAACGAAAACTCACCAATGTCTCTAGTTCCTCAGAGTTTTGAGGAGATTCAGCAGAGATTCGCCGAGATCATCAGTGGTGGAGCTCCGTCCAGCACGTCCTGTTGGCTTCGGAAGCCGCGGTCTCCAGTAAGGAAGCGGCTGTCCCAGGTGTCCTAAGCCACGGTGAGGGTTCTCCCGACGCGGGAGCACCATCACCGCCAAGAACGGCCTGGAACGTAGGCCGTTTGAGGCCCTATTGAGGCCTCCGTAGCGCCGACTGCAGATGCCTCAATAGGCCCGACTATGGGTGGACAAGGGGATGGGGACTGGACTTTGTGCCTTCCCTCACAATGGGAACCATTGTGGGGGGATGTTTTTATGTTTATTGTTAAATTCTTTAATGTTGAGTTATCTTTATTTGTGTGCTGTATGGCAAGTCAAATTTCACTACACCAATTGATGTATGTAATAATAAATGTCCTTTGTATCCTTTGTAGCTGAACACTCCATTGAACCTCTACAGGTATTCGGTGAAGAACATTGTGAGCGGTTACATCATGGCTTGGTTCAATAGTGCGAACAGCCAAGAATGAAGGAGGTTGCAGAAAGTGGTGGACTTGCCCTCGTGAAGGTAGCTAATATCATCAAAGACTCATAGCATCCTGGCCATGCTCTCATCTTGCTGCTACCATCAGGAAGAAGGCACAGGAGCCTGAGAACCCTTACCATGAGGTTCAAGAACAACTTTCTTCCATCAATCATCGGGCTCTTGAACCACCCTGCACAGCCCCACAACAACCTTACCTCAACACCGAAGTACGATGGACTTTGTATAATGTTGCACTATGTACTTCGGGTTTGTATCATTATGACCTGGTTACCGGGGTCATGGAAAGAGCGTTCACCAATATTTCCACCACCACGCACAAGAAGCGACAAGACAGGCACTAATGTATGCAGATGCAAAGAAGTGTGTTCAGCTCTGGCTGACCAACTTCTAATCTTGTGTGTGGACCCGATAAGAAGAAGACCTGATTACCTAGTACAATGGATAATTTATTGCAGTATTGTTTAATGTATATTTATATGTTGCATGATTAAAGTCCCTGTAAGGTTGAAAATAGTAAGCAATTCATTGCTCAAGTCCTTGTGCACATGACAATTAAACACTCTTGAATCTTAATGTGCAGGGAGGAACTGCAGAGAAAAGGAATAAGTGACGTTGGGTCTCGACCCGAAACATCACCTATTCCTTTTCTCCAGAGATGCTGCCTGATCCACTGATTTAACCATATAACCATATAATAACCATATAACCATATAACAATTACGGCACGGAAACAGGCCATCTCGACCCTATATATTAATGATCTGGATGAGGGAATTGAAGGCAATATCTCCAAGTTTGCGGATGACACTAAGCTGGGGGGCAGTGTTAGCTGTGAGGAGGATGCTAGGAGACTGCAAGGTGACTTGGATAGGCTGGGTGAGTGGGCAAATGTTTGGCAGATGCAGTATAATGTGGATAAATGTGAGGTTATCCATTTTGGTGGCAAAAAAACGGGAAAGCAGACTATTATCTAAATGGTGGCCGATTGGGGAATGGGGGAGATGCAGTGAGACCTGGGTGTCATGGTACACCAGTCATTGAAGGTAGGCATGCAGGTGCAGCAGGCAGTAAAGAAAGCGAATGGTATGTTAGCTTTCATTGCAAAAGGATTTGAGTATAGGAGCAGGGAGGTTCTACTGCAGTTGTACAGGGTCTTGGTGAGACCACACCTGGAGTATCGCGTACAGTTTTGGTCTCCAAATCTGAGGAAGGACATTATTGCCATAGAGGGAGTGCAGAGACGGTTCACCAGGCTGATTCCTGGGATGTCTGGACTGTCTTATGAAGAAAGACTGGATAGACTTGGTTTATACTCTCTAGAATTTAGGAGATTGAGTGGGGATCTTATAGAAACTTACAAAATTCTTAAGGAGTTGTACAGGCTAGATGCAGGAAGATTGTTCCCGATGTTGGGGAAGTCCAGGACAAGGGGTAACAGCTTAAGGATAAGGGGGGAAATCCTTTAAAACCGAGATGAGAAGAACTTTTTTCACACAGAGAGTGGTGAATCTCTGGAACTCTCTGCCACAGAGGGTAGTTGAGGCCAGTTCATTGGCTATATTTAAGAGGGAGTTAGATGTGGCCCTTGTGGCTAAGGGGATCAGGGGGTATGGAGAGAAGGCAGGTACGGGATACTGAGTTGGATGATCAGCCATGATCATATTGAATGGCGGTGCAGGCTCGAAGGGCCGAATGGCCTACTCCTGCACTTAATTTCTATGTTTCTATGAGCCTTCTAGTCCGTGCCGAACACATAATCTCCCCTAGTCCCATATACCTGCGCTCAGACCATAA
Organism: Leucoraja erinaceus; assembly: GCF_028641065.1. Taxonomy (NCBI): domain Eukaryota; kingdom Metazoa; phylum Chordata; class Chondrichthyes; order Rajiformes; family Rajidae; genus Leucoraja; species Leucoraja erinaceus. The sequence goes on from NC_073383.1 coordinate 39,814,820, forward strand.
CCCTCCATTCCTTTCCCGTCCATATAACTATCTAACCGCGGCTTAGATTTACTCCAGCCTTTTATGCCACTCTTGATTCCTAAACAGGGTGAGGCTGTGGATTATGTTGAATGCAAGATTGAAAGCTGACAGACTTTGGATTCATCTAAGATATTCTCTCACCAGCAGTCAGATGTAACCATTCAGTTTTTCCTCCCATAAGATGAGACCAGACAGTTGACGCTGTAAAATAAATGGTCTTCAGTTAGCCTGGAGAGATTTAAGAAAATATTATGCCTCCTTACTTGTCCCTTGCTCCATAAACCATGCAGAGCAATTCAATGCATTGAAGTGATTCAGTCCTGTGTGTCACAGTGGATGCACTGCTCCTGGGTCAGACCTCCAGGGGTGTGATGGGGTGTAATTTGCTCAGATGCCTGAAGTGAAATGGCACGAGTGAAGCTGCTCAACATTGATGGAAGAAAGTTTTAAGAAAGAACTGATGCTTTTAAATTGGCAAATTATTTGTGAAAAACATGGAATGTGGGTGATCTGTTCCCCTGAAACTTTAAGTAAGCAATGGCACAGCATGTAGGAAGGAACTGCAGATGCTGGTTTACATCAAAGATAGACACAAAATGCTGGAATAACTCAGTTGAGCAGGCAGCATCTCTGGATAGAAGGAATTGGTGATGTTTCGGGTCGAGACCCTTGTTCAGACTGAGGTCTCCCACCTCAGACCCTCCCTCAGTTTTAAGAGGGGTCAAACTTCATTCCTTCTGTCCAGAGATGCTGCCTGTTTCGCCGAGTTACTCCAGCATTTTGTGTCTATCTATTGGCTTTTAATCAGGCTTGCTGAAATTAACTAGCCCTTGCCTAAAGCAGAATAAAGCAAAGCTCAGGTAAATAATCTGTTTTATAGAAAGTGTGTGTATGGTTGGGCAAAACAATTCATTGACTGTTAATTAATAATAAATGTTTATAAAAAAGAGAAAACAAAAGCACAAGAGGTGGGAGAAGAGTTCTCCAAATCAATTAAAACCCATAATCCCATTACATTTTTGGCTTCTTGAATTTACATGTTGAATTATTTCAGTGACTTTCAATGTTGTTGTAATTGTTCCCTACAAGGACTCATACATAATTTCAGTATCCGGACAGTCTTTATTATCTCATTCCAACCCATCATTGGAATGAATATCCAGAAGTCATTTACAAGTGATCAACAGCAGTCGTTCTGAATGGCAGCCCAGATTCTACATTATAGACATCAATTATGAATATATTTGTAATCACCCTGGATTATCCATTATTCCTTATCTTTAAAATATCAACATTTAAGTTAGATTCCAGGCACGATGAACAGAAAACTAGTCATCAGATGCAATTAGGAAAGTCAAGCTGAAGTTCTGGGTAGAACACTTTGTCAAAAACTTCTTTACATTTTCATTAGATTAGAAAAAAGCAATCACACGCGCCTAGTCAATTCTTCTATACAGGAGATATTTCAACTCTTAATAACAGTGATTGCAGCCTGTTCTTTGCTCCTGAATCTCCATTATTCTCTACTTCTGCTACAGCATTTCATCTCTCTTGAGAACCGAGCTTTCAAACGTTCACCTGAGGATATTCTGAACAGGCAGAGTTTAACAAAGTGCTGCAACTGGGCATCCATCACAGTGTCATCACATGAGCAAGGAGAGAGATTTACTGAGCTACAGCTAAATTTGCCAAAGCTCCAGACCTTAAAAAAAAAATGCAAATAGAAACAGGAAAGTAGCTTGTCACTGCAGATACTGTAGCATAGAGACCACCTCATATGAAGGATACAACACCAAAATGGGTTGAAACAGTAATTTTAATGTTGCAAATTTATCAAGGCATTGGGTAGGGGCTGGCACTACAAGAGAGACTTTCCCTTAAGAATAGAAGAGGTGAGGAAATTTTGTAGATGGCAAAAAGAGAACCGTGGGAAATATTTCCTCAATAGGTAAGTTCAGGGTAAAGGAACACAACAAAATTAGAGCAGTCATTTGGATTGTTGAGGAAGTTTGATATTCAAGATTAAGATGGAAATCGGTACAAATTTGCCATAATCTAACCAAACAGCAGATCATGTTTGAGGGAAGGAATGGCTATTCCTTTATCATTGGGGCTGTCCAATTGTGCAGCGAATAGAGCTCTTGCTTCACAGCTCCAGTGACAGGTTCATTCCCCACTGAGGGTCCTGTTTGTGTGGAGTTTACCCTGTTACTGAGTGGGTTTCCTCTGGGTGCTCTGGTCTCCTCAAACATCTCAAAAAGAAGTGCAGGTTGAGTGGGAGAGTAGTAGAATCTGAATGGAGTTGATGGGAATGTTGGGGAGGATAAAATAGAATTAGTGTAGCTTTAGCATAAGTGGTGCTTAATGATCAGGGCAGACATAGTGGGCCGAAGGGCATTTCTATGCCGTATGTTCCCATGAACCAAGAATCACCTGTTTAAGGAGCCTCCTTGATTCTACTCACAGATTAGGTGAAGTATATGGTCATCAAAAATAAAGATATGGTGGAATTAACTTGTGGAATAAAAGGTCTTCTCCCGTTCCCATGATGTCACAGGCTTTAGTGTTATTGCAAGATCCACTCAAGGTGACCACAATTCAATTACAGCCATCTCTTTCTCTCTATTGCTCTCTCTTAGGTAATGATTCTGTGGTGGAAAACCACATTAATGAAATTCTGGCATACTGAAACCACATGTAATGGATTAGTTAATCAGGACCCAATGGGTCATCAAAAAATGATAACTAATCACACACTGAAAGCTTCAAGCAAATGTAAATTGTTCCATTGCTGCATCATTCAGAGGCCAATCAAATTGTAATGAAAACCTGCACAATATCCCAGAGGGAATCGATTTATCAAGCAGATGTTTTTTTCATTCTTTGAACAATAATAATAATAATAATAATAATTGATTGCATGATGTGGGCAGGGCAGTGGGGAAAGAGTTGGTGAGGTAGCATTTCTTCCCATCTCCTTTTGTGTCCATTTGCTGGCTACCTCATCTTGGTAACTTTTCACGATCTTATCTCAGCAACTAAGCAGCGAGTGACTGAGGTACATGGAACCAAGGGAGGTGACAGCAGGTGCATCTCAGGGGATTAGCAGACAAATATGTTCCTCGTGGGGCTGGGCACGAGTGAGTGAGAGGCAAAAATATCTGGGTAACTTAGCAATAGCAGGTTGACAGATCTGGTTGCCCCTTCCACACTCAGACAATCTGGCCAAAATGATCTCGCCCAGCATAAATCAGCAATTAGACCTTTCTCATTTGTTTGGCTCAGTCGCAATACATACAATTCACGAGCCAGCCACACTGAAGAGAGAGTATGACTGGAGGCCTTTTGTCATCAGATCTGGCATCATGCTAGATATTTGATACTAACTGAAGTTGCATTGCGACCAGGAGTTTAATTCTTTCTCTCAACATATTTCTCCTGCACAAAATACGCCTTAAGCCCCAGAAATACATTTTCTATTTAATTACAGGTGAAAAAAGCCAGTTTTAATTAAAGTTAATTACAAAAGCCCTCTTAAACTGACATTTATGGCTGTCCTATATATTTTAAACCAACTGCATGACTTCATTACATGGTGACAGGGGGCTGATGATTCCCTGGAACATACTAAACGGCATCTCTTAGCAGATGGAGAACAGGCTTGGAAACTAGCAGTCACTCTGAAATCACAAATTATATCTTGCTATCTACCAGATATTACAGGCGCATTTGACATATTAAAAGGAATATTATTGCTTGGTTTGTGGAGACATAATAAATTGAATAGCTGCGGCTGAATGAGGCTGGGAGTGACGTCATCTAAAAGAGATGCTGGAAGACTTATCAACTCTTGGGGGCCGCTGATAACGGAGACTACTTACTTGAGAGAAAATAGAGGGTGGATTAACAATAAACATTCACCATTTACCATATCAGGGAAACTGGTCAAAAACTGTGGCATTCATAATGTTTCTTCTTGGTTAATACCTTAATGTAGCAGTAAACAAGCAGAGTTGGTGTCACACTTCTAAAGTCTGTACCCCAATGGCTTGGCAAAGTTCTTCTTGACTGAAACTTTGCAGGTCATTAGAATCTCGGCTTGGCATTCATACCAATAATATCATGTACAATCCTTCACAGAATGGTCGAAGACCTGCCTATTTATGAATGGCAAATCTTTTCAACGTATAATACAGTAATACAGGGAGAATACCTAGAAGAGGAGGTAATGATTACATTTGGTTCAATAGTTCATATGAAGTCTCTTTAAAAGCTCATCTGAAGCATGTGATCACCTTCCAGCCCAGTAACATGTCGTTAATACAGTTATAAGGCATGCCACTTTTAATGTTATACAGAGGCCCAAATACCTTGCAGCCGAATCAACATAGCTGTGAGGTGATATTCTGAGAAAGAATCGGCCATTGCATTATCAGGTCCCTACTATGGGAAGAGCATCCCCCCACTTCAGGGTTAATTTCAGTCAGCTTCTTCCTGTAGCATTGTTCGAAAACCCAGTCAGGGTGGATGGCGCTTCATGGTTTATTTTCATTCTTATTTCGGGGACATAAACCTATTCTTAAAAGGGGGGGATAAAATAGTCTTTCTCTGGCTGATGGGACAGGAGCAGTGGAGGACCATGCCTGTTGACGTGCCGCCCTTGTGTGATAATGCAACGTCTTGGCATCACCTCCAGGCTAGACAGCCGCAGTCATGCCATTCTTTTGCCTGGGGTCTTGATGCCGGCCATCCTGGTAGGGATACCTGTATCGCTCCGGGCTACCCTCCCTGTACGTCACCTTGCCCTGGTCGTGGTAGCGAGGCATCTTAAAAGTCTGTGTTGGGGACGGAGGCACGTCATGCCTATGGGGTCCCTTGTAGTGCGCTGGTGGATTGTACACTGCCTCCCGTAGTCTGGCACTGCTCACGTAATCAGGCATCCTGGGATCCAGGCGAGCGTCAGCAGCATGCCGCGGATAGTTCCCTTGATGCGGGTATCCAACGGCGTGGTGTTGGGTGCTTAGGTACCTGGGAGGTTCTCTGTCACCGTAGGAAGCTCGGAGCTGATATTCCTCTGGGTCTCCAGGAACATGCCTAGAGTAAAACAAAAATGTTGGTTTTACTTACGACCTGCACAACAACTAGTCACTCACTGTCCCCGTGCTTGCTGACCTGCCCTGCTTCCGACATGTACATTTCTTATCAAGGAGCAATGTTTAGGTTTATAATTGTCACGTATACCGAGCTACAGTGAGAAACTTTGTTTTGCATGCTATTCAAATAGATCAGATAATCCTATACATAAAAACCAAACTCAAGTACAAAGGGGAAGATACAATGTGCAGAATATAGTATTCAGCATTGTAGCCCAGTTTCATAGACAAAGTCCATTGTCTGCAATGGGATGGCGGTGAATTAGACAGGAACCTAGCACCAAGGCGAATTCCTTGTATGTGAATACTTGGCCAATAAATTTACTTATTTATGAAAAGATAATTCAGATGCTTGTTAACAGAGGAGAAGAATCTGTTTCTGACCCTGATGGTGCACACTTTCAAGATTCTGTATCTTCTGCCCGGTGGAAGTAGGCAGAAGGAATGACCGGGTTGGATAAGCATTTGATTATGTTAGCTGCTTTTCCGAGGCAGCATGAAGTGTAGATGAAGTAAATGATGGGAAGTCTGGTCTGAGTGATGGACTGGGCTACATCTGCAACTCTGCAGTTTTTTGCGGTCTTGGGCAGAGCTGTTCCTAAACCAAGGTGTGACGCAACCAGACAGTGTGTCTTCTATGGTGCATCTGTAGAAGTTTGTCAGTCACCTGAAACATGCTGAATTCCCTCTGTCTCCTCAGGGAGTAGAGATCTTCTTGGCTGTCATGTCAATGTGGTTGGTCCATGATAGATCATTTGCATAAGTCCCTTCACAGCGATAAACCCTCCTAATCTCTGTCACGTTCTCTAGCCTCAGAACATTTGAGAAGGCTACAAACCCAACCACTTGCAACCTCAGATTTTAACTGCTGTGTCACTTGTGGTCCTCTCTTTTACGCAAAGTGTCCTGGGTCTGGAATTTTCTTTCCAAATCTCTTTAGCTTTTTTGTCTCCTGACATGTGTCTGTTTTTGACACACAACAGGATGAAGATGCTAGAATGTGGAACCAGGAGCAATCTGCAGGAGTTGAGCAGCATCTGGAGGAGGGGAAAGGGATTGTCGAAGTTTTGGGTCAAAACCCATCACGACTGAGCCCCGAGATGAAATACTCTCCAGGTACATGGATGAGTGCAACTTCAACAACACTCCAGAAGCTAGTCATCATGCAACATCTTCCAACTCATGACCTCTACCAGCTAGAAGGATAAGGACAGCAAGAGCAGATGCCACCACCTGGACGTTGCCTCCAAAGCTACATGCCATCCTCATTGGGAAATATATCACCGTTCCCTCACCATACAACTTCCTCGATAACAGCATTGTGTGTATGCCCACACCTGAAGGACTGCAGCGGATCAATAAGGCAGCTCATCAGCACCTTCTCAATGGCAATTATAGATGGGCAATTAAATGCCTGCTCAGCCTGCAAAGACCAAAGCTCTAGAATAAATTAAAAAAAGACCATTTGCTGGTCTTAAAAAACACTTTGATTAGTAAGGGTGTCTGGGGTTATGGGGAGAAGGCAGGAAAATGGGGTTGAAAGGGAAAGATAGATCAGCCACGATTGAATGGTGGACTTGATGGGCCAAATGGCCCTAATTTTGCTCCTAGAACTAATGAACCTTTACAGATATCCCAGAGTAGACCCCACACTGTTCCGATGAAGTGTCCCTGACCTGAAATGGTAACCATTCCGAAGATACTGCTGAGTTTTTCCACCATTTTCTGTTTCCCCTTCCCATCTTCATCTTCAGTGTTAACCCTTTGTGCTACTCATTCCTCCCCCACCCTCCGCAATCTAAATCTACCTTGTTTATCCATTTCCAAATTCTGAGGAGTCTTCAAATTGAGAGGCCGACTGTTTTTCTTTCCACAGATACTGTCTGACCTGCTATTTGTATGCAGCATTTTTTGATTTTATTTCAGATTTCCAGCACCTGCAGTTGTTTTTCAATTATCAACATTGGCCTTGCCTGGTTATAATAGATAGGCAGATTTACTTTTCACTGGATTGCAGGCTGCACAGAAACCTTGTTAAACACACTAGCAAAATAAATTTAGGATATCACCACAGAACATTCCTTGGTCCACACTTCAGGCATACCATAGCTTGTTGGCATTTGGAATAAAACTATAAATGAGGGTTGAGGTGGAGGCAGTGGGGAAGGAGGGTTGTGTGTGCAGGAGGAGGGTTGTGAGAAAAGAATTGTCCATCACATTATTTACTTTGTTGTCTTAAAAAAGATTGAACATTTGATTGTTTTTATTATGTTATCGATTGAGTACTGTATTTACAGACCTGTTATGTTGCTGCATTGTTCCGTTTCAGTACATATGACAATTAAACACTCTTGACTCTCTTTGTCTCCTTTCCACCACCACCACTATAAATATGCCCTTCCCTAAAGATCTCATGGTTGATTGAGGAACTGAATGGAGGAGACCTAGGACAGTCCTCCATTGTCAGAGTGAGGCTAAACGTAATCTCATATTGAGCTTGGGCAGCTCACAGCCCAGTGGCATGAATATTGATTTATCTAACTTCAAGTAACCCTGGCATTCTCTCTCTCTCTCTCTCTCTATCCCTCCCCCATATAAGTCATGCCAGCTTCTCGTTTACTCCAAACAAACAGCTAACAATAGCCTGTTTCACTTATCATCCTTGCTTTTTTGTATATCTTTCATTCATTGTTCTTTATCTCATTACATCATTGTCTATATCTCTCGTTTCCCTTATCCCTAGTCTGAGGGTCTTGACCCGAAACACCACCCATTCCTCCTCTCCAGAGGTGCTGTCTGTCCTGCTGAGTTACTCCACTTATTCGTGTCTATCTGCAGTCCCTTCCTATACATTTAAAATAGAGCCCACAAGTTATTGTAAACAGTTCATTTTTGGGCAGATCCTAAAAACCCAAAGAGGATTCTCCAGGGTTGTGTGGGATTTGTTTCACAAGAATATTACAGCCAGGCCATGTCAAGGGGAGCTCAGTGGACATCAAGGATGTTAACCAATGATGTTAACCAATGATGAAGAATTTTAGTTATGAGGAAATTTTACCAAGGCTGGAGTTATTTTCTCAAAAGCAGAACTGACCTAGGGAAACAATTGAGGTCCATTTCAAAGATAGGATAAATAAAAACATCAATAACAAGGTAATTAATTATGGGAGATTTAAGGGAAACAGTTCTCACCCTGAACAATGTTTGGAACTCGCTGATTGAAAGATTGGTTAATGGAAAAATACATTTAAACATTTCCAAGTTGTAGAAATGTTGAAATGACCTGTGTATCTCTCTAATTCAATCTTTCTTCTGGTTAAATGGTGGAAAACTACTGCCTGAAAATTGTTAGACACTTCCAGAAAGAATAGGGCCAATGTAGGAATTCCTGTGCTTTCTGAGCACAGTTCAGAGGCAGAATAATGAATGCATGTCTTGAGTGAGTGTGCTTTCTGAAGCTGACCATGTAGGTAGATGGGATGGGGAAGTGAGGCATTACATCACATTACTTCAAATGGCGATTAAATAGAACAAGATGTCCCTGCCACTACTTCTCAGTGGATTGATAATGCAGTATTTTATAGCATAATGTGACAGGGGATGTTAATTGAAGTGTGACAATCATGCAAGTGCACAAGGCATGCATGACAAAGATCTATATTCATGTCAAAATATCTTCAACACACCAGGGCATCATAGAGCTTATGAACGTGTGCCGCTGTTGCTGCAATAATAGAGGCCATAATTAATTGCACTAAAAAAACAGGGATGGCTAGTTATGACTTTGTGTCTCCTTTTGTAAACCAGTATGTGTAGTTCTTTGTTTCTGCTCTGGGTATCCTGTTTTTTTTTGGGGGGGGACAGTACGGCGTCTCTAAAATGTTAAATGTCATTATTTTGTTTTCCGCCACATGTCATCTATCTATCTATTTATCTATTTCTAAAACGCTCATCTTGTTTGTTTGTATATTTGTTTGTTTCTATGGCGGTCTGTTCCTATATTTGCGCAAAAACAGCACACCATACCTCTACAATATTTGCACCCCCTTATTCACCATTGGCCTGTGATGTGCGAAAAACAAGTTTTGTTCAGATTGATGCCATATTTTACAAGTTATAGACGTTTTAAATATTACAAAAACCTTAAACATTTGGCCTGCCTGTCAGCAGTGTTCCACTGCACAATGACATCACAATGGGATCTCATTTACATAAATTGCCCGCCAGCAATGTTCCACCCCACAAATACATCACAATGGGATCTCATTTACAAAAAATGTAATACTGAGGGTAGGGGAAAGGTGAGGGAGGGAGAGGAGGAGAGGGGAAAGAAGAGGGCGGGTAAAAGAGGGGGAGTAAGTGCTGGGGATGAGGGGGACTGGAGGAAGAAAGGGGTAGGAAGAGGGATGGCGAGGCCCACTTGGGGGATCAAGCGTCACAACGTGGATCTCTGGCATCACAACGGGAACCAGTCAGCCGTACCTGCACAGTTGGGGGCTATGGGTGAGTGGTGGAATTTTGTGTTGGGGGAAACAGGGCCCAATGGGTCCCACTTGGTCTAGTGTTTGTTAAAATGCATACCTGCACCATTTTTTCTGCAAATAAAGGGCACTGTTTGCATCACACGTGCCGCGGTTGTGAAAAGCTTTTCTGAGCTTTTCTAATTAATTCTGTATTAATTAATTAATTCCAACTAAGATCTAACTAGTTTGTAGCTAATTAACCTACTAGTGCAACTTTTACAATCTCAGTGAACAACATTTCCAACATACAGATTTTGGATTACGGATAGTTCTCTGAACCCTCAAATAACCCAGGGCGTGCGCAAAAGAACAGCATTAAAAGGCGCAGTTCCCTGCCGAGAGGAAGGCAATCGGGAACATTTTCTGTGGCCTGCAACCAGTCAAGTCCCAACGGTGCCAGACTGGAGAGTTTCAACCTGTTCCCAAATATACAATATAAATAGCTGTTTAGGTAGATCTATAATTTACAAGATACAAGATAGATTAATTCATCACATGTGCCAGATGGCACAGTGAAATTAAATTCCCATACAGCCATACAATAAAAAAAAGGGATACAACACACTATAGGGTTTGATATAAAACATCCCCACACAGCAGAATCAAAGTTTCCCACTGTGTGGGAAGGCACCAAAGTCAGTCTCTTCCTCCACTGTTCCCCGTGGTCAGGGCCTCCCCGTGCCCTCCGCAGTTGCCGCTACGGGCGGCCCGATGTCCAGGACCGCTCGCCGGGGTGTTGTAAGTCCGACGTCGGGGCTGCGGGACGTCCTCAGCGGCGTGGACACCAGAGTCGGCCCCCTCCTACCGGAGTCGGCGGCTTCCAAAGTCCGCAGGCCGCACCGGGTGGAGACTGCTGCTGCAGGCCCTCTGCAAGGCGCCCCAGGACTCCACGATGACGGTCAGCGCCGCCAGCGTTGGAAGCTCTCCGCACCAGAGCTCCACGATGTTGGAGCAATGGCCCAACGCTCCGGAGCTCCAAACGGCGACCCAGGTAGGCATCGCCCGCTCCGTGGTGACTCCAGCGCTGCGCCGCCGCTGTAGCAGCCCTGGTCCGGTACTCGGTCCCCGGCAGGAAAGGTCACTCTGATCCAGCTGGTAGGCTGCGAGGTGGGGGGCGAGGACGCGACTCGGAGAAATAGTGGCGTCCCCGCCAGGATGAGACTGGGAAACGGTTTCCCCCTTACCCTACCCCCCTCCCCCACATAGAAAAGTTAAAGTTTCCCCCAACACAAAACCTTAGACTTACTAAAAATTAATTAAAAAGATTGAAATAACAGAAATAACAGTAGGTAGAGGCTGCTGCCAGTGCAGCGCCCCTAGTGGTATAATACAGTTTCCATAACTGTGGCAAGCCACCAACTTACTGTTGCCTATTCAATCTCAGCATGCCAATCTATTATTGTAATGTCTCGGAAGGATATTGTTTACTCATGTCCTTTGGTTATATTTCATGGAACACCTGTGATCTTTTGTAAAGAATGATCAACAACTGATCTGTTATTTTACCTTGAGATTTAACTTTGCCACGTATGTTTACACTTCCTCTTGTTACGAACGTGGCCTGCTCATTGGGGTTTTGGATGTGGTCTCTGGCTGGCTGTTTTGACTGTAGTACAGGCGGCAGATGATTCTTGCTGGGGCCTCACCTGCATGACACCCATCACTCCCGCATGTTCTTTGTTGTGACCCTCTATCTCTTATGTGAGATTGCACTGACACAGGTCAAAAGCAGTTTGTCTGGCCCAACCGGTTACATGTCAGAGAGGCACCTTTCCAATTCTCTTCATCTAACCCCGCCAGTATATCCCTTTATGGCTTTTCATCTTGTATGCCAACTTTTCTCCTCCTTGAAAGAACCCATGACATTTGCTGAGACTATTCTATACAGTAGAATGTTTCATATTCCAACCACTTTCCTGGTTAAAACATTTCTTCTAAACTCATTGGAATGTGAAAGTAATTGTGCAGTAAACCCTCATTATAACAGACCATAAGGATGCTATGATGCTGCAGGGTGACTTGGATAAGTTGGATGAGTGAGCAGAAGGATGGCTGATGCAGTATAAATGTGAGGTTATCTACTTTGGAGGCAAGAACAGGTATGCAGATTATTACCTGAATGTGCCAGATTAGGAAAAGGGGAGATGCAACAAGACCTGGGTATGCTTGGACATCAGTCACTGAAAGGAAGCATGCAGGTAAGCAGGCAGAGAAGAAACTAATGGCATGTTGGCCTTTATTGCGAGAGGATTTGAGTTTAGTAGCAAAGAGGTCCTGGTGCAGTTGTACAGGGTCCTGGTGAGACTGAGTATTGTGTGCAATTTTCGTCTCCTAATTTGAGGAAGGACATCATTGCTATTGAGGTAGTGCAGCATAGGTTCACCAGGATAATTCCCAGGATGGTGGGACTGACATGATGAAAGAATGGGTCGATGGTTAGAAAGATGAGAGGAGATCTCAGAAACATAAAATTCTTAAAGGATTGGACAGGCTAAATGCAGGAAAAATGTTCTTGGTGTTGCGGGATTCCAGTACCAGGGGTCAAAGTTTAAGAATAAGGGGTAGGCCATTTAGGTGTGAGATGAGGAAAAACTTTTTTAACCAAAGAGTTGTGAATCTGTGGATTTCTCTGCCACAGAAGGTAGTGGAGGCCAATTCACTGGATGTTTTCAAGAGAGTTAAATTTAGCTCTTAGGGCTAAAGGAATCATGGGATTTGGGGAAAAAGCTGGAGCGGGGTACTGATTTTGGATGACCAGCCATGAATATATTGAATGGTGGTGCTGACTCGAAGGGCCAAATGGCTACTCCTGCATCTATTTTCTATGTTTCGATGACATCAACCATAGACAAGAACCCCATTTCTAACCGGATTAACCTGTTTAGTGTACAAATTTATTTTTAACAGTTAAACATGTATTTTTGTAACTGCAAGCTAAAATCCTAAAATGTATTTGTTACATTGCTTAATGGAGTTAAGTGTTGATGGAAGCAATTGCTTGTCAATTTCTATGTATTGTCAATTTCAATGGCCTCCGTTGTGTAACATTGACCTTCGTTGTGTAACTAGCAGCCAGTGTTCTTAAAGAGAGAGAGTTTGCACTAACCAAAATCTGTTATAAAGAGGTCCGTAACAACAAGGGTTTACTGTATACTCATGTGGGCCTCTGGTTTGGAAATATTTTTCTCTTGGTCTGTATCATTAAATCTCTTTGTAATCTTAATGGCCACTGTCCACACTGCCTTCTTATGTTATGCAGATTAGAGCAATGCACAATGTTGGGTGCTCTAAACAAGATTATCAATGCATTTTACAGGACTACTTCTTACCATTCTCTCTTTACAAATAAATAATAATGTTTAAGTGGCTTATTCTGTGACCCCCTTATTAATCTGTACCTTTAATGTTTTTATATCCATGCCACTAGAACGCTTTACAACATTTTAAGACTTTTATTCTCTCAGGACAAGGTGAGTTCATTAGTCCTTTGTCCAGAAAACAGTGCTTCACAATTCAGAGCTGGCATGTGGGTAATTTCTGAATGGACCCGATGCCTGTATTAATCCTCGTAGAATGCTACATCCCGCATTATCTCTTCCTTACAGCTTGCACAATGGCTTGAGTGAGTAATGGATTGAGTTATGTTGAGCAAGAAACTGAGATGTAAAGACCCAAGGTAGCCCTAGTCTGGCATTAAGCTAGATGGGCACTACTAGATCTGCAGCAATGTTGCAATACACATTGTGTAGAGATGTTACAAAACATACCTTCAGCGGCGCTGCAGTTGTGCCACTGGCCATGTGCGTGACTTTTGGGCCTTTGAGGAGGGGGGGAGGGGGGGGGGCGGGATTATAATCCAGTTTTCTACCGCGTCCGACTTCCAAACCCGATTTTTTTTTAAATTCGCGAGACAATTTCATAATTATATTAAAATAAAAAGCAACTTCTAACGCCATCAACACCTACAACGTGACGGATCTCAAGTACGGGACAAAACACGGTGTAAGTCATATATTTTACATATAAACTTGCTTCTTGGGATGACGTTAATCAATCCTCCATAAACGAAAATGTGATTTGGGCCCGATATGAACCGGCAGTGTTTTTCAGATTCAGATTCAATTTTAATTGTCATTGTCAGTGTACAGTACAGAGACAACGAAATGCATTTAGCATCTTCCTGGAAGAGCGACATAGCAAATGATTTGAATAAATAATAATAAATAATAATAATAAGTGTCGGGGGGGGGGGGGGGGGGGGGGGGGGGGGGGTGGGGGGGGGGGCAGTCACCGAGGTACGTTTTTGTTGAGTAGAGTGACAGCCGCCGGAAAGAAGCTGTTCCTCGACCTGCTGGTTCGGCAACGACCTGTAGCGCCTCCCAGATGGTAGGAGGGTAAACAGTCCATGGTTGGGGTGAGAGCAGTCCTTGGCGATGCTGAGCGCCCTCCGCAGACAACGCTTACTTTGGACAGACTCAATGGAGGGGAGCGAGGAACCGGTGATGCGTTGGGCAATTTTCACCACCCTCTGCAATGCCTTCCGGTCGGAGACAGAGCAGTTGCCATACCATACTGTGATACAGTTGGTAAGGATGCTCTCGATGGTGCAGCGGTAGAAGTTCACCAGGATCTGAGGAGACAGATGGACCTTCTTCAGTCTCCTCAGGATGAAGAGACGCTGATGAGCCTTCTTGATCAGAGTAGAGGTATTGTGGGTCCAAGAGAGGTCATCGGAGATGTTGACTCCCAGGAACCTGAAGCTAGAAACACGTTCCACCTCCGTCCCGTTAATGTGGATGGGGGTCTGCGTGCCGCCTCTGGACTTCCTGAAGTCTACAATGAGCTCCTTGGTCTTTTTCCTGCCGATATGGGGTTCAAATTCACCGCAAATGCAACGTTCCAATCGATCGCGTTCCAGAAGCAAGATGATTAAAATGCCCATTTATTTTGGAGATAAGCCGTCTAAATTGTGTATATTTTGTTTTATTCTCTCTCTCCATGATCATTATTTTTTAAACTAAATATTCACAACAGTTTGAGACGTGTATTGTGCAAAAAACAATAATTTGATTATATTTTGGGTGGATGTTTCTAGATTAATTTATGGGAATTAAACATTAAATTCCTTCCATCTGGGATATAAATTCATGACAGTGAGATTTAAAAATCATGTTATATTGTGAATTCTTGTGTGAATGGAATTAGCTTGTTATTTGGATACTTAGACTATTTTTAAAAATTATCCTTTTCATAAGAAATTGAATCTACAGGACATTGTTAATGGGAAAGTAGTGGGCAGAAAGGAAGGACATGTGTGGTTTGAAGAGCAAAAACTTGTAGTTTACAATGCCAACATTGAAAAGTTGAGGAAAAACAAGGTGTACAGAGTTGCTTATTGGTTACAATCTGATGAGTATGATGATGCTACTGATTATGATATGCCAATGTACCACCTAGCAACTGATCTTCTCCATAAAGACTTGGTCTATTGCTAGAAATTGTAATTTATTCACCTATCTGTTACGGATTTACAGCATATAATACAATAATATTAAAGTTCTGATCTTGAGAATATCACATTTTTGAATTTTCAAGGCAGTCTGGGTGTTTATTACTATTTCCGTCACAACGGTCAATTTTGTAATTAACTATAATTAGGTAATTAACTAATTATATGCTTTAATTTCAGGTCATCCAAGTAAGGTGTTTTATATTTGTTTTAGAATGCTTCAATCTATTATAACTGAAAATCTCATACATTTCTCTTAATTTTTAAGAAAGTTATGGGCTTTTGACTGTCCTCGATCACAGCTTTTGTGTTGTCAATGGAAAAGCAATAGGGAACAAGATGCTAATTTCCGAGTATGAAAATGGCCATAACGTTTTTAATACGAAGATATGAAAGTGAATTAGGTGTCAAATTAAACTTCTTTTTATGCTTTATCTGATGGGATAAATTACAGACAATTTTTAAAATCTCAAAATGTTGTAACATTGCTACATTGTGTAAGAAGGAACTGCAGATGCTGGTTTAAACCGAAGATAGACACAAAAAGCTGGAGTAACTCAGCGGGTCAGACAGCATCTCTGGAGAAAAGGAATAGGTGACGGTTCGGGTTGAGACCCTTCTTCAGACTGAGAATCAGGGAAAGGGAAACGAGAGGTATAGACGGCGATGCAGAGAGATATGGAACACCTTGAACTCTTATGATTGCAACACTTAGAAGTTGAACTTAAGGCTGCAACACTTAGACATGAGGTTGCAACATCTAGATCTCAGGGTCAAGCTTACAAACACTTGGCTTGAGCTGTTATACTTGTACATCTGACACTGATCATTTTAAGTTTGCTTCAGTTGAGGCTACACCACTTAGACCCGAGCTGTTATAGTTGCATCACATGCCTTCGGTAGTCAAGTATACATCACTTGCTTTTGGCAGACTCCACTGCATCATTTTTTGACAGCAGTTCAAACTGAATCACCTAACCCTCACACAAGTAAGAGTACAACATTTAGACCTAAGCAATTAAGGTGGAAACAATTGACTTTAATAGTTAAGATTACAAAATGATCTGAACAATTAAGAGTAAAGTCAATACTTGATTATGTTGTCATCAGCAGCAAAATATTCAAGTGCATCATCTTTCCAAGGCAGTGTTCAAAATAGGCACTAAATCCATATTAATGTGGCTCAGAAGAGAAACTTTGATTTCTCTAGTATTTTTCAGAACCTCAAACATGCTTACAACTAATTAAATTATTTTAATATGCAGCCTCCTGTAATAAGGAAATGCAACACATCATCTGCTCCCAGCACAGTCCCTTAAGCAGTTTTTTTTTTAATTGGCAAAGGCAAAGAGAGGAACTTGGTTGTTTCTCCTGAAAACACTCGCCCAAGCCAGGACCTCTATTTACTGGACCATCATGAAACATTTGTGTGTGCCACGAGTATAATACAAAATGTAAGTAATTTGCTCAAAGCCGTTGTGATTTTCTGCAATGGTATTTTGACAGATTAATCAAAGGGATTTCTAGATTAAATTGTAAATTGATTAATTGTAATGTAATTGTAAATGGCCCTGGTGTAGGCAGCTACTAGGAAAAATAGGAAGGTTTTAATGTTCAGGGTTTATCATCAAACCCGCCGACATGGGAGGTGCCGTGGTAGTCTGGCGTGTTGAGCTCTACCGGGCCGAGGCCAGCCGACAACTCTGAAGTCACCTCCTCCTACTTATCCTTGGACCATGACCCCACAGATGAGCACCAGGCCTTAATCTCACACACCGTTTCTAATTTCATCACTTTTGGCTGTCTGCATTCCACAGTCTCCAACCTTATCGTTTCTCAGCCATGCACAGCCTGGTTTTATCTTCTCCCCAAAATCCATAAACACAACTGCCCTGGCAGACCCATTGGTTCTGCCTGCTCCTGTCCCCGGAAATGATTTCCACGTACTTCGACTCCATCCTATCCATCATCAACTTCACCACCAATTTCCATCCTGCACTCAAATTTACTTTGAGCATTTCTGACACCTCCCTCCCCTTTCTTGATCTCACAGTCTCCATCACAAGAAATAGACTATCGACTGATGTCTATTACAAACCCAGACTCCCACAACTATCTCGACTACACTTCTTCCCATCCTGCAAAGACTATCCCCTACTCCCAATTCCCCCATGTACGCCATATCTGTGCACAAGATGAGGTGTTCCATACCAGGACAGCCAAGATGTCCTCATTCTTTAGGGAATGGGGGTTCCCCTCTCCCATCATAAATGAGGCCCTCACTCGTGTCCCCTCGGTACACCGCAGCTCCGCCCTTGCTCCCCTCATCACAACAGAGCCACCCTAGTCCTTACCTTCCACCCCATCAGCAGTCGCATACAACACATAATCCTTCAAAATTTCTACCACATCCAACGGGATCCCACCATTAGCCATATTTTCCTATCTCCACCCCTTTCCACCTACCGCAGAGACCGTTCCATCTGCAACTTTCTGGTTAATTCATCCCTTCAAAAACAAACCACCCCCTCCCCAGGTACCTTCCCCTGCAACCGCAGAAGATGCAATATCTGTCCCCATACCTCCTCCCTTGACTGTCCAGGGACCCCGACAGTCCATTCAGGTTAGGCCGAGGTTCACTTGCACCTCCTTCAACCTCATCTATTGTATCCATTGTTCAAGATGTGAACTCTTATATATCTGCAAGACCAAACGCAGACTGGGCGATCGTTTCGCTGAATACCTTTGCTCAGTCCGCCTGCACCAACCTGATCTCCAGGTTGCTAAACACTTTAATTCTCCTTCCCATTCCCACACTGACATTTCTGCCTCGGCCTCCTCCATCGTCAGAGTGAGGCTAAACGCAAATTGGAGGTACAGCATCTCATATTTCAGTTGGGCAGCTTACAGCCCAGTGGTATGAATATTGATTTCTCTAACTTCAGCTAGCCCAGCATTCCCTCACTCTCTATCCGTCCCCCACCCACATAGCATGAGCTTCTCGTTTTCACCTAACAAACAGCTAACAATGGCCCGTTTCCTTTATCAGTTCATTTACCTCGCTACATCATCGGCCATATCTCTCGTTTTCCTTATCCCTAACCAGTCTACCCGAAACGTCAACCATTCCTTCTTTCCAGGGATGATGGTTGGCCTGCTGAGTTAATCCAGTTTTTTGTGTTTAACTTGGGTTTAATGTTCATGGGCATTTAAATGAGTAGTGTGCAGGGAAAAAAAAGGGTGGAAACACAATTGCCTTGGGAGTCAGCAAACCCTTAATGGGCTGAATGGCCCTCTATTATAAGGCAAAATACATTTGCTAATGTAAAAAAAATCTGAATCAACAATATTGCATCCTTCAAGATCTATAAGGATCAGTGCTTTCATGTGATGGTACATGGCGAGATATTAAAGATATTATAATTTTTATTCAATCTAAAAACTAGATGTTCATGTTGTTTTAATTTTTAACATGACAAAGATTACTAAAATTAAAAAAAAATAATTTCTTAATTAAATTAGGAAGTCAGACTTAAGCAAGCTTTAGCTTAAGCAGCTTATAGGACGATGATCTACCATAAATACCAGCGGCAAGGAACGATATGCGTTTCAGTACATTTATGTCTATAAAAAAAAGCTCTGACAATGAGTGAAGGAAGTATCAGAGGTAGAAAGGGGTGGAATAAAAGTATGGGCATTTTAAATCTGACTGGACAGAGTTAATGCTGTCTCAATGGTCAAGGCACAGGATTGCTGCACTGGTGTGTGAGGGCATTGGCAGAGGACAGTAATTGTGCATTATAACGAGAGAGATTGGCAGCAGCTTGAGGCTCTTTCAGAGGAATAGCAAAAATGAATTAGTAATATTCTTTCAATTCATTTAGCTTCAGTCAACGGCTGAGAAATCAGATAATGCTGCAATTTAATCTAATCCTTCGCAATCCTGTTCATAGAAAAAAACATTGGGTCCACCCCTCCTCTGTTAATAGTTGTTCACCACCCTGTATTTTAAAATTCATCATTTGCAAACTGCCAGTAATACTAATTCTGTTTTCTTTAAAATATTTATTATGTAATTAAAATTTAAGTAGAAATTTCCTGTGACAATACATGTAGAGAGTTCAGACCACAAATGTGAGAGGGAGTAACTAGTATAGTGATCGCAGGCAGTGTTCAGTGCCAGATTTCCCTTATTTTTCAGTATCAAACCTCTAAGTTCACATACATTGTGGGAAAAGGGTAAGCAAACATGTCAGGTTGCAATTACGCACTCCTGCCGGTGCTAATGCGCCAACATTTCAACTGTGGGAGTGGGACGTTACGACATATTGTTTGACTTCTACAGGCATAATATTTCTGAGCCATACCCTTAAAATAGCAGAAGAGAATAGAGATATGCATAGAGCCAATGGGAGAAAGGAAACTAATGTTGCGCAGAAGAGATAGTGTGTACTGGGTGCCAAAGGATGATCACTATAATGTTGCAACTCAATGCCATATAACTTCCCAAAGTAAGTGGAACCAATGGCACCTTGTTTGACAGCAACACTGCTGCAGAAACATGGTTATTCAAACCTCTTAGTTGAGAGGCAGTATGCAGACAAAACCTAAAGGCCGGGTTCCAAACCATCACTGGCTCAGTCAAAGGGATGGACCATGCACTCAGCATCCCAAGGCAAAAAGGCCTCTCCCACTCTGCCTTTGCACTATATCATAATGCCATCTGCTGACAAATGGTCAGGTCAGATGTGGATCAAATCCCATATCTCAGGTCGCCTTTCAACAGAGGCAAATATTGATGATAAAATTCACCTTTACCTTCAAAGCCCCTGCATAGCCTAGAGTTGATTGAGAGTAATCGTAGTAGGAACAAAGTCTTCATGCCTGGCACAAAACCTCTGGTCCACTGCACAGTAGTGATCCCTGTATCTACCAAAATACTTTTGAGATCTGGGCTACCAACAGCTGGCTTCTCAAGGCATGGATTAGATACCATCAACACTGTCTCAACAATATCTTCCATGTTCATTGGAAGGAAAAGCAAACCATCATCAGTTTCCTCGCTCAAGCCAAAGCAGGTGCTTTAGCTGACCGTGGTCCTGCTTATATTCAGTTTAGTTTCACGTGTACTGAGGTATAGTGAAAAGCTTTCACTATAGATACATGATAAGGGAATAATGTTTAGTGCAAGGTAAAGCCACTCAGTCATTTAATTTTTGTTCGCATTCCCTACATTCCTAATGCTGGCATGGGGAGTGATAACCACATGGTTATATGAGAAGATTCAAAACACAACATCCCCATCAACTCCTGGAAACCTCTGGGCCATGACTACTTCAAGTGGAGAAAGGAGCAATCAAGAACTAGAGGTCAGTGGGAAAGTCAATGGGCCATAAGCTAGGAGTCAGTGTTCAAGTCAAATTTATTGTCAAATGCACAAGTCTAGCGAGGAACGTATGATGAAAATCTTGCTTGCAGCAACATCACAGGTCTATAAACTCAGCCAAACATATATATAAATTACACGTAACTTCTACAGACAGCGAAGGGAAAAATTGTAAAATGCAATTAATGCAAAATGTGTTTAAAAAAAAGTCCATGGTAGTGCAAAAGGTAGTCTGTATTGTTCTGTTGCTAATGATTCTTAGAAAGTAGAAATGAATAAAATACTGGTTTTATTTTGACAGCATTCTCAATACTGGCATCAATAATAATGGCAGCGTGAATCCCAAATGCAGAATCTAACTAGCACAGATTACACAAAATCTGCCAAAATAAAAGCATTCTCAACTCTATCTATATTACTAAAAGTCTGTTCTTGACCGGTTTTGGCATTCTGTGCTGCGATTTCCGAGTGAACGCCGCCACCTACGACCGTCATTTTTGGCCACCTTGCTCAGAGCCCCCCTCCGCCGTATGTGTGCCGAGGATTTTTCCCGTCGATGAAAAATGACAGAGATATTAATGATTTTACAAAATTCCCCATTCTCTCTGCTGCCCCCGCTGGCGGCAGGGGGGAGGGACTATAAAACCAGGAAGTGGTGTGCCCCAATCAGTCTCTACAACATGGAGGTCTGAGCTCTGAATGACTGAACAAATGTCTACACAGCTGTGAGTAAGTACCCTTAATTTGGTTTGAAAATGAAAATATGGTTATGGTTAGTTTGAGGAAAAAAGCACTGCCTGCAAATGGTTGTTTGGGGGGTTTGGGTTGAGTAAAAAGGCATTCTCTCTCTCTCTCCCTATCCCTTTCTTTCTCTCTCTCTCTCTCTCTCTCCCCCCCCAGTCTCTCTCCCTTTCTCTCTCTCTCTCCCCTCCTCTCTTCCAATTTCTCTCCTTTCTCTCTCCATCCTCTAATTGACCTTATCTCTCTCTCTTTTCCCACTCTCTCCCCCCCCTTCCCCCTCCCCCCTTCTCTCTCCCTCTTTCTCTCCCCTCCCCCCCCCCCCCCCCCCCCTTCCTCCCCCCCCCTCTCTCCTCCCCCCCTCTCCCCCCCCCCCCTCTCTCCCCCCCCCCCTCCTCTCTCTCTCCTCCTCCCCTCCTCCTCCCCTCCCCTCCTCCGCTCCCCCTCTCCCCCCCCCCCCCTCTCCTCTACCCCCCCCTCTTTTTCTCCCCCCCCCTCCTCCCCCCCCTCCCACTAAAACCCCCACACCCCACCCCCCTTCCCTCCACCCTCCCTGCTCCCCACCTCTCCTCTCTCCCCCCTTCTCTCCCCCCCTCTCTCTCCCCCCCCCCTCCCCCCCCCTCTCTCCCTGCTTCCCTCCATTCCCTCCCCTAAACCCCCTCCCCTCCACACCCCCTACCCTCTTCCCTCCACCCTCCCTCCCCGCCTCTCTCCCCCCTCAGCACCCCCTCTCTCTCCTCCTCCCCCTCCCCCTCTCTCTCTCCTCCCCTCTCTCTCTGTCTCTGCCCCTTCTCTCTCTGCCCTCACTCTCTACCCCCGCCCCCTCCCCCCCTCTCTAGGTGTGACTGCAAGTTGGGGGCTATGCGTCAGTAGATAAGGTGTTTATGGGGAAAAGGAGCAAATTAATAATATTAATATAATATCAAGGGGGGTAATTAGCGTGAGTGCGGGGGGGGGGGGGGGGCGGAAAATAGTTAGTGTGTGTGACGCTGCATAACGCCTCCCCCCCCCCCCCCCCTCACCCACAACCACACGTTGGGGGAACAGACCCAACGGGTCTGCACTTGGTCTAATACTAAAATATATGTTGTTAATCAGAGCGAACAGGACGACCTTTCAAAGCAGACCCTCAAACATAACCCACACTTGCAATGTATACTACGTGTCACTGAATTGGTAGGTTGTGGGTTAAAATCCTACTCCAGTGACTTGAGCACATAATCCAACATAATATTTGTTCATCAATTGTAAAAGAAGTCTGAAGTACGGTCTAAAGAAGGGTCCTGACCTAAAAGAAGGGTCCCTGACCCACTGAGTTACTCCAGCACTTTGTGCCTTTTTTATCTAATAATTTTCATTTGCTATGTCGGCAAAATTAGTTGCAGCATCAATACATCTCAACCATGAGAGCACATTCACAGGCTGGTCAAAACACAGAGTGGACTTCTGATTAAGCTCACGGAAGCAATCACAGGCAGTTCTGCAATTACGCGATAGTTATTAAACCAGTCGAGATTTCTTCAGCCATCACAACATACAATGCATAAAGCAAAGATAAGGACAGATTCAGGTCCAGATGTGTTCAGGTTAATCCAGACTCCTTGCAGCATCATAAGGGCACACAGTCAGTTCTTCTCAGAACAAGTTTTGTAAACTTAGATACTAGCCAATTACTAATCTGGCCTAAACAATCTCAGAATTTTGGACATTATTTAAGTGCGGAATTATAATCTGCCAAGTTTGCTCCATCAATTATTTCTGTTTGTCAAATTAACTATGGGCCAAATGTCTGTCACATGAAATGAACCATGCATCTGACTTTTAAATACAAATACCTTGCAATTGCTTTGAATTTCAGGACCTCTCATATTTGCAATTGACATGGTGCAGGAAGAAACAAAGACTTTTCATGTTTATTCAACCCTTCTATTTCCCCTTTTGGAGGCCTACCCAATAACCTCTGTAAATTGAAGATAAACACAAAGTGCTGGAGTAACTCAGCGGGTCAGGCAGCACCTCAAAAGAAATAGGATGGCTGATGTTTCAGGTAGGGACCATTCTTCAGACTCTATCATCTGTAAATTGAATGTATTTTTATGGCATTTAAATTAAAAATGACAAATTTTATGCTTCTGAAGATGTTTCACCTGATGGTTAAATTAATTCAAGTTTAAGAGGTAAATTGGTGTGTGTTCAGCACCTTGTACAAATGCCTCTGCTGAATTACACGTTTGGATATATTTTGTTATCATTGAAAAGAAACACGGATTTAACTCAACATCAGTATGGCTGTATTTTGAGTGTCCGTTAAACTTTCTAGCATTCAAGGGTTCTTTACACACTTTGCCTGAGAAGGACATCCGAGTTTCAAGGCTGGTCAAAACACAGAGTGGACTTCTGAGTGAGCTCATGGAAGCAAAGACCTGCAGTTCTTTTAAGCAACAATTGGGGGCCATGATGGAGATACAGTCACATATGATAAAAGAATGGGTCGACTGGGCTTGTATTCATTGGAATTTAGAAGGATGAGAGGATATCTTGTAGAAACACACAGCATTCTTAAAAGATTGCACATGCTAGATGCAGGAAAAAATGTTCCCGATGTTGGGGGAGTCCAGAACCAAGGGTCACAGTTTAAGAATAAGGGGAAAGCCATTTACGACTGAGATGAGGAAAAGCTTTTTCACCCAGAAAGTTGTGAATCTGTGGAATTGTCTGCCACAGAAGGCAGTGGAGGCCAATTCACTGAATATTTTCAAGAGAGTTAGATTTAGCTCTTAGGGTTAAATGAATCAAGGGATATGGGGAAAAAGTAGGAACAGGGTACTGATTTTAGATGATCAGCCATGATCACATTAAATGGCAGTGCTGGCTCGAAGGGCTGAATGGCCTACTCCTGCACCTATGTTTCTATGTTCTATGTTTCTATCCACACACTACATGTTCTTTCCTTAAGCTTGAATGACTTGCCTGCAAACACACAGAGGACCACACATATTTTACATGCATGGAAGGAGACTAATTGGCTAATCGTGTTGATTCCAGAGCTTTCCAGCTTTTTATCCATAGCCCTGAATTCCCTGCTGAAAGTCAGTAATGAATCAGGCTCCAGCTTTTTGCATTGCAGATCAACAACACTGCACACATTTTCCCTCTCTGGATTTATTCCTTTGAAGTTTATCTTAAATATATGCCTTCTAATTTATGACTTTCCTGCCATATGAACACAACAAATAGAAGCACGGAAGACAACATGTTACACAGATAAAGCAGCAGAGTGTGCCTCTAATTGCTTCTCGAACTGTTCACATGAACCCATTTGGCTTCACCCTTTCGGTGATATTCCATTGGATCCACTTGTCAATCCACCACCTTCCATGCCACTGAAAACACTTGTTTTACTTCATAAGGTCATAAATGATAGGAGCAGAATAAGGAGCATTCGGCCCATCAAGTCTACTCTGCCATTCAAACATGGCTGATCTATCTCTCCCATTGTGTTTCTAACATTTTCTATTTCAATGGAACCAGGAGTAGGCCATTCAGTCCCTCATAACTAATATGCCATCCATGAAAATCATGGCTGTTCTTATATCTCAGCCCCACTCTCCTGCACCAACCCTATATCCCCCAATTCTTCTAAAATGTCTAAAAATCTCTGTCACAAAAGTAGCGACTGAGCCTCAACAGTCCTCAAAAGTTCACCACACGCTTGGTGAAGAAATGTTTTCTGGTCCTGAATGCCAAAGATCATTGAGACAGTGGTTCTCTGGCTCTAAAACCAATGGGGACATCAATGCTGCATCAGTCCTAGCAAGCCCCTTAAGATCTTTTGAGTTAAAATCAAGTATCGTTTAAAATCACGTATCCATTAAATTTTGTTTCCAATTACTTCATGTCTAATAATCTTTGTGACACTAAACACTGCTCTACTAACCATTCAACTAACACTCTTCTCTGCCTAGCGAAACTGGTCCTCACCCTTAGACCATCAGGCTGAGGAAGGGATTCGGCCCGAAACGTCACCTATTTCCTTCGCTCCATAGATGCTGCTGCACCCGCTGAGTCTCTCCAGCATTTTTGTGTACCCTCACCCTCAACAACTTCACTTTCAACTCCACCCACTTCCTCCAAATCAAAGGCCTAGCCATGGGCATCATAGGCCCTAGCTATGCCTGTCTCTTTGTAAGGTACGTCGAACAATCCTTGTTCCAGTCAGACACTGGCCCCATCCCCGAACTCTATCTCCGCTACATTGACGACTGTATCGGGGCTACCTCATGTACTTTAATAACTTCACTACCAATTTCCATCTTGCACTTAAATTCACTTGGATCATCTCCGACACCTCCCTCCCCCTTTCTTGATCTCACCATCTCCATCAAAGGGGATAGACTATTGACTGAAGTCTATTACAAACCTACTGACTCCCACAACTATCTAGACTACAATTCATCCCACCCTGCCTTCTGCAAAGACTCTATCCCCTACTCCCAATTCCTCCGACTATGCCGCATCTGCGCCCAAGATGAGGCGTTCCATACCAGGACATCTGTGATGGCTTTATTCTTTAGGGAACCCTTGCAGCCTCTCTATCTCTCTCTCTCCCTCTGTCCCTTTGGCACCCTAGTTGTCGTACTAGCTTTACTATCATCCTATTGAGTTCCTCTATCTGTTTAGTCGTTGTCATGACCCTCCAAGTCATGCCTCACATTTCCTTGATTTTCATTGCTCTTTCCATATCTTCCATTCATTTCTCCTTAGTACTGTCCACATCTCTCGTTCCCCTTACCTCTGACTCTCAGTCTGAAGAAAGGTCTCGACCCGAAACATCACCTATTCCTTTTCTCCAGAGATGTTGCCTGACCCGCTGAGTTACTCCAGCCTATTGTGTCTGTCTTCCGTTTAAACCAGCATCTACAGTTTTGCATTTCTCCCATGACCTTGACAACTCACCTGAAGTGTCGTATTCTGAATTGGACCCATTATGATTGTAAATAAATGTTTTATAAAGCTTCATCTAACTTTTTTGCTTTTATATAATTGCCACTACTAATAAAGACAGAAGTACTCTGTTGAATTGCCTTTGTAACTTGAGTCATCTTAAAAAGGATGTGTGGACACAAATTCCTACTCTCACACATCTTTCAAAGTAGCACATTTTAATTTACATCTTCTCATCTGCCCACCACTTCCAAAAGACTATTTTTTCTATTTCTCAGTTGATGAAATGCATATACACATCGCTTATTATTCACAGCGGTTGTTATCCATGTTTGTTTTGTAAAAAAATCCATATGGCAAATGTTTTTGTTAAATCTTTATTTAACAAAACGAATTTGTATTTCAATATGAAATACGGAAAATTAACACGGGGCCCCCCTTGGGCGCGGGACCCAATTTGGATAAATCGGTCCAATCGGCCTAGGGCCAGCCCTGGCAGCAATGGTTTGTTAATATAAAGTTCAGTTAAATGGAGAAATGAGAGGAGCTGGAATTGTTTGAGCAAAGGTGGATAAGGTTTTCAAAACTGAGGGCATGCACAAGAATGAATAAGGAAAAATATTAATATCTCTGCCAGAAAGGCCAAGAGCAGATTTAAGATGCAAAACATTTCAGATGAATTTATTCTCATAATCGGATATCCAAATATTCATGTCCCAAAGGTTCTGGCTCACTGCAGAACATGAGTGAGATTGCAGCCAGGATCACGAGTGCAGGCAGAGTTATGACCAGGGTCAGCAATGCTAAGAATCAAGAATTTAAGTAAGTTTTGCAGCTGGTGCCAGGCTCAGGCATGCTTATGTACTGCATGTTAGCTTGTTTTACCCAAATCCAACAAACAAACCAAAACGCACTGGGTTCTATTTCAAGCTCTCTTTAAACTCACCAAGGCTCACTGGAAAAATGTATTGTACTGCTGTGCAACATGTCAAAAAAGTGAAACTTACTGTGTTTGGGTAATACTAGGAGTAATATTAATAATCTGGGAAATCTGCCAGTCAGATGGATTATCAGAGCTTTAATGTAGAACATAACAGAACAGTGCAGCACAGGAACAGGCCCTTCACCCCACCAAGCCTGCACTAACCCAGATACCAATCTAACTAATCCCATCTGCCTGCAAATGATCCCTCTCCATTTTGTGTCTGTTCATGCATCTATCTAAATGCCTCTTAAACATACCTATCGTTTCTGCTTGTAATATTTCCCCTGGTAGCAAGCTCCATGCAAAACTGACTACATAAAAATACACGCCTTCAACATCCCTGTAAACTTTCTCCTCTCTTCTCAAGTCTATACCCTCTAGAATTCAACATTTCCATTCTGAGAAAAAGACCGACTGCCTACACAATGGACTGTTAACATAATTGCACACATTAGTATCAGGTTGCCCCTCAACCTCCGCGATCCAGAGAAAACAATACAAGTTTGTCGACATCATCCTTCGACATTTGTGTCACCTCCAATGCGATCCCACCACCAGTCACATCTTCCCATCTGCACCCCTATCCGCATTCCGCAGAGACCACTCTCTTCGCAACTCCTTGGTTCACTCATCTATTCCCGGCCAAACCACCCCCTCCCCAGGTACTTTCGCCTGCAATCTAGAAGATGTATCACCTGTCCTTATACCTCCCTGCTTGGCTCCATCCAGGGACATCCAATCGTCCTTCCAGGTGAGACAGAGATTCACATGCACCTCCTCTAACTTCCC
Organism: Leucoraja erinaceus; assembly: GCF_028641065.1. Classification (NCBI taxonomy): domain Eukaryota; kingdom Metazoa; phylum Chordata; class Chondrichthyes; order Rajiformes; family Rajidae; genus Leucoraja; species Leucoraja erinaceus. Next base: position 39,842,868 of record NC_073383.1, read on the forward strand.
GAAGTGTGCTCCTGTACATTGGCAAGACAAAGCATAGTCTCGGCAACTGTTTTGCTGAACACTTATGCTTGGTCCGCCAAGGCCTACAGGATCAGCATATTTGCTAACCACTTTAAAATTCCCTTCCCATTCTGACCTTTCTATCCTGCCTGAACCTCCTCCATTGTCAGTGAGGCTGCAATTGGAGAAAAAGCACCTTATATTTTGCTTGGGTAGCTTACAACCCAGTGCTACGAACGTTAAATTCTCTCATTTTAGTTAACATTTACAAACACCTGCAACTCCCCGTTCCCCTCACCCCTTCCTGCACTAAAAATCCATTAGCCAGTTCCACAGTTATCAACTATGTATCATTCTTTGGCTCATACCTGTCTCTAGACACACGTTGCCAGTCCTGATTTTTGTCCTTGCTTCCAGTCTGGCTCTCCCCCTCTCTCTCTCTCTCTCCTCCCCCCTCCCCATCTACAATCAGTGTGAAGAAGGGTCCTGACCCAAAGCATCACCTATCCATTTTCTCCAGAGATACTGCCTGACCTACTGAGTTTTGTGTCTATCGGCAAATTTGTCTAGCCACTCCTTATAGCTAGTATACTCCAGTCCAAGCAACATCCCTGGTGAACCTCATCTGCACCCTCTTCAAAGCCTCCATGTCCTTCCTGCAGTGTGGTGATGGAAACTGCACACAAATGTGGCTGAACCAAAGTTTTATACAGCTACAGCATGAATTGCCAACTTTCATAATACCCCGACAGATGAAGGCAAGCATAATGTACACCTTTTTTACCATCATCTATTTGTGCTGCCACTTTCACGGAGTTCTGAACTTGTTCCCCAAGATCCTTGTGTACATCAATGTTCCTTTCACCTCCCAAAACGCAACACAGTACATTTGCCCAGATTAAATCTCATCTGCCATTTCTACGCCCAAATTTTCAACGGTTCACGATCCTGTTGTATCCTCATTACCCACAACTGCTCCAATTTATGTCATCTGCAAACTCACTAATCAGCCCACCTTCATCCCAAATATATTACAGACACTGGTCCCGGCACTTATCCTCACAGAACACACAAAGCTCCAGTCAGAAAAACACCTTCAAATTCATCTTATCTCCTGCCCGGTGCCTCAGGTCAGCGGATCAGCTGCTCCTTGAGGTACCAAGGTCTAAGCGGAAACTCAGAGGGGATAGAGCCTTTTCTGTTGCTGCCCCGGCACTCTGGAACACCTTGCCGCTGCAGATCAGACAGGCCCCTTCACTGTCCATCTTTAAATCCTCCCTAAAAACCTCACTTTTATTCACTGGCTTTCGACACTGGCTGAGACATTGTTCCTGTTTTAGTGCTTTTAATGTCTTTTAATTTTTACTGTTTTTATAGTCCTGTCGTCTTAATGATTTTAGTAGTTTGTAATAACTTTTTGTTGACTTCCCATGTACAGCACTTTGTGGTAACTGATGTTGTCTAAAAGCGCTTTATAAATAAAGTTATTATTATTATTATTATTATTATTATCTTAATGTTTTTGAAGACACCAAACACCTCTCCCTTCTTAATATTGACATGCTCTAGCATAATTATCATGTTGCTAGTTGGCAAAAGATTCAGAGAGAATCAAAGATTCAGTTGTTCGGCACGGACTTGTAGGGCCGAGATGGCCTGTTTCTGTGCTGTAATTGTTATATGGTTATATGGTTATAAAACTATGTAGGAAGTTGCTATGATCCCAAACACATGGCACAAAACAACAGTGCAAGCAGGCATAATTGCAACTTTCAGAAGGGAAATTTATATACAAAAAAAAGTAGGGCTGAATATTCTACTCATGTCTATGTCTAGTGAACTACCCAATGGCATATCACATGTATTTTTAAATCCGCATGTATAATTTAGCATTTGAATGGTTAATAACACCTGCTTTACGCCTCTAGGTACCACCATGCCAAACATGTCAATTAGAGTACCTGTACAATAAGACTTAAATCTACCATGTTAGTGACCTAAAGCAGAGACGAGTTTAAAAGCACTTCCTTGTTATTACAAAAAGGATTGTTATCACAAAGCGTATAACCAAATAAAAAGAAAATCATAGCATTGCAAATCAAGACCTGCAGTTCTGACATTAAACATCACTTTATTCACACAAAGCAAGGTCCAGGCTCAGATTTTCATGTTTTGAAATAGGTTACAAAACCCCCCTCAAAATGTAGATTAAATGAATGGGAGTAGGTCAGAGAGAAGCAGAGCATGTGCGGGGTGCTCTCACATGCACGGACAGTTTTAATTGCAATGTTCAAAGTGTAATGATCTTTAGAATATCGGAAACGAAGCACACATTGCAACTAATGTTCAAGCACTGAGACAGATAATTTTTTTAAGGAGCATAGTTGCGAAAAGTGAACATTAATGACCACCCATTCAGAAACATAAGTAATAGGAATGCTTGGAGAAGGGAGATTAATGATGTAAGCCTGGGAAGAATGCATCTATTGGCTGGATTCCGTCTCTCCTAACCTTCAGTTTGACGCCTCTCACTGTAATTCCGTATGTACTAATGGCCAAAATCTGACGATAACCCACGCGTTACCCTTCAGTGGAGATTAATGGCCAAATGAATTTAAAACAAAATATTAGAGAGAATGAGAAATATAAATCAGGGGAATGGGACTGAAGGATTGTTCCTCTGGGAGTCTCCATAGACCTAATGGGCCAAATGGCCTACTGTGTTGTTATAAGATAATGGAAACCAAAATGCTAGAACTTACTGAAGGGCTTGTTTCCATGCTTTATTACTATGACCCTTCTGGACATGCATTCTGCACATGGAATTTCTAATAAATGTTTATTTTTTGTTATAACATAAGATTTTCTTTCATCAGCCAGGAAATCCAAGTACTGGATAGGAAGTTGTTCATCATAGAACTGCATTCAGTTTTTCTCTGAAGCACATCTCCTTGAGGGCCAACCATTGTGTTCTTGGTCCTCTTTACTTCCATTCCACTTCAACTGGGCCCTTGTGCAAATTAATGAAATTGCTTCTCTTTTAAAGTAGTATTTTTGTCTTTGGTTCTATCCTTTTGCCTTTTCTACAACAATTTTAAATGTAATTAAATAATAATCTCTATTATCCAGATGTTCTCCTGCAAAAGGATCTCTTGAAAAGCATGAATGTGGATAAATCCCCTGGGCCTGATATACTCTATCACAAGTTATTGCACGGTGCGCAGAGTTGCTGCCTTACAGCGCCAGAGACCCAGGCACCATCTTGACCACTGGTGCTTGTCTGTACAGGGTTTATACGTTCTCCCGAAGACCTGTTTCCGCACTGTATCTCTAAACCTAAACTAAGCAAGGCAAGAGAGGAGATTGCAAGGGCCTCGATGAAAATGGTTGAATCCTTCCTAGCCATTGGTTGGAATGCCGGAGGTTGAGGGGAGACCTGATAGAATGTGATAAAATTATGATTGATACGACATAGATAGGTAGACAGTCAGATCCTTTTTCCAAGGGTGGAAATGTCTAAGTATAGAGGGCACAGCTTTAAAGATGAGAGGGGCAAAGTTTAAAGAAGATATACCAGGCAATTTGTTTTACTACATAACAATGGTGGGGGCCTGGAAAGTATTGCCAGGATTGATGATCGAGTCAAATATGATAGTGATATTTTAGAGTCTTTTGGATGCGCACAAGGATATGCAGGGAATAGAAGGATAGGTATCATGTGCAGGCTGATGAGATTAGTTTATCTTGGCATCATGTTCAGCACAGAAACTGTGGGCTGAAGGGCCCGTTCCAGTGCCTTTGTACATTCTAGCCTTTGAACCACTACCTCAGCACCAAAATAGTAAGGACTTTCACAAGGTTCCACTATAGTCTGGTTACATACACTAACTGATAGTTTTTTGTGTTATTGTTTATTATATGTTAATTTGTCGTGTTGCGTTGAGTATGCCTGTAAAGCAGCAGCAAGTCAGAATTTCACTCTACCAGTCCCGATGCATGTGACAATTAAACACTCTTGATAGTCAAATTTCAGACAGAATACAGAGCAGCGAGAAATTAGAAAAGGATACATCAAAAAGGAACAAAGAGAACGTGAAGACAGATTAGCAGGCAACGTGAGAAAATACCCAAGGGCTTGGGACTGAATCGTGCAGTTGCAAAGGATATGAATGATATACTGAATTAGTGCTGCATCTGAGCTCACAAAGGCAATTAGTGTTGCAAGATGTGTAGACTTACGCGAAGGAAAGTAAAAGTATAGAGTAAAACCTAGTGTTAATCCATACCATAACCTGAGGGAATCAAAAAATTGTTATGTTTGAACTGCCATGCATGTCATGCCAACAAAATACTTTGACTTTTTGCTGTTAAAATAATGACTTTTTCTTTCACAGCTGTGCGCCACTCTAAGTTAACTGGTCATTTGGTCCAGAGGCAATGTATCCGGAATTGCAGAAAAATAAAACTAGGATGGATAATAAAAGCTTTGACAACAATTTTTCAATTCACTTGGATACGGGAATGGTCACATTGTACTTGAGCTATGAAACATTGCACCTTGATAGGAATAAAAGTGGAAGATCACCGTGACAACACAGACAGCTGGCCATGGCAGATCTATGCACTACCATTGTCAAACACAACACTAATTTTCATTTAGAATAGAATAAGTCAGATAACATGGATTTGAACTTGGTTTTCCCCTCAAAACAATGAAATTATCTTTCTTTCAAAACAGTCTTTGATTTTAATCTTCAGCCTTTTGCATAACAATTTTAACTTAAATTAAATTACGACCATGATTATCTGGCTAACTTGATTAAACTCTGATGAAAAAACACACAGCGTTGATCATTGCAGTGCCCTGAATAGATGAATTCTCAAAAAGCCTTTGATAAAATATACTCATAACAGATGTTATTGGAAAATAGCAATGAGCACTAAGGAGACTCTAGTCGCACAACTGACCAAGAGGTAGGGGATAGAGGGAATGGATTTTTAATGTTTTCCTGAATGGAAATATGCTGTAGAGATGGTTGAGGGTGATTATTAGGACAATTTTTTTCCTTGTTTTATAAATGATCAGGAATAGAAATTCCAAGCCTGTGTAGTTTGGCAAAGTAGTGAACGGCAGAGGGGATAGTAGTAAAAGAAATCAAAACTGAAAATGGTGAAGATGCTCAACAGATCAAGTAGTGACTGTGGGGAGAGTGAAAAATCAGGTAATCGTTTCGTGTTGATGACAATTAACCCTGCTTCTTTCTGTCCCTGAACCTGCTGTTTAAGAAGAAACTGCAGATGCTGGAAAATCGAAAGTACACCTGAACCTGCTGACAACTTGCAGCATTTTCTGCCTTCATTTCAGACCCAGCATCTTCATTTTTTTTACATTTTAGATTTCAGTCAGTCTCAATCTAATGAAAGGAGCAGAGAAATGTCAGATTCAATTTCTCCATGTAAGAGAGGTGTGTGGCATTATGGGAGGGATTTCATTAGAGGCTGTAAAATGTGATTTCATTTGAGAGTGAAAGAATGCAGGAACCATAAGGGGCTGTCCCACGAGCATGCGATTGCATGCGGCAAGCGCGACCAGACCGGAAGCGGGGGCCGCGCGGAGGTCGAGTGATCCCGTACGAGTTGACGTGAAGTTCAAGCGAAGGTGTACGCCGTCAAGACGCTTCTTGCGGCGCCAAGACACTGCGTATGGCGTCGAGATGCTGTGCACACCCGTCGAGGCGGTGCGTACGGCCTCAACGCAGCTGCAGGCCGGCAGGCCGTTGCCACGCAGAATTTTTGGACAGTGTCAGTTTTTCGGAGCTCCGCGCGTCGGGACCAGCGGCGCACAACTCCATACGGCTTCGGCAATCGAAGTGGGACCGGCCCCGCGAGGCCGTACGGCTCAAGTGACCACGTTAGGTCGCGCTTGCCACATGCAGTCGCATGCTCGTGGGACAGGCCCTTTAGGATGCATCAAATGTTTTTGAACGTGGGAGATATAGAAGTTAATAAAGTACAACACAGGAACATACACTTTGACACACAATGCTGCTGAACACGATGCCAAGGTCTACCTGACCACGATTCATATCCCTCCATTTCTTGCATTTCTATGGGCCTATATAACAGCCTCTTAAATGTCACTATCGTATCAGCCTCCACCATCACTCCAGGTAATGCATCCCAGGCACTCCTCTGGATGTGTAAACAACTTGCCCTGCACCTCTCATCTTAAAGCCCTCTTGTTTTTAACCATTGCCTCCCAAATGACGTTAGATTGCATCTGACTGTCTATCCTATCTATGCCTCTCGTAATTTGATGTCCTTCCATCAAGTCTCCCCTCAGCCTCTGGCATTCCAGTGAAAACAATCAAAGTTCATTCAAACTTTTCTTGTAGCTAATACTCCCTAATCTAAGCAGCATTCTGGCATATTTCTCCTGCACCGGCTCCAAAGCCACCACATTGTTCCAGTGATGGGGTGACCAGAACTGCATGCAATACTCCAAATTTGGCCTAACCAAAGTCCTATAAAGCTGCAACATGACTCACTAATTTACTCCTGTATTCAATGCCCCAACCACATAGCCATACGATATGACTTATTTACTAGTCTATGTACTTGTTGCCACTTGGATCCCAAGATCCCTCTGTACGTCAATGTTGTTAAGATCAAAATCCATGTTGACACCATCCACCATGTTAATGATTCAGATTCAGATTCAATTTTAATTGTCATTGTCAGTGTACAGTACAGAGACAACGAAATGCATTTAGCATCTCCCTGGAAGAGCGACATAACAAATGATTTGAATAAATAATAATAAGTGTCCGGGGGGGGTGGTGATTGGCAGTCACTGAGGTACGTTGTTGAGTAGAGTGACAGCCGCCGGGAAGAAGCTGTTCCTCGACCTGCTGGTTCGGCAACGGAGAGACCTGTAGCGCCTCCCGGATGGTAGGAGGGTAAACAGTCCATGGTTGGGGTGAGAGCAGTCCTTGGCGATGCTGAGCGCCCTCCGCAGACAGCGCTTGTTTTGGACAGACTCAATGGAGGGGAGCGAGGAACCGGTGATGCGTTGGGCAATTTTCACCACCCTCTGCAATGCCTTCCGGTCGGAGACAGAGCAGTTGCCATACCATACTGTGATGCAGTTGGTAAGGATGCTCTCAATGGTGCAGCGGTAGAAGTTCACCAGGATCTGAGGAGACAGATGGACCTTCTTCAGTCTCCTCAGGAAGAAGAGACGCTACACTGGTGAGCCTTCTTGACCAGAGTTGAGGTATTGTGGGTCCAAGAGAGGTCATCGGAGATGTTGACTCCCAGGAACCTGAAGTTAGAAACACGTTCCACCTCCGTCCCGATAATGTGGATGGGGGTGTGCGTGCTGCCTCTGGACTTCCTGAAGTCTACAATGAGCTCCTTGGTCTTCTTGGAGCTAAGGGCCAGGTTGTTGTCAGCGCACCATGCTGCTAAGTGCTGGACCTCCTCCCTGTAGGCCAACTCATCGTTGTTGCTGATGAGGCCAATCACTCGTTGTATCATCTGCATACTTGATGATTGTGTTAGCACCATGTACTTGCCTTTAACAGTATATTTAACCTCCCAAAGTGCAATACCTCACATTTGCTCGGATGAAACCCAATCTGCCATATCACCGTCCATTTCTGAGGTTGATCTGTATCCTGTTGTATACTTTGACAGCTTTCATCACTATCCGCAACTTCAGCAATTGCGGTATCGTCTGCAAATTTACTGATCAACCCATCAACATCTATGTTCAAGTTATGTATTTACTGTCCTCCAGGCAAAATGACACTCTTTCACCATCTTTTATGAGTAAGTGAGTTCTGAATCCATAAAGACAAAAGGCTCTATAAGGCGTTAGTCAGGCTGCGGTTGGAGTACTGTGAGCAAATGTGGGCCCCATATCCGAGCCATGGAGAGGGTCCAGAGGAGGTTTACAAGAATGATTCCAGGAAAGTGTGGGTTAGCATATGATGAGCGTTTGACAGCACTGGGCCTCTACTCGCTGAAGTTTAGAAGGTTGAGGGGGGACTTCATTAAAACTTCCAGAATAATGAAAGGCATAGATAGAGTGGATGTAGAAAGGATGTTTCCACTGGTTGGAGAGTCTAGGACCAGAGGTCATAGCCTCAGATTCAAAAGGCGCTCTTTTAAAAAAGGAGGCGAGGAGGAACTTCTTTAGTCAGAAGGTCGTTAATCTGTAGAACTAATTGCTACCGAGGGCTGTTGAGGCCAAAACAGTGGATATTTTTAAGGAAGAGATAGACACATTTTTGATTGGAACGGGTGTAAAGGATTACGGGGAGAAGGCAGGAAAATGGGATTAGGTGGCAAAGATCAGCCATGATTGAAATGTGGAGCTGACGCAATGGGCCGAATGGCCTAATTCTACTCCTATAATTTGTGAACTTGTGAAAATCATTATGAATCCTGTGCAACTTAATCTAATGGATCAGCCTACCTTGGGGAACTATCAAATGCCTTACTAAAATCTGTTGACAACATCCACCACATTACTCTCATCGATCTGCTTTATCACCTTGCTCAAGTTCGTGAACCATGACCTGCTACATACAAAATGCATGGTTAAGATTATGGTATTTGCAAATAGGTGTTTTGAGAAAAAACATAACACATGACTGGTTAGCACACAACAAAAGCTTTTCACTGTACCTCGGTACACATGACAACAAACTAAAAAATGACTGCATCAGTCGCAGGAATTATGAATTGGCCACTTAATTTTACCATGTTTGGAGCATGGTACATAGGATAGGTATGTTACAAAACCTACCTGAATCGTGGCTGAGCATCTGCCCTACCCCGTGTGTGTGATTTTGGCGCTGTTTAGAGGGGGTGGGTTTAAAACGCGATTTTTTACTAGGCTGTTGCAATCGAAAATGTTCAGCCTAGTAAATCATTAACGGAAAATCGCTGAAAGACCCCGTCGCAAAAGGTATTATTAGTTTTTATGGCCTTGTAAAATAGTTATAGTAGTTTAAAAACCACTCTCTAAACTCGCAACCTCTCGCAGCCCCAGGGTTTTTATAAAGCAAACAATTAAAGGTATGTACCTTATTTTTACATTAAATGGGGCTTGTATATAACCCTGTAATATAAAGTTTTCTATAGCGAGTAGTTCATTTTGGGCTCTTTATATCCCGCAGTATTTTTCTGGGCATTTGAGGGCACAAATCCAGCACAATGTGAACGTTCTAAACCAGCGCGTTCACAGGAACCCACTAGAAAGCCGATTTAAATTGACTTTAATTTACAGCAATTGAACACTAAATTCCTTCCATTTGGCCTATAAATTGATGTAAATGAGATTTAAAAATCATGTTTTATTGTGAATTATTTGTGAATATTATTTGGACACTTGGGCTATTTAAAAATGTTAATCATTTATTAAGAAATGGATAGATGTTTAGATCTAGTAATTGAAGTTTGAAATTAGCTACAATTGGGTAACTAACTAATTATATGCTTTAATTTCAGGTCATCCAAGTAAGATTATTTTATATTTGTTTCAGAATGCTTCAATCTATGATAACTGAAAATTTCATTCAGTTCTCTTAATTTTTAAGAAGGTTATGGGCTTTTGACTGTCCACGATCACAGCTTTTTTGTTATGTCCATAGAAAATCAATAGGGAACAAGATGCTAATTTCCGAGTATGAAAATGGCCATAACATTTTTATTACTTGAGATATGAAAGTGAATTAGGTGTCAAATTAAACTTATTGTTATGCTTTATCTGATGGGATAAATTGCAGACTTGATTTTTTAAATCTCAAAATGTTGTAACATTGCTACATAGGATAGACTTCATTTCTATGGCAAGACTGGAGATGTTGGGATTGTTATTCTTGCACAGAGGATTTTCGGAGAGAGACCTACTGGAGGTATGGAGGAAGTGAAGAAGTTGCCCAATAAGTTCCTATTCAATCTCTCCTCTCTCAAGTCCATGTCCTCTAGTTCTTGATTCCTCTGCACTAGGAAAAGATTATGTCCATTCCCCTCATGATTTTATTCACCTCTATAAGATCACCCCTCAGCTTCGTGCACTCCCACCCTGCCCAACCTCTCCCTATAGCTTGGCTCCCCAAGTCCTGGTAACACCCTCATAAATCAGTTCTGCTCTAATTTCAACTTAATGTAGCAATGTTACAAAATTTTGAGATTTTAAAAATCAAGTCTGCAATTTATCCCATCATATAAAGCATAAAAAGAAGTTTAATTTGACACCTAATTCACTTTCATATCTTCAGTATTAAAAAAGTTATGGCCATTTTCATACTCGGAAATTAGCATCTTGTTCCTGTCAAAAGCCCATAACTTTCTTAAAAATTAAAAGAACTGAAATAATTTTTCAGTTATTATAGATTGAAGCATTCTGAAACAAATATGAAACTATCTTACTTGGATGATCTGAAATTAAACCATATAATTAGCTAGTTACCTAATTGTAGCTAATTACAAAATTCAATTACTAGATCTAACATTTATCCATTTCTTAAGAAAAGATTAACATTTTTAAATAGCCTAAGTGTCCAAATACCATTCACACAAGAATTCACTATATACCCTGATTTTTAAATCTCATTGTCATTGAATTTATAGGCCAAATGGAAGGAATTTAATGTTTAATTCCCGTAAATTAATGGCCATTTAAATCATCTTGCGAGTGGGTTTTTGTGGAACGCGATCGATTGGAACGTTGCGGTTGCAGTGAACTTGAACCCCATATTGGAAGGAAAAACACAGCCGGTTCGTATAGAGCCAAAATCACATTATTGCCAAGGAAATTGTGATTAAAGTTATCCTAAAAAGCAAGTTTATATGTAAAATACACGACTTACCTGATGTTTTGTCTCCTACGTGAGATCCGTCCCATTGTCGGCGTTAGAAGTCGCTTTTTTATTTTACTCCAGCGATTAAATTGTCCCGCGATTTAAAAAAAAAATTCCAAGAACGCAAGTCGGAATGATTTTTCTGTGTCACCTGGCAGCTCGAGAAAATATATCTCGGACAGGCAGGAGAAAACGGCATTTTAATCCCGCCCCCTCCTCAAAAGCGTCAAAGTCGCGCACATGGCCAATGGCAGAACTGCAGCGCTGCTGAAGGCAAGTATTGTAACATACCTACTTAATGTAATATATTCTATAGCGGATAACCAATCTGAATATATTACTCGAAATGTGGCTTCACAGACGTCTTGCAATACTGTAACATAATGCCCCGACTTCTAAACTAATTTCCCTTACTGTGAAATACCAGCATGCTAAAAGCTTTCTTCGCCACCCTATTTTTGTGTAACTCCACTCTCAGGGAACCATGTACGCGTTCACTGTGACAGCCCTGCCCTTTGACTTCCCAAAATCCAACACCTCGCACTTAAACTCCATTTACCATTCCTCAGTCCATTTGCCCAATTGATCACGATCCTGCTGTAATTCTAGAATACCATCTTCACGGTCTACGATATCACCTATTTTAATGTCATCTGCAAATTTACTAATCATGCCTTGTACATTCTCATTCAAATTACTGATATAGCCAACAACCAGCAATGGGCATCCACACTGACCTGAGACACACCACTTGTGAACGGTCTCTAATCTGAAAATCAGCCCTCCACCACCTGTTTCCTACCGTAAAGTCAATTCAGCATCCAGTTCGCTAGCTGTACTTGGATGTTATGCAATCAAACTTTCCGGACCAGTTTACTATGCTGAAACTTATCAAAGGCCTTGCTGAGATCCACATAGTCTATGTCTATGGCTCCACTTTAATGTTCTTGGTTACCTCTTCAAAAGACTTAATCAAAATCATGAGACATGATCTCCCCTGCACAAAACCATGCAAACTATCCCTAATCAATCCCCGTCTTTTGGAAAAATTTAGATCATCTGCCTTGGCCTTTTACCAGATTCCCATTCAACACAAAAGCAAACCTTCAACAATTCAATTAATTCCACATGACATCAAGAACTGCCAAGCAGTTTGGAAACAGAAACGTTGAAGGCTCTGGCAGTATTTTGGCTGCGGTGTTGAATATTTGCACAACTACAACATGGTATCAGTTTGATCATGAGGAAACTGCCCTGATATCCCATCTCCACAAATAGAAAGGAAAAATGGAACCCTGGCCCATTAGGCAATTGCCAGCTAACTAACACTGTCAACAATGTCACCATTTAAATTTATTTCCCAATATCAGCTTTGCAAAGCTCAGTTTGTGTGCCTTCTGTACCAATTGGATCCAGAATATTTGATTCAAATATGGACAGTGGAGCTGAATTCCGGAGGCAAGCTGAGCGATTGCCCTTGAAATCAAGGCAGCAGCTGAACGAATGAGCAATCAAGAACCCGAGTAAAACTGGAATCAATGTGAACATTTTCCATGGGTGGTCACGGCGAATACAAGGAAGATTGCTGTGGTTGTTGAATAAAGCTCAATCAATTCAGCCTCAGGACTTTGCTGCAAGTTATTTTAAGTTGTATCCAAGACACAACCACTTCGAAACTTCATCAATGGTGCCCCTTTCAATCATCACAAAGTCAGGAATGGGGATGTTCGCAGATGATTGCACAGTGTTTATTCCCACTCACAATTTACCAAATGATGAATTACTATGCAGCAATACCAACAGGCACACATTTAAGTGTGGCCCAACGAGGCATTCACCATTCAAACAGCGCGAGTGCTAAGTAATAACCTTTCCCCTCCCCAAAGTAAAAAGCAGTCTAACTCTCATTCAAGTTTTTCCTCCTCACGCTTTTGTCAAGATATGGAATATATCCATCCTGAAAGTACAAAAACAAATTTCTTTAAACTCATAAAAGATGTGGTGACACAGTACAACAGTCTTATGCCAATGTGTAGCTCAAAAATGGACTACGACCAAATAGCTTCCTTTGATGTCGTAAAATCCAATGAGCCAACGATATGGTATCTTTAATGACCCTAGACATCCAAAGATATTTTAAAATGTTCATGATAATTTAATAAAAGCATGAAAATAATGGTCTTCTTGTAAAATACAACCATAATGTGGACCATATGATGTCTGGATGAATACATTATTTTACTTCGGAGTCACGTGAGTGACTACGTGAAGAAGCCCGCTTCCACGCATGCGTGTCATATCGCTACACGCATTGCAACGAGTCACACAGGGGGGAACGGCGTTCCCCAAGCGGGAGATTTGAAAGTCGGGAACAGCAGGTAAGAGACTCTGCGTTCCTTTTTACTACTTACTTTTAGGTGGCTGCGGAAAGCCGGCGGGGAGACCCGTGGAGGGCGAGCAGCCAGCAGCAGCAACAGCACGAGTTTCCCTGGAGGGGAACAACCTGAGCCCGACTTTGCTCCCGCACCGGCAAAATTCACCTCTCGGCCGGGCGGGAAGCAAAGTAAAAAAGGTCCCTATGCCAGTCTCAAACGAGACTGGCTTGGGACCAGTCGCTAGCAGCCAGCACAGAGGCTGCGGGACAGACAGCTCGGACCAGCGGTACCGGGGCTCGAAACGCTCAGCGAGTGCAGCGGCACTTATGGAGTCGGAACGGGACGTTCGGGCTGAAAACCTTGTTCACAAGGTAAGCACCAGGGTCCAGGGGATCTATAGGAACAGCCGGGGTTACCGGCTGCGGAACTGCCGCGAAGGACCAGGCCCGTGAACACCGGGGTCGGTCCAAGCGGCTCGAACCCGACACAGGGAACGACGGTCACCGGCGGGAGAAGGAAAGTCGGGAACAGCAGGTAAGAGACCCTGCGTTTCCTTCAACTTACCTTTCTAGGTGCAGACATGGACCAGGTCCATGTAAGGTGCAGAAGGCCGGCGGGAGAACCGGAGGAGCGGCAGCGGCGGCAGCAGCAGCGGCAGCAGCGGCAGCAGCAGTGGCAGCCGGCAGTTGCAGTAGCACAGACAGCAGCAGTGGCAGCTGGCACTTCGTGAGGAGCTGGCAACGGCAGGAGCAGCATGGGCACATCGATTCCCGGAGGGGGAAAAACACCTGTGCCCAACTTCGCTCCAGCATGGTGAGAAAGTTCATTTCTCGGCAGCAAAGGACTTTGCAGTTGACTGGCTGCAATCTACTACAAGGGACCAGTATGTGAGTACCAGGATCGGTCCCAGCGGGGTTTTAGTTACAATAATCGCTTCTCGGCTTTTTGGCTAAGATCAAGTGTAGTATCTGTTCTTATCAGTTTAATATCTGATACACCCCTTATCTAGGGACTATATATATTATATAAAAACTATAGTAGCTGTTATCATCAGTTTTATTGTCTTATATGTCCCTTATCTAAGGACCATATAAGTAGGAGTGCCCAGAATTGAGGGCATTAGAGTGAGGTTGGCCGGCTGCAACGACCACTAGGGACCAGTACCGTCAGTACGGGGGTCGGTCCCAGGGGTCTAAGATAAAGGAGCAGCCAGGAGTGCTGAGAGCGTTGGAGACGGGTTAAAGGAATAGATGGAAGCAGCTGTGCCAGTTATCCTCCACACCGGCCATATCCACTTCACGGAAGGAAGGACAAAACTGGAGAAGGTGGACCATGGAACAGCGGGCAGCCAGCAGCAGCCAGCGGCACTTGGATCAACCGTAGTGGGATCAGCTGTGCCCGATGTCGGCCCCGCACCGGCCAGATCCATGTGACCGAGCGGTAGGCTAGACACAAATCAAACAAGGTAGTGGACTCGGAAGGGTCCGACTTTGCATAAAACCGCCGGCAACCAGTGCCCGAGAGGGCTGGAGCGGGAAGAAGCGGTGTATGGAGCCTTGCTCCAACGTGATAAACCCACAGCAGTACCTCTTTGAGGGCTGCACAATGCTTCTACCCCATCAGAGGGGAGCACTGTGGGTCAGTTCTGGGCTGACCTGCAAGAGGGGTCCGCAGAACAAAAGACAAGTGGGCAGGAGGTAAGCCCCACATGGGTACCCCGTGTGGGACCCTAGAGATCTCTAACTCTATAAAAAAGAGTAGGCAGGACCCTGATGGGCCAGAGCCTGGTAATACAGCATCCCATGATCCTAACACGGCAGGGACTCTGCTGGACGTGGTGGCTGATTACTTTAACCAAGTCAAACATGGGTAGACTTGGATCCAGGATGGCAATAGTATTACTATATGTCTGGCCACAAACGCCAACAAGAAAAATTTACAAACACTGGCCAGACATCTGCCACCTGGCAACGGTGAGGCATTACAGGTGCCCAGTGTAAACCAATGCATTTGGCAGCATATGGACGAACATCAGGAACCAGGACCTCAAGATCCAGAGAACCTTCAAGGGATTGACGGAAGGCATCATAGCACACACCAGCACCCTGGACTAAACGTAGGTAACCGAAGACCATCAAGACGCACTAGATCTGTTTAATAATATGCAATATAACCTGAACTACACGTGGAAGGCGGCCATTCAGCCAGCACTAGGACCCCAAAAATGCTACCATTTGCAAATAAAAACCGTGTGTGGACTAAGCCAAGACACTGGGGCTCATCAAGGCCAGCGCAAGGGCCTATTTTGGAGCATGATACCAGCCACAGGCAAGGCCATAAAAAATGTGGCCCATACCAGTAGCAGTGTCAGAAATCAATATAACCTGCAGGATCCGTTTTAGGGTATGGCCAGGGCGGCCACCCTGGAAGATGCGGAAGCCTCAACCTCCCACACAACCCCGAACAAGAAATATTAAACCAGAACCTTATTTTCAAAAAACCAAGGAAATAACAAAACCACCGGTAACCAGGGAGGTAGGTGGGTGGGGTTTTCTTCTGTTAAAATAGGGACCTACGAGGGTAGGGGAGGTTGCAACACTACAGTTATGTATGGTATATAATCACTACAGATTCATATAATCTCAGCAGTATTCAGGGTTATCTGATAGGGTTTTTCTCATCCCATTAACCACAGTACATCATACACCAGAAGGGCATTTTGTCCTTACATAAACCAAACAATCTAAAACCCACATGGTGCTACAAGAATTGTACACAAAAGATGGGATTGAACATATTTATTAAATATAAGATAGAGTAGGGTTGCAGGATTATCATTGATTTTAACCCTAAACACATTTGTTTTAGATATTCATTTTAAGATGGATGCTCTTATTATTGATATAGACTTGGTGTCAGTTGTGGGTTTCTATATGGCAGGCATTGACTCAATAGAGGAACTTTGGCAATATAGAGCTTACATAAGGGGCAATCATTAGCCCCATTATTATGTACTAAAATTCGTAAACCAGCTTGGCATTGTTATGTAAATAAGCCATAGGGTGAGGTTTTCCCCCGTTCGGACCCATCATTGGGGTACTAGGGATAATTCAACCACACTCGGCATCTGGAATTTTCAGAGTACCCGACTGACCTTCTCAATCATGGTATTTCAGTCTTACAGGGGATGGTGTTAGAACCATGTTCCCTATGAACATTGCCAAAAAATTATTGATTTATCCAGTGACTGGAGGCAGTCATCCATGCCATAACACTATGGATTTATTGATTTGTAGAGTCTAACAGACCCACTACACTGTCAGACAGGACGATGAATCTCATCTCATCTGCACTAAGACTGTCAACACGGAAGCAGTACCTTGGACACATCAAGAAATGGGGCATATACTGCTTGGACAACAATCTCGACCAAAAGGCCAAGAACATTCTGGCCGTATTGGAATTTTTACAAGCCTCCATTAGGATAATCGATGGAGCTACAGTGCCTTCAATAGTGCCACAAGTGCACTCTCCAATTACCTATCACAAGGAACGGAGCGGCACGCGGTGGAAACGCACCCCTGGTCAGAAAACCAGGTACTCCGAAATCTGGGACGTGGGTGTCGTTTCTCAACATGCTGAGGAGCCTGTAGCTCATAACAGCGTTGTCACTTCAGTAACAGTCCAGGAAGATGGTTATGCTCATGGTGTTATTTACCGCACAACAAGTCCAGCCATTAAGCAAACTGAGCCTGGACTCCCTGATCATCTCACCGAGAAACTGGTGTTGTCATACAGGAATTAAATAAAAGAAAACAGATCGGGTTCCTCGGGTCAAGTGTTTGAATTTATGGTACACCCATATGGCAAACGACTGTATAGCAAGACACATCTAACAATACATAGAATATACTAAGAACATTCGAGGTCAGAGAATGGAGTTGTTTATCTCTTACAAGAAACCGCATGAAAGGGTCATGACTCAAACTATATCAAGGTGGCTCAAATAGGTCCTAAAAATGGCAGAAATAGACACTAATGTTTTAACTCTCATTCCACCAGGGCTGCAGCAACATCCGCAGCAAAAATTGTACAGGTACCCACAGACCAAATCCTCAGAATGGCAGGATGGTCATTAAAAAAGGGTTTTCCACAGGTTTTATAATAAACCAGTTATTTTTTGGAGCCATCATTGTATTAAGAAAACATTTTATGTTCAACAAAATAATTTGCCCGAAAGGTTACAGGGCTATGATTCTCAAATTTTTTAAAAATGTTATATATTTTTTCGTTATACCACACAACTCTTTGTATAATTGTGTTTAAAATTACTAATGATGCTCTCTCCCAATACCCAAGGCAGTTTGTGAAGCATGGACTCGTTCCACGGCATGAGGTCACAGAGCTTTGAAATCTTCACGTAGTCACTCACGTGACTCCGAAGTAAAATAGTAAGATTAAACGAGAACTTACCAGTTTGAAGTTTGATCTGTATTTTATGAGGAGTTACGATGAGGGATTACGTGCCCTCCGCTCCCACCCTCTTATGATCATATCAAAAACTGGTATCTCTTTGGTAATCTTACTATGTTAGATCATTATAGGTTCCTGTGACCTCACACCGCTGCTTTGAAGTATGACACGCATGCGTGGAAGCGGGCTTCTTCACGTAATCCCTCATCGTAACTCCTCATAAAATACAGATCAAACTTCAAACTGGTAAGTTCTCGTTTAATCTTACTATTTTGCTTTACTTCACCTCTCTAAATAGTAGCCTTTCCATTCAATATGAGGTGGTGTCTATATTCAGCTCTGTGGCTGGCCTGAAGCCAGACTGTCATTTAGCGATTATCACCGGATATTTCTGCAGAAGAAATAATGAACTTTATTGTGATGCTTCTCTTTGCCCCAAGGACATTCAACTTGGTAACATCAACAATCTTGGCTCATGTGCCAGGATTGGGCCCTGGGAAACAACCCAACAAGTGTGGGGATTGGACGGCACAATGGTACAGATAACAGAGCTTGATTCTATTCTGACCTCCAATGCGACGTGTGCAGTTTGCACTTTCTCCCTGTGAACATCCACACCCCAATGATGTGTGGATTGGCAGTATAAATGGCCACTTTAAATTGCCTGCTATGAGTAGGTAAGCAGTAAAATGTGGAGGCTGATGATGGGAATGTGGGGAAAATAAAATGGGATGCATGCATACAGGTGCTTGATGAACAACTTAGACCTGCTGGACCGAAAGACCTCCTTTGATGCTGTATGACCGATTGATTTTGTTACTCCAATTGCCTTACGTGTCAAAGTGCCAAAGACCTCATTAGAGTAAAGTGAGGTGGATGGCTTGAGAAAAGAATTCCAGAGTTTGGAGCCTTTGCAGCTGAGGGCAGTGATTGAAATTTAGGATGAGAAAGAGAACAGAGACGAAGGAGAGCAGATATCCCTGAGAGTGTTCGGGGTGGCAGGAGCAAGAAAGTTCCGATAGATAGAAGAATGAGTTCAAAACTGAGGGGCTCCAAACTGGAGAGCCAATGTGGATCAGGGTGTAGAAGGGTGATGGTAAGATGGTAAGCAGAAGTGAGCAGTTTTGGTAAACTAACATCATATAATGTGATAGAGGAGACTGCAAATACTTGAATCTGGAGCATTGTCGAGAAAACTCAACAGGTCAGGCAGCATCTGTTGAGGGAAATCAACAAATTACATTTTGGGGTGAGACCTTTCTTCATAGTGATGTAGTCAAGGGGGCAGGCAAGAGCACCACCCATTCCCTTTGCCTGTTTAATTAGCTATCTCCCCTCTACTCCATTGGCTTGAAGAAAGATCCAGATCGTCTGTCCATCTGAAATGTTAAATTAAACAACACGGTAGTGTTGGATATTTGAAGTGCAGTAGTAAACCAAGACAGCAACTTTTCCAAGAGAACCATTAAAGGAAGTTGGAGAGAGGTGCGTGTAAACAAACACACAAACATTTACCCTCCCACACATACAAAACACAGACAGAGACACACACAAGTAGTGAGAAAACAAACCTGAATTTCTGCAATGTCTTTTATGAACATTGCTAAATGTTTTACAACCAATGAAGTGAGAGTCACAGACACACAGAAATACCACTATGCCAATATTAGGTGGCAACTGTTTGGCAGAATGGCAAGCCTTCCAACAGATAAAGTGCGCAAGAGCATCGAGAGTAGGTTTATAATGTGTTACACTTATTTTCAACTCAAAACATGTTTAAAAAGACAGACTGGATGTTGGCCTCTCAAGCTGTGGGCCTACTCTGGGGAGAGGATCTGGCCTCAAAGCTGCAGTGATGAAGCAGTCCTCAGCTGCGAACTCGTTGCTATGGCACCCAACTTCACCATAGACTGATGGCTGTGGAGCTGTGTTGCTAGGATTCTGCTGCCATCGCGACAGGCTAATCTTCGGCGATGTGACAGAACTGTACGGTTGGCGAAAGTATTATTTTCAGCTGCTGTCTTTTGGAGGGAAACAATTTCAGGGCTCAAAGCTTGAGGGAGAACGAGAACCAAAACAGACTCCTCTTTTCCAACATTTGCCCCAGTAAGTGTTTGTCCAGATTTAGTCGTCCAGATCGACTGTCAAGATAATTCTGAATATAAAATTGAAGGATAGTTATCATGGAAGCAGAGCCAAATACAGTCATAATGCCAGTATCATTGCTAATTCCCTAAACACCAGGTTTCCTAAACAACAACATTATACTGCTAACATCAAAACATCCCATGGCACTTCACACGAACAATTGGATAAAACGTTTCACTGGGCCACTTAAGGTATTCAGGGCAGGTGCACTAAACCCTGTTTTTGTTTGCTCCAAGTGGATTAAGGAGGGAGGTGATTAAGAGCCAGTGAGAATAATATAGTTCAGAGGCTACACATGAAGGTGCAGCACCAATGGTGGGCAAAGGAATCTGGAATTGCTCAAGGCCAGAATGAGATTAGTGCTGAGATCTTGGATGGTTCAAGCAGTGAGTAATGACAGGAGACTGTTGTTAATAAAAAGGGAGCACTGGCATAGTTTACATATTCATCCTGAGATATAATCATGGATATCTCCTCCATCCAAGGAGGAAAACATACTATAGTTGAAATGATTGCAGAAATATTTTGTAAACTCAAGTCCCAGCTCAAGGGTAGCACTCCCCCCTGTAATCTGAGCACTGAATCCAGACTGAAATTTCAAAGTAGTGTCGAGAAAAATAGACTGAGAGATGAGGCCTAGTTAGCTTTATCCAGCAAACAGATCCCTCAGCACTATCTTGAGGAAAAGAGGGTCTAAACATTCCAGTTTCCTGTCAATATGTATTCATCAAATATCATAATAAATGTATCATCTGGCAATTACCACAGTGCAGTTGTGTGCAAATTAGCTGCTGTTTTCCATCACTGCAACAACGACGAAAAAATTGATTCATTTGGCTGCGAAGCACTTCAGATACTCTTAAAAGACTCCGCTCCTTTCTCTCCCAGCACAAAAGTAACCATCTGCTCTTCTTAAGATATACAAGTCTCCATTGCAGTGCTTCGGTATAATGCATCTCATCAAATGGCGTACGTGTCTCATCTGCTTTCTGAAGAGTTCTTGACCCCTATTATCTTAACAAGGCACCACATTTTTCAATTAATAAAATTAAGAAGCAAACAAAAATGGAAAAGCAGTGGGATTATTCTCTGACCTATATGTAATCATCATGTGACGTTTCTGCTTGATAATAGATTTTCAATCGTCCGCTCGGAAGACAGGGACTCTTTTGTTAAATCAAGATGGACCATCCAAATGCACTGCATTCTCCTTCATAGTTATCAGCCATTTCCCAATGATTTCATTATTTTAAGTCAATTTTATAAGAGAGAAAAATAAACTGTGCATGTGAGACTAAATTGACCAGCCACTGACTCCTTGACCTTCGAAGACTTGGAAAAATGGACTTTGTTCTGTTAGCCTAAGGTTTATATAAATGTGTTTTAAATTTTTCTAGCAATCTCTCTGGTCACCACCAATACTTACAAGTGTTAAAGATTAGTATTCAAGGTGGGCAAGCTGCAAACTGTAATCGATCATGCTCAATGCTGGTCGGTATAACAGAATGATCAACGCAGGTTGCCACCTCTGAGAATAATCAGCGTTGGTCAACAATATGCAAAAATAAAATTAGCAAATGGAATGTGTGGTCACCACATGTGTGATCAATATTGGCCACTGGAGTGCAGTTCTAAAGAGTGGCTGATACTGATCACTATGTGTAAGAGTGATCATTGAAGGTCACGATATTTGAGTGGTCACTGAGGTAATTATGTGCGTTGCATCTGTGAACAGTCAAAGCTGGACACAACATCTATTTGTTTTATTATTTCTTCACTCATGCAATGTAAACTTTGCTGGATTGTACAACAGCACTTGCTACCCATATCTAATTGCCCTCCAGTAGCCGTTTTTGACAATGGTCACTGCAGCCAAGGCTGCTCAATGCTGGCCGTTGAGATGGGTTACATCTGTTATCAGCAAAAGCTGGCTAATACTGGGCATGACATATGAAAGTGCTCAATGCCAGTCAAGGATCAGTGCAACCAGTGAGCACGCACATACCTCTGTGAACTGAATCACATGACACCTTTGTTGTTACTGTGGAAACTGCATTTAAAATGTGGTTAAAGAATACACACTTTGGATGAGAAACTCCCACCACCAGGATCTGTGTTGGAATTAAGCTCAGCTTGATACTCAGCCGATGATGCAGTACTTCTCAATTCAAAATTCTCAATATGAATGAGTCTCATCCTTTTACTTTGTACTTTTTTATGTAAAAATGTGGTGGTGATGTAAACTACAAAGCTCTTTATCCTATAAATCAACACAAAGGAACAATACAAGCATAGTTGTACACAAATGATCGGAGTGACAATGGATGTTTGAGGTTATCTGGTTATGCATATTTAAAACTGATTCACTGTATACTCCATGTAGAGCAGAACACAAATCCACCAAGTGGATCACAATGAGTGGTTAACACAGGCCCACAGTGCATCCTAGACTGTGATACATAGATGGTCCAGGGTGGCACTAGACACTGGCCCAGGGTGCATCCCAGTTAGCTCTGGGCCAGTTGCACCTCCTGGGCAACTCGTGACACCAGTTCAAAGCATGTCCCACTTTGGTCCATGGCGCTTCCCTGACAGCAATCAACACTGCTCCAGAGCATGTCCCAGACATCGCTTGATGTCGATCCACTGCACATCCCACACTGGTCCACAGCACGTCACAGGCAGCATTCAAAGATGGTCCCAAACAGCACAACATTTCCCGTTTCATCCATCCCTCTCCATCCAAGATTTATTTTGTTGCCGCTGTAATTGTTTACACTTGACAGCCTTTTGCCTCTACGCACATCCCAACCTCCAACATGTTTGTCTGACAGGAGGCAGCAAGGCACTGAGCTACAGTCCATCAACATCCATCCATCCATTGCCTATGGAGTACTCTTAGAAGATAGGTCATTGAAATGCTATTCAATGTTATTTCAGCTGGACCATGGAACCCTCTTTCTAAATCATCCAAACCCATTTGCAACCTGATCAACTGGTCAATTTGTAAGATTACAAAACCTCTACCAGCTGCACAATGAAAAATAATTCCATTCCCACATTTGTATTTTTAGGAAGGAAAACAGAATTGTTTCCTTGAAGGGAATCTAACAGGCGGCAGGAGTATTGTAGATACCCACTAACTCTCAAGTTTTTACACAGTAAAAACAATTCTGTCTGTAGGAGATGGTCAAGGAATATTTTCCTCATATTCCTACATGAGGGGGGGGGGGGGGGGGGGGGGGGGGGGGCCCCAACTTGGTTCTGTATAGGAATTAAGATTCGAGGAAGATATGCCCTGACAGTGCCATATCTTTCAAGGTGCTGTTATTTTATTTGTATGATATTAAGCCAGTTCCTCACACAAGAATAAAGTATGCATGCAACTAATCCACAGAACAATACTTGAAGTCCTGGCTGATATTTATCCATCAAACAAGATCATTTAAAGACTAAAGATAGATACAAAAAGCCCAAGTAACTCAGCGGGCCAGGCAGCATCTCTGGAATTAAATGTTGTGATAAAGAATCAAGGGTGAATTACACTGAAATAGTTTAAGAAGCACTGATAGAGAAGATCCAGTGGTGTCATGTTGAAGAACAGAATTATAGTTAACCATTGTACTTTGGTTAATATTTAGCCAACTAAAACATATTATCCAACTCTAGCATGTTGATGGATATAGAGATATGCTGAATTACCTGATGCACTTCCAATTAAGCCATAGTATTTACATTTCTAAAAGAACTGGATGGTACGGTGGCGCAGCAATGGAGTGCTCAGCCCCCGGCTGTGCTCACTTTATACTCATGACTGTGTAGCCGGACATAGTGCAAACTCCATCATCAAGTTCGCCAACGACACCACTGTTGTGGGACGAATCACAGACGGTGATGAGTCAGAGTATAGAAGTGAGATCGACCGATTGACCAAATGGTGCCAGCACAACAACCTGGCTCCGAACACCAGTAAAACCAAGGAACTGATGGTGGGCTTTGGAAGGGGAAAGATAGGGACCCACAATCCCATTTATATAAAAAACTTCAAATTCCTGGGCATGCATATTTCCGAAGATCTTTCCTGGTCCCAGCAAACTGATGCAATTATAAAGAAAGTGCCTCTACTTCCTGAGAAGATTACGGAGAGTCGGCATGTCAAGGAGGATTCTCTCAAACCTCTACAGGTGCACAGTATAGACCATACTGACTGGCTGCATCATAGCCTGGTTCGGCAACTTGAATGTCCAGGAGCGGAAAAGACTGCAGAAAGTTGTGATCACTGCCCAGCCCACTGCTCTGACCTCCCCACCATTGAAGGGATCTATTCAAGTTGCTGCCTCAAAAAGTCTGGTCACACACTAATTTTACCGTTGCCATCGGGAAGAAGGTAAAGGAGCCTGAAATCTGTAACATCCAGGTTCAGGAAGAGCTACTTCCTCACAGCCATCAGGCTATTAAACATGACATCAAATAAGCTCTGAACAATACCAGTCTATTATTATTATTGAACTCTATCTGTTTTTTTATTTTGCATATATGGTCTATGTTCTATAGACACACTGAGCTTTTATCTTCCGTTTTGTATTATGTTTCCATATTCTGTTGTGCTGCAGCAAGTAAGACTTTCATTGTCCTATCTGGGTCACGTGACAATAAAACTCTTGACTCTTGAGCACCGGAGACTCCGGTTTGACCCTGACTACAGGTGCTGTCTGTATGGAGTTTGTATGTTCTCCCTGTGGGGTTTTCTCCAGTTGCTCCAATTTCCTTCCATGTTCCGAGGATATGCAGGTTTGTAGGTTAATTGGCTCTGTAAATAGATTCTAAGGGGTAAGATAGAACTAGCTCATCAGCTGATAGCTCATCAACGCAGACCCGTTGGGCCGAATGGCACGTTTCCACGCTGTATCTTTAAACTAAACTTTAATTGTTTGGTATTTTTCAACATCCTTAAGTCATGTTTTTTTTTTGCAAGCAAGTCTTTCTTTTACCACGAAATGGAGAGAAAATGCCGGCATGCTTCACTTGTAAGGACATGTGCATGTGAGGTTCCAGGTTTGCAATGATACTTGACTCCATTAAGTGACTTTTATCATAACTTAAGCCATTTAGGAAAATAATCTCAATTATTAAAATACATTCCTGTGTCTATGTTGGATGACGCACATTAAATTTTCACAGCTGTAGATTGTGTACATCTTAAATAAATGATTCTATAAACACCTCACAAGTCAGTGTCAGGTTAGGGCAGCTGTATTATGTTTGAAATTGTATCCTGCAAGTGTTTTCTAATTAAGAGGGTTTATGTCAAAGTTGAGCACAGTCGGGCACTGAGAGAGAAACACTAGAATCTCCAAATAAATTACTCCCGGGACCGATCACCGTTTGTTCACAGGAGCTAAAACATCAAGCTCATCTTCTGGATGTAGGGTGCATGAAAGAATCCATGACGGCCTTTAAGAGGACACATCTGCTGGATTTCTTTCACTGTTCTTTGATTTGTTGGACAGCGTTGATCTCAATGTCATTAAAAAATCCATTTTGTTTGGGTCATGCATCTCATTCAACTATTTGAGGGACCATGTCATGTAACTTGAGTCGATTTCAAAAGGGTGATTGATTAGTTGTCAAGCTGCACATAATGCTCTGTGGATGTGATTCGAGAGGGAATTCCACAAATAAACCTTCCCTTCCTTTTTTCCACAAGGCACAGACCAATGATTGACCAACAAGATTTAGCTTAAAACCTTATAGCCTTACCCGTGACTTTAAATATAATTACATTAGGAGTCAGCTGTGTCCCACTTCAATTCAGAAAACCCGAGCTCAAACCAGTATCGCACTGAGAGAGTGTTACTCCATTAGAGGTTCTATCTTTTGGGTGTAACATTTAATCTAGACCTAGTTAAGGGCCTGTCCCACTGTACGAGGTAATTCAAGAGTTCTCCCGAGTTTTCCCCTGATTCAAACTCAGAGAATGTCCGTAGCGGGTCCGTAGGAGTTCGTGGATGTCTCGTAGCGGCTCGTAATGCTAACGGTAGGTACTCGGGAAATCAGGTAAACTCGTGATGTTTTTTCAACTCTGTGAAAAATGTCCACGAGTAAAAAAATACTGGTGATGGAAAAGTTTTTTACTTTTTACTCATACGAGCCACTACGAGACATCAACGAACTCCTACGGACCCGCTACGGACATTCTCCAAGTTCGAATCAAGGCAAAACTCGGGAGAACTCTTGAATTACCTCGTACAGTGGGACAGGCCCTTAACAGGTTCTACTCTCTTGTTTCAAGAACACCAGAAGAGTAATCACTTAAGTCCTGTCTGAAGTTTGCTCCTCGACCAACAAAACTAAAACAGATTAGCTGGTCATAATCACATTGCTACGTATGGGAATTTTCTTTGCAAGAATCATCTGCTGTGCATGATGCTGCTGTTGTTTCTTTTTAGGAACCCACCCCAGAATAGAGGATAATATGCTTTCACTACATTTATGTGGGATCCCTGGATTCAGAGGAGGCCAAAGAGATCTTGCAGGATCCTCCACAGGTGATGCAAGAGGTGGCTGAAGTACATGCGAGTGGGCAGTTCATGAGGTGATCTGCTATTTATATCATTTCTGCAGGGCCATCATGTGCTTTGATGTATGGCCTTGAGTTTCTCAACACCAATGCAAGTGCTCCTCTTCCACTTGAATGGTCATTAGCCAGGGATTCTAAAGATTGAATGAGGAATATCGACTGGTAGACTAAGTGGGACCCACTCCCCGAAAGCAATATTCCACCACTCACCCGTTCCCACAATGCAACCCATTCCCCAATGCAATATTCCACCACTCACCCATAGCACCTAATTGCACAGGCATGGCTCATTTCCCCTCATCCCCCAGCACTCCCTCCCCCTCCCCTTCATGTGTTGGGGGGGGGTGAAGAGGGATGTGTGGGGGGGGGGGGGGGGGGGGGGGGGGAGACGCGGGGGGGGGGGGGTAGATAGCTATCAGCCAGGGGGAGGGGGGGGGGGGACAGGGAGGGGGACCAGCGAGGAGGACCAGAAGGGAAGGGGCTGGAGCTGGAGTTGGAATGGGGGCTCACAGCGGGCGCTGGTCGTTCTCCTCCGCCGGGATCAGAGTCCGCACTTTCCGTTTGGTGACATCGGCGACATCTCCATGCCGGGCCGATCAGGCTGGGTCGCTTCGGTCCCTCCAAAAATTGTGTCCGGTTCGAGACCTCCGCCGGCCATCCAGAGCGTCCCTCAGCTCCAGTAAAGACGCGATGGCACAGGAAGGGGCGGTCCGTCCAGGGAGTGACAGGGAAGAGACTAATCCGTGCAGCGATGACTGGCAGGAGAGAAGATTGATCTGTGCACAATACACAGAAATCGATCTCTGCACAAGGTTTTTAAGATTTTTTTAAACCTCACTTTTACAAAATGCCCCCGATTGGAACAAAACGTGTTGCGCTCACTGCACAGGTGAACGGTGAGTGAGCTGCCCAAAAATCGTGGCGCTATCGCGTACCGCTTTTGCGCAAATGGAAAAACGGCGCAAACCAGATAACAAGATCAGAGTTTTAGTTATGTATAGATAAGTTCATAAGTGATAGGCCATTCAACCCATCGAGTTTACACCACCATTCAATCATGGCTGATCTATCTCTTTCTCCTAACCCCATTGTCCTGCCTTCTCCCCATGACCTCAGACACCGGTATTAATCAAGAATCTTTCTATCTCTGCCTTAAATATATCCACTGACTTTCGCCTCCACAGCCTTCTGTGGCAAAGAATTCCACTGATTCACCAACCTCTGTCAAAATAAATTCCTCTTCATCTCCTTCCTAAAAGAATATCCTTTAATACTTCAAAAATATTCAAGTGGAAGAGATGCAATGAGACCTGGGTGTCATGATACACCAGTTATTGAAAGTAGGCATGCAGGTGCAGCAGGTAGTTAAGAAAGCGAATGGTATGCTAGCATTCACAGCAAATGGATTTGAGTATAGGAGCACGGAGGTTCTACTTCAGTTGTACAGGGTCTTGGTGAGACCACACCTGGAGTATTGCGTACAGTTTTGATCTCCTTATCTGAGGAAAGACATTCTTGCCACAGAGGGAGTACAGAGAAGGTTCACCAGACTGATTCCTGGGATGTCAGGACTTTCATATGAAGAAAGACTGGATAGACTCGGCTTGTACTCGCTGGAATTTAGAAGATTGAGGGGGGATCTTATAGAAACTTACAAAATTCTTAAGGAGTTGGACAGGCTAGATGCAAAAAGATTGTGCCCGATGTTGGGGAAGTCCTGAACAAGGGGTCACAGTTTAAGGATAAGGGGGAAGTCTTTTAGGACCGAGATGAGAATTTTTTTTTTCCACACAGAGAGTGGTGAATCTGTGGAATTCTCTGCCACAGAAGGTAGTTGAGGCCAGTTCATTGGCTATATTTAAGAGGGAGTTAGATGTGGCCCTTGTGGCTAAAGGGATTAGGGGGTATGGAGAGAAGGCATGTACATGATACCGAGTTGGATGATCAGCCATGATCATATTGAATGGCGGTGCAGGCTCAAAGGGCCGAATGGCCTACTCCTGCACCTATTTTCTATGTTTCTATTCACTCACTCTGAATTACTATGGGATCCTCCAAAGTTCTAAAGAGGTCATTGATATGAAGGTTTCTACTTTCCCTTTTGCACCATGATGCGTTTGTTAAATTTCTACAGAGTATTCAATGGCAACTTCAAGAATCAACACTGGCACAGACAACAGTGTACCAAATGAACAGTAATATACACTCATACCGACAGTACCCACATTTACTGCTGCCTCAGATAAAGGGCTACAGTAGCTTTTCACTCTGACTACAGAATTGCACATCTCAAAATAATCTGAGTTTGCCACCCATGTTAGAAAAGCAATTTATTTTTAAATGTTTACTCCATAATAAACTCCCTATTTTGTCCAAATATGTTTTGGGATTAGGAAGACAGATAAACACAACTGGAAGCAGGAGCAGGATATTTGATCCCTTTCAGCATGAACATGGCTGACCTATTGTATCAACGCTCGCTCCACATTTCTTTATATCCTTAACGTTCAAAAATATATCAATAGCTGCCTTGAATTTAAAAAAAGGCTGGAGATATACAGGAGATCAGTTAGCATCAGTGAAGAGAAATAGACTTAGCTTTTCAGCTCTGCTCCAGCATTTTCTATCCCAAATATCCTCAGTGGTCAAGCCTCCACAGCCCTTTAGAGGAGAAAATTCCAGAGATCCACCACTCTTTGAACAACAAGATTCCTTCTCCTCTTAGTTACTGCTCTATCAATTACACTGTCAAACCCTGAAATAATATTTTTAAAGGCCTTGAACTCCAAACATTATAAACCCAGCCCGCTTAATCTCTTCTCATAGGACTAACCCAACCCACCGTGTGAATCAATCTGGTGAACTTTGCTGCACAATTTCTGCGCAAGTTGATCTTTCATAGATGGAAAGATAGGTTCTTTATCTTCCAGGGATGATTGCACCAGAACTCTACAGGACATCCCTGGGTAACAGACTGGTTCTGTTTTTATGGATGTCCATAATTTGAGTTTGTCCATATATTGGAAAAAACACAAAACACAGTCGATATGGTAACCATAGCCACATAGTAATGAAATAAATAGCATTAAAATAAATGTCTGGCAAGAAAGAATAATTACAGAAGTAGAAAGTTCTGCTGTTTATAGGAACAAACGTATGTACATCAGACTTTTGAGTTTAATAATATGATAGGAGCTTGTTAATATGTACAGGTGTCAGATGATCTTAGTCCAGGGACTGCCTGTATATCATTTCAGCGAGACAGCTTTATGCATACACTCAAAAAACAACAAACCAATTGCCTTCTCAAATGGTTGTACAAATATGTACATTAAAAGGGTTGCATACGAGGCATTTTCAAAACCTAATCTTAATTCATTCTCCACACGTCAACCAGTCTGAAAAATACAGGTGAAAGCATTTCCCTGTAAATTGAGGATTCAAATGCCACTCCATAGACCCAAATTACTAAGGAGAAGCTGGAACAACACAATTGTTGGTGCTTGCTGCCTGCTACATTAGTGGGTACATTTTGAAAATTACTTCATTGATTTTAAGGTAGACAAAAATGTTGGAGAAACTCAGTGGGTGAGGCAGCATCTATGTGTCTACTTCATTGGTTTTAAAGTCATTTGGGGTTCTACGGGACTTGTAAACACAGTACAGATGTAAAATCTCTTATCTTTAACCTCTGCCAGGAAAATAAATGCGAGAGCAGGAGCACGAACATGTGCAGCTGTGTACTTTGCTACTTATCTGTACTGAACCGGCAGCACACTGAGCCAACAGGTGTTTGTTTTAAACATTAAAAACACATTATTTTATTTGGGGGATATTTCGTGATTGAATTGTCAATATTGTTGATTCTGCCACCCACAGCACACATTTTTTTTCCAATTAAGAATTTGTCTTTAGTCTTTAAGGTTCAGCCACAACATCCTGAGATAAGCATTCCTCAATAACAGAGCTTAACATTACTTCTCCACAAATCCCATAAGCTCACTAACCCCATAAAAAACAAGCATACTTCATTTCCCCTACTCGGAACTCTTCAAATTTCTTTGGTAAACCTCCACAGTTTGAAACATCTGTTTTCTTGGTTTGTGCAAGAGATTATAATTCTCTTGGCCGTGCTGAAGGCGAAATTTACATCACCTTTCCTAGCAGTTTTTCCACTCCACCCTCCCAACAAGTAATAAAGGGACACAGCTCAGAGCACCTTTAAATAATGTAATCGGAAAGGGTATCCCATGACAAAGTTTAAACAGAGCAGATTTTCTTTTCCTTCTGCTTACTGGCTTTTGCTATTATGTTGCTTACTTTGTCACCAATGTCGACTGATCTTGAGAGGGTGCTGCCTAGGTGTGTAAAGTTGTTCACTAACAAAAGTCTCTGACCGGCCAAAGATATGAAAACTTGTTCGCTACTGAAAGCCTCCGACCATTCACAAAGATGTCCGATTCTGTGTATGAGGTGTTTGGTGCACGCTGAGATTCAAAGACTCTCTGAGAACTTCTCTGAAGAGTTGCCGCATTGACACACACCACAGCAAGCATTAGATTGTCGCGTTTGGCATCTCCGCATTAAAGGCAGTGCTCACTCATATGAGTAAGCTGGAAAGGAGGAAGCAAAAAGGAAAAGTGAATCTCAAAATTCAACAATGATGCTACAGTGGTCCCTACACCTCGGTCACCCATGCAAAAGGATTGTTCTCACCCCGATTGATCAAATCAGCCATCCATGCACACATCGCAACACCACAGACAAGCTGTCATGGTCTTACTTGTTAATGGGCCCAGCACATTGATGCAATCATATAGAATGCCCATCAATGCCTCTACTTTCTTTGTAGCTGGAGGAGATTCTGTATGATGACAAATATTCTCTCAAACTTCTACAGGTATATGGTGGAGAATATATTGACTGGTTGCATCACAGCCTGGTTCAGTGACTTGAGTGCTCTGGAATAAAGGAGATTACTAGAACTAGTCATTGCCTGGTCCATTTCGAGTACTGACCTCCCTACCATCAAAGGGATCTATAGGAGGTGCTACCTCAATAAGACAACCAGCATCAGACCCACAGCACCCTGGCCACACTGTCATTTCACACCTGTCATTGTGAAGAGGGTATAGTTGATGAAAACCATGACCAGCAGGATCAAGAATAGCTTCTTTCCAGCAAGCATCAGGCTTTTGAACACTATATAACACCAACTATGAACTTCTATGGATTGCCTTGTTTGCACTAAGGACCAGAATTTTTAGAACAAGTATTGGGATTATTTTTTGTTTATTATGTTATATATGTGTATGGTGTTTACAATCCTGTTATGCTGCTGCAAGTAAAAATTTAATTGTTCCGTTGTCAATACATGTCAAGAAAACACTCTTGACTCTTGAAAAATATATACTTACTGGCCGAATTGGGAATGATAGGAATAGGAAGCAAACATGCTCATCATATGACCCCGAGTGTGTAACATGTGTTGCGATGTTTACGGGGATGGCTTATTTAACCAATCAGGGCTAGAAAAACTGTTTCACACAGGTAACAGAGGTGTAGGGACACTGTAGCATCAATGGTTGTTGAATTTGTGATGCATTGGCGCATCATTCTGTAGAGCTATGGGAGCTGGGGACAATTAACCATCTTGTTCATTTTATTTACCTCTGAGCTTTGCAGTTGAGAAGATCCCATATTTTATCAATTCAGCCAGGATTTAAGGTTATTCAGTTATAAGGAGAGACTGAGTCTTCCCTGAAGCAGAGGCAGCTGAGGAGCACTTGTAGAGGTATATAAGATTATGAGGGGATATAGGCAGAGTAGATGGTAAAAATATCTTTCCCTTGTGGTGATGTCAAGAGGGCACAGATTTAAGACGAGGTGCATGACATTTTAAGGGAATTTGATGTGGAATTCTTTCACCCAGAGAGTTGTTGGAATCTGGATTATGGGCTGCCTAAAGTAGTGGTGGGAGCAAACCCTCCAATGACATCAGAAACATCTGGAGAAGTACTTGAATCCCAAGGCATATACAGCTATGGACCTAATGCAGGTAAATAGGATTAGTGTAGTTAGGCACAAGGGAACCACACGTCTGTTTCCTTGCAGTACAATTTTTAGTCTGTCAGCTGCTCCTATTCAATACTGAAGCCTGCTGAAGAGTGGGAGCACAGGGGAAGGTCACCATCACTTAGTAACATTCCTTCCCCCTCCTCCAGTCAGAAAGCTATTTGGCATTCCTTTTTTTTCTAAGTAGCAGGAACAAGTGAAAAAATTACCAGGTCTCTGGTGGAGATACTTATACCATCCATAGCCATGGGTGAAGTGCCTGAAAGCCGAGGGTAGCTAATAATGTGCCTCTGTTTAAGAAAGGTAGCAAGCAAAAGCCAGAGAACTACAGACCAGTGAGCCTCACACATGTGGTGGGTACGTTATTGGATTCTGAGAGATGGGATCTCCATGCTTTTGGATTGACAGGAACTGATTAGGGATAGTCAGCATGGTTTTATGTAAGGGAAATCTGATGAATGTCTCATGAATTTGAATGAGCTTTTTGAGGAGGCGAGCAAGAAAACTGACGAGGGTACACACAGTCAGGGTATTGAGTACAGGGGTTGGGATATCATGTTAGAGCCATATAACTTGTTGGTAGTAAGGCCACATTTGGAGTATTGTGTAATGTTCTGGTTGCACTGTTATAAACTTGAAAAGGTGAAAAAAATTACGAGGATATTATGGGTCTGGAGAGGTTTTTATAAAGGAAGCTGGTTAGGCTGGGTGTTTTTCTCCTCGAGTGTAGGAGGCTGAGAGATGACCTTTTAGAGGTTTACAAAAATCAGGAGGAGTGGAGGTAAGGTGAATAGCCACCGTGTTTTCCCTGGGGCAGGAAGCTAAAGGTCATAGATTTTAGGAGAGGTGGGAAACATTTAAAAAGGGGCCCGAGAAGTAACTTCATTCGCACAGAGGGTGGTGTGTATATGGAATGAGCTGCCTGAGGAAGTGGCAGAGGAGGAACTTGGATTGGTACATGAATAGGTAAGGTTTGGCAGGATATGGGCCAGTTACAGGCAAGTGGGAGTAGCTTGGTTAGGCCACTTGGAGGCACAGACAAGTTGGGCGAAAGGATCGGTGTCTGCGCTCTTTGACTCTATTGCTCGGCAATACATTGCTGATGGTTATACGATGTGGCACTAAGATGCGTAGGATGGTTGGCAGGAATTAAGATGCAGATCAGTCATTCGGTTGAATGGCTGAACACATTTGAGAGAGGTTGAATGGTCAATTCCTGTCCTCGTGGTCCATGTCCAATACAAACTAATGCATTTGACTCAAACAATGTGCAAATCCATTTTGCTTCATTGTGGAGGTGGGTGGGAGAGAAAGGAAGTGAATTAGGAAGGGCCAATAACACTAGATGAGTGGAGGACAGGGGATCAGAATACTTACGTGTCCGTGTGGCTGGCTACACATGGAAACCGAAGGCAGAATGGAAAATTATATTGTAACTAAATTCAGTTCTCAACTTGGCATCCACTCACAAACATTGCCACTAGAGAACACCAGGCAATACAAGTGTTGGCATTGAATGAATCCCCTCACCTTTGCTTTATTCCATGACAATGAGACAAGAGCAATGACTATTCTTGGCTTTGTTTATTCTTGAGGTCTGGTCCACTGATATCATTGACTGGGGACAGAAGACGTCATGTGTACATTCATGCCAAAGCCTCATGTCCAATGTACAAAGGCACACTGTGTCCAGATGATGTCTTGATTGAAAATAAGCTTCTGTGTTTTTTATTTAATTAAAAAAAAATCCCTATATTGAAACCTGTATTATGGAGCTCATCTTTCAAACCTGAGACCTTATCGCAAAATTTATTTTTCAAGTTACAAAATAAACACATCTTTCCTGTCTTCTAATATTTGCTGGAACAAGTTTGTGAGAGCACATTTATACTGATCAATGTGAGAGATTGCTGGCAGGGTAATGAAACACATTCTTTCCTGAAGTGTGTGATAGCATCAAGCAATCCCAGGACAGAGATTCACAGTTTATGTAAAATTCATCACTCCCTCTTTACTGTCCCTTTACTGCAGCATTGCCCAGCCACAAGGGTCATAGTCTGTAGTGTTTTAGTTTAATACTCTCACATCAGGCAAGTCTTAACAATCTCCCTGAAGGAAGCTGCCCGATTAGCTTCACACCAGGGCTTGTTTGAGGTTCTGCGCTGAGATCAATGAGGCATTCAAGTTAACACTGCGTAAACCCTTGGGAGACAAGACAGGTATTGAAGAAAAATGGCTCACTAGCTGGTCAGTCTGTGGACAAGCTCCCACGACGGATTTTGTGCTTCCTGCTCCCATTAGCAAAAAGCACAAAATTCTAATCCACTGTGCCTTCCAGAGGTCCCTTCCTTTGTAATGTTATAAACAAAAGAAAACTTTTTTTTTTTTTTTGGTCTCTGCCTGGATTGATTACTATTGGAGTGATCAATAGGCTTTTAAAATTCCTTATAGTATGATGTTATGCTGAGAGTCAGTTGTGTGGTATTGGCCTATTTACCGGTTCAGCTGTTTTTAATCTCGGGAAGACAGGAGGAAGAGCGGAGATAAAAAAGGCTGGAGAAGCTGGAATCTGAAGTGAAAACCAAACTGCTGGAGGAACTTAATGGGTCAAGGAAGCATCCGCGGAGGGAAATGGCCAGTTTACATTTCCAGTTGAAACCATTTATAGAAGATGGAGTATAGAACAGTTCAGCATGGGTATAGGCCGTTCAGCCCAGAATATCGGTGCCGAATACAATGCCAAGTTAAATGAATCTCCACTGCTGCATATGATCTATATCCTTCCATTCCCTGCATTGCCATATGCCTAATCCAAAAGCCTCATAAATGCGACTATCCTATCTGCACGCTCCAGGCACTCAGCAGACAGTAAATAAATAAAATTGTCCTGCTCTTCTTCATTAAACTTCCCCTCCCTTATCTTAAAGCTATACCCTCCAGTATTTGATATTTCCATCTTGGAAAAGAAGATTCTGACCATCTAAAATTTGCCTCTCACATTTTTATATACTTTCATCAGGTTTCCCCTCAGCCTGCATCGCTTCAGAGAAAACAATCCAAGTTTGTCTAATCTTTCCTCATGGCTAATACCCTGTAATCCAGGCAGCATTCTGGTAAACCTCCTCTGTTCACTTGCCTTCTCCCCATATCCCTTGATTCCACTAGCCCCTAGAGCTCTATCTAACTCTCTCTTAAATCCATCAGTGATTTGGCCTCCACTGCCGTCTGTGGCAGGGAATTCCATAAATTCACAACTCTCTGGGTGAAAAAGGTTTTTCTCATCTCAGTCTTAAATGGCTTCCCCTTTATTCTAAGACTGTGGCCCCCTGGTTCTGGACTCGCCCAACATTAGGAACATTTTTAAATGCAATGCCTCAACTGGTGAAGGCAAGCATACCATACACCTCTGGAATGGACCCGAAACACTGACTGTCCAAGAAAGATATACAAAGGTTCTGAAAGAACATGCTTTCCGATTTCTATGGATGTGTTCAAAGCTGGTTGACAGAGATATTGCACCATAACTGAAATGCTGTAATATTATATTTTGCACTTTGCACTACCTGTTGTACTCGTCGATGGCTTGATGCATGTATACGCCATGCATGTGTATGTGCATAGTATGATTTGACTGGATAGTATCAAAAAAGTTTTGCACTGTATCTTTGTACATGTAACTAAAGAAAAAAATACAATACAGTAAGGTAGACAGTTTATGCACAGCAAGCTCCTGTAAACACAAATATGACCGTCCAGGTAACCTCCATTATAGATAGTGAATATTCAGAACTCAAATGGGAACTCTCTTGCTCCTTTTAAAATAGTACCACATCTTCGAGAAGGCAGGTAGCAGCTTAACAGATTTTGTGTCTACATTTATGCACAAATATCTGAAGTAGGACTTGAACTCATATTGTTCCAACCCATGAAACCAGAGCTCTACAAAACAGTGAAAAAAGTTACCTGTCATATTCCTTGACAACCTTCTTCTTTGATCTATAACAATCCAAATTCACACAGATTGGCATAATGAATCCTTTGTAAATTATTTTTTTAGTGTAACAAAGAACGCTTGGTTAAATGTTTTTTCCAAAACATGGGTTTGATGTGATTTACCATGATTAATTTCTTAGCTGCAAACATATTGATCACGTTTAGTTGTCACAGTTAATTATGAGATCAGATTTCATGGTTTATTGGAACAATGGGCAGACAAAGCAAATACCAAAATGTCTTCAGGTGAGTTTGATATGTTGAGGAATTTTCTCAGACTGCAGAGCCGTGCAAGGGCAACTCATGGTACCCACTAACAGCTGGATGAAGTAACATTTATGAAAAACATAAGGACTTTAAATACAGGCGGAGATAACTGTCCTTTCCTGCCGGGCTCCTTGGAGTAGAATATTAAAGAAAGCAACAAAATCAGGAAAATATCATGCAAAATGAGGTCACCAGAGTTTTGATGTATTTTGCAGACTCGATGTGTTAAATGAACAGTAAATGGTGGGTTGGTGCCTACTGTATCCTTAATAGGCTCAATGGATCAAATGCCCAATCGTATATTATTTTTTCGGTGTCATTTACTCTGGATTTCCTCAACTAAAGGGACAATGCTACTGGTCAAAGTTCCCTTACCTTGGCAGAGTGGTGTACTGGTGTTCTAGTTCTTCAAATCTAGGGCGACCATTTGGTCCTTTAACAGGAAGCTGTACCTGTAAACAAATTTATTGAATGTTAATGACATTTCAAGGATGGTGTTTAGACACAGCCACAAACATGTAAAATGAATATCCTAGCAAACAAATTAATCACCTTACCAATTTAACCTAATTACCTAATAAATTCCATTGACTAATCTAAGCAGCCAAGGCATCAATTAAATCTTAACCAAATCCAGTTAACCGTTTCAAGTTGCTTATCTTAGAAACTAATCAACCAAATTAGCTCATCAACCATCAGATCACTCAACTCAGTCATCCTCTGAATAAACTATGTCTATATGAGTCAGCTATTTATTCTACCATTGGTACCACTATAGCAACCAAGCCCAACTTAATACAAGAAACATGGGTTGAATTATGTTCGACCAGATGATCTTTACCAGAGAGTTGTGAGTCAATGGAATAATTTGCCAATGGATGTATTGTGATTTGATCCTCTGTACAAATTCAAGATGAATTAGAAGCAATTATTTTATAAAGGAAACTCATTTTAATAGACCCCTTGATAATGGATTGGGGATATGGTACCACAGCATGGTACCATATGCCACCCCCCAGCATGCACTGCCTCCCCAGACGCTCCAAGCCCCGGCATCTGTGCCACCCCCAACTCACAAAGTGCACCTGTGCGACCTTCTTTACTCACTGCATAGTCCAGTGGACACTGCTGTTATTGCAGCTCACATTGTAGGGACAGCACTTTCTTCAAGCTATCGCTGCTGACAGGCTGCCCTTGGTCACTGTGGGGCTCTCAACCCTCCCATCTGCTATTGCTTCTTCCTGTCGGCCATCGCTTTGTCTGCTCCCTGCTCGAACACCACTGCCTCCTCATTCTCCCGTCACTCTGTCCACTTGGCCTCTCCCTCCCCCCACCCACAACCACTGTCTCCTACTCCTTCTCCCCCAGAGTCGCCAACATACCCGACCTTGGAGGTGAGAGGGGAGGGAGCCCCATGGTGACTGAGTGCATATTTTCATTGGCAGCTGTCTGAAAAAAGAGAGATTGGGCAGGGGCTACAACATTAGTTGCAACAGTCGCGTCAACCAGTGAAGAAGCTCAGTGCAGACCGGCAGCATCCGTGCTTAGTTTTAAAGCGAAACAACACAAAGTGCTGGAGTAAATTCAGCAGACTGAATGAATCTCAAGAAGGTTCCCGATGTCATCTATCCATGTTCTCCAGAGATGCTCTCTGACCCACTGAGTTACTCCAACACCATGTGTCCCTATGTATGTGTATTAACCATCATCTGCAGTCCTTTGTTTCAACTACCTTATAATACCTTACTCTGTTACAATGGACAATCGGCAATAATGGACACCATTCTCCCCTCCCCCATATGATTTGTTATAACGAGGGTGTACAAAGCAAGTGATTTTATAGAAAGCACTTCTTCCAGAACAAGGGGTCACAGTTTAAGGATAAGGAGGGTAGAGAACATGGCTGAAATGCATCTTAATCTACCTTGGGCTTTAAAGCTTTAACACCTTGTCTAACATTTATCTTCATCTGAAAATTTAATTTGACCCAAAGTTGTTATATTTATCCACTTTCAATTATCTATAAACTTGAAAAAATACAAAATGGACCACCACCAAACCGTAATACAGGTACCTGTACCAGCAGTCTCATCTCAATGGAATTTTAAAAAGCCTATGTCAGAAGTTTTGTTGTTTTTTCCATTTCTGACTGGAGGTCCCCTGGTACACTCACTCTAAATGAGGAGTTAGTAATGAGAAGGAAAGTATGTTCAGATAACCCACAAACAGCTTGAAACTTTTATTACCAACTGAGAGATCAAAGATCTGCACAAACATCACATTCTGTCAGCATGCACAGTGTTTTTTTTGGAATATAAAGCAGAGGATTCTTGATGGTTGGGAAAATAGGCTTTATGTGTCAAGCAGTTCTTGAGTTAATGCTATAATAAAATTCATCAAATGCACAACACTGCAGAAAAAATATATTGGCAAGAATGTATAACCTTTCAAGAACAAAGTTGAGGCTTTAGACTGAAGATCCAGATGGATAGATTTGATTATTGTATTAGCAGTTTAACAAGAAGTGGACTGGTTTTAGTTGACTTTATTGATTTTAATATGAAAACTTAATACGAATCATGAATTATGAAATGACTGTGCCACTGACATAATTTTAAATATGTAAAAGATGGTTTGATTGTTTTGAATTATCATAATATATTTACTAAAATAGATGCATCTTGATTTTGATGGAAAAATTAGGTAACTACTTATCCATTTAACTATATACTTAAATAAGCAGGCAGATGAAGATGCAGTCCTAATAAGTGCAAATTGGATTAGTGTAAATTAGCTAAAAGGTCAGCATGGATGTGATGGTCTAAAGGCCCTGTTTCTATGCTGTCCAACGCTATGGTAATATTGTATACAGTCATATTTAAAGGTTGGCAGTTAAATTAATTGTGAATGGAAATATACTCTATAAATCTGGAAGAATCAGTCAAGATGGTTCTTCAATGGCTATTTTAGTTCCTATTCTATTTCATTAACATGGCACAATACAACAAAGTTTACTTCAAAATGTTTGACATTTTTGTAAATAAAAAATAAATTGATTAATAATAGTGGCAGTACTTTAGAGGCAATTATATAATTCCTGTATTCTCTTGCTCCAATTTGCTTGCACAGCCACAGTATATTTGGTCTCTTGCATAACAACTTTTATTAACGTTGTGCTATTATAGCTATAGAGATAGAGAGTTCTGGATAGAGATAGATCAGACTAGGAGCGTGGGAGACAGAGGGAGTAATCTTATAGAGGTGTATACAATCAGGACGGGCATAGATAGGGTGAATGCACACACCAAGGTGGTATGGAGTAGGGAGAAAGAGTCCTTTGTGATCTCAAAATACCCCAAAGGGCTTTACAACCATTGAAGGTGTTTTGAGTGGGATAATGGGCTATTTTCAATTATATTTCAACAAAACAGCATCATATAATTATATACATATAGACATAGAAACTGCAGATGTTGGAATCTTGAACAAACACAAAGCTCTTGAGGAACACAGCAGGTCGTGCAGCATCTGTGTAGGGACTAAACATAACGTTTCGGTTCTGGACCCTTCTTCAGATTCTGATCTCGGAGTCTGTGTGGAGTTTGCACATTCTGCTTATGACCACGTGAAATTCCTCAAATGCATCAATTTCAGTCCACACCACAAAAATGTGTGGATTGGTATATTAATTAAGAGACACACAACATTGCAGATGCTGGAATGTTGAGCAAATCACAAAATGTTTGAGGAACTCAGCGGGTCAGGCAGCTGGACTGAAGACACAGTCTGAACGGTCCCGACAAGAAATGCTGTCTGACTATACCTTCCACAAATGCAGCCTAACCCGCTGAGTTAATATCATCATCAGTTTTCTAGAGCACACAACTAGAGCTTTTCACTGTACCTCAGTACATGTGACAATAAACAAAACTGAACTAAACTGAACTGATTGTAGGGGTACGTATGTCAGAAATATATGTGGGGAATGTTTTAGGATCTTCTGAGCATACTTTTGAGAACTGACAGGGCTTTAGAAGAAGCCTGAGAAACGTTATTTCTGAAATTTATGCAACCAGCCATCATCAGTAGGGACAAAGTGCCAAGAAAACGATATTTCCCTCTATCTGTCACCCATTCTATTAAGTAATTAACTTGCTAAATGGATTTGTTTCAATTCTTGCACAGATATTTTCAGAATATTATTTTAAGACATAAATTTGATGTGGCCTCGAAGCTTCATGCTTCTTTTTATTCAGTGTGAGGGGAAAATTTGACAATATGTTATGAGTGGTACAAAATAATTTGAGAGATAGAGTTTGTGAATTTGAATTGTTTAGCCACTTTACTGTCAGTCAGGGGATCATTTGTCAGCGCGAGACACAAATATTTGCACTGATATATTTTATATCCACGGTGGCAAATAAGCAGTTTCCAGTGCACCTGCAAGTATGCAGTCTCACGCATGAATGCAAGTATTCCAGCAATGGGATCAGGCACTTTGCCAGGAACAGGTGGGTATCTGTGCAATGCACATAATCTTTAGTCAATAAAAGGTAGGCATGCAGAGAAATGGTGAGCATCTGCCTTATGCTGTGCATAATGAGGGTGCTGCCAAATTGCTATTGTCTGGTACTGTAATCACGGCATGGTGGAGAAATGATGATATGTGTTTAACTTGAAATGATGTGCAACTTAATACTTGATGCTCTTGGCTGTCTAGGTGATGAGTCTTGCAAGGTTAGAGTCATAGAGTTGTACAGCACAGGCCCTTCAGATCAACTTGTGCACGCAAACCAAGATGTCAACCTGAACTAATATGCCTTAGATTGACTCATATCCCTCTAAACCTTTCCTATCCATGTACCTGATGGAGTCATATAGTTATTGAAAGACTCATAGAGTTAGTTGTTGCGGAATAGGCATCTCTCGATGAGGAGGAGATCTTTCCACTCTTCTTAAGTCAGGTGACTGAAATGCTGTCACTATGTTCAACTTTCTCTTTTAAATTCCAGCTATGAATGGTATCTTCAGTAAAACTGTTTCTCTTTCCATAATTGCTGTCACAGAAAAATGTACATTGGTTCACCACATTAGCACTGACCATCAATGACATGAATCCCACACTGATCCTATTTTATTCTCCCCATATGAAGGGTGGCACAGTGGCACATCTGGTAGAGCTGCTGCCTCATGGCATTAGACACCTGGGTTTGATCCTGACCTCAGATGCTGTCTGTGCACAGTTTGCACGTTGATTGCATGAGTTTCCTCCCATATCCCAAAGACAGTTCAGTTCAGCTTAGTTTATTGCCACGAGTACTGAGGTACAGTGAAAAGCTTTTGTTGCGCGCCAACCAGTCAGCAGAAAGACAATACATGATTACAATCGAAGATAGACACAAAATGCTGGAGTAACTCAGCGGGCCAGGCAGCATCTCTGGAGAGAAACAATGGATGATGTTTCGGGTCGTGACCGTTCTTCAGTCTGAAGAAGGGTCTCGACCCGAAACGTCATCCGTTCCTTCTCTCCAGAGATGCTGCATCCCGCTGAGTTACTACAGCATTTTGTGTCTATCTTTGGTTTCATCCAACATCTGCAGTTCCATCCTACACATGATTACATTCGATCCATTTACAGTGTATAGATACATAATATGGGAATAGCATTAAGTGCAAAGTAAAGCCAGCAAAGTCCGATCAAGTCCGAAGGTCACCAAAGAGGTAGATAGTAGTTCAGGACTGCTCTCTGGTTGTGGTAGAATGATTCAGTTGCCTGATAACAACTGGGAAGAAACTGCAGGTTTGTTGGTTAATTGACCTCTGTAAATTGCCCCTAGTTTGTTGGGAAAGTAACATTGAACTCGTGTGAAGGGTTATCGATGGTCGGTGTGTTTCCTTGCTATATCTCTAAACTAAACAAAACATTCTCATCCACTCTCCCCAGGTTCTGCCATTCACTCGCACACTAGGGGCAATTTACAGTGGCCCATTAATCTGCTGACCTGCGCATCTTTGGGATGTGGAAGAAAACCAGAGCACAGGGAGAACGTGCAAACAATGCACACACACAACACTGAAGACAGGGATTGACCTGGGAGGCAGGAGCTGAGAGGCAACTTTGGCTGCACCACTGAGGCTTTCCAGCAGTTTCTTTTTTTGCGTCATTATACATACACAAAGGTGAGCTGGAAGATATGCCTGTGTATTAGGGGGTTTAAGTGGCAGGGAAAGCATTCCTCAACAGAGATTAGGACGTAGAATGCAAGGCAAGGAGGAGATTTTCTGAGGGACCCACAAACCTGTCTATATCGACAGGTGTAGAGAGTCCAAAACTTCAAGTTCCTGGGCATGCATATTTCTGAAGATCTTTTCTGGATGCAGTCCCACTGATGCAATTATAAAGAAAGACCATCAACGCCTCCACTTCCTGAGAAGGTTGCAGAGATTCAGTATGTCAGAGTGGACTCTCCAGAACGTCTGTCTACAGACGAGAGCATATTGACTGGTTGCATCACGGCTTGGTTCGGCAACTTGAATGCCCAGCAAAGATAAAGACAGACAGCTAAAAGTGGTGAACACTGCCCAGTCCATCGTGGGCTCTGACCTCCTCACCATCGAAGGGATCCACAGGAGTTGCTGCCTCAAAACGACAGCCAGCATCATCAGAGACCTACACCATCATGGCCACACACTCATTTCACTCCTGCATCAGGAAGAAGATATAGGAGCCTGAAAACTGTAACTTCCTGCAACCATCAGGCTATTAAACACTACAACCTCCAAATAAGCTCTGATCTGCATAGACTTGGGGGCATAGGTTTTGTCTTTTTCCACTGTAATTGGGTTTTTTTTTTGTGGATGTGTGTGTATAAATATATATATGCACTGAACATTTATTTCCTTGTTTATTATATTTTTTACCGAGTACTATGTTTACACATTCTTTTATGCTGCAGCAAGTAAGAATTTTAATGTTCTGTCTGGAACATATGACAATAAAACACCCTTGACTTGAAGAAGTGTGAGGTAGTTAAAATGAGTGAATTGTGAATAAGATTATGTAAAAGATATGCAAATCACTCTTGCTTTTTGTATGACCGTAGGGTCGAGGAGAATGTGCTTTTGTCACAATTGTTCAAGAAATAAAGATCTTATCCAGGAGTAATTTCTGTAAAAGAATTTGATAGATTCTCTTGAATCTTTATTTGTTTGGTAAAAGATTTCAACATCTAGTTTTCTTTAGTCATGTAAATGATTTATAGTTCCTGTCTCAGGTTTGAATATTGGATTCTGAATTGAAGTAGCAAGACACTTAAAAGCAATCTTGATCGAAAGCTATATGTTGTTTACGTATTTATCATTGTATCACCAAGATATTGAATATGACACAAAGATGATTGTGGAGGAGATCGAGCTGAACAATATTATATTGCTATACTTGGTGTGAAATTGGGCTTGAAAAGTTAGTTCAAGTGCAGATAGCATTAAAATTTATGTTTTAAGAATTTCTGATTGGGATTGAATGACTCAGGCAGTTAGGATTCTTATGCCATCTCAGGACCCGGAGAAATGGAATAGAAACAAGTCATCCTTGACCCTGACAGATTGCCTAAGCAGAGGTTAGCACAAGATTTCTGGCTACGATTGAGCTTTTGTAAGTGCATTAGACCACAGAGATGAATGGGAATGGCCAACCCAGTTTCAAAGTCAGTGCAAACCCACAACATTAGGCTCCACTGATCCAACAGTTGCCATCGATTGATCAGTATGGCAAATGGAAAATTCAACTTTGCTGTTTTGCTGTTGAAGCAATGCAGGATATGTTTACTCTGCAACCTATCTGCACTTTAAAATTATACCT
This sequence comes from Leucoraja erinaceus, assembly GCF_028641065.1. Lineage (NCBI taxonomy): Eukaryota > Metazoa > Chordata > Chondrichthyes > Rajiformes > Rajidae > Leucoraja > Leucoraja erinaceus. The sequence continues at coordinate 39,887,514 of NC_073383.1, forward strand.
GAGATGCTAATGTCAATGCAACTGCATTAAAATAACATTTCCTAACCTATGACAATCACGCAGGCAAAACAGAAATTCTAATTTTTTTTAAATGGTGTTAAAGTCAACGTTTTTTTTATCTTGCGGTAGATCCACCTGCCTATCTGTGCACATTGAGAACAAAATCTAACGTACAAATTACCATGACTAATTTATCTGACCAACATTCAATCTTGGATGGGCATCCATTTCCTCCATGAGAGCCTACATTCAAATTCCGTTTCCCAACACATATTCCATATCCCTCCCAACATCTGCCCCAGAATACACCCGTCAATTAATTTCTACTCTTCCATTCAGATCTCAGCTGAGCCAAGGACACACTAGTACAGTTACCTAGTATTCTGGTTGTTAATTTGTTGTGTGAATGATTATTATATATTTATCTGTGTATTATCGTGTTAAACGGTCTTTTAAGGGCCAGTTCCACTTTCACGACCTAATTCACAACCTTTTTTACTCGTGGACATTTTTCATCATGGTAGAAAAAACTCCCCGACCTACTTGATGCCATGAGTACCTACGACTAGCATCACGGCCTGCTACGACCTACCTATTACCTCCTACGACCTCCTACGACCTCGTGAAGACCATGCTGCGAGTATGATTCAAGGGCAAACTCGGCAGAGGTCGTGAATTAGGTCATGAAAGTGGGACTGGCCCTTTAAGATGCAGCAACTAAGGATTCCATTGTTCCTTTGTTGGAACATGTGGCAATTTTTTCTGGAACTAATGCTTGTACATTTCTCCCTTAAACCCCTCTTTTACCTATCAATCATTCTCTCATCTTTAAATGCTATTTGATCAATGTGACTGTTATGAAAGCAGAAATGTATCCTATTGCAATCTGTAAAGTCCCTCAATCTACAGTTACAGATGCCGGGTCATTAACTAATAAGGAAAATTAGGTGCCAATCTAGCAAAGGTTGTAGCCCAGTACTATCTGCATGCTATCAGCAAATATAGCATACAGTAGACAAAGCTAAGCAGTCCCACAAATAAACCAGACAAAGATTCTGCAATCACACCACCTCTCATTGTTCATTGTGAACAATACTGGACAGTTAAATACCTGGCAGTGGGAGGCAGCAGGGTCCATGAGAGTGATAACGTCAAGGCAGAAAGCTTGTAACTAGTTCAGCCAGAGGTGCGATGTGGGTGATCCATCTCGGCTCTCCTCTGAAAATCCTGCCAACTTAGAAGCCAGTCTCATTCACTCCCTTTGTAGTTAAGATATGGCTGAGAGCTCTGGATGGTAGCAAAGGCTGTGGGACCAGACAGCATCCCAACTGAAGTACTGGAGACATGATCTCCAGAACCAGCTGTGCCTCTAATCAAGCCGTTTCAACACTGGCATCTACCCAACAACGTGGAAGATTGCCCAGGAATGTTCTGACTACAATAAACAACAAATGCAATTCAGCTCATTACCATCTAACCTGTCCACTCTCAAGCATTAACAAAGTAATGAACTGTGTTGCCAACAGTGAAATGAAGCAGGAACTTACTGAACAGTAAACTGCTCACAGATGCTTGGTTTGGTTTTTGCCAGGACCAAGGCTCTAAACTTCACCACAGCCTTGGTCTAAACTTAGACTGAGGAGCTGGATTCCAGAGGTGAGGTGAAAGTGAATGGCCTCATTATCACGGCACTGTTTGTCCAAAGACAGCACTCATGTGGTTGGATTCAGACCTCTCTCAAAGGAAGATGATAGTGGTCGCCAGGTTAATTGGCCCAGTCCCAGAACTGCAGTCCAGGGATTCCTCAGGCTAGTAGCCTTGGTCCATCATCTTTCGTTGGAAATGAGAAAGTTTACTGATGATACAAATGTCCAATTCATTTTACAATTCCTCAGAAAATACAGCCGCCCATGTTTCCATACAGTAGAGTCAAGTCGATAAAGTATCATTTAATCGTCAGACATTCGCATATAGGCTGATAACTGGCAGGGCATACTTGTGCTACAGAAGTGCCAACAATTACCTTCTCAAAGAAGAGAGAATACAAACACCTACTGCGGACATTTAATGACATTAGCATTGAGGAGATCCCCACCATCAATATTCTGAGGAGCTCCCATTGATAAGTAGCTCCACTGGACAAGCCAGAAAGACCATGGGTACAAGGGCAGGTCATAGGCTGGGTCTATTGCTGTGAGCGACTCATTCTAAACCCTAGATAGACACAAAAAGCTGGAGTAACTCAGCGGGACAGGCAGCATCTCTGGAGAGAATGAATGTGTGACGATTTGGGTCAAGACCCTGTCTGAAGAAGGGTCTCGTCCCAAAACATCACCCATTCCTTCTCTCCAGAGATGCTGCCTGTCCCGCTGAGTTACTCCAGCTTTTTGTGTCTATCTTCGGTTTAAACCAGCATCTGCAGTTCTTTCTTAGACACTCATTCCAAACCCTGTCCATCATCCGTGAGACACAAGTCAGGGGCATGTGGAATGCACTTCATTTACTTAGATAAATACAGCTCCAGCAATAATGGAAAAATACTGAGCACAATTCAGGGTAAAGAAGCCTGCTTGACTGGCTCTTCATCCATCTGTATCAAGATGCAGTGTGTGCTATGCACTTGCAACTACTTGCCTAAGAAGTCCAACAGCATGTGCTGAATGCATGGGTAGTACCACCAAGAAAACAAGAGCAGCAGGCTCATGATAACATTACCACCTCCAGGTCTCCCTCCAACATCAACCCGAGTTGGGAACATATTGCTGTTCCTTCATCATTGTCGGCTCTAATGCTTGGAAGTCATCAGCTATATGGGAGTACCTTCACTGAAAGGAGTGGAAAGAAGGCAGCTCACCTTTTCGGGGACAATCAGAGATGGGGAATAAATATTGGCCTTGCCAGTAATGCCAGGTGCTGAAAAATGAATAAATAACAAAGGATTTTGATTATCCTTTGCTTGGGCTGACATTCAATTTTTGTTCATTATACCTCTGGAATACATCTGGAGTTGATTTTACATTTAAAAGGTGCCATAAAACAACAGCAACAGAGATTTGGGTCAGAAGGCATGCCCAGCAACATCACAGGGTTGCACAATGGCAGAACTGGAAAGTGCAAATAAGTCCAAGTTGTAGTTGCTGATAACTATCAGGATAAAGCTCTCTCAAAATAAGATAAGTATAGAATCATTCAGAACTGAAAGAGTTAATGGTTTAGTCTCACACTAATGTTCTTCCAACATAGTTCTGGAACTGTTTCTTTCAATTACTGGTCTGATTCCCTTTGGAAAAATAACAGTAAATTTGCTTCCACAGGCAGAGTATTACAGCCTAAAACACTTTGTTACATGAAAATGAACAGCGCTCCCACCAGATTATTTTTATCTTAAATCTGTGTTCTCTGATTGGCGAACAGAAATTGCTTTATTTACTAACTCTATGGACCCTTAATAATTTTAAATGTCTTTACTAAAATGCCCCTACCATTCATTGCTTTCCCTATCCTTCCACATGATTAAAAACAGGGGCTAATGCAATTGCTTTAAAAAAATGGCTTCACAAGAGACTGCAGATGCTGGAATATTGAGAAAAAGATAAAGCGCTGGAGGAACTTAGCAGCCAGTCATCATCTGTGGAAGGAAAAGCACAGATGACATTTCGGGTCGGGGCCCTTCTTCAGACAGATGATGGGACTCGACCCAAAATGTCTCGCCTCCCGATACTACACACATAATCAACTGCAAACATACAACGTACAAATCAGCAGTTTGCTGGAATATTTTCTTGGATGAGTATGATTGCAATATCAAGACAATACTGACCACAGATAGAGGGATCTTAAGCAGTAAACAAACTGTTGGAGGAGCTCAGTGAGTTAGGCAGCATTTGTGGTGGGGAATGGACAGACAATGTCCTAATCCATCGGCCAATCAATCCCATCTATCACTTACCTGCTCTTGCCACAACCCTTTATTTCACCCTTCTAGCAGCTATTTTCTCTCTGGGCCATCAGTCTGAAGAATGTTTCCAACCAAAAGGACTCCAACCTGTCCATTTTTCTCCACAGATGCTGCCTGATCACTGAGTTACTCCAGCAGTTTGTTGATTGTAATATTGCTTGGAAAAACCTCTTTACATTTAGGAACCAGTCTTACATGAGGAATAGAGAAATAGGGAAGGGGTCAGGCCATTTGGCCTATTGAGTCTATTCTACCATTCAATACCATATTCTCTATCTCAATACCATATTCTTGTTTTATACCCATGACGACTTTGGTGTCATTAAATCTATCTGCCCCAAATATATTCAGTGAGAAAGTGAGGTGTAATTAAAAACAGAATTCTGGAAACGCCAGGTGGTCAGACAGTGTCCGTGAAAAGTGAAACATGAAATAGATTCAGTTTGGAGACCCCCCCTTAGAACTGGGGTGACGAGTATCTTCAGTATAAAGTACAGCTACCACTGCTCGATACCATGGTCACAGAATCGGAAATGGATAGATCTGGAGGATCAGCATGCTTATTTGAAAATTATTTTAGGAATGCTCTATCATCCCAAAATTGAAATCTTAGGTCAGAAAATACACTGGGGGGGGGGGGGGGGGGGGGGGGGGGGGGGGGAGTGGGGTTCAGCTTGTTCTCACTTCCTCCATCTTGCTGGGTGGTATTCAACTTAATCCTATAATTCCACACAGCGCTCCTGTTTCTAAATTTCTCAGTTTCCACAATCAGCACCAGATTTGGCATTTCCTCTCCAATTCTCCACAAATCCTTCCCACCTTTTCCCTACAGTTAAAAAACCACGAATCAATTTACTGGCATGTGCACAGAAATAAACAGTGCTATATTGCAAACTACCCCCTAAAAGTGCGAGGCCAAAGTTCAGCACGTCTTACACAACTTGCTTTTGTGAATGCTTTCCAATGCAACCTGCCAGAGGCCAGAACAATGGCTTCTTTCTGTGAGCTCGCACATCCTGACCAAAGGCAGTCATACTTTTCCGTGGAACATTTCAAGCCTCTTAGCAAAACAAACATAACCACAGGACGCTCCCTCTTGGACAGACAGTCAGCTTCAATTTGCACAGGGACTCCTCTTTCACAGAGATACAATGCTCGACAAGTGTGGTGGCTGAGCTGAAAAAAAAAAACCCTGCTTGACAATGGATTGACTGTTCACAGGGATCATTAGGAAAGCAATGCGCCTATCCAAATTAAACTCCTTGCCGCTGGTGCATACACCCAGCAGGCCTGACACGCTCTTCAGAACCCTTGGTTACATGCATGTGAAGGGGGTTCTTGTACCTCTCTGACTGCAACTGTTCCAGTTTAACTAATGACCTCTCTAGATGTTTTAGGTATGTTGGAAACCACCATCAATAGACAAAGAAACCAAACCAGGGCTGTCTGCACAGTGTCAACTCACACATCTCAAACATGTCCCTCACTCAAAAGCAGGACCTCCATGCCAATAACGTCTCTGTTTTAAAACAAGCGTGTTAGTATTAAAAACACTCCTCTTTTAAAGAATATATCTGTGCAAAGATGTACCTTCTGTTTGTAGATTCATAATGACATAGACTAAATATTTCATGCTCTCCAACAACTTTTTTCAATCTCAAAAAATATTTCTGAGCTTACTAGAGAGCCCATCCACCAAACTATTTTCAGAGACTTAGGATTTTAGTAAAGACTGTAATCAAAACAAGTCCAACTCTTAATATGCCAGTGAATACATTAACAGTCTCCAAATCCTATGTGCTGCTTTTCACACTTCAAGATGCTGAGGACTAAATAAAGATCACAGTGAAGAGTGCAACATCTGGGCCACTTCACCACAGATACCTTCTAAAAGTTGTGGATTTTAAAAAGATAAATGCAAGTCTCTTGGTGCTTTCTTCATAAACCAGCCTTATTCACAAGCACTTGAGTATCTGGAGGCTCAGTTACACTTCCTAACTTGCAATAGAAATGTTTTCAAGTGTTAATTGAGGTGGATACTAATCCTTCATAAAGTTTACAGCATAAGAAAAAAACATAAATGAACAAATGCACAGCAGAACTTGCATGTCTCATTCTTACACATTCACGCTCCCTGCAGGATCTGGACATCTTTAATCCATATCGCATAAACATGATACAGTGCTCCACAGTTACATTTAAGTAAAGCCGAATATTTCTGCATTTTAAAAGATATGCTGTTTTTACTCAGTATTGTGTTCAGAATTCAATTCCAGGAGCCTATTGTCTGGTACTGTGCTCCTGACATTGAACCCTGGTGGAAAAGACAGTTTTAATATAAAGATATAAGCTGTAGAATGCCTTCAGATTGTAATGTATCATGGAACTGATGCAATTGATAACGCTCTCATGTATTGTTCACATGGTTAAGTTATTGTATGGAACTCAGTGGCCATACTTTATGCTTAAAATATCTATTTTCATTGTGTGGAAATTGAGCTAAAAAATAAAGTTAAACAAAGAGCAGAACATTGCTCTCTGAACTGCCCTGCCTCTCTTAAAGCTACAAGACAAAGGTATCTTATCAGTGTCCCTTACATTAAACAGCATGGGTGTCTTAATTAGCAATGGGTTATGGGCCAAAACATTCAGTAAACGTTAAAACTTTATCTACTAAAGTACACTACAGTCAGCATCTAATTGCTGTTAAACATTTGTCTTGACATTGATGTTCTGGCATTTGTCTTAGCATGGATTAAATTCGATTGTGCAGTCTTAAGCCTTCTGGTATTAATTATTTTCTGTGTTCTTTCTTAATCTAATCTTACTTTCCTTATTATTTTACTCTCTTCTGTGATTCCTCCTTGAGAAGTTGGGGTGAATGCCTGATTAAACTATTGTGGGACTTGTAGTGAACATGTTCCTACAAAGTTATCGGGGAAGAATCTCAAAGTTTTGAACCAAGCCGTAATAAAAAAAACACAATGTGCTCAGCGGGTCAGGCGGCATCCATGGACGACATGGATGGTGACGTTTCATAGAAACATGGAAACATAGAAATTAGGTGCAGGAGTAGGCCATTCGGCCCTTCGAGCCTGCACCGCCATTCAATATGATCATGGCTGATCATCCAACTCAGTATCCCGTACCTGCCTTCTCTCCATACCCCCTGATCCCCTTAGCCACAAGGGCCACATCTAACTCCCTCTTAAATATAGCCAATAAACTGGCTTCAACTACCCTCTGTGGCAGAGAGTTCCAGAGATTCACCACTCTCTGTGTGAAAAAAGTTCTTCTCATCTCGGTTTTAAAGGATTTCCCCCTTATCCTTAAGCTGTGACCCCTTTTCCTGGACTTCCCCAACATCGGGGAACAATCTTCCTGCATCTAGCCTGTCCAACCCCTTAAGAATTTTGTAAGTTTCTATAAGATCCCCTCTCAATCTCCTAAATTCTAGAGAGTATAAACCAAGTCTATCCAGTCTTTCTTCATAAGACAGTCCTGACATCCCAGGAATCAGTCTGGTGAACCTTCTCTGCACTCCCTCTATGGCAATAATGTCCTTCTCAGATTAGGAGACCAAAACTGTACGCAATACTCCAGGTGTGGTTTCACCAAGACCCTGTACAACTGCAGTAGAACCTCCCTGCTCCTGTACTCAAATCCTTTTGCTATGAAAGCCAACATACCATTCGCTTTCTTTACTGCCTGCTGCACCTGCATGCCTACCTTCAATGACTGGTGTACCATGACACCCAGGTCTCGCTGCATCTCCCCCTTTCCCAATCGGCCACCATTTAGATAATAGTCTGCTTTCCCCTTTTTACCACCAAAATGGATAACCTCACATTTATCCACATTATACTGCATCTGCCAAACATTTGCCCACTCACCCAGCCTATCCAAGTCACCTTGCAGTCTCCTAGCATCCTCCTCACAGCTAACACTGCCCCCCAGCTTAGTGTCATCCGCAAACTTGGAGATATTGCCTTCAATTCCCTCATCCAGATCATTAATATATATTGTAAATAGCTGGGGTCCCAGTACTGAGCCTTGCGGTACCCCACTAGTCACTGCCTGCCATTGTGAAAAGGACCCGTTTACTCCTACTCTTTGCTTCCTGTTTGCCAGCCAGTTCTCTATCCACATCAATACTGAACCCCCAATGCCGTGTGCTTTAAGTTTGTATACTAATCTCTTATGTGGGACCTTGTCGAAAGCCTTCTGGAAGTCCAGATACACCACATCCACTGGTTCTCCCCTATCTACGCTACTAGTTACATCTAGTTACTACTAGTTTCGGGTTGAAACCCTTCTTCAGACTGATTGTAATAAGGAAAAAAGTGGAGGAGAGGTAGGGGTGACAAAACCTGGCAAGTGAATGGTGAAAGCAGTCCCTCTTAAGATACCCAACCTCTCCCTATAGCTTAGACCCTCTAGTCATGGCAACATCCTCATGAATCTTCTCGGCATTCTTTCCAGCATGAGTTACTTTGTCATAGATGATATTCAATTTGTTGCTCAGAAAGTAAGTTACTTATCAAAGCACAGGCAGGTTCTGATCTACCCATACATTCATAGTATTTACAGAGCTGGTCCAGTTATATTCTTGGCCACCGGTAAACACTTTGATACTGCTGGTGATGTAAAAAACAGTCAATGAAACTCAGCATCTGCAGTTCCTTCTTGAACAATGAAACTCTCTCTCTTGATGGAGAAGTTGCGTGGCATGAACATCATGTTTCATTTGGCACATCTTGAATGCTGCTTAAGTCTTGTCTGTGGACTTAAACTGTTTCAAGAAGGGTCTCGACCCTAAAAACGTCACCTATTCCGTTTCTCAGGAGATGCTGTCTGACTCAGATTCAGATTCAGATTCAGACTCGCAGATTTACTCCAGCTTTTTGTGTCTATCTTCATTTTCTAAGAGTTGCGAATAGGATTGAAAGGTGAAACCATCTCGAACCCCATTGCCGACTTTGTCACAGAGATGGTCATTGATGAAATGACCAAGAGACTGCTTTGAGAAACTGCTACAGAATTTCTGGAGCTGAGATTACTACCTTCCAATGAATATATCATTTTGTATTTAGTTTGTTGTGTGCGGGGTTCAAGTTTCGCTCTTTTGAGCTCCCTGATGCCGTACTTGGTCAAATGGCGCCTAGGGCCAATACCTGAGCAATTCAGTTGTTTTGTCTATTTTTAGTTTAAGGCTGTAATGAAGCGGTTTTATGATTTCTGCCAGAAAAGGGTTCATGGTGTCACATGGAGTGAATAAATAGGAGATGCCAATTAGATGTCAAGGCTAGTTGTTCCACTATCATCAGAGGCCAAGATTAGAAATGATCATCAAAGGAAGGATAGAATAGGCTTAACTAGGAAGGGGATGGTGTTCTGCTAAATTGTTAGCTTCCAGTCGCTACTTTCAAAGAGGAAAAATTCAAAGGAGGGTGGAAAAAAGAAAGAAACATTTCAAAGCATGTAATTTAGAATTAGTAAAGACAAATTGAAAAAGTATCACAGATGTTTGATTTAGTACATAGTATTTCCGTTAATGATGCAAATTTTTAATTAGCAAGATTTCAGGAGTGCTTAGGAGGCGAGATATCATTTGAATATGATATTTACATTTTTTATCATTTTAGTTTATTGTTGGAATAAAGGCAATGCTGGCAAAGACACAGTTATTGCTCATCCCATGTTAAGGAGACAGTCTTGGGTCATCTCGCAGACGTGGTGCGGCAGTCCTATGATGTATTAGACATGGAATGTTTTTACTATCCAACTATCTAAAGAGTTCTCAAATCTCAGTCTATTCAGTATAAATTTTAACGCACACCAAAATACCTATGATTTGCATGCATGAAAACAATGGGAAATAGGCTCTGTTTTACATAAGAATGGAACGTTTCTTGGGAGATCATTTATAGGTTAATCTGACAAACAATGGAAGGCACCTTATGACAACTAGACAATGCCCAATTGCTGTGGTTTAGCTAAATCCATCAGAATCCTTCCCAGCATTTCCAGAGGCCACAGATTTAAGGTGAGGAATAGGCAGCATGGAGGGGGTTCTGAGGATGTTTTTCTTGTCACAACGAGGGTGGTTGCAGTCTGAAATGCACTGCCTGAGATGGTGTGGTGGCAGGCATTCTCACATCACCTAAAAACTATCTGGGCAAGCACTTAAATTGCCAAGGCATAGAAGGTTAAAGACAGGCACTTGGAAGATAGGAGTGATGTGTATGGAGTCTGAAGAAGGGTCTTGAACTGAGACGTCACCCATTCCTACTAACCAGAGATGCTGCCTGTCCCGCTGAGTTACTCCAACGTTTTGTGTCCATCTATGGTTGGATACTTTCTGGACAGCAAGCTGAAAACTGACACAGGCTGTGATATCCTGATTTATATTGACCATTCATTTGTAAGTGTACAAACTTATTATGCAATTATTTGGCTGCATTTTAACCGCACATCACAACAATCAGTCCAAATCGAAGTAATTCTGTGTTAAACATTTTAATTTTTCTGAAAACTATATAAACATCACCTGTCCATTTCATCCAGAGATGCTGCCCGACCCATTGAGCTACTCCACTTTCCTGAAGTGGTTGATGAGGCCAACATTAGACCCACAGCCTCTTTCTGTTGCTTTTGAAAAATAGATGCAAAAGTAATATCAGATGGGCTGAAAGAATATCATAAAGCGAAAATGGATGGGTGGCGGACGTTTCAAGAAGGGTTTTGAACCAAATCGTCACCCATCCATTTTTTTCCAGAGATGCTGCCTGACCTGCTGAATTACTCCAGCACATTGTGTCTATCTGCTCTGTCGTAATCTCTCATCACAGGATTCATATTCTGCCTAAAATGCTCCTATGAAAATGATTCAAACATGTTAAAGGTGATATATAAAAAGTTATTATAAATATACCACTGCACACACACACACATTCAGACACACAAGTATGCTAATATTTGATGCTTAATTTATCATTTACTAATATTCTAATGATCCTTTTTAAATGTAAATGAAAATGAAATGAAGGAAGTGTTCTAATTGGATTGAGATTATTCAGCTTCTCTAAAGCAGGCTGCTTAAATCAGATGAGATAAGACCCCATCCCGAGAGGCCATATTGCTTGACTTGCTGGAACTTTCCACAGTAGTTTCTACAGCAATTATAGCAAACTGCAATCCATAAAAGGCCAACAAAACTCATTATGCTTTTGGCTCTGGCTTGTGCAAGACTGAAATTGTGACATAGTGAGGTAGAATCTCACTGTCTTATAAGCATGCTTAACATTGGAAGAAACACACATCAGTATTTGTCAACAGTAGTTTATGGTGCAGCTAAACTAACGATAAATTTTCAAGGACAGTGTCGCCATCCCATCAGGGGAAAAAAGGGCCTGCATTTTTATAGCGCCTTTCACATCCCATCTAGTGAGTCAAAAAGCTCTTTTAGCCAACAAGATACTTCTTAAGTGTAGTCAGTGTTAGAATGTAGGAAATAGGGCAGCTAATATGTACACAGCAAGGGCCCACTGAGCGACTCGATAATGACTGCAAAAGCTGTTTTACTAATTCTGGGCAATGATAGATATTAGTCAAAATACTAGGCATCATTCCTCTGCTCTTCTTTGAAATATTGCCATAGGATCTTATACAATCAGTTGTGAGAGCAGGCAGGTTTAGTGCCTTAGTGACACACTAAAAGTGACAGCCTGGATTATGATGCTTATCTGGAATTGGACTTGAATTCACAACCTTCATGCTCAGAGGTGCAAATGTTACCTACTGATCCACAGCTGACAATTAAGAATTAATTTCCAGAACACTGCTGCAAACTAAATTCCAGGAACTAAACGTACAGTAATAAAAAAGGTGTTTCAAAAATAATTCATGTGAATAATTTTGTTGTTTTAGTGAGGGGATAAATTAAAGAAACATCCGAGTGGGAATCGAACGATAGCTAATCGTGTAACATAGAGTGTTCACATTCACCAATTGTAGTGGGAACACAGAGGGATGTATCGGTTGGAGGTAAACGTGTGAATGTGAGGACAGGATTATCAGAGGCAGGTGCTTATTTAATGAAACCTCCCAGGGATAAGTTCAAACAAATTTGGTAAATTAATATGGTCAACAGTTGACAAAGTGATTTTTTTTTTCATAGCTGGAGCGGGTCAGGGCTGGAGACACAAGATCTCTAAAAAGGGGCAAAGAATAATTGGGGACATAGATTGAAGAAGAAAAATAGATAAAACACATTGATCTTTTGTAGCTTCTATATATTTGTATTAATCTTCTCACCTTTCTTCAATTTGCTGACATTGCCCGAGCATAGATTCACACATGATTTCAGACTTCAGAGATACCGTGCAGAAACAGGCCCTAAGCCCACCCTGTCCACGTCGACCAGCGACAACACTGTACACTCATTCTACCCTACACACCAAGGACAATTTACAATTCAACCAAGGCCAATTAACCTACAAAACTACATGTCTTTGGAATATGGGAGAAACCCACAAGGTCACAGGGAGAATGTACAAACTCCGTATGGACAGCACCCGTAGTAAGGATCGAACCTTGGTTTCTGGCGCTGTAAGGCAGCAACTCTACCACTGCGTCATTGTGCTGCCCCGAGTTTTACATGGTAAAAGTAATCCAAATAATAATTTTCCGCAAGCAGAGAGCTGGGGGAAACAGGTGCATGGCAGATTATCCAAATTTCATTCCTATTTTCCAGGTGATGTCCACATCTTTTTACTTCCCGAAAATGGAGCAAGAGGGTTGGAGCAAGAGGCTGTTGTTTTTCTCTCCCTCGTATTAAGTTTAATTGAGGCAGAATTTCAACACCCATGCTAAGATAGAACTGTAGGTTGGATGTGCAGCCTCTTAGCCTTGATGACAAGAAGTACTCAACAACTTAGAAAATTGAAGAACAAATTCAAAGTTTTCAGTTCGACCCATTGCAGGATGTGCCAAAGCACCTTGCAGCCAATGAGTCCTTGTAGCAGCCAGTGCTATAATGTAGGAAATCAACCACATGAAGTCTATCTCGTGTCCCATTTGTAGACCAGGGTGGTAGATTTTCATAAAACGCAAGCAAGAACAGGCAGACCACTCGCTGTGAAAAAAATCTGCTCCACTCATCTTCTTTACACTTTCCCTCTCTAACCTTAAAGCTAGGCCCGCTAGTCGAACCAACCCACCTACATTCATGTCCAAGTCTTTTATAAAAATCACAAACAACAGAGGTCCCAGCACAGATCCCTGTGGAACCCTCCACACAGTCACAAACCTCCAGCCAGAATAACCCCCATTCACCACAATCATCTGTCTTCAATGAGTAAGCCAGTTCTGAATCCAAATGAATATGTCACCATGGATCCCATGGATTTTAATCTTTTAGGTCAGTCTACCATGAATGACTTTATCAAAAGCCTTATGAAAATCCATTTAGGCAACATCTACTGCCCTACCTTTGGCACCTCCTCAAAAAACTCAAATCATGTTCATAGTACATGATCTGCTGTGGACAAGACCATTCTGACTGTCACTAATTAACCAATTGAGAGTAAATCCTATCCAGAAGAAAACCCACATGGTCACAGGGATAACGTACGAACTCCGCACAGACAGCATCCGTGGTCAGGAGTGAACCCGGGTCTCTGGCACTGTGAGGCAACAGCTCTATTGCTGTGCCACCGTGCCACCTTACTACCCTTCTGCTCTACTTCCCATCTTATCTTATACATAGGAAAAATATTGACTTCCTCCTTGACATCTCTCCAGTTCTCCAGTACTTCGTCTGTGGCTAGAGAAGATACAAAAATCTTCCCCTACATTCTCCTCCCTTACCTCTCTCAATAACCTGGGATAGATCCCATCAGACCCTGGGGATTTATCCACCTTAATGCCCTTTGAGAACTGCAATACTACCTCCTTCTTGATCTCAAACTGCCCTAGCATTTTAGTATTCTTCACGTTGATCTCCCTGTCCTCCATATCCATCTCCTTGGTGAATACAGTTGCAACGTACTTGACCAGTATCTCACCTTTATCCCCTGACACCAAGCATAAATTCCCTTCTTTATTCTGGAGTGCTCCTACTTTCTCCCTGGTTCCCCTCTTGTTTTTTATGTACATACAAAAACCTTTGACATTTCTTTAATCCAACTTGGCAATGCATCACATGGCCTCTTTTGGCCCTTCTAATTGGCTGCTCGAGTTCTTTCCTGCTTGCTTTATCTTCCGAAAAGGCCTTGGCTGATTTCAGCTTTCTAAACCTTGCAAATGCTTCCTTTTTCAAATTTACAACCTCTTTGGTCATTCAAGATTCCCTTAACTTGCCATCCTTATCCTCCCTCTTTACTGGAACATGCCAGTGCTGAACTGATCAACTGGCCTTTAAATGAATCCCATATGTCAGATGTGGATTTACCCAATAGCAACTGCTCCCAATTTACACTGCCTAGCTCCTGCGTAATAATATTATATTCTGCCTTATCCCAATTTAGTACTCTACCCAAAGTCCAGACATCCTTATTAATAACTATCTGAAAACTTAAGTTGTAATCATTGTTCCCAAAATGCTCTCCCACTGAAATACTTCCCAATACAAGCTAGCTTCCCAATACAAAACCTAGTATGGTCCCTGTTCGAATTGGACTATCCACAACCCACACCATATCCATTTCCTTCCCTTGTGAACATTAATGAAGCAGATTAGTTTTTTTTAAAATAACAATAGGATAGTTTTGAGGTCATCATTACTACAATTTAGTATTTCAAGATTTAATAAAATTACAAATTAGTAATGGAATTTAAATGCTGTGTTTTGAACTCAGGTCGCTGGATTTTTTGTATAGTCTCTCAATTGACAACTTATCCAGGGCATCACCATGATACGTAGTTGATGCCAGACAGCACAGTGGAGAACCAGCTCTGAAGACATTTCTGATTAACTCATGGGTTAACTTGAGGAACTATTATTCAACCTTTTTCTCAAGCAACACGATTGATGTACATGAAGATGGCTGATGTGCGAAAGCATTAGACTTTGGAATTTATGGAAAGATAGCAGCAATGTCCCAGGGTTGTTGGGGAGGGTGGGGCTGTCAAGGGAGCAAAATAAAGTGACTCTCAACTTAAGGACCAATCAACATGCCCATTCAAAGTAATATTAGCAAATTTGCAGATGACACAAAGCTGGGTAGCAGTGTGAACTGTGAGGAGGATGATATGAGAATGTAGGGTGACTTGGACAGGTTGGGGGAGTGGGCAGATACATGGCAGATGAAGTTTAATGCGGATAAATGTGAGGTTATCCATATTGGTAGCAAAAACAGGAAGGCAGATTACTATCTAAATGGCGTCAAGTAGGGAAAAGGGGAAGTACAACGGGATCTGGGGATCCTTGTACATCAGTCAATGAAAGTAAGCATGCGGGTACAGCAGGCAGTGAAGAAAGCGAATGGCATGTTGGCCTTTATAACAAGAGGAATTGAATATAGGAGCAAAGAGGTCCTTCTGCAGTTGTACAGAGCCCTAGTGAGACCACACCTGGAATATTGTATGCAGTTTTGGTCCCCTAATTTGAGGAAGGACATTCTTGCTATTTAGGGAGTGCAGCGTAGGTTTACAAGGTTAATTCCCGAGATGGCGGGACTGTACTATGCTGAGAGAATGGAGCAGCTGGGCTTGTACACTCTGGAATTTAGAAGGATGAAAGGAAATCTCATTGAAACATATAAGATTGTTAAGGGCTTGGACACGCTAGAGGCAGGAAACATGTTCCCAATGTTGGGGGAGTCCAGAACCAGGGACCACAGTTTAAGAATAAGGAGTAAGCCATTTAGAACGGAAACGAGGAAACACTTTTTCTCACAGAGAGTGGTGAGTCTGTGGAATTCTCTGCCTCAGAGGGTTGGGGAGGCAGGTTCTCTGGATGCTTTCAAGAGAGAGCTAGTTCAAGTGAGTTTATTGTCATGTGTCTCTGATAGGACAATAAAATTCTTGCTTTGCTTCAGCACAACAGAACATAGTAGGCATTTATTACAAAACAGATCAGCTAGATAGGGCTCTTAAAAATAGCGGAGTCAGGGGATATGGGGAGAATGCAGGAATGGGGTACTGATAGGGGATGATCAGCCATGATCACATTGAATGGCGGTGCTGGCCCGAAGGGCCAAATGGCCTACTCCTGCACCTATTGTCTTTTGTCTATTGTCTATTGTGCTTCATGAAAATAACAAGGAAATAAATCATGTGTGAAAATAAATCATGTGCGAAATTATGAAGTTCCCGGATCAGGAAGAATTGCAAAATTTTGGGAAGCGAAACTGCCTACCCTAGTGAAAATAACAAACTATCAACTCTGGTAAAAGCAGAACTGGGAGCAAAGAATGAGTCCAAAGCCGCCTCACATGCTCCTGAAGCCAACGCCCTCTAGTTTAGAATCCCCCACCCTGGAATAAAAGTGTGACCGTTCACTTTATCAATGCCCCTCATGTTCTTGTGCACCTTAATGGTCATCTCCTCAGCTTCCTAAACTCCAAAGAAAAAAGTCCCAGCCTATCCAACCTTTCCCTATAATGCAAGCCCACAAGCCTAGATAACATCCTGGTAAATCTCTTCTGCACTCTTTCCAAATTAATAACTTATTTCTTATAGCTGAGTGAGCAGACCTGGACTTGGTATTCCAACTGTGGTGAACTTGTACAACTGCATCACGATGTACTGACTTTTGAACATTATCCCTCCTAATAAAGGCAAGCATGTCAAATGACTTCTTCATCACATTGTCCATCTGAGTCACAACTTTTAGGGAACTATGCACCCTTCCAGATCTCTCTGTTCTGCAGCACTATCCAGGGCTCCATCATTTTGGTTTATACTTTCCAACTTGGTTTATACTCTCTAGAATTTAGAAGATTGAGAGGGGATCTTATGGAAACTTACAAAATTCTTAAGGGGTTGGACAGGCTAGATGCAGGAAGATTGTTCCCGATGTTGGGGAAGTCCAGGACAAGGGGTCACAGCTTAAGGATAAGGGGGAAATCCTTTAAAACCGAGATGAGAAGAACTTTTTTCACACAGAGAGGAACTGGAATTCTCTGCCGCAGAGGGTAGTCAAGGCCAGTTCATTGGCCATATTTAAGAGATGTGGCCCTTGTGGCTAAGGGGATCAGAGGGTATGGAGAGAAGGCAGGTACGGGATACTGAGTTGGATGATCAGCCATGATCATATTGAATGGCGGTGCAGGCTCGAAGGGCCGAATGGCCTACTCCTGCACCTAATTTCTATGTTTCTATGTTTCTATTTACTGTGTAAGTCCTGCTCTGGCTTTATATACCAAAATGCAACACCTCATACATGTCAGAATTAAATTCCATTAGCTATTTCTTGGTCCACCTTTCCATTGGATTTGGATCCTGTTTTAAACTTAGATATCCTTCCTCACTGTCTACTATGCCACCAGTCATCTCAAATTTACTAGCAATGGTAACTACATTGTCATCCAAATTGCTAATATATGGAACAAACAGCAGGGGACCAAGCATTGAGCCCGTGGCACTCCATGGGTCATCGAGCTCCAGTCAGAAAAACAACCTTCCATAACTACCCTTTGACTCTTTCTGTCAAGCCAATTTTGAATCTTATTTGCTAGATTTGGCTTGGACACCAAGTGGTCCAACCTTCCAGATGGGACCTTGTCAAATGTCTTGTCAAAAGTCCTTAAGGACAACATCCACTGCCCTGCACTCATTAGTCCTCTTGGAAAACTCTTTCAGATTTGAGAGACACGGTTTCCCACACACAAAGCCATTCTGATTAAGTCTAAGCAGTCCATACCTATCTAATTCTTGGTAAATTCTGTCCCCATGGATACCCTCCAACAACTTTCCCACCACTGATATCTGGTTCACCAACCTGTAGTTTCCTGGCTTGTCATTGCTGCCTTTCTTATATAATGGAGCAATATTAGCCACTGCTCCCAAACTCTACCTGTGGCAGAAGATTATGCAAATATCTCTACAATGGCCTCCTCAATCTCCTCCCTAGCTTCCCACAAGGTCATACGATGCCCTGGGAATTTGTACACCTTAATGCCTTTAAAACTGCCAACACCTTTTTGGTAATTTGTATATAATCTAAGGCGTCACAACTCCTATGTCTCAAGTCTTTAGCCTCCATTACCTTCTCCTCAGTAAAAATAGTAATACAGGTGCATAACCTTTTATCCGAAAGCCTTGGGACCGGACACTTTTCGTAATTCGGAATTTTTCGGCTTTCGGAATGGAAGATTTTTAGCGTAGATTTTAACGGCTGGCTCAGTGATAGAGTGCTCGGCTCATATTCGCAAGGTCGCGAGTTTGCGCCTCGATCCCGGCAGTTACTCGATCGCGAGTTTGAGTCTTCAATGTAGTTTTTTCTTGCAGAATAGGAGAGAATAGGGAGGATTAGGCTGGGATCATTCTCTGCGAGATGATCTTAGTGCGGGAGACAAGTGTAGGAGAGGTGTACTGACTGTGTGGGCAGAAGTTTGGAAGTGATTGCCCACCATTCTCAAAAGCCGCTGTGTCTCCCTGTCCCTCCAACTCCAGAGGAATCTGCTCCCCGATGGGCCGCAACGGCGACAAGTGGCAGTTCGCCCACAGCCCGAGCTGCGCCACCCCAAGAACAAGACGTACCTTGCACACCATCAGCTTCTGTCCCATCGGCGAGTGGCTTCTGGTGGTCCTGACGTCTCTCAGCTCCTGTCCAGGGGGGTGGCCAGAGACGTCAGAATCAACAGGAACCCGCTCCCCGATGGGCCCGAGCTGCACCCCCTCATCCGCAACCCGGGTTCCTCTGGAGTTGGAGCGGGGCTGGGCTAGAGTTGCTGCTGGCTGTGAGTCTCTGGGATCTCCGTGCTTGCAGTCGGTGTCCCGTTGGTCCTGACGTCTACAGCCACCCCCCTGGACAGGAGCTGAGATTGGGAACTGTACCGCCCTTGCCCCCTCCCTCTGCAACTGCAAACAACCCCATCTCCTGCAAAGGCGGTACAGTTCCCAGTCTCAGCTCCTGTACAGTGGGGTGGCCGAAGACATCACAGCCCGAGCTGCACCCCCTCATCTGCAACCCCAAGAACAAGATGTACCTTGCACACCTTCAGCTTCTGCCCCTACGGGGAGCGTGTTCCTCTGGAGTTGGAACGGGGCTGGGCTGCTGCTGGCTGTGGGTCTCTGGGATCTCCGTGCTTGCAGTGGGCCTGGGGGTCGGTGTCCCGTTGGTCCTGACGTCTCCGGTGACTGGCACTGACCTGCTGGCATCGCCGACGTGAAGACAGTGCAAAGCCCCCGCGCCGGTGCAATGGGCGGGGAGCTGGAGAGGGGAGGGAAGGGGTCACACACATGGCCGGGAAGCAGAGGGGCGTAGGTGGGGTGAAACTGAAGGGAGCGACAATCTGCTGCTGCCTGCCCGCTGAGTTAAAAAGTTCCCATGCAAGACTCACGATACACTGTGTATCGTGTCTACCGTGGGAACTTTTTAACTCAGCGGGCAGGCAGCAGCAGATTGTCAATTATTAACCCTCCCGCGCAATATACCCTCACCTCTTTTATGAATGGGGATTTAGTTCCCCTTTCTTCGAGGACCGACCGGAGGTTCTGCTGTCACCTCTGCGGGCCGCCCTCGGTGAACGTCTTCAAGGACCTTTCTTCAAGGACCGAAAAAATGTCCGCTATTCGGAGCTTTTCGTTATTTGGAATTTCGGATAAAAGGTTGTGCACCTGTATTGATTTAAAATCTCCCCCCTCTCTTGTGGTTTTACACAAAGAAAGCCACCCTGCTCTTTAAGGAGACCTATCCTTTCTTTAGCCTTCCCCCCACCTCCCTTTTACTCTTAACATACCTGTTGAATATCTTGGCATTTTCTTTATCTTGCTTATCAGCTTTATTTCATGTCCTCTTTTTGCCCTCCTGATTATTTTCTTAAGTGTACCGCTACACTTCTTGTATTCACAGAGAGATTCACTTGATCCAGACTGCCTAACTCTGATGCATGCCTCCTTATTTTTCCTGACCAGAGCTTCAACATCTCTCGACAACCAGGGGTCCATCAACTTGCCAGCCTTGTCCTTCACATTAACAGGAAATGCAGCCCTATGCCCCTACTATCTCATCTTTGAAACCCTCCCACTTGCCAAACATTCACTTACAAACACACTCTCCCAATGCAAGTACCCGGCCAAATGTCTCCAAAATGAGCCTTGCCCCAGATTTAGGGTCATATCATGCGGTCATTGGTCCCAAAGTGCTCCCCAACTGACACCTCAGTCACTTGCTCTATCTCGTTTCATAGTTTGAAAGCAGTATTTTCTTACCTAGAAGAATCAAAGCTGAAAAAAACAGAAGAAATTAAGGCCCACTGCTTCACTACTCCACTGCTTTCCAGGGCTGTTTATACAGTGACCTTTGACCTGGACATGCGCAGTCAGAATACCGAACTCGCTTATTATTTTCATCTGCAACCTTCCCACACATCTGCTCCCCTAATTCAAGCACGAGGCCTAGAATACATTCCCTTCAGTGATTATTCCCTTCCTATTTTTAAGGTCTACCCAAATAGCTTTACTGGACGATTCCCCAAGAGCATCATGAATTCAATCATGGATTTTTTTCAAAGCTGATCTAAAAACTCATTCTTATCAAAAAGAAGATGGTGGTTCTCCAGAAAGTCTCTTCATTACATTTGCAAGAATTTCTCCTGAGAACATGGTTTATTGTCACTGATCAAAAGGGACAGTAAAGCTGGACATTGCTTTGTGTTTGTGCGGACATTGTGTCTGGCCAACATTGCTCGTGCCATCAAGACCAAGAAGCAGACTATCAATTTCTGTGGGAGCTTCCAAACGGATTGCTCTATTTCCTACATGTAACCTCCTCCGTGTCTTTGTATTTCTTCGATTAGTATTTCCTTTTCAGAGTTAGCCCATCACTCTCCATCTTTGATACACTGCACACAGTAAGAGCCATTTGCTATTTGCTCTGGAGTCCTGACATGTTGCCACTGACACAGAGCAAAGTCCCAAGGAAAACAGTGGTAGTCAAGAGATCCAGGAGTGCCCTTTAGGAGTACTTTGCCTGTGTTAATAGGAGCAAGGAACCAAGAGACCTATCACTCAGTCTTGGAAATTCTCAAGCATATTGGGTCCTTTTGGTCACTTGCTCTAATATTTGCTTAGGTGATGATTTAATTAATTTTTCATTTGTTAATATTCTTGTTATGCATCCTGACATATTAAAAGGGACAAATAAATTTATTTTGCTTTTGTTATCTGTCTTTTCTGCTCTCTCTCTCTCTAGTACACACAAACACTTCCTCAGTTCACTTATTACATACCAACATTATTTGCAACAAGTTGCAATTTTTTTTTAAGGCTACTAAAATTGTCCCGTGGCTTGAAGGGAAAATAGAGGAAGAGACAAGATGAGGAACAAATTTTGCATCATCTTTAACAAAAACAGAATATGGTGGAAACACTAAACAAGTCATGCAGTATCCAAGAGGAGATAAATAGAGTTAACATTAGACTAAGTGGGACGAGTTGGGTTCCATGTTCACACGGGAGGGCAGATCCCCCAACGCAATATTCCACCTCTCTATCAATTCCAATATTAGTGGCCAGTGGGGGGGCTTTCTGGAGTGCTGGTATGGCAGCTCAGTCCCTCAAGCCTGATCTGCTGGCAGCTCACT
Source organism: Leucoraja erinaceus (assembly GCF_028641065.1). Lineage (NCBI taxonomy): Eukaryota > Metazoa > Chordata > Chondrichthyes > Rajiformes > Rajidae > Leucoraja > Leucoraja erinaceus. Next base: position 39,909,225 of record NC_073383.1, read on the forward strand.
CACGGCTGGTGGGCTGGCAGTTGACTCATTCCTTGAAATTCCATTTCAAGCAGGGTGCGAGGCCTCCAAATTCAAATCCATGTTCCTACCATTTCAAGCAGGGTGCAAGGCCACCAAATTCAAGTGCAGTTTCTTACCACTATGAGCAGGGTGCAAGGCCACCAAATTCAAGTGCAGTTTCCAACCACTTCAAGCAGGGTGCAAGGCCACCAAATTCAAGCGCAGTTTCATACCACTTCAAGCAGGGTCCAAGGCCACCATATTCAAATGCAGCTTTATACCATTTCATGCAGGGTGAAACCACCATGAAACCACATAAAACACCAAACTCACAGTTCAGTAGACATTCAGTGTGTTCAGTTGCTTCACAGCTCAGACAGAGACATGACCTCTCCCTCCCCCATCATGCAGAGACTGAGCCACACATACACTTCTGGGTTTTATAACCCCTCCCCCTCCCACCGAAAAAGGTGTGGCCTTCAGGGCGTGATTGACAGAAGAGAGATTCTCAACATTGTTTAAACACTAATAACACTTATTTTTCATTGATGGGAAGAATTCTCTGCACCTGCTCAGCGGTGGGGGACTGAGTAAGATGGCCAAAATTCACAGCCGTAAGTGGTAGTGTTTTATCTAAAATCAATATACAGTGCAAACAGGAAGTAAGTGCATTTGCAGTAGTGCCTTTTAACTTCAAGCCAAAGCACCCAAGTCACCATTTGCAGTAAGTAGTGCCTTTCAACTTCAAGCGAAACACCCAAGCCACCATTTGCAGTAAGTAGTGCCTTTCAACTTCAAGCCAAAGCACCCAAGCCACTATTTGCAGTAAGTAGTGACTTTCAACTTTAAGCCAAAGCACCCAAGCCACCATTAGCAGTAAGTAGTGACTTTCAACTTCAAGCCAAAGCATCCAAGCCACCATTTGCTGTAAATAGTGCATTTCAACTTCAAGCCAAAGCACCCATGCCACCATTTGCAGTAAGTAGTGCCTTTCAACTTCATGCCACCATTTGCAGTAAGTAGTGCCTTTCAACTTCAAGCAAAGCACCCAAGCCACCATTTGCAGTAAGAAGTGCCTTTCAACCTCAAGCCAAAGCACCCAAGCCAGCATTTGCAGTAAGTAGTGCCTTTCACCTTTAAACCAAAGCTCCCAAGCCACCATTTGCAGTAAGTAATGCCTTTCAACTTCAAGCCAAAGCACCCAAGCCACCATTTGCAGTAAGTAGTGTTTTTCAACTTCAAGCCAAAACACCCAAACAACCATTTGCAGGCAGTGCCTTTTTACTTCAAACAAACGATATTTTCATTTTCAAACCACATTAAGGGTACTCACAGTTGTGTAGACATTTGCTCATTGGTATTCAGAGCTCAGAGCGGCATGACCCTTGGCTTCATCCATCTTGCAGAGACTGAGTGAGGCACACCACTTCCTGGTTATATAGTCCATCCCCCTTCCTCCAGCAGGGGCAGAGAGAATGGTGAATTTTTAAAAAACATTAATATCTCTCTGATTTGTCATCGATGGGAAAAATCCTCTGCACCCGTAAGGCGGAGGGGGGTTCTGAGCGAGGTGGCCAAAAATGACAGCCGTAGGTGGCGGCGTCCTGTCGGAAATCGCAGCACAGTGGGCTAAAAGCGGCCAATATGAGAGATTTAGTAATATAGATTGCAGTTCAGGAACCCTTTACCAGAACTTAATTTTTACATGGTTCCAGTATCTGAAATTAGCTGCAACACTGCAGCACCTCTGGTGAATACTCAGGCTAACAGTGGTATTGAGTAACTTTGAAAGCTGTTGTCAATTTGTTTGTACTCTTGTGGAGAAGGTCTCTTCATTATTGCACAAGTGTGAAAAAGAATATGGGAGAGCAGGATCTTGCACTCCAACAGACACGGAGCTGTCAATATCCGCACAAAAACATGAGCAGCAACATTAATAAATCAATAAGAGCATAATATATTGAAAATCCTCTGGCAAAAGATCATTAATCAGATCGATGCAAGAGTACAAAATTCAGCTCTCACGCCCATTCTTGCAAGCCAAATTTTTATACATTTTTTTTTTTGTTTTTAACTATTTGTGATTACAGTGGGTAATAGATTTTATTCCCAGTACAGGAGAGAAACAGCAAGCTGACACATTCAATACATTCTAAGAGTTTTACAAAACAGAAAGCATTTAAAATGTGCAGCATGCTTAGCAGTTACTTAAAGGGATAAATTCACATTGATCAACATTTCTTTTTACGAATTTACCAACTGGGATTGGCCTTTTGCAACCCTGAAGTAATTTAACGTTTAAAATAATTTAAATAATAATTCCAGCCTTGCGCACTTAGTCCCAGGTACCATTCAGCTGCAGCACCTCGTGGAATCTTGAATACAGTTTGTGGGGAAGTTTTGGATCTTCAGATATGATATGCTAGTAAAGAATAAAGACAAGAAAAAATTCAAGAAGAACTTATGCAGTCAGAATAGTGAGGATGGGAAGCTCACCAGGTGGTGAGAATAAGACTTGGTAGAAGGTGTATGGATAACTTGGATGCATTTAAGCTTGTATGTGGAGGAAGAAGAAAGAGTTAGAAGGACATGTTTGGATAGGATAGCATGAAAAAAATTCAAGTGGAGCATTATTAAATCCAGGGTGAATTTTGAATCTCTTCTCTAATATTTCCGCTCACAAATTAAGATATTCCTGATGAAAGGGACTGAAGCAAGTGAGGTTCCATTGAGGTTCTTACATTTCATTTTCATTCTAAAATATTCTCCATGTTATCTCGGGAAAACAATTTTTTGCTTGGAAAAGAAAAACAAATGAAGAACACATTCAGTTGGCACCTTTGTGATTAATGATAAGTATAAAATGCACACCCAATAGGTCCCAGGTTGAGGTTATCCACTTTGCTGGCAAGAACAGGAAGGCAGTTTATTATCTGAATGGTGCAAGATTAGGAAAAGGGGAGGTACAATGAGACCTGGGTGTTCTTGTACATCGATCACTGAAAGTAAGCATACAGGTACAGCAGGCAGTGAAGAAAGCTAATGGTTCCACGGACTTGATGGCAGCCTCTGTCTGTCTGTTTTTCTATCTCTTTTTAATTTTTAGTCTGTTTTAAAAGTGCAGGTTTCTTTAGTTTTTCTGTGTGGGGGAGGGGGGTAGGGTAAGGGGGAAACCGTTTCCCAGTCACTTCCTCACGAGGATGTGATTATTCTCCTCCTCGCGTCCTCGCCCCCTCCTCCTCGCGGCCTATCGCGGATTGACGCGGCCATTCCTGCCGGGGACCGGCCAAAGCTTCAGCGGCAGCGCCGCAGCGCTGGATTCACCACGGAGCGGGCGGTTCCTTTCCTGGATCGCCATTTGAAGCTCTGGAGTGTTGGGGCTGCTGCTTCAACATCAGCAGGTGGCGCTAACTTCAACAGCGGAGTCCTGGGACCTTTTGCCGAGGGCGCCAGCGTGAACCTCCACCCGGCGCGGCCTGTGGACTTCGGGAGCCACGGACTCTGGTAGGAAGTGGCCGATTCGGATGTCCAAGCCGTGGAGGTGGTTCTCCAACATCGGAGTTCCATCATCCTGGCGAGAGGGCCTGAACATTGGGCCGTCCGTAGCGGCGACTGCGAGGGGTTCGGAAGCCCCCCGACCACGGGTGAACAACAGAGGACAACAGAGGAGGATGACTGAACTTTGGAGCCTTCCCTCACAGTGGAAAACTTTGATTCCGCTGTGTGGGGATGTCTATGTTAAAGACTATTGTGTTCTGTGCTCTTTATTATTCGAATGGCTGTATGGTGACCACACATTTCACTGTACCAATTGGTACATGTGACAAATAAATGTATCTTGTATCTTGTATCTTGCATGTTGGTCTTCATTGCGAGAGGATTTGAGTTTAGGAGCAAGGAGGTCCTACTGCAGTTGTACAGGGCACTGGTGAGACCGTCCCTGGAGTATTGTGTGCAATTATGGTCTCCTAATTTGAGGAAGGACATCATTGCTATTGAGGGAGTGCAGCGAAGGTTCACCAGGATAATTCTCGGGATGGTGGGACTGACATGATGAAAGAATGGGTCGATTGCGCTTGTATTCACTGGAATTTAAAAGAATGAAAGGAGATCTCATAGAAACATATAAAATTCTTAAAGGAAAAATGTTCTTGATGTTGGGGGAGTCCAGAACCAGGAGTCACAGTTTAAGAATAAGGAGTAGGCCATTTAGGGCTGAGATGCGGAAAAACTTCCTCACCCAGAAAGTTGTGAATCTGTGGAATTCTCTGCCACAGAAGGCAGTGGAGGCCACTTCACTGGATGTTTTCAAGAGGGAGTTACATTTATCTCTTAGGGCTAAAGGAATAAAGGGATACAGGGAAAAATCAGGAACGGGGTACTGATTTTAGATGATCAGCCATGATCATATTGAATGACGGTGCTGGCTCGAAGGGCCAATTGGACTCCTCCTGTACCTATGTTTTTTATGTTTCAATGTTTAGTTGAGGGATAAATGCATATGAAGACGCCGAGAGAACTTCCTTACATATTTCCCAAAATAGTGAAGTGAGGTCTTTATATCTCAGGGAGTGGGCAGACATAGATTGATACCATCTTCGTAGACAGATGTCATTTCCAACATCACTAAACTCACACCAAGACGTGTGATCTGCACTATAACAAGGTTTTCACGGAAGGCTTTAAATCCATGCTCTTCTGACTAATGGGTGAGAGCCCCAGAGGTGAAAAGGCCACGCAGCCATAGATACAGTGCTCGCCATAATGTTTGGGACAAAGACCAATCATTTATTTATTTGCCTCTGTACTCCACAATTTGAGATTCGTAATAGAAAAAATCACATGTGGTTAAAGTGCACATTGTCAGATTTTAATAAAGGCCATTTTTATACATTATGATTTCACCATGTAGAAATTACAGCAGTGTTTATGCATAGCCCCCCTCTTTCAGGGCACCATAATGTTTGGAACACAGCAATGTCATGTAAATGTCATGTAAAAAGTAGTCATGTTTTGGGTTCAGATCTGGTGATTGACTTGGCCACTCAAGAATTGCCCATTTTTTAGCTTTGAAAAATTCCTTTGTTGCTTTAGCAGTATGTTTGGGATCATTGTCTTGCTGCTGGATGAACCACCAGCCAATGAGTTTTGAGGCATTTGTTTTAACTTGAGCAGATAGGATGTGTCTATACCATTCACAATTAATTATGCTACTACCATCAGCTGTTGTATCATCAATGAAGACAAGTGAGCCAGTAACTTTCACAAATGAGGTGGTATGCTTTGGATCTTGGGCAGTTCCTTCGCTCCTCCATACTTTGCTCTGGCCATCACTCTGATATGTTCATCTTCGTCTCATTTGTCCACAATACCTTTTTTTCCAGAACTGTGGTTGCTCTTTTAAGTACTTCTTGGCAAACTGTAACCTGGCCATCCTATTTTTGCGGCTAACCAGTGGTTTGCACCTTGCAGTGTATCCTCTGTATTTCTATTCATGAAGTTTTCTGCATACAGTGGCCATTAACATAGCCACATCTGACTCCTGAAGATTGTTTCAGATCTGTCGGACAGGTGTTTGGGGATTTTTCTTTATTATAGAGAGAATTCTTCTGTCATCAGTTGTGGAGGTCTTCCTTGGCCTGCCAGTCCCTTAGTAAGCTCACCAGTGCTCTCTTTCTTCTTAATGATGTTCCAAATAGTTGATTTTGGTAAGCCTAAGGTTTGGCTGATGTCTCTAATAGTTTTATTCTTCTTTCTCAGTCTCATAGAAACATAAAAACATAGAAAATAGGTGCAGGAGTAGGCCATTCGGCCCTTCGAGCCTGCACCGCCATTCAATATGATCATGGCTGATCATCCAACTCAGTATCCTGTACCTGCCTTCTCTCCATACCCCCTGATCCATTTAGCCACAAGGGCCACATCTGACTCCCTCTTAAATATAGCTAATGAACTGGCCTCAACTACCTTCTGTGGCAGAGAGTTCCAGAGATTCACCACTCTCTGTGTCAAAATTAAATTGACTCTTGACTCTTGACTCTTGACTCTTGAAAAATGTTTTTCTCATCTCGGTCCTAAAGGATTTCCCCTTTATCCTTAAACTGTGACCCCCTTGTCCTGGACTTCCCCAACATCGGGAGCAATCTTCCCGCATCTAGCCTGTCCAACCCCTTAAGAATTTTGTAGGTTTCTCTCATAATTGAAGATTGAAGAAGTTATTTAATTATCTGATTGTTTCAAATCTTGAAAGCAAATAATCTGGAAGAATAAATGGTTTATTTTCTCATGTGTTGGGGAAGATGAAGAATGGCACAAACAATTTCAAATATAGATTAAGATGGTGCATCGTGTTATGCATATTGATTATACACAGAGTTGCAAACTTGACTGTGCAATGACCCTTGCAATGCTCATTTGAATGCATAATCCATTTATACATAATGTGAAGGCTATCTAACCCATTTAAACCCACTTAACCGCGCACAGGATAATGGGATGGGCAAAACACAGCTGATGCCAGATGCAACAGACTGTGGAATGGTATGATATGCATAGTGTAATCCAAAAGTGATCACCATTGAGGGATAAGGGCATTGGAAATTTCAGACCTTTCCATTGCAATTCTGATTGAAAAATACCATTCTATTCAATTATTAATGAACTTATAGAATACATCGAGTCTGAAAACACTGTCACTCATTTCCTACTCGCCACCCCCACTTCCTGAGTATAGCTTTGTCTTTATCAAATGCAAACGTTTGTGGAAAATTAGCATTTCCCTGCTACATATTCAAACCTTGATTACAAGGCAGGGAGAGGGGCCACCAGGGCCTTTTTGCTCCCTCATTAAAAAAACATAGACTTTGATGGCACTCTCCTTCAAATGAGTACGGCTTAGCAGACAGACAAGACATCGTAAAGCAGTTGAGACTGATTTACAAAAGCTACACGTTAAGATTCAAGACTTCCCTTTTAATAGAAAGAACTATTAAACTTAATATTATCACACAGTTGCACAGGACACTGTGCCTATCTGTACTAATGGATGTGTTAGCTGTAGCTCATTAGTAGTACACTTCCTTATGAATCAGAATGTTATAGCTTTCCACTCCAAAAATGGGCAGAAATCCAGATCAAAACAACACCATTTCATGAAATTGGTGTGGTTTATTCACCCAGACAATCAGACAGAATCACTTGAGTGTAGGAAGGAACTGCAGATGCTGGTTTAAACCGAAGATAGACACAAAATGCTGGAGTAACTCAGCGGGACAGGAAACACAAAATGCTGGTCTTATTGTCTCCGACTACATTTTATCTCTGTTTGCTTTGTTGTTAGGCTTTTCCCAGCTAACAATGATCAATTCCACATGTTCCTTGATCTCCACTCTCTTTGTCCTACTTTCACACTTCCTTATGTATATATCTCCCTCTCCCCTGACATCAGGCTAAACAAGGGTCTCGAGCTAAAACATCACCCATTCCTTCTCTCCAGAGATGCTGCCTGCCCCACTGAGTTACCCAGCATGTTGTGTCTATCTTAGGATCACATTGAGTTTCATAGGAACTGAAAAGATTAATGTTGGAAGACTTCATAGTTCCTTTGCAGGGACAAGAGACTGCAGGAATCTGGAGCAAAAAACAAAATGCAAAAATAGAACTCAGCAGATTCGACAGCACAACAGGGATATGTCAATGAGTCCTGATGAGGGCTTTAGCTTGCTGCCATTAAATATCCTTTCTGTCCAATATATAACTTACTAAAACATCCTTCAGTATGTTTCATCCATAACACTGAGGTGGACATGTAATCATCTCCACCAAAATGTAGAAAGCATTTAAGAAAGGCCAACCAGCAACTGTGAAATTATCCGCAAAGCAAAAGTAAAATTGTGACTGATATTTAAGCCACAGCTAATCTTACTGTAGATGTTTTAATTGTTGGACATCGGGTCATCTACATTACAGCGGACATCTACATTACATACATAAGTCTGTACGTGCACTCCTAACAAAGACCCACATTTGTCATCGCAATGGGCTACATCCGTCTCCATTCCATGCTTGCCTATGTTTTATTCTGTAATGCAGAAAGGTCAAACATATTGGTTGCAACATCATTCTCATGACTGGAACCAAGAAGTGACAATTAGTTTCAGAAATACAGATACTTCTTGATCTATGTTAGGGTTCTGTAAACCATTACGCAAGTCAGATTTTACACAAGTTGCAACTACCTTAAAACTAGGTAGAAACAATGAACTGCAGATGCTGGTTAATACACAAAAGGACACAAAGTGCTGGAGTAACTCAACAAGTCAAGCAGCAACTCTGGAGAACATGGATAGTTGACGTTTTCAGGTCGGGATCCTTCTTCAGACTGATTCAGTCTTCTGAGTTACTTCAGCACTTTGTGCTGTTTCATCTTAAAACTAGGTGGTAAAGCCACTGGTCTTCACCAGCGATCCCTCTTCACCAGCGATCCCTCTTCACCAGCTGCCGCACCGTCCGGTTGACGAGGCTGTTGTTGCAGTTCACGTTGTAGCCCCTGGCTGACAGTTCAGGCCGCTGCCATCGACAGGTTGCACTCGGTCAGCCTTGGGGCTCCCTCCCCTCTCAACAGCTGTCGTTTATGTTTGTCAGCCATCGCTTTGCCCGCTCCCCCCTTCACCACCGCCTCCTCCTCCTCCTCCTTCTGTCACTTTGTCCCCTCCACCTTCCCCCTCTCCACCGCCACCTCCTCCTCCCCAAGGTGGAAGATGTCGACGACTCTGGCCAAGGGGGAGGAGGGGGCGGCATGGGGAGCGGGCAAAGTGACGGCTGACTGGAAGAAGCTGCTACTGGTGAGGTTCCACAGAAACCAACACAGTAATGATTAAGTACTTTACTTCTGATTCCATTGTTTGAAGGACAACAATGTGACTTCCTTATTTTCTCAGTTTATTCTTTTCAATTTTGGATATCTCTATTAAATCCCCTCTTTACTTTCAGTGTGGTAAAACTTCTGTTTCTCACAGTTTTTCCCCTTAACTGATGTTCCTTCTGGAATTCACCATGGAATCTAATGTCAACCTACTTTAATGTCGCTTCTGAAAGATGTGCTTCGCGTAGTGATGCACTCCATTTTGTGCTCAGATTTCTAGAAATGGGATTTCAATCTGCTGCTTTCAGCTTCAGAGATGAGAGTGCTTTCAATCAGTCCAAACTAACCCTATATTTACTCTTGGGTGACCACCAACTAGAGTATGGTTCACAGTAACCCAAAAGTTACAATATAATTAAATTTTTCAACTGTGATTCATCCCTTGTATTGACAATTTTGATTGTGCATGGAACATCTTCTCTAGTGTAGGAACTTTGATGAGCACGGTTGCGGAAGCTAGTGATCAGAAGATTACAGAGAGTCGTTTGGATTGTCCTATATTTACCTTTGACTGCTATGTTGCATTTTTGCCAGGTTGGTCCTTCCTGCATTATGGGCACAAACAACTTTTACATCTGAGCATTAACGTACGTGACTACAGGATGCAAAAGAGATTGGGAGCTGACCTCTCATATTGCCCCTGAACTCACCGCTGAGTTGAACGGCAGATTCAAGGAAGTTCTCAGATGCTTGAAAGGGTGTAACTTGCACACAGACAGATGGGAATCCCTGACATGATCACTTTAGGATGGCATTGAGAATCAATGGCCGTGGAACATAGAACAGTACAGTACAAGAGCAGGCTCTTCAGCCCATGAGGTCTGAGCCAAACATGATGCCAAATTAAATAAGTATCTTCTGCGCACACATGATGCATACCCCTCCATTCCCTGCATGTTTACGTATCTTTTTAAAAGCCTCTTAAATGCTAGTATCGTGTCCGATATCACCACCATCCCTGGCAGCACGTTCCTGATGCCCACCACACTTTATAAAACAACTTGTCCCACTCAACCCCTTCAAACGTCCCCCCTCTGACCTGAAAGCTATGCCCTCTAGTATTTGACATTTCTACCCAGGTGAAAATGGTTCTGACTGTCATTCATAATTTAATATACATCTATCAGGTCTCCCCATAACTACCGGTATTCCAGAAAAACAATTGAAGTCTGTCCAACTTCTTTCTCCCTGTAGCTAATATCCCCTAGTAAACTTCATCTGCACCCTTTCCAAAGCCTGAGTAGAATTTGTTTTCATTTTTTTTAGTTTTTAAAGATACAGCGTGGAAACAGGACCTTCAGCCCACCGAGTCCACGCTGACCACCAATCATCCATGCACTAGTGCTATCCTACACACTAGGGACAATTTACAGAAGCCAGTTCAACTACAAACTGCACGTCTTTAGAAAATGGGAGGAAACCGAAGCACCCGGAGAAAACCCATATGGTCATAGGGAGAACATAGAAACTCGGTACAGACAGCACCCGAGGTCATGATCAATTTCAGGTCTCCGGCGCTGTCAGGCACCAACTCTATCTATTTTTTTCACGGTAAATTGTTAAGACGTGGACAGCACCTGAAACAGCAGCGGAATTCAAAGAAAACTTTTAAAAAGTTCATTAATACTTGAACAAGAAATCTATATAAGCTAATGGGACAGAGCATGAGTAAGACAGCTCTAAATACCAGCACACGGCAATGTATCAACAGGCCTACTCCTGTGCTATAAGATTCCTTGATTTTCTGTTTATGGCCAACAGAGGACATTGTTATCTGAGGCCAAATTCATATCTGGGCCCCAAATATAAAGAGGGCATTGTTCTGCATCACTTAGCACCCAGTTCCCATTGTTTTTAAATAATATTCATGATTTGGAAACATTTCTTGTGCTAGGTTCAAGTTACAGGTTTTGTAGGAACATGCTCTGTAAGAAAATTTAATTATCGAAAAATGAAATCTGGCTGCGGTGCTCAACAAACCTAGGAGCAAAAATAACATTTACCTTTCCTTGTCTTTTAATCAATGCTGTCCTTTAACCTAGCACCACTTCCTTCTGTGCTTTCCTTTGCTCTTACAATTTCATCTTCTTTCCCAGCATATCTCATAAATATCTTCAAATTCTGAGGTGATCAGTCTGTAAAAGGATCTCGACCTGAAACATCACCTATTCATATTCTACAGAGATGCTTCCTGACCTGCAGATTTACTCTGGTAGATTGTAAACCAGCATCTGCAGATCCTTGCTTTTTCATTAACACTGTTCTTCTCTCCCCAGATTCTACAACTTCTGAATTTTTTTGAAATCTGATAACAGCACTGGTTTGGCACAGAAGGAAAAGCAGCTGAGGAGGAACTGTTCAGACTTTCTTGTGCTGCTGTCTTGGCTAGAGCCAGCCTGTTTTTAATCACAGGGAGATTAACGTAAAAGCAAGACTTGGCCTGGGAAGCCCTGCAACACTTGAAGGCCACAAAAGGATTTGGAAGTATTTACAAAGCACTTTTCTCTTCTTAGCGTTCAGTATTATTAAAGTACTTGGCCAATCTCACAGCCTCAATCTTACATGTGTTTCACCAGTGCCCCAATCTCACACCCACTGAAGAGCAGATTTTACTACAATTGTGTCTGCCCTTAAATCAATTGTGAAATGCAAAACTAAAACTCCCTTCATTCTCTGTTGGATGCTATATCAGATTAGTTTTGATGGATTTAATTCAGTTATGCTCATGGAAAATGAAACATTTGCCTTTGTATCATGCAATTTGTGACCCGACGATGTCTCAAAATAATTTACAGCCAATTAAATGTCTTTTATAGCTAGGATGCTGTTATAGTGCAATAAATTAGGCAGCTGGTTTGTATAATGCATAGTCCCACAAACCACTAGATTGGCAATAGTAACAAATAATCTGTTATGGTGATATTGGGTGAGGGGGAAACATGTTGAGCCCGCTGGATATAGTGACCATGCCCTCTTACAGCTTTTAGATTTAAATTTAGTTAAGTTTATTGCCACTGGGACTGAGATGCGTGAAACCAGTCAGCGGAAAGACTATGCATGATTACAATTGAGCCATTCACAGTGTATAGATACATGATAAAGGGAATGACGTCATTGCAAGATAAAGTCTAAAGTATAGGTTTAGTTTAGAGATACAGCACAGAAACAGGCCCTTCAGCCCACCGGGTCCACACCAACCGGTGATCCCCACACATTAACACTATCCTACACGCATTAGGGACAATTTACACTTATACCAAGCCAATTAACCTACAAACCTGAACGTCTTTGGAGTGTGGGAGGAAACCGAAGATCACGGAGAAAACCCACGCGGTCACGGGGCGAACGTACAAACTCCGCTCAGACAACACCCATAGTCGGGATCGAACCCGGGTCTCTGACGCTGCAAGTGCTGTAAGGCAGCAACTCTACCACTGTGTCACCGTGCCGCCTGGTTCGATGGTCTCCAGTGAGGTAGATAGTAGCTCAGGACCGCTCTCGAGTTAATAGGATAGTTCAGTTACAGGTAGTTCAATGGGGTGCTCTACGCTCAGCTGATTTAGCCCTATTTAAACACTCATTGCAAAGTGGCACTTACATCAACCTTTAGATATTGCATTGCAGTGTTAAATCAAGTCAAAACAAGTCAAGTGGAATTTATTGTCATAATGCACAGGTATGTTGAGAAAGAGGAACAGGGAAAATCTTGTTTTCAGCAGCATCACAGGCACAGAGACCCGGACAACATGCAACTAATTTTAAGTTTAAGAATAAGGAGTAAGCCATTTAGAACGGAGACGAGGAAACACTTTTTCTCACAGAGAGTGGTGAGTGTGGAATTCTCTGCCTCAGAGGACGGTGGAGGCGGGTTCTCTGGATGCTTTCAAGAGAGAGCTAGATAGGGCTCTTAAAAATAGCGGAGTCAGGGGATATGGGGAGAAGGCAGGAACGGGGTACTGATTGGGGATGATCAGCCATGATCACATTTAATGGCGGTGCTGGCTCGAAGGGTCAAATGGTCTACACCTGCACCTATTGTCTATTGTCTATAAAATAAATTAAACATAAACTATACAGATATTGCATGCAGAGTTCTACAAGTCATTAAATAGACTACAAAAATCAAGACATAGTACAAACACAATTCGAAAAACAATCAAGTCCATGGTAGTGCAAGGGGTGTTCATGGTAGTCCATAGTGTTCCATTATCGAGATAGGATTAGTTTAGTTTATTTTAGTTGTGTTTATTTAGTTTATTGTCACCTGTACCAAGGTCTAGTGAAAAACCTTTTATTGTGTTGTGTTTCAGCCCGAAACGTTGCCTATTTCCTTCCCTCCATAGATGCTGCCGCACCCACTGAGTTTCTCCAGCACTTTTGTCTACCTTCGATTTTCCAGCATCTGCAGTTCCTTCTTAAACCTTTTATTGTGTTGTGTGCTAACCAGTCAGTGGAAAGTGGGAAGTAGCCCTTGCTTTTCCCCTCTCTCCATCCCCTCCCACTTCCCAGTTCTCCCACCAGTCATAAGGGCATGTCCCACTTGCCGATTTTTTTTGGCGTTTGCCGGCATCATTGACTGACGTATCAGGTCACCTTAAAATTTGCGGCATGATGCGGCGGTGAAGCGGCGCGATGATGTTTGACGCGCGATGTTTTTTCAAGCGTCACAACATTTTTTTTGTCGCCGCTAATTTTGAAATGTTCAAAATCTTTTGGCGACACTGATATGACGCCGGCAGTCGCTGAAAAAATCGCCAAGTGGATCAGGCCCTTTACTGTCTCTGACTACATTCTATCTTTGGCCCGCCCACTCCCCTGACATCAGTCTGAAGTAGGGTCTTGACCCGAAACGTCACCCCTTCCTTCTCTCCAGTCGCAGCCTGTCCCGCTGAGTTACTCCAGCATTTTGTGTCTACCAGTGGAAAGACTATACATTATTACAATTGAGCTGTCCAGTGCGGATTGGTTCAAGAACATGATGGTTGTACGAGAGCAGCTGTTCTTGAACCTGGTGGTGTGCATTTTCAGGCTTCTGCACCCCTTGCTCTTTGGTAGAGGGAATGGGCTGGATAGTGGGGATTCATAATATCAGATGCCGTCTGGCTGCGACACTGCATCACGTAGATGCTTTGGATGGTGGAGAGGACCGTGCCCGAGATGAACCATTCTCTGCAGCCTCTTGCATTTCTGTGCATTGGATTGCTGTAGCTAGCCACGATGCAACCAGTCAAGATACTTTCAATAGTGCATTGAATAAGTTTGTTAGAGTATTTGGTAACCTGCCGAATCTCTTTAAATTTCCAAGAAAGTAGAGGCGCTGGCACATATTTTTCTTGATTACATCTATGCACTGGGCCCTGGACAGATCATCTGTGAGGTTAGCAACCAGGAATTTGAAGCTGATGACCCACCAATGAAAACTGGCATGTGGTCTCCTGATTTCCCCTTTCTGAAGGCTCCAAATTATTTTTAGCAAAAAAATTACGATGCTGTAAATATGAGCTAAACAACAGAAATTGCTCAGCAGTTTAGACACGTATCTTTAGCAGTTTCTGTCTTATTTTCCAGATTTACAGCGTTGGTTGTTTTTTTGTTGTTGTTCGATTCCTGACTGGTAACTCAGCTAATACAAATAATTCAAATATACAAATTATAGTGATGGTAGACTACTTGGTCCCTCAAGAATTAAATCTTTTAATAAGTTTTTGACTGATCTGACTTTAATTTCATCTCTGCTTTCTCATCTAATCAATGTATCCTTCTACAGTCTCTTTGTTATCAAGAATCTATCTACCTGTTTTAAAAATATTCACAGATTTGCTTCCACCATATTTTGCAGAAGAGAGGTCCAAAATCGTGTGAGTCAATGAGTAACAAAATTTCACCTCATTCCTATCTGAAATAGTTGAATCCTTATTTTTTTTCAGTTATCCTTCCCTAGATTCTCTTTCAGGAGGAAACATGCTCTCAACATTCACCCAGAGGGATTCCTAAGGATCTTACATTTTACTTTGAAAGTAACGTGGTATTCATGCACGTTTGAGCATAGATAATATTTAGGGCATTAGTTGGCAGTTATTTTTCAAAGCAAAGGCACAGTGAATAATTTAATTCCAGTGTGTGATGCAAACTCACTTTTGCACAGTAGGTTGGAGCCAATCTTGACAGCCCTGACTGACAAACTGTTTTATTAATCATGATTCAAGCGCTGCATTAGTACAGGTAAGACAAATGTCATTGTTTATATGCTTCCCTAAATCAATACATTTCTCTGGCTACTCTGGTCCCACTCTGTTTGTCACTGGTAAGGGTCAATGCCTTTCTTGACTCTGGGAGCTGCTTTCTCAATCTTAGATCCTGCTTCCTCAATCCTTCATCTGAAGCGCAGTGGACAAGAATTTCTCAAAGTGTCAAATCCACACAACCCTAATTTTACCTCACCAAAGGAATGCTATGGACCACCTCTTACACTACCATGGGCATGTTGTTTTCTAATTGTGATTTGCACTAATGTCTTGTTCGTTGTTCAGTTTAGTTTATTGTCACGTGTACCAAGGTACAGTGAAAAGCTTTTTATAGCATGCTAACCAGTCAGCAGAAAGACAATACATGATTACATTCAATCCATTTAAAGTGTGTAGATATATGATAAGGGAATAACGTTTAGTGCAAGTAAAGCCAGCAAAGTCCGATCAAGGATAATCCGAGGGTCATCGAAGAGGTAGAAAGTAATTCAGCACTGCTCTTTGGTTGTGGTAGGATGATTCAGTTGCCTGATAACAGCTGGGAAGAAACTGAATCTGGTGGTGTTACTTTTTCATTCATCTATACCATTTGCCTGATGGGAGAGAGAAGAGGGAGTGGCCAGGGTGTGACTCGTCCTTGATTATGCTGGCGGCCATGCTGAGGCAGCGTGAGGTATAAATGGAGTCAATAGACGTCTCCTTTTCCTTTTCACTGACTTACAGAATTTATGTGTAATACTATGTACAATTTAGGTATAATTTGAGGTTCTATGTGTTGTCTGAGTCTCTATGCCTGTGAAGCTGCTGCAAGCAAGTTTTTCATTGTAGCTGTACCGTTCTTGTGTATGTGACAATAAATACCATTTGACTTAGTCATGGACCTTCTGCCCTGCCTGTGGTAGTCTCTGCAGTTCCCACATTGGCTTCATCAACCATCAGAGAACGCAAAGAGTGGAAGCAAGTTATTCATGATCTGAGATGCTCCTTCAGAGAAGATTCCCCAGGCAATTCCAGTTATTATTCTGCCTTCCCCATTTGTACCTCTTCCTCATCAGCAGTTTATCCCCTCACTTTCGTAATTGCCTCCTCTTTCACCCTTTGCACCCTCTTCACCTTTTGGTGAAAAGGTGAAGAGGGTGCAATCCGGTAGGCGGCGCGGCTCTGGCCAGCAGCGGCCTCTGCAGCCTGTCCGCATTTTTATTATTTTTTGTCTGTGTTTTTATGTAGTTTTTGTTATTTTATGTTGGGGTGTGTGTGTGTGGGGGGGTGGGGGTGGGGTGGGAGGGGGGGGAAACTTTTTGAATCTCTCCCTGCACTGGATACCCGACCTTTTCTCGAAGAGGTCTCAGGTGTCGTTGAGGCCGCAACGAGGAGCTCCTCGGCCTTCCAACAGGAAGAAGACTGGGACTCAGGTGCCCCCTCACCGTTGCCGTCGCGGAGCTGGCCAGGTCCGGAGCGGGTGGAGCTGCCGGAGGAGCGCCTGTTGCTGCTGATGCTGTTAAATTTGTGCTGATGCTGCTTTTTGCTTTTAATTGCTATTTATTTTGCTGCACACTGAATGGAGTCGGAGGCTCCAACGACGGGTCTGTGGACGACGGCGCATGGGATACAATACCGCGGCTCCCTAACAGCTGGGGAGAACCGCTTTTCGGGGCTCTTAACGGCGAATTCTCCCGCCCCAGTTGCTGGGGGGTCGAGAGAGCTCCTGGAGCGGGCCCTACATCACTCGTCCCCCGCTGGCGGCATGGAATGGCCGCGGAGGTTAAATGGAGCGCACATAGGGGCTCCAACACCAAGACATACAGAATTTGTGTGACCTCGCACCACCCGGCGTGGCTTTTCTATGGCCGCGGGACAATCGCCATCGCCAGCCGGGGGCTAGCAAGTTTTGATTGTCTGACATCGGGGGGGGGGACTTAGTCATGGAGCCCTGCAGTGGAGAGATAAGTTTATTTGGCCTTCCATCACAGCAAATGTGGTGGATGTTATTATGATTGAAATGTAATCAGATGTTGTGTCTGGGGTCTATTTGTGTTGTAATGTATGGCTGCAGAAACGGCATTTCGTTTGGACCTCAAGGGGTCCAAATGACAATTAAATTGACTCTTGACTCTCTCTTGACTCTTGTCACTACTCTCTCTTGCCTTCCCCCAATCAGTAATATTCTTCTAACTACTGATGCTGCCTGATCTATTGAGCTTTTTCCAGCACATTTTCGTTCAAATCATTATTTCAAATCTGAATCCTCTGCGGCATTTTGTTTGTGTTTTAACACTGTCTGTCTTTAACCATCTGTCCATTTTTTACTGGCAAATATAATCATAGCTTTACATGAACAGCCATAAGAAAACTCAGCTTAGTTTTGAGTTCAGTCAGACTGGAGAGTTGCCGAGCAACTAAAGTCAAGCTACATTGCATGGTGATTGGTCGTAAGGCATTCCACCTTCTCATGGATATCTTTTTTAAATAAATTATTTTGTTTATGAAGCAACTTGACACAGAATGTTATAACACTTTATGAATTGCTTCTCACAAAAGCATACCAAAAAAAAGTTGAGAGTGCACTGTTTACCATTTATACATAGAGCATCTAACATAGAATAGTGTAGCACAGGAACAGGCCCTTCAGCCCATAATGTTTGTACTGAATGTGATGCCTAGCTGAACTGATCTAATTAGCCTGTACATGATCCATACCCCTCTATTCCCTACACTTCTATGAGCCTATCTAAAAGCCTCTTAAATGCCACTGCTGTATCTGCCTCCACCACCATCCATGACAATGCAATGCAATGACAATGGGATACTGAGTTGGATCATCAGCCATGATCAAATCAAATGGCGGTGCAGGCTCGAAGGGCCTAATGGCCTACTCCTGCACCTATTTTCTATGTTTCTATGATTCTATGTTCCAGGTCCCCCATGAACTGCTGGGTAAATAATTTGCCCCGCACATCTCAATAAAACTTTCCCGCTTTCACCTTTTAGCTATGCTCACTAGTGTGGGGCATTTTCTCCCTAGGAAAAAGCTTCTGACTGTCATTTACCAATGTTTGTCCAGTGTTCATTTTTATCATAAAGCCGTAGAGAAATACAGTGTGGAAACAGGCCCTTCAGGCAACCGAGTCCAGAGTGAAATGTTTACCAGTGCTAGCCCAGATGGCAGAGCCACTGCTTCACAGCTCAAGAGTCTGAGGCTCAAACCTGATCTTAGGTGCGTGGAGTTTGCACTTTCCTCCTGTGTCCGCCTGGGCTTCAGTTCCCATCTCAAAGACATGCGGGTTGGCCGGTTAATTTGTCACTGTACATTGCCTGCAGTATGAGGGTGAATGGTAGAATCTTGGAGGAGTTGATGAGAATGTGTGCAGAATGAAAAATGGGATAGTTGTCATGGAGACAATGGCCAGAAGGGCCTGTTTCCACAAAGAGAGCACTCACCGTGAGTGTGAAGGTGGTGCATCTCCCTGTGGCTCTGTAATAAAACTAAACACTGGACAACTTCTGCAAGTTCCAGTTATCTGCAAGTGTTGCTTTGGGAAGCCTGGGCCCTGGAGTGAGTTTGGAATCCACCACTTTCAAACTCACTCACTTCTTCTTCTTCTTGCTTGCGTTGGAGTCAGCAGAAGTCCACAGCAGGGTGATGCCATCCGGATCGACATCCGTAGGTGCCCGCCCTAAAAAGGGCGCATGCTCCGGGTTGGCGCCCAGCTGCGGCGCTACTGCTGCCTCTGTTTGCTGTCGTTCGCCTGACTGAGGTCAGTTGACAGGGCTCACCACGGGGTGGTCGACAACATGACTCACTCGCTGAACTAACGATCGAAGCAAATAAAACGGAACAAAAATATAAAAAAAATACAGGAACACTCAACAGGTCAAGAGAGTCCAAGTTTTTAAGTCGATGAAGGTCATTGACTCTGTTTCTCTCTACTGAACCCGACTGACTAAGTGAAGATTTTCTATATTTTCCCTCTGAATTAGGGCTGATATCCGAGGGAAATTAGCAATTTGTGGAGCTGTTAATCAGCCCTGATAGTTTAATTCTCCCATTACACACCGAAGGAGTAATTCAAGCTGAACTGGTGCCACTGGAGAGGTGGGACGTCAGTCATGTTCACTCTATCATGAGCCTAAATGAGACGTGTCAGAGGTGTACTCGATTCTGCAGGCACATACCGTGTCTAATTCTCCCTCACTCTACAATGTTACACTCTACAGCTAGTGCTGCTGCTCTGCAGCTCCAGCAACACAAGTCCGATGGATGCTGTGTGTGCAGTTTGCAACTTCTCCCTGTGACTGTGTGAGTTTTCCCCTCAGGCACTCTGGCTTCCTTCCACATCCCAAAGTAGTGCAGGTTGGTGGGTTAACTGGTTACTGTAAACTGCCTTGCTGCAGATGGGTGGGAGGAAAGCCAGAAAGGTGTCAATTATCATGTAGGGACAAATAACATAATGGGCTTTAAGGAAGCAAGTGGAAGAAATGGGGTTGATGAGATTGCTATGAGACTTAATGGGTCAAATGGTCTCTTGAGTTATAGGGAGATATGAAATTATGAAAAATTTACAGGCTCACATGCCCAGCAAATTCTAAGCAGTGGGGAGTACACGGAGGTGGGGAACTGGTGCCTTGCTGGTCTATATTACTCATTCATACAATATCCATACAAGAACAGAAGTAGGCATTCCAATCCTTGCTTGCCTGTTCAGCGTCATTTACTGAAGAGAGGTTGGTAGATTCTATAGATAGGGAGACCAAGGGAACCCTCACCACAGTTTCTATAAAGAGCTGAGATATAGATCGTTCACGATCTAACAGGAGGGAGGAGGCTGGTGCACATCAAGAAGGAATCTTGCATGAGGTCACGAGTTAGGGATGACCACCTTTCCAGGGCGTTAGGGCTCACATGACTATATCCCAAAATCAATCAACAGCCAAAAATCAATGGAGATTAAATTAAATACCATATTAGTTGATAGGGATTTCCTCACAGGGGGTCTTTTGTGAAGTTAGCAATGCGCAGACATTTGGAGATTCCCACATACCATTCAAAGATGGGAAAATCAAAACACATGTATCATGACTGCATGAAGACATAAAAGTGAACATTTACTGAATAGTTGATGGCATTACTTTCCACAGTGATCGCCAAATATACTTGTAATTATATATTGTACGTACTTATTAACTCCTCAGACAGTGGACTTAACAATATGTCATCTGCCGTGTCAGAAAGAGAGGAACAACTGCCAACTCCCTGCCGCATTGAAACAAAACAGAAATGGTTACTAGGGAGCAATTTCACGACTGTAAACCTCCTTGCATTGTACACCATTCAGGCTTCATTCCAGTTGTCTATGACATTATTGAACCACTGCTTCAGATTACAGCTGAGCAATCTCTTTCTTGACATTTTGTATGACTTGAGTCATCAGCACTTTTTAAGCAATCAGTTGCAAAGAATTACAATTAACAATAGTTTCAGTCCGTCTCTTTCAAAACTTGAATAGTTAGCTAAAAAGGTACTTGTTTGCTACAAATAATTTGAAGAACAGAGTATGAAAAGCAAAACAAGAACTGCAGTTCCTGGAAATCTGGAATGGAAACAAGAAATACTGTAAATACTCATTGGGTCAGGCAGTTTCTGTGATGAGTGAAACAAAAGCAATGTTTTAGGTCAAAGGCTATAAGAACTGGAAAAGTGGAAAACAAGTGTTTTCGGGCAAGAGGAAGGGGTGGAACAAACAAAGGAAATTATATGATAGGGTGAAGACTATGGGAATCCAGGTAATACAATTGTTACTCTCTAGGGTGGGTGCTCAAAGCATTACAATCAAGGCTGATCCATCTGCAGATGGGAGTAGAGGGGGTGAATGAGGGCAAAAGAGTAAATTTTTAACTTTGAGGTACAGACCTAAGTTGTCGCAAATCTGAAATAAAAGAGATTGATGGTGATACACAGCATGTCAGATCGCATCAGTGAAAAGAGAAAAACTGAGTTAATAGTACAGTGGATGGAACTTACATCAAAATTGACCTGTTCTAACACAAGCAGGGATGGCCGGTTCACCAAAGTTCCGTCCTCATTCGACAGCTCATACCTCTCTATCGACAGCTCTTCCAGAAAGCCAGATGTGATGAGCAAGCATTTGTCACATTTTCAAAGGTGACATCTACGTAGATGAAAGAAAGGGTGGCACAGTGGCACAGTGATATAGTTGCTGCCTTACAGTGCCAGAGACCTGGGTTTGATCCTGAGTACGGCTGTTTGTCTGTACAGAATTTGTACATTCTCCCCATGACCTGCGTGGGTTTTCTCCAAGATCTTCGGTTTCCTCCCACATTCGAAAAACGTACAGGTGTGTAGGTTAATTGGCTTGGTATGAATGTAAATTGTCCCTAGTGTGTGTAGGATAGTGTTAGTGTGCGGGGATCACTGGTCAGTGTGCACTCGGTGGGCCGAAGGGCCTGTTTCCACGCTGTATCGCTAAAATAATTTAAACACATTGACAATATATGGGTCACTTGGACTTCTTGTTTCCACCTAGGTTTCCACCTTTTACCTTTGTTCTAACCAAATCTCTCCCAATTTATAATATACATCCTCCCATCCCCACTGGTTTCCCACCCGATAAAAGCCAATTAACCTGAAGCGTTCATTTGTTCCTCTCTCAGTTGATGCTGCCTGACCAGCTGAGCTTTTCCAATTTATTTTTAAATGATACCAATGAAATTTATGATATAACTTGAAAATAAAATGTTTCTCATTTCATTTATTAAATTATTGATAGGCATATTTGTTCCTTTATATTATTTTATTACCACACAACATGTTGTTGCATCGACGTGGGGATGTGGTGTTGCAGTGAATGAAGAAACGTGTATTTATTTAACACATTTCATGTATAACAACATCCCAATGTGTTATGGAGCTAATGAAGAATTTTTGAAGTGTGATCACTGTAGTAAAGTAGGAAACCCATCAGCCAATTTATATACCACAATTTACAGTAATGAAATGAAATACCAATTATGTTTTAATGATGCTGTTGAGAAAAGAATTGAATAGGACACATGTCTTTTCAAAACAGTACCACTGGATCACATATGTTCACATGTGTAAGCAGGTGAAGCTTTGGTGTAAATAAGTAAATGCCGGCAGCTCCGATTATGATGGGCATCTCAGCATTGCACTGGGAACGTCGAAGAGAATAACTTGATCAATTCCATCATTATTCCATGTTGATTCCAAATAAAATAAATTTAAATTTGCTAAGCACTGTTCCTGATGATATTATCAGAACATCTGGGCCAAGAAGCTACTGAATCTAACTGCAATAGGAAGCTGAATAACTATTTTGGGACAGGGTCATTGACTGTGTACACATAATTATCACGCATTATCTCACCACCGAGAACATATTGACATCTAGCTTCCAGCTACTTCCCCTTACACAGATGCAATATAATGCAGAATATTCCAATACTTCAGTACCAGCTAACTGTTGCCTCTCCCCTACCTTCTAATCACCCCCCCCCCACCAGAAACCAACCAATGAGCACTCTGACTGACACCATTGCAGAAAGAAAACATATTTAGAAGCAGGGCAAGTATCTATTTTATTGCAGTCAGCCTCCATTAAACAGTTTTTTGCTATGCATGTTCTTCCCATTTCTTCCATCCCAGTTAAGCATGCCTACCCTGACAGACACGGCATGGAAACAGGCCCTTCAGCTCACTGTGTCCGCACTGACCATCAATCACCCGTTCACACTAGTTCCATGTTATCCCACTTTTGCATCCTACACACTAGGGACAATTTACAGAAGCCGATTAATTTATAAACTTCCTCGTCTTTGCAATGTAGGGGGAAAGCGGAGTCCCCTGGGAAAACACACATGGTCACAGGGAGAACGTCCAAACTCCACACAGTCAGCACCTGTAGTCAGGATTGAACCCAGCTCTCTGGCACTGCGAGGCAGCAACTCCACCGCTACTCCACTTTCAATCTATCGTCGTGGCTATCCCTCGAGGTCAAGGATGATGGTCTACATTCCGTTATTTTTATGGACTCTCAAAACCTGGCTATGTCAAAACCTGGCTTTGAAAGTTCTTCGGCATTTAGGCATAGTTTCGCTACTTGATGGTTTTCGACCGCATGATGGTGATCCCTCTGGATGTGGCTTTCCAGACAGGACGATGCAAAGCAGACTATTTTTAGAGCACCTTTTCTAGCCCCTTCCCAGTTCAGGGTGAGCAGAGTGGATCCTAAATAGGGCTGCTCAGGCATGAATACTGCTGCTGAAAACTTTCCTGCTTCTGTCCAAAGTTGAGCAAATGAATCAAGTATTCACCGCTTCCGTGCCGGTTCTTGACTAGGAGCTTCCAGCCATCACGTCGCCCTGCCCCGATCGTCGAAAGCCTTGAGAAGTTTTGAGCTGCTCACAGAGCCTGTGCGTGTGTTTGTTTAATGTGTACTTGATGTTCCACTCTAAGAAGCACACGACCCTTCATAAATCAATCAAGTAATTCCAATGGCAAGGGAACCAAGATGATTGGAGCTGATAGAACTGCTGCATCCTTCATCCGCCTTCACAGCCGTTGTTCAAGATAACTATGTCCACCTGGTCCACCGTTGAGATCTTGTAGGTTGGATCGTTCTTAGTCTGGACCCTCATCCTCGACCTTAGCGCCATGGGTGGCCCGACCAGAAGCTGGTGCTTCCGACGGCATCGCTCTTGGAATCATGGGGGTATGCAAGCCTCTTCACCATGACAAGGTAAATGATCTGAAGATTCAATCTATATACCTTCCATGGCTTTACATACCTCTGCTAGATCCGCTCACTATTCCCTTTGTCCCAAGTTAAAAATAATAGAAACCTGTTTTTTAAATGGTAAGAGATTGGTGTTAAGAGGGAACATGGCGTCTTTGTCGATGAATCACTGCCAACTAATATTCACGCCCAGGAAGCTATTAGGAAAGTAAAAGGTCTGTGGCTTTTATTGCAAGGAGAGAAAGATTTTGCTCCAATTATATGGGTTCTTAGTGAGATCACATCTGGAACATTGTGAACGTCGGCCTCCCCACGCAAGGAAGGATACACTTGCAATTTAGAGAGTACAGTACAGCAGAGATTCATCAAATTCAGAACACAGAACAATTTAATTTCATTTTTTAGTTTAGAGATCCAGCGGGGAAACAGGCCTTTCGACCCACCCAGTCCGCGCCGACCAGCGATCCCCGCATATTAACACTATCCCATGGAACACTAGGGACAATTTTTACATTTACCAAGGCAAGTTACCTACATACCTGTACATCTTTGGAGTGTGGGAGGAAACCGAAGATCCTGGAGAATGTATTTGGTGTGTTTTGTTGCTTTTTAGTGGTATGACAATATGGCAAATCAAATTTCTCATATGTTGCAAAACATGCTTGGCTAATAAAGTATGATTATGATTATGGAAACCCACGTGGTCATGAGGAGAACGTACAAACTCCGTACAGACAGCACCTATAGTCGGGATCGAACCTGGGTCTCTCGCACTGCAAGCACTGTAATGCCCCTGCCCCACTTAGGAAACCTCTGGAGACTTTGCGCCCCACCCAAGGTTTCCGTGCGGTTCCCGGAGGTTGCAGGTGGTTGCTGGAGGTTGCAGGTAGTGGAAACAGGTAGGGAGACTGACAAAAACCTCTGGGAACCGCACGGAAACCTTGGGTGGGGTGCAAAGTCTCCAGAGGTTTCCGTTCAGGTTTCCTAAGTGGGACAGGGGCATTATAGGCAGCAACTCTACTGCTGCACCACCATGCCGCCCTATAAAATGTTCGGCCTATGATGTCTGTGCTGAACATAATGTCAAGTTAAATTAATCCTTTCTGTCTGCACATGATCCAAATCCCTCCTTCCCCTGCATATCCATGCACATATCTAAAAGCATCTTAAATGCTACTATTCCACTACCACCACTGGCAGCGTATTCCTAGCACCTACCACTCTCTGCATCAAAAAGCTTGGTCTACATATCTCCTCTTACCTTAAAGCTATGCCCTGTATTTGACATTTGCACCTTAGGAAAAGATTTGCACTGTCTAGCCTATTTATGCCTACATTACTAGTATAACTATTAGGTTTCCCCACACCTGTTGATACTCCAGAGAAAACAATCCAGAGAAAACAAAAGGAGAAGTTTGTTCAACTTCTAATAATCTAAGAGCTAATAATCTCTAATTATTGCAACTTCCTAGCAAACCTCTTCTGTACCATCTCAGGAGTTAGGAGGGAGAGATAGATCAGCCATGATTGAATGCTGGAGAAGACTTGATGTGCCGAAAGGCCTAATTCTGCTTCTAAAAAAAAAAATGAAATGATTCAATTAATTGTCATTGTCAGTGTACAGTACAGAGACAACGAAATGCATTTTTAGCATCTCCCTTGAAAGGGAGACACAGGGCGTCGCGGTGTGCCCGCGCCTGCCGCCGTAATTACATTCCATTACACACAGGCAAAGGTGGGTGAAGTGTCTTGCCCAAGGACACAACGACAGTATGCACTCCAAGCGGGATTTGAACCGGCTACCTTCCGGTCGCCAGCCGAACTCTTAGCCCATTGTGCTATCTGTCGCCCTCAAAGGTTCTATCACATGAACCTTTGATCTCTCCAAAGCCTCCACAACTTTCCTCATCAGGATGACCGGAACTGCACACAATACTCCAAACGCAACGTGATGTGCACACAATATTATTATCAACCCCAATGTCATTGAGATATGATATGAAACCCGAACACCTGTAGAAAATCCATGTGGTCAGAAGGAGAGCATGTGAACTCCACACAAACAGCACCAGAGGTAGGCGGCGGCGACTCTCGTCAGCAGCGGCCTCTGCAGCCCGTCCGCGTTTTTATTATTTTTTGTCTATGTTTCTGTGTAGTTTTGTTATTTTTTGTTGGGGGTGTGTGTGTGGGGGGGGTGGGGGTGGGGTGGGAGGGAGGGGGTAACTTTTAAATCTCTCCCTGCACGGGAGACCCGACTTTTTCTTGTCGGGTCTCCGTTATCGTTGGGGCTGCAACGAGGAGCGGCCTCCAACAGGAGAAGACCGGGGACTCTGGTGCCGACGACTCACCGTCACCGTCGCGGAGCTGGCCGAGTCCGGAGCGGGTGGAGCGGTGGAGGAGCGCTGCTGCTGCTGTGGCCCGACCTCCGGAGATTCGGAGTCTGCAACTGCGGGTCTGGCGGACGGCGGCACCGGGAGCCCGCGGGTCCCTGGAGGGAGACCGCTTTTCAGGGCTCTCGCAACGGCGACTTCTCCCGCCCGAGTTGCGGGGTTGAAGAGCTCCTGGAGCGGGGCCTGACATCACCGCCCCGCGCGGCTTGGAATGGCCGCGGGACTCCGCGAGCGCACGCCGGGGGCTCTAACACCAAGACCCGGTGTGCGACCTCGCACCACCCGGCGTGGCTTTAATGGCCGTGGGACAATCGCCATCGCCAGCCGGGGGCTTTGACTTTGACTCTGACATCGGGGGTGGGAAGAGTGCAGTGGAGAGATAAGTTTTTTTTGGCCTTCCATCACAGCGATGTGATGGATGTTTATGTAAATTATGTTGTGTCTTGGGTCTATTTGTTTGTAATGTATGGCTGCAGAAACGGCATTCTCAAGGGGTCCAAATGACAATTAAATTGAATCTTGAATCTTGAGGTCACAATTTAGTCCTGGGTTGGCAGGTTTTATATAAGGTGTGATGTTAGCAGACTGGCCCATAATTCTTGTTTAGAAGAATGAAATATACAAAAACCTCAAAGGATGGTAGGATATTTCCCAGATGTCGATCCCTCAAAAGATGCGGTTGGCCATTCAGAACATGACTACCCTTAGGAGCCAAGGATTTTCAGTCACTGCGGATATTGACGAAGATCCATTGATATTAAGGAAATCAAGCCAATGTGATCAGTGGAGGAAGGTGGTGATATAGTAACCAATCTACCATGATTGGCATGAGGTACAAAATGGATTCAACCTTTACTTATGCTCTTCACTCCATCTTTTCCAAACTACCCAGATAGCTAAAGTCCCTCCTTTATGGAATAATTTTCATAAAATTCAGCACCCTTTCTAAATGTTTACCTCTTTCCTAAAGTGTTCCACTCTAGATATAATAATGTTGTTTAATAAATGTTGATCTTGAATTCTGTACCATATTCTCTGTCTCTATTTACAAAATACCAAGATATTGATTTATTTACTTGGCCACTCTCTCAACATAGATACCACTTATAATAAACATCACACTATATGCACATGTTATTGTATTTCTTTTAAAATTATGCCATCTATTTATATTACCTCTCCTCATTCTTCCCACCCAAAAGGGTGGAACAATGTTGCAGCTAGTATAGATACTGTCTCACAATGCCAGGGACATTGGTTTAATCCTGATTTCTGGCACAGTCTATGTGGCGTTTGCACATTCAGTTGATGCAGTCTATGCAAAGAAAGATGTAGCTAAGATTCTGTTTCAGCTAAAAGTTGATCAAGAGGAGGTATCAGAAAGATCAAATGCACTAAAGCAAGGTTGGTCATGACCCTCACTGAATCTGAAGATACTGTTAGTCGAACAGCAGCCCCCCGTGTGGCAACGGGGAGGAAGTGGGCCCCATCTGAAGCCATTCAGAGTGCTGTCTGCTCTTCATTTCTGGGATATGGTTGGCCAAGTCCCTGATGACCCCAATGACGTACCTACCCTACCTTTCACCACTCCAATCCCACTGCAAATAGCAAGAGTGCCGACCTATTACGGGGATTGAAACATCAAGTCCTATTAGCTCTACTGTATAAATCATCTGATCTAGATGGGATTCCTTTGGGTGGGTTTCCATTGGGTGCTCTCCCACATCCCAAAGTCATTGGGCTTTTAGGTAAATTGGCTGCTGTAAATTGCCCCTGGTATGTAGACAAGTGGTAAAATCTGGGGAAAATAGATGAGAATGTGTAGAGAATGTAAAAATTGGATAATGTAGGATCAGTGTAAATGGGTAGTTGCCTCACTGGGCTGAAGGGGTCAGCATTGACTCTAAAATGTAACACTTTGCATTCCTCAGCATCAAATGACATCTGTCCGCAATCACCTACCAGCCTGTCTTCTCTATTAGTATCCTGCTCACAGTTCACTGTGCCTCCAAGTTTGTTATCATCTGAGATTGAAGATTATGCCTGCTCCACACGTCCAAATATTTAGTAAACATTATAAAAAGCAGTAGTCCTAACATTGACCCATGGGAAACTCTACTGAAAACTATTACTAATCTGTTTCCTGTTATATCGCCAATTTATATCCTTGCTGCTACAGCTCTTTAAATAACATTGGCTTTCAATCTTGATGACTCGCTAATTACATGGCACCTTATCAAATGGCTTTTGGAAGTCCATTTATATTAACAAACACATTTCCTTCATTAAAACCATTGTTACTGTAAAAAAAAAAAACTACTATCAGGTTAGACATGATATTCTGTGCACAAAGTCATTCTGGCTTGCCAATCGGTTGAAACTTGTCCAAGTAATTGTTGAAAGTCTGTCCCTAATTATCATTTTGAGAACTTTCCCTCACTGCCAAGGTTAAAAGGACTGATCTGTGGTTACTGGGTTTGTCTTTACACCTTTTCTTAGCAAGGATGTGATATTTGCACTTTTCCAGTGCTCAAGAACCACCGTGGAGCATTTTGATGTTTGGAAGGTAACAGCTAAAGCTTTTGCAATATCCTCTCAACCACCTAGGGCGCATCCCATCTGGACCAGGTAATTTATACAGTAACTGCAGCTGATCTTTCTAATACCTCCTCTTGATCAACTTTTAGCTCAACCAGAATCTTAGCTACATCTTCCTTTGTTTAGACTCCATCAACATCTCCTTCTTTCGTGCCAAGATTATTCGGTATCTCAGTCATACTGTCCACGAACAGATTTATTTTTGGTCTCTTGATCGGTCCCTCATTGAACGATATTTAAAATCCAAAAAGACATTCCTAAAAGTTATTTTTGGATTCTTTTTTATGCTTGCCACCCCTATTTTCTCATCTCCTTTATTTTCCTCTCTTATTTCTTTCATTACCCACCTTCTGAAATTTAGGTAAACGGTCTGGTTGTCACTTGTGTTGAAAACTTAATGTCTGTCATTTGTTTCTTCTCTGCTGTTTGCTTTTACTCTCCAACTTCATGGCCAACTGGATATGTCTTGTTTTAATTTCTCCTCCGTTTCACTCTTCACTTTAAAAACCTTCTGCTGCTCAATTTTACTTCGGAGTCACGTGAGTGACTACGTGAAGAACCCCGCCAGGACGCATGCATGTTATCGCTACACGCATTGCAACGAATCACAGCAGGGGGAACAACGTTCCCCTAGCGGCAAAATTTGAAAGCCAGGAACAGCAGGGAAGAAGACTCTGCGTTCCAGAATTTGAAAGTCGGGAACAGCAGGTAAGAGACTCTGCGTTCCTTCCACTTACCTTTTAGGTGGAGACATGGACCGGATCCACGAAGGCTACGGGAAAGCTGGCAGGGCAGAACCGCTGAGTTGCGGGCAGCCGGCAGCAGCGGCAAACGGCACGCTGATCTCCCGTAATGGGAACAGCTGTGCCTGACTTCGCTCCCGCGCCGGCCCCGGCCGGTCGGGAGGGGTAAGCATACACAGAGTCGTTGACTCCAAGGAGTCCAACACTGAATAGCCGCGAGCGGCCAGTGCCCGTGTGCACTGGCGGCCGGTTGGAGCAGCTATAGGAGCAGCCGCGAGTGGCCAGTGCCCGAGCGCACGTGAGCCGGTTGGAGCGGCTGGGAGCGGGGATCCAAGCAGCTGCGAGCGACCAGTGCCCGTGTGCATGGGGGTCGGTTTGAGTGGCTGCAGGAGGATCTAAGCAGCCGCGAGCGACCAGTGCCCGTGTGCATGGGGGTCGGTTGTAGCGGCTGCAGGAAAAACAAAGCAGCCGCGAGCGGCCAGTGCCCGAGAGCACGGGGGCCGGTTGGAGCGGCTGCAGGATGGGGCAACAGCAGCCGGGAGTGGCCTCTGCCCGAGAGCATAAGAGCCAGTTGGAACGGCTGCTGGAGGAAATACCCCAAAGTGGCAGGAGATGGAGGCTAGCCACAGTGGGCAGATAGTAAGCCCCACAGCAGTACCTCTTGTAGGGCTGCACAGTGTTTCTCACTCATCAAAGGGGAACACCGAGAGTCAATCCTTGGAGTGGCTGCAGGAACTGGAGCAGGAGCAGCCTCAGGAGGAGCGGCTTCAGGAGCAGCCGCGATGGCCAGTGACCATGTATGTGCATTGGAGCCGGTTGGGTGCCCGAGAGCATCGGGACCAGCTGGAGCGGCTGTTGGAGCAGGTAAGTGGCAGCTCCATGAGATGGAGACTAGTCACAGAGGGGCAGCTAGTAAGTCCTACAGCAGTACCTCTTGTAGGGCTGCACAGTGTTCTCCCTCATCAGAGGGGAGTATAGGGGGTCAATTTTGGGCTGCACTTGAACAGGGGAGCAGAACATACCCCTAGTACACATAGGGTGCAGAAAACATATTGGAAGACACTTACCATCAGGGAACTGCAAAACCTGAATGTTCCCAGTATCAACCTAAACATGGTAGGGCAGGGAATTGAAATGAAAGAAAGTTCTAGTCCTAACAGCGGGACAGGATTGGCCGCACTATACACAAAAGACATCTAACTAGATCACCAGGATGCACTGGCCTTATATGCTAATCTGGAACCTCCCAACCTCCAATATTAAAATTTGGAGGCATCTTATCTTAACAGGGAAAGAACTTCACATAGAGGGAACTGGGGCACATTAAGGAATGTCTTAAAATCTACTTCCTGGGAAATGCGCTAACCCTCATCACAGACACCGGCACCTCAACGACCACGGAGGATGCCGAAATAGTAACAAACCTACTTATAGTAACCATGGAGGAAGGTGGGTTTGACTCCTTACGAGGTTGGTGGGAGATAACAGATCTATCTGTATGCATAGAATTATTTCTATCGTCACTTAAATTTCAGATGTATAGGGGTATACCTTAGAATTATTAATTACATTATCCTCCAGTTCAGCATGTACCAAACTGAATGTTCATGCTTACAGGGATAGAAACAAACTTAAGCGCATACTGAACTACAGTGCCCATATAAATAGGAGTTATGGAGGACATCCAACACGAATCACAGGAATTCGTGTCCTAAATATCCTTATCATAATATAGAGGTGGTTGCCACTTCATCTTAGTTTTGACTAATTTGAATACTTCGTACTTTATATTCATTACAGATGGGAACCTTTGGTGCAACAAAGGTATTGATCCTAGGGTACTACATGGCAAGCATTGTATTAAAATATGCTTGCTATGTAGTACTCATTGGAGGTGCCCACAGATGTATTTAACACAACAGATCATCTGCGGTTCACCATTAACACAGTTCACATGGCAGTGACTTTGCCGTAAGGAAGAGTACAGTCTTAATGGATGCTTGCAGGGAACAAAACCATCCACCAGACTGGTAGTAGAATATTGGCATTAGGGGCTGTGTGCCAGCCACATGATATCGTGACCTTTACATAATCAAATTACTGAGCGCAAACACGCGTCACTCAATAATTTATGGGGGGGGGGGGGGGGTCATTCTGACAGACTAATGAAGCAACCAACAGAGGCCACTATGGTACAAAAATGGTGGAACATACATTAGGCTTGTTCCTAACCAAACGTTAACAGTTACCCGTCTATGGAACCACATACTGATGGGCCTTGGATTGGGATGCTACTAATCCCATCTCCAGCTGTACAGGAGGCATCACTACTAACGTTGGGCATATATACCTGGGGAAGTGAGTGTAGCCATGGCTTTAAGTCATATTGTTTTGGGTTATATCACCAGTATGTTAGACTACAAATTGACAACACCACCGAGGTAGCATATGTCAACCATATGGGTAGAAACATATCGACACCATGTGACTAGCTGGCCAACACTATTTGTGAATTGAATTAATTAAATTGAATCCTTTATTGTCATTCAGACCTTTCGGTCTGAACAAAATGTTGTTGCCTGCAGCCATACATGTAATATAACAACACACAATAAACACAAAATGGGCATCCACCACAGTGAGTTCACCAAACACCTCCTCACTGTGATGGAGGCTAAAGTCTTAGAGTTACTGTCTCTATTAATCTGGATTAATAGCGTATCCAGATAGAGATTTGGATACCAGCTACCAACCACCAGTGAAACTGAATTTAGTGGCAGACATCATGTCACGCTAGTCTAAAAACACTGTATGGATGTTGGATAAAATATGTATTGCTGGAACAGCACGGTATGGAACACCAGATAACGACCTATTCACATCCATGCTCTTACCAGTTATCAAATTATGTTCTTGGGAGCCAGAACCTGGGGCAGTGGTTCAGATGTATCTTCGCTGATTGGGGGATCATTTATGCATCCCTCCCTTTGCCTCATCAGTCGGGTATTTAGGAAGAAACAATAGACTCCACGTCTCGAATTTTGATAATACCTGATTGCCCTACGCAACCATGGGTCCGGGTGATATCAACATGGGTCAGAACCATACATCACCATCTATCATAGACCTAACTTACTGGTTCTTCCCGCACTAGGGGAGTTACCCATGTCACTATTATATATTAACCTATTTATTTTAGAGTTGAAAGCACCTCTTCTACACCTGGGACTGACGGACCGAATGCGGAATTATTTCAGCGGGTCACAGACAGTCCACCCAAACATCAGTACTTGGTATCATCTAGGTACGGGAAGTACTGCCACAACTATAATCATCACCCACAGATCTATGAACATCCCATCTGTTCTGGAATTCCTGGCAAGCCTCCATTACGACGAGAGGCTCAGTCATAGTGCCATCTACTGCACCAGAAGTGCTCTGTCAACATACCTGTCAAAGGTACAGAACCGCATTCCGTTGGGACACACCCTGGTAACCAAACTCATGAGGGGCATTTTAAAATTAATCCTCAAGAACCAGGTACTCCCAAATATGGGATGTGAGCATTGTACTGACCATGTTAAGAAACTGGTCTCCAGCTACAGCTCTGTCCCTACGGAAACTGACTATAAAAACAGTCATGCTGATGGTCCTGGTCACTGCACAAAGGGTCCAGTCACTACAGAAAATAAGGTTGGACAACATGATTAATTCATCTGGAATTTAATTTTCACATCAATGTAATAGTCATAAGGAACAGTCAGGGGTCAGCAGGCCTAAAAAAAAAATAAAAGAAACAGAATTCAGGGCCTACCCTACAGATGGTCATCTCTGTATTATAACACACTTACTATCATACCTGAAGTATACTAAGATCATCAGAGGGAAAAAATGTCACTTTAATCAGCTACTAACAGCCACTCAAACAGTGACAGTCCAGGCCATCTCTAGATGGCTAAAACAAGTCCTAAACAGGCTGGAGTGGGCACTAGCATTTCAAATCTCACTCCACTAGGGCTACAGCTACATTGGCAGCTATGAAGTTGGAAGTACCAATGGACTAATCCTCAAGACAGCAGGATGGTCAACGGATAAACTTTCCAACGACTTTATAACAAACCAGTCATTGAACCTGGAACATTTGCAGAAACAACTTTAAGTTCTGTATATAATTTACCCCAGAAATAGGGGCAATAATTGGTTAATATTTTTACTATTGGGTTTCAATATCGTATTGATGTCTAATAATGTTAACTTTATTCTCCCCAAAAATCAAGGCAGACGTGATGCATGGACTCGTTCCACGGCATGAAATCACAGAGCTTTAAAATCTTCACGTAGTCACTCACGTGACTCCGAAGTAAAATAGTACGATTAAACGAGAACTTACCAGTTTGAAGTTTGATCTTTATTTTATGAGGAGTAACGTTGAGGGAATACGTGTCCTCCACTCCCACCCTTGATCATATCTTGAACTGGTATCTCTTCTCTAATCTTACTATGTTTAGTCATTACAGTTATCTGTGATTTCACACAGCTGCTTTGAAGAATGACACGCATGCATCCTGGCGGGGTTCTTCACGTATTCCCTCAACTTTACTCCTCATAAAATAAAGATCAAACTTCAAACTGGTAAGTTCTCGTTTAATCTTACACTATTATACTTCTGACAGCCATTTTGACTCAGGATTAAAACAAATCTGGTCTTGATAAATCTAATTCCACCTCTTACATTATTGTTTTCTCTAATTATACTTTTATACTCATGTCTTGTCTTTTACACATTCTTATTTGTTTTAGAAACTTCACGTGCAATTTATGTATAACTTTAGTATAATTACTGTTGTCTGTTTGTCTGTGTCTATGTCCTGTGATGCTGCTGCAAACAACATTTCTCATTTGTACCTGCATCTCACCGTACTTACACATATAATAATAAACTCAACCTGACGTCCTCTAGTTGCTTATATTTTTAATATGGTTTGATTCATTGCTATGCTATAATAATGTTGTGATATCTGTAACCTCAATGTTTTTTTCCTCAAGGATACGTGCTTTTCTACACCTTGCTCATTTCTCAGAAGCAAGTCCAGCAATGACACATCCCTTGTTTTGCCACAAAGATCGAGCAAACAATTTCTCCTGATTATATTTCACAAACTCTTCCACTCTAATGCTATTGCTGTACAAGTCCATATTTGGGTAGTCAGAATCCCCGATTTTTGCCACCCTATGGGGTTTGAACACCTCTGCAGCAAACGGCTAATTTCTTATGATAGGTTTTGCTCCTCAGTACTATTCCCACAAGTTGGCAGACTATCAAATAGTCCTCATAGTATTGTTTCTTAACTCTAAACAAATAGTTTCACTCCTGGATCCCTTTCCAGCACAGCCATATTCACATTAATCAATACTGCCATTTGCATTCTTTCTACCTTCCTTGTTCTTCCTGAGCATGTTGTATCCAGAAATATTTAGGACTCACTCCTACCTTTTCTCAATTAGGTCCCTGTGAGCCCAACAGCATAGTTATCTCAAAAATGTAATTGTGCCTTTTAGTTCCCTCAATCTCATTTATTTGGCTTTGTGTATTTACGTGATTCACTTTAAATTGATGTTAGATCTACATGTACTCTCTCTCTCTTAGTCTTATCTAGAAACTTCCAATTTCTTGTCCTTGTGCTATTAATTTCTCCCTATCTGTTGTACATTTTGTTTCATTTTCAATTCTGCCCTACTACTGGCCAAACCTCTCTGCATACACTAATAAAACTCTCTGTGAGGAATTTCGGCCTAACTCGGTCAGGGTGTGAGGTGTGCAGTCTGTTCAATGCTCACTACCCCTGAATTGGACCCAGTCATAGGAATCTAAAGCCCTCCCTCATGTGGCCCTTGTGGCTAAAGGGATTAGGGGGTATGGAGAGAAGGCAGGTACATTTGGTAGGTAGGTAGGCAGGTAGACTTGGTTTATACTCTCTAGAATTTAGGAGATTGAGAGGGGATCTTATAGAAACTTACAAAATTCTTAAGGGGTTGGACAGGCTAGATGCAGGAAGATTGTTCCCGATGTTAGGGAAGTCCAGGACAAGGGGTCACAGCTTAAGGATAAGGGGGAAATCCTTTAAAACCGAGATGAGAAGAACTTTTTTCACACAGAGAGTGGTGAATCTCTGGAACTCTCTGCCACAGAGGGTAGTTGAGGCCAGATCATTGGCTATATTTAAGAGGGAGTTAGATGTGGCCCTTGTGGCTAAGGGGATCAGGGGGTATGGAGAGAAGGCAGGTACGGGATACTGAGTTGGATGATCAGCCATGATCATATTGAATGGCGGTGCAGGCTCGAAGGGCCGAATGGCCTACTCCTGCACCTAATTTCTATGTTTCTATGTACAGGATACTGAGTTGGATGATCAGCCATGATCATATTGAATGGCGGTGCAGGCTCGAAGGGCCGAATGGCCTACTCCTGCACCTAATTTCTATGTTTCTATGTACAGGATACTGAGTTGGATGATCAGCCATGATCATATTGAATGGCGGTGCAGGCTCGAAGGGCCGAATGGCGTACTCCTGCACCTATTTTCTATGTTTCTATGTCTATGTTTCAATGTATCATCTCCTCAATAATACATTTATCTGGATCATCCTATTTCTAGATTCACTACCATCATTGAGTCGCTGCTTTTTAAATGGTTTATTAATTTCTAGAAACAAAATCCACTTTCTGATTCCTGCTGGGTTTTTGGATCAGGGAAAGTATTTCTTCATTCTGTGAAAGTTAAGATCAAGCTCGGAGAGTTGGCAGCTCTGCTCCCAATGGAAAAAGTGAAGCCCCTCATTATGTGCATGGAAAAAGAAAGAATGCATCTTGCAGTCACATCATACCTCACAACTGCTCTTGGGATGTCCCAAAGTGTTTCATTATTCATTTTGGAATACAGTTGCTGTGATCACACTATGTTAGTGACATAGTGCACAGAAAATGGGCCACTGCGAGGTGAGTGGACAATAATCTTGCACCTCCATGTTTCAGGATCTAAGTTGGACATAGGCAATCTGCAAGCCCATGACAAGACGGATAGTAAAGAATAGTTTTAAACAGGCATAAGGAGTTATATACAAGGCACTGGAACTTTCTGCAATTTGATCAAGGTTTAATACAAATCAATGGGCAACAAGGCAACTCTTGGTACAGCGCACTTCCTGATTGGAAACCCGAATAAGCAGTTAGGATAAATAAATAATGGCTGAGGTTTTATTCTCTGAACACATGACAGGAAAATGCAAGTTTAGCACAAATTTCAATGGTTCCTCATTCCCTGCCTCTCAAAGAATAATGAAGGGCGAAGCTTGTGTCGGGAAGTATCACGAACTTCCACAAGGAATGCTATAATATGAGAACGTTCCCACTTGATATTCAGTGGTTTTAGTAAGCACCGGTTTCTTCATATACCAATGTAATCAGCTTGTAGGTAAACAGCATTATATGTTAGCTGTCATCACGGGGGGGGGGTGTCTTACTTCGGAGTCACATGAGTGACTACGTGAAGAACCCGTCCAGCACGCATGCGCGACATTGCGTTCACGCAGTGCAACAGCGACGAACGGGAGTACAGGCGGTCCCGTTACAAGCCTGAAGGAACGGACCGTTAGGTAAGTACTTACCTACAGGTTAAACTCGCAACTTTGCCTCTCTTTGTTGCTCCAGGGGAACTGGAGACAGCAAAGCAGCACAGAGGTTAGCGGCCCCCGTTCGACTATAGGGAAGGAACGTCCCGTCAGTGGAGGGGGGAGAGGCGGCAACAGGACCGCACACGCTGCGGTCCACAGACATGGGTACTGTGCCAATGCCCAGTCCGCTAAACAGCTGTCTGACCAACAGCAGTGGACTGGAGGGAAATTCAAAACCGGCCATTAACCCCTGCATCTCCCGACAAGGAGACTCGCCGCCCGAGAGCCGCTGAAATGCCGCCCAAAAACGGCAGACAGCCTCTATCAGCAAAGCCAGCAACCAAACCTCGGGCTGGAAACAGACACAGAAGATGGAATCGGCACATCAAACGAGAACAAGTAAGTGTCTGTTCTCCAAGCCAGAGTAAGGACATGGAGCCAAAAACTCCAGCAAGACTTGCCTCAGGAGCAGGTGCAAGACTGCCAAGGGAGCATAACACTCCCACTCCAGTGCCTACAGCACTGGCCATCTACCTTGTCGAGGGATCGATGGTGACCAGGGCTGGGCTGGTCAAGAAGAGGGGTCACTGGCTGAAGAATATCGGGAGTATGCTTGAGGTACAGGATCAGGAAGAGCTGCTGGGTGTGGCCGCTATGTGGCTCCACCACTAGCGAGATGGCCTTTTCAGTCTCAACTGACGCCCAGTTTACTACCTGTTCTTTTCAAAACCTCTCCAAGACAGGTAGTCATGAGGCGCTGGTTTCATCGCGCCTCCCCTAAATTGCATTTACTCAAAGTGCCCACCGTTATTGGGGGGCACATTGAGCATAGCTTTTTAAAAAACCCAAATATCTTAAATTGCATTTGATATCCCTGACGTCGGCTATCATTTTCGCATGCTCATTCCAGAGGGGCAGGGTAGTATGGCAAAACAACTGACCCTACTGTTCACAGATGCTCCGCAACTTCTCAGGAAGTTAAAAAACCTGCCCTTAACTTAAAAAAAAATAAAAAAATTTACAGGACTGTGAGAACGCCGACCTCACAACCACAGATCCTGCTATCTGGCTAAGTTATCAAACCAAGCCTAAGAAACTGGACGAAGTATCCGAAAATTTGGCATCAAGAGGGCAGGGCCTGGAATGAGCACCACATAAAACCAGACAGCAGTGCCTCTACGCATCCACCAGTAGGCGTCTACTTAAGAGTACTGGTGAAAGCTCGAGGCCCGCATGCCAACCCCCAGTAAGCCCTTTCAGGCCAGGGTCCAGAGCGGGCCCCATAGAAAATGCGCCACCCCCAACAACACCATCTCTACAGACAAGGAACCAGAAACTGAAGAAATGAACACACCACCAAAACAACAATGAAGACAGATAAGTATGGTTCCTACCATCACATAAATGTGAAGGGTTTGTACTAACAGAGGGGGGGGGGGGGGGGATCACACCTGGTTGGGAAGCTATCACTCTTGGTAGTTATATACCTAAAAATATTCAAGGGGAAGAGAATTAATATCTTGCCACGAGTTCAGCTTGCACCCAAAAGGGTCTACCTTCCCACTAAGAAACATGAGGGTCTAGCTACTGGGAAAGATATACCAAGGGTCATAAGACATCTCATATGAGCCTTTGATACCAAAAAACCCCAAGATGGTGAATGTCGCACCATCATTGATTAACCACTTGAGTATTTCACCAGGTATACACACTTATGGAATTTATAACTACTACCATGGATTCCAAGGATACTTTATGGTAGACATCGACTTAAAGATGTATACTATTCAGTACCCTTTTATATAAGATTTCGGATATACCACAATTTACCTGGATGGGGCAACCATGGCGAGCATTGCCACTTTTCATTCACTGCACATCTCGCATGTGTATGTGACAAATAAACTTGATTTGATTTATTATTGAATTGGCTTATATGAGCCGAAGCTATTCCAGAATTTCAAACCAGCCCTGACACTTAAGGAACATTTCGTCATGGCATGTCTATATATTAACGACAGACTATCCTTGGATATAGCTATATCGGCTGCATTAGCTACTAACTTATTTTAGCCTGGGCTCTGTCATATTATCCAGATATCTACGTTGACCCCATCCACAACATTGTCTATCTGGTATTCATTAATGCTATCAGTTATGGTAACATTTAACCACCTATCAACTACATGGCAAAAGTAATTGGGATAGTAGCAGCATTACCAGCTACTGAACATTGTACCTTTCCAATGAGCTGAGATACTAGTGTTCAAACTATATCCCATACCTAGAATATGGTGGCAAATGGACTAATCTGGAGTTGTCGTCACTATAGACACTGGGCATTAAACCTAGTTAGAAATATTGAGTATGTTCTATTGAGTATATTCATCGGACTGGCTGCAAGGCCACAAATGGGCCGACCTCGGGGGTTTTCAGAGGAAGAGGACTTAACATTCTGGTGCCTTTCCCCACAGTGGAAAGTGGGGGGGGGGACGTTTGTGTAGAACTCTATATGTGTTG
Source organism: Leucoraja erinaceus (assembly GCF_028641065.1). NCBI lineage: Eukaryota > Metazoa > Chordata > Chondrichthyes > Rajiformes > Rajidae > Leucoraja > Leucoraja erinaceus. The sequence continues at coordinate 39,949,086 of NC_073383.1, forward strand.
AGTCCATTTTCTTTATTTGTTAACCTTTTTCTATGGTATGCAAACATATTATCTATTTTTGTAAAGTACTTTGGTGTCAATGCGAGTTGACTTAAAATGTGCTATATAAATAAAACTTACTTACTATTGGGCAAGCATATTGCTCAGTAGTGCACCATTTTGCATGTTCGTTTATAAATTAACAACATCACAGTGGTGGCATATACCAAACCACTTGGGCGGAATAAAATCGATATTATGTGACAATTTACTTAACAATTGGTAACCATATGTCGTCAAACATTTTGACCATCAATAACTTACCTATCAGGTGAGCTAAATACTGTAAACGAACATTTAAACCAAAAGTATTTGCTGAGATTACAAAGCAATATGGACACCAGATATCGATTACCTTATATTCCAATTGAATCGCCACGTACCAATGTATGTCGCATGAAACCAACTCAAGGCAGCGGCATGGATACATTTCCACGTATTGAGGTGGGGGGGAAACTAATCTCTATGTTCTCCCCTTCTTTCTCACGCATATCTACATCAGGGAACATAAACCCACAACGACATGGTCATCAAAACCCTATGATTCCCAATCAAACATCCATGCCACGATAAACTACTAGGTTGCAGGAAGAAAGGGCCTGGATTACAGAATTGGGAAGACCACTGCTGGGCCTGGATCAGACAGCACTATCAACATGATGACAGCATTCCGTCGCATATCCACTAGGGAACATACCTGGGAAGAAACTGCTCAAACGCAGGAACTACACATTCAACTACAACAAAACCTGTACTGGAGTTCCTGGCAGGCCTTCACCACAATGAAGGACTCGGCTACTGCACCATCAATATAGCCAGAAGTACTCTGTCAGCCTACTCAACTCAGGCACCACAACAGGGCAAGGGTACCACCCACTGGTGATCAAATTCAGGAGAGGTATATTCAATTCCCATTCCCCAGAACTAGGTACACCCAAATTGGGAAGTCAGTGAGGTCCTGATGTACCTTAGGGGATGATCACCAGCCAGGTCCCTCACCCTGGAACAGCCTACCCTGAAGATGGATATGCTGACGGCCTTACCTCAGCACAAAGACCCAGTCCTTCCAACTACTGCGATTCGACAACATGGTGATAACACCAGATAGTGTCACATTTTCCATTCAGGGGCTGGCCAAACAAAGCAGACCAGGAACATCAGGTCCAGTCATGGAATTCCGGGCATACCCACCTGAACCACGGTTATGCGTCATGACATAATACCCGAGGGAGAGGAAAAAGCCTTGTGGGTCAGTCACAAGAAACCTCATGGTCGGGTGACGAGCTAAACTATCTCTAGTGGCTCAAGCAGGTACTGGGAGTTGCTGGAATAAATGTATAAATCTTATTCCACCAGGGCAGCTTCCACGTCAGTGACTAAGAGGATGAACGTGCCTATGGACCACATCCTGGCTACAGCAGGGTGGTCTAGGGAGTATACGTTCCAAACTTTGTCGGTTGCAGAAATAACATTAGAATCTGCAAATATATAATTTAAGCCCAGGGGAGCATTTGTCTTGTTATTGTTGATAACACCATTTTTGTTTTACAAACAGATTCACGGTTGATTACGATAACATACTTCCTCCCTCGAATGACTTCGGCAGCGAGTGAAGTATGAACTGTTACACGGTTTGAAATCACAGAGCTTTAAAATCTTCACGTAGTCACTCACGTGACTCCGAAGTAAAATAGTAAGACTAAACGCGAACTTACCAGTTTGAAGTTTGATCTGTATTTTATGAGGAGTTACGATGAGGGATTACGTGCCCTCCGCCCCCACCCTCAATAATAGAGATCAAACTGTTAACTAAGCTCTCCTTTTCTTTACTATATTTATTTCAATTACTGTGTCTGTCTGTGATTCCACACCGCTGCTTTGAAGTATGTCGCGCATGCGTGCTGGATGGGTTCTTCACGTAATCCCTCATCGTAACTCCTCATAAAATACAGATCAAACTTCAAACTGGTAAGTTCTCATTTAATCTTACTATTTTAGCTTCTAGTTGGGAGGCTTGTGGACTCCAGGTGCATGAACACAAAATAAGGCGCCACACAGCAGAACTGCTGTGTTTTGACTTTGGCATTATTTAAAATTAAATCTACTCTCTCTTAAATTGGTTGTAAAGATGTCAGAGCACAAAAAACAGTGGAACCTTCACTGTACTAGTACCTGGAGTATTGTGAACTGTTTTAGTCCCCTTACCGAAGGAGCAATGTGCTTGCCATACAGGGTACAGTAAAGATTGACACAAAATGCTAGAGCATCTCAGTGGGACGGGCAGCATCTCTGGAGAGAAGGAATAGGTGATGTTTTGAGTTAAGACCCTTCTTCAGTACACTCGATGGATTCCAGGGGTTATGGGTTGGTCATATCAGGATAAATTGAGTAAATTAGAATTGTATTCCCTTGAGTTCAGAAGATTGAAAGGAGATTTCATCAAAGCATACAGAAGTCGTGAAGGGGTAGACAGGCTGGATACAGGGTGGAGGTTTTACCTGGTTGAGATCTAGGACCAGAGGTTGAATTTCAGAATAAAGGGTAGACAGTCGAGAACTGGGTAGAGATGTGGGTTGTGTACAGTCAAGGCAGCGATTGATTGGTTTCTGATCATTAAAGGAATCGAGAGACAGTGCTGGAAAATAACTCTGATCTAGAAGATCAGTCCTGATCTTGGTAAAGAGCGGGACAAGTTAATGACACCTGCTCCTGCTTATTTTGCTATTACATTTATATCCAACAACATCTAAAAAAAAAATCACACAAAGTGCTGCAGTAACTTAGGGGTCAAGCAGCATCTCTGGAGACATGGATAGGTGAGTTTTCGGGATGGGACCTTTCTCAGACACTGCCTGACCCGCTGAGTTACACCAGCACTTTTTTTCTTTTTTGTAAACTAGCATCTGCAGTTCATTGTGTTTTCATAACCATGATTTAATATTTATCACATTGGTATTTGTAAAAGCTTGCTGTGTATAAACTGTCTGCCGTGTTTCTCACCAGGACAATGGTGTCGGGCTGCAGTTGTGAAAGTGTATAATTGACTATAAAGCCCTTTGGGATATCCTGAGTTAATGACCCTGTGTTCTGGTCCCCAGGTTTTCAGCATAATCGTCCAGTGCACCTCACATGCAGTAAAGTAGTTGCAATGCACTGCAGTCCCTGATGAACAAGAAAGTAGCTGAACAGGGAGCCCTCATAAAATCCACTTTTACTGACAGCTTGGTTTAAGTGAAATTTTATTGAATTCACAGCCTGTGTGCTCCACTCTATCCTCCTTCCACCTTACATCATCTCATCCTATCAACGCAACTCTAATTCCTTTTTCCCTCATCCACTTAGCTGGCTTCCTCGTAAAGGCATTTATATTAATTGCCTCAACTATTTTATTTTAACCACTCTCCTGCTGCAGAAAGTCCTCCAGAATTCACTTCTGGGAATATTAGTGACCAATGTAGATTTATGACCTAATACTTGGAAATGTAAGTTCTGGGTTTGGACTAATAAAATCAGCTTTAAACTCTCGAAATGGATGCAAAATGGTGCGGGTAAAAGAACTGTCATCTGATCTGGGAACATTGAAATTACATTAGAATATAGTGAACACTTCATCATGATCCGAAGGTAAGAAAACACCAGAAATAGAACATTCATTAGAACTTGGTTGTAATGAAGTTTATTTCCTGATTTTCCTCATGATAACACTGACTACAATTAATGATAAAACTGACCCCTGCTCATAATTAAATTTCCCTTTGGGAGCTGACTCTTCTGAAATGGATTGCCTTGTTTCCTACATTAGATCAGTATCATTTCAAAAGCATTGCATCTCATCTACTTCCCACACATCTGATCTCACCCCTCTTTATTTGAACATAACAAGAACAGAGATTCCCTGATCTCTACCCATCATCCCACCAACCTCACCATCCAAAAGATCATCAATAGTTCCAACAATATTCAACTGCAGACCTATATTCCCCTCCCTTTGTTTTTCACCATTTCGAAGGGATTTTCCTTGTAAGTTGCTGATCCCCACTCCCTACTCCATCGCCACTCCCTGAATAATAGCACCTTCCTATCTTCTGCTCTTCCCATCATCCAGGGACCCAAACATTCCTTCCACGTAAATTAATTTGCACTTCTTCAGAACTGAATGTTCTGCATTCAGCATTCACCAGGTGTCTTCTTCACTGAGGGTACCAAATTGGGTGACCGTAGCACTTGGGTATGGTCTGATTGTGGGATCCTAAGCTTCTGGTTGCTTGCCACTTTAATTCCCCATCCCATTGTCCACCCCAATCTATCGGTCTGTAGTCTTCTGTCTGGGCACATTACAGCTGTCGGGACTCCGTGTCAAAGTTATCAGCTTTAAGTAGTTCGATTTCTGTGTCTATTGGAACTTTTTGCCCGTTGCTCGAAGGGCCGAATGGCCTACTCCTGCACCTATTTTCTATGTTTTTCTGTGTTACCCATCTGCAATTCTGACTCAGTTTATTTCTCTCCATTTGTATGGCTCCCCCAAGGACATGACCTCTGTTGGTCCAACAAAAGTGATAATCCATCAAGGGTCTGGAACCAAGAGTGCCAGAAAATCAGAGGTGGACCTGTAATAAAATGTTTTGTAGCATTCTTCAATGACAGGATGTAGTATATATTCTATACATTTTATTATGGGTAATATTAATGGGATTACTTAATGAAATGATACAATTATAGCATGTGTATGCAGAGCGATATGGTACGTGCTTTGATAGAAACGGATGTTTCTGATTTACAGAGAAAATTGCTTATGGACAGTACTCAGGAAGAGAATCCTTACATAATCCAGGGACTGCCTGTATATAAACTGCACATGCAGACACTAAGGTGCCAATTCACTCTCACACTGACCTTCATTAGCTCTCAGATTAAGCTTGGAAATGTGGCTCCTGTGCGAGCTGGCTTTGGAATGACAGCGATATGATATGGGAGTATCACTTTCATCACACAGATTTATTTTAGTTTGATGCTATTTGATGTGAGCAGACTTGCAGATGGGTAGCAGATGCATTAGCCTGGATTAATCCCAGACAAAAACTACCAAAAAGTGAGCACACGCACACACGCCGTTCCTCTATGGAACACAAATATACCAAAATCAAAGAGCTTTCTTTTCCTTAGCCACCTCCATGCTTAAGAGAAACAAACCACTGTGCTTCTCCACAGTTCAAAGGCAAGTTTCCAGTTTCAGCAGATAATGGACTATTTAAAAGAGAAAGAGAGAAAGGGATGTATTTATATATAGCATTGATTATATCCTTGAGATGTTACAAAATACTTCACAGCCAATGTAGTAATATAAAAGTGCATTCAAAATTGTAAATCAAGGGATACAGAATGTTTATGTGCACAGTGCCCTCTCACAAACAGCAACGATTGAACTTTTGTTGAGTGAGAATAAAAGAAAACCGCAGATGTCAGAAATCTGAAACAAAAGCAGAAAATGCTGCAAACTCTCGGCTGGTCAAGCAGCATCTGTGGAAAGAGAAGCGAGTCAATGTTTCAATGTAAAGTGTTGGCGCAGGAATAAATGTTGGCCAAAACACTCAAAAGAAGGCTTCTGCGCATCCTCTGATAATGCCACAGAAGATATAAAAGAAAACTGCACTGTCCTTTCACAAAATAGGCCAAAGACATTTCATGTTCCTGCTGACATCTTATTTCATATAAAATCTCAGGACTACCTCATCTACAAGCTGTCTTCTCCATCTAAGATTCAGATTCAGATTCAGATTCAACTTTAATTGTCATTGTCAGTGTACAGTACAGAGACAACGAAATGCAGTAAATCCAAGCTGCATTTCCTCAGTACTGCACTTGATTGCTAACCTAGATTTTGTCATCAAATCACTGGAACGGTCTATAAATAATACGCACTTGCTCAGAGTTGAGTATTCTATTGACTGAACCTCAGGTGACATCCATCCAAAAAACAAACTAATTGATTATATTGTTTGTCCAACAATACAAGTACAATATACTTTTCCAGTTTGTCACAATTGCCACTCACAGGCTAACATTACAGCTCAGTTACAATAGGCAGGTCCTCAATAGTTACATCTACTCCACAGTGGAATTAATTGCACTGAAAAGGCAAAGGTGGAAGCAGATTTCTAAACTACACTGTCCAGGAAGCTAAGACGTTACTGTGAATGTCAGCCACTTAAAGCTGCCAACATAGGCAAGACAGGCAGGCAAATAGGGTAGTTTGACCCACATATCCAATCAGATCTACCCCTGTGACAGTATGTCTTAAGTTACCATAAAAATGCTAATCGACATAATAGATAAAATTCTGCTGTTTTAGGCTAATGTTGCTATGAAAGGTAAATGAATAGGTTGAGGAAGCAAGTGGATAATCCACTGGGTATATTGTTCAGTAAATGCTCTGAAAGTTTAAAACATTTTCTCTGAAGGACAATTTTGGCCTTTGGTAGTTGGTATAAAGGTATAGACTATTTTCTAAATGGGGAGGAGATTCAGAAATGGAGGTACAAAGCGACTTGGGAATGCTTGTGTAGGGTTCCCAAAAGGTTTATTTGCAAGTTGAATTGGTTGTAAGGAAGGCAAATGCAATGTTACCATTTATTTCGAGAGGACGAGAATATAAAAACACGGATGTATTACTGAGGCTTTATAAGGTACTGGTCATACTGCATTTGGAGTATTGTGAGCAGTATTGGGCCTCATATCTGTGCTGGCATTGGAGATGGTCCATGGGAGGGTTACGAGAATGATCCCGATAATGATTGGGTTAACGTATGATGAGCGTTTGAAGGCACTGGGCCTGTACTCGCTGGAGTTTAGGATGAGCGGGGACCTCATTGAGACTGCCATATAGTGAAAAACTTGGAGAGAGTGAATGTAGAGAGGATGGTTCCACCAGTGAGAGAGTCTAGGACCAGAGGGCACAGTCGCAGAATAAAAGGACATACAAAATGTCTTTAGTCAGGGAGTGGTGAACCCGTGGAATTCATTGCCACAAATGGCCATGGAGGCCAAGTCGTTGAGTATTTTTAATCGGAGAGTGGCTGATTCTTGATTAGTCAGGGTGGCAAAGGTTATGGGGAGAAGACAGGTGACTGGGGTTGAAAGGGAAAGATAGATCAGCCATGATTGAAAGGCGGAATAGACTCAATGGGCCGAATTGCCTAATTCTGCTGCTATGACATGAACATAATGCAATTTTTGAAACAAGTCAGTGGAGTTCCCCCTCGTATTCTGCCTCATATTAAGCCCTGAACCAGCATTGTTAAAGTACCTGATATGATCATTCGCAATTTGTGGTTTCTGGACTTGCTGTATGTAATTTGGTTGCCATGTTTTTTTTGGAGATAAATACACCAGGGACCACAATACGAGAATGGGCTGGCGGGGGAGTGAAGGCATTGTCAAAATTCAAGTCTTAGGACAAGTCTTGTGCAGAAAAATACGGATATAATCCTTGGGATTCTGCAGAAATGCTGATGCATTCCGCGGCACTCCCTATGAATACATTCAGTGGGATTTCCTGTCCTCACTGCACAACGCAGTGTCAGTTACACAATTTGATAATATTCTATTTTAGTATTAATACATTGAAAAAACAAAACTAATTTAGTCACACAGAAATAAACATGGAAACATAAGGAGTAGAGAATTCTCGAGATACTGTTTACAACACAGGAAATGGCCAATCCACACAAAGAAAAAATCATCTTACACACATCCTCTGGTCTGTGGAATACCGATAAAAAGTATGGGCAAAGTATGGATGAAGTTTTCTTATTCACTTGGCTATGAAAGTTTAAAAAAAGGTGATCACTTCCAACAGTTGAGCAAGGGAAGGGCATTCATACATGGTGAAATATTCTGTGGAAAAACACTCAATAAATTCCATCTTATACTGATAGCAGTGGACAGCTGTGGATAAAGCGATATTGTATCTTTATAAATGATTTTTTTTGGAGCTTTTTAAGTTCAAATAAGATTTTTTTACCATTTCATTATTCCTGATGGTTACTTCTCCGACGACTACATTTGCATTGGTTGTTATCTTTCCCCCTGGGAAGCATCCATTTTACAATGGCTCTGCAATAAACTGTAACACTAGTGATGAATTCCTTTCTGTTTCATGCATTCACTCCAATGATAACTTAATTGACTAGTCTACCATGACCAAAAGCACTCATCTGCCATGACATTTCAAGTCCAAAGCTCCGCTTGTCAACAAAATGCAAACCCTGACATCCATCTCAGAGTTATGACACAAGACCGTAAAACATTCAGATATTGCAGGGAGAGAAACAGAATTAGCATCGGGTTGATAACGTTTTGAGCAGAAACCTAGAAACATAGAAAATAGGTGCAGGAGGAGGCCATTTGGCCCTTCGAGCCAGCACCACCATTCATTGTGATCATGGCTGATCATCCACAATCAGTAACCCGTGCCTGCCTTCTCCCCATATCCCTTGATTTTGCTAGCCCCTACTGCTCTATCTAACTCTCTTTTAAATTCATCCAGTGAATTGGCCTCTACTGCCTTCTGTGGCAGAGAATTCCACAAATATTTTCTCATCTCAGTTTTAAATTGCCTCCCCTTTATTCTTAGACTGTGGCCCCTCGTTTGGGACTCCCCCAACATTAGGAATATTTTTCCTGCATCTAGCTTGTCCAGTCCTTTTATAATTTTATATGCTTCTATAAGATCCCCTCTCATCCTAAATTCCAGTGAACAAGCCCAGTCTTTCCAATCTTTCCTCATATCACAGTCCCGCCTCCCCGGGGATTAACCTCATGAACCTACACTGCACTGCCTTAATAGCAAGGATGTCCTTCCTCAAATTAGGAGACCAACACTGCACACAATACTCTAGATATGGTCTCACCAGGGCCCTATACAACTGCAGAAGGACCTCTTTAATCCTATACTCAAATTCTCTCGCTATGAAGGCCAACATGCCAGTAGCTTTCTTCACTGCCTCCTGTACCTGCATGTTTACTTTCAGTGACTGATGTACAAGGACACCCAGGTCTCGTTGCACTTCCCTTTTTCCTAATCTGACATAATTGAGATAATAATCTGCGTCCTTGTTTTTGCCGCCAAAGTGGATAACCTCACATTTATCTACATTATATTGCATCTGCCACGCATCTGCCCACTCACTCAACCTGTCCAAGTCACGCTGCAACCTCCTGGCATCCTCTTCGCAATTCACACTGCCACCCAGCTTTGTGTCAACTGCAAATTCGCTAGTGTTACTATTAATCCCATCATCTAAATCATTAATATAAAAAGTTAGGGGATGAATAAAATGGAGAGAAAAAGGGGAAGAATAGAGAGCATAAAAGGAAGGTCTAGAGAATAGAACTGATTGAATGACAAAGGTGGTAAAGGCAGGTGATTATCAAAAGGTAAGTCTGGGGAGACTTAATAGGAGGCGATTAATGAAATCAGCAATGACAAAAAGGGCAAAAGAAATGAATGTGAAATATGAGCGACAAGCCTTAAATGGCTGATTATCCGAATCCACTGAATCCAGTTATTAATTCTGACGGCTGTAACACGTCCAGCTTGAAAATGAGGCACTGTTCCCATGGCCTTCGTTGGGTTTATTGGAGCAGCATAGAAAGCTGAAAACAGACAGGTCAGAGGAGAAGATGGATGAAAAATTATAGTGGCATGCACCTGGAAACACCCTGAGACTGAAGGAAAATGTTCTGCACAGCAATCACCCAATTCTGGATTAGCTTTCTGAATGTCAAGCAGCCTAGAATGCAGTTATGAGCATAGAATGCAGTGACTTAAGTTAGAAGCAGTGCATGCAAATATTTGCAGAGAATTCTCCAACATTATGCATTTTGTTTTGGATTTCCAGTATTTGCAGGATTTTGTGATCAAGCTATGATAATTCAACTCGGTACAGTGGCGAAGCGGTAGAGTTGTTGCCTTACAGCGCGTGCAGTGCCGGAGACCCAGGTTCGATCCCAACTACAGGTGCTGTCTGTATGGAGTTTGTACGTTCTACCCGTGACCGCATGTGTTTTCTCCGAGATCCTCGGTTTCCTCCCACACTCCAAAGACGTACAGGTATGTAGGTTACTTGGCTTAGTGTACGTGTAAATTGTTCCTAGTGTGTGTGGAATATTATTAATGTGTAGGGATCACTGGTTGGCACGAACTCGGTGGGCCAAAAGGCCTGTTTGCACGCTGTATCTCTAACTCCTGGGACTCTGTTGGACCACATCATCTCATTTAGCAACTGTGAGCTCATGAATTGAGTGCAAGTTTGTAATCATCCACTAGCCTGTTTGTGACACTGTGTATCAGTACGTCCATGTGGATGTGGGTGGAGGGGGCATGGGGTGAGTGGGTCATGGTTCAGTAAAAGCTGGTGGTGATGGCAATCATTATTAACTCCTGATCTTGACAAAGCAATAAGTAAATGTACTGAAAGGAGCTCTAAAAATACAGCAAAAACAGTTAAGTACACCTGGGAATCTCATCATTGATTATAAAGCAATGAATACAGATGTCTCACTGAATATCACTTACTCATACCCATTATGTGGAGCAAGTCATCCTATATTTATCACAACCTTATGTCCAAGAAACCTGTGGCTGCCTGACCCTCTTACATTATGGCAGGTTGACCTCTGGCATCTGATGGGAATAAGGAAAGTTTAATCTTTAGGTATTTTAAGCATCACTGTCTGCGTCTGTTAACTACCATTAGCTTACTGCCTATCCACAAGCGCCTTAATTATAAAATAATCATCCAGTAATTTCATTTGCTCCTTGGCCTCATACCTCCCTCCCTCTGTGACTTTATCCAATGTTGCAATCCTCCGAGAACGCGGCTTTGCTCCACTTCAGGCCTCCCACGCATTGTTAATGCACCTCACCCACCGACTGATGTCTCGCCAATTACCTTCCCTGTTCCTGCCCTGCACAATTCTTTATTTTATGTACCTTAACATGAACTTTTGTAACTTGCTATCAATTTTATCTGCCTAGATTCCTGTGAGCAGCCCAGGGATATGCAACAAATATCAGCCGGTAAATGAACTGCAAATTGCTGTTGTCAGATACAAATCAGGAAAATTCATGACAAATGTAACAAAATATTCAGATGGTTCAAGGTCCATCTGAAGACTGCGATGCACTGACTACAATAGTAGGAAGCAGGCATGGTCTGAGGAAATCCCCTGGCTGATGTCTCTGCAACAAGCCATCAACATTGTTTTACTGGTGAACAAACATGATCCCCATGACAGAAGCCATGAAAAGTATTTTCTCATCTTTAAAATGAGGGAATGAATTCTAAAAAACATAAACAACATTCTGCACAGCTTTTCTTTCACAAATCCGCATAGCAAATCCTAACAAATTTGTCCAATATTCCTACAATCTTTACCTCCGGTGGACAAATGGTAAGAAAATCATTGTATTGAAGTTCCCAACTCTGGTTTGATGTTTTCATGCAGGTTTTATTATGTGGGCTGTCATCTCCAAGCACCACATCCATTTGATCAGATTTCATCACCAGACACATCTGTTCATTCTTCCTCTTAGCATTCTGCAGGGACTCTTCCCTTTGTGACTCTCCACCTCCACCATCCATTCCCCGCCCTATGACCTTTTCTCTGTACCTCACCTGGTCTTTACTTCATCCCCTGCCACCTTCCAGGGACCCATACAGTTGTTCCATGTGAAGCTGTGATTCACTTGCACTTCTGGTGGTGAGGGTGGTGGTGGCCCATAGTAGACGACGACAGCATGGATGTGCAGACTCACGTTTTGTGGGATCGAGTGTGGCATATGAGTCCGAAGTGCGAGCCACACACGCGGGAGCACATGGAGGCCGTTAGGGCTGCAGCCTTTCTCCTGTCTCTGGCACTAATGAGTCGGCTTCGGCAATTGTTTTCAAAATTGCTGACCACCTTCTTAGTGGTTGTACGCCAGCTAATTTCCTCTCCCACTTGCATTTCTACCAATGGGGTATACTGCTAACTGCTTGAAATCCAGTACTATATGAAATACCCTGCTCTCCCCTTTATTGGAGAAAATGACTATTTATTTGGTGACCTTTAATGAATACCTCCATTTACTCCACAAGATTATACTTTGCTTCCACTTGTCTGTCACTTTAATTCTCTGAGTCATTCCCTCTCTAATCTATCTGTCCACAGCCTAATATACAGCTCTGATGATCCCAATGTAAATTTGTTAACCTCATCTGGTGTCTAGGCATGTGCCTTTGTAACTCAATATCAACTTCAACAATTTCAGGTAACTTTGTTCCTGTTTGTATCAGAACTGGCCAGGGTTATATATTTGTAACATTTACGCAATTTCTCTCTCTCTCTCTACGGACACCACCTGACCTACAGGGCATTTCCAGCATTCTCCCATTGGATTTAGTATCTGTAATTGGGATTAACTATAATGAGAGAGTCATAGAGATACCACATGGAAACAGCCTCTTCAGACCAGCAAATCCATCCCGACTATCAACCATCTATTTATACTAATTCTACATTAATCATATTTTTTATTCTCCCTGCATTCTTATCAACTCGTTATAGATTCCACTATTCACCTACACAATAGGGGCAATATTCACTGGTCATTTAACCTATCAACCTACACATCTTTGGGATGCAGGAGTAAACTAAAACCCGGAGGAAAGTCACTTGGACAAAGGGGGGATGTGCATACTCCACCAAAGACAGCACTGGAGGTCAGGATGAAACCCAAGTCTCTGGCACTGTATGGTAGCAGTTATACCAGCTGTGCCACATACGTTGGCAGCCCCGGCCTTATCTTGCCAGAGATATTCATCTTCTCATATGGTTCCTTTTTCCACTCTTTCTTCCACCTGAAATGTTAACTCTGTTTCTCTTTCCAAGGGAAAGATGCTGCCTGACCTGTTATGCGCTTCCAGCATTTTCACCTAAATCCATACAATTAAGCCTATTCCAATCCCTGTTATATTAATATAATTAGTAAATGAAAAGTTCAAAGGAAGCACTGCATATAAAGTTCTATCTCAAAGGTCTTAGGTTCTTTCATCTTTATTGTTCATTTCAGTACGAAGAGGATTATTCCCCTCAGATTGAGAGAAGTTTGTATGGGGATAATTAGTAACCTCTTCTACAGTAAGGAGTTAGTCACAGTATCATTCTTAATATTGTGCTTAGCTATACACAAACACATTGCTTTCAGAACCACCCAACTGCCTGTTACTATATTGAAGCAATTATGAGGGCAAATCAGCTGCTGTTTGTTTTCCTGGTATTTGGGAAGCCTGCACTGTTTTTCTTTCCCTGCTTAGTAAATCAAAATAAACTGATTGAACTGCCTCCCCTGCACTTGGGGAGGCAAATCCCCAAAACATGATGCCCTTAAGGGATAAACAAAAGAACATTGCTGTAGAAATGGTTGAAAAAACTTGCCTTGATCTAAAGTTAATGCTCAAAAAAAGTCCGTGGATAAATAATACAGAATTCTCATTGAGGTAGCCAAATAACCATCTATCTGGGACAAGTCAAGAAACCATATGGTGGCATAAGTAAATATTTATTGTTACCTACTGCTGGCCAAAATACATTTGACCTGTGCTGTTCAGTTCCATTTCAGCTTGTAAAGCACATACTCAAGACAGCTGTGAGTGAAATCAGCGCAACTGGTACTTAAGTTAAGGCCACTGTAGATTTTTACTTCGGTTCGGTTACACTAGAAGCCAGTCCTGTTTGACTGGGTTAGAGCATGGTGGTGATCCCTTCACAAAACCTATAAGACTTACCCAAGTGGGCTCATAGTCTCCAGGCCGCCACCTGCCTTCGTGCTCTTCGTACGATGGAACAGCACCCTCCCTCCTGGCCTGGTGATACTCCTTCCTCAGCTGGTGGATACGTTCCATGTTAGTTGGTCTTGAACTGTAGAGAACAATTGGACATGTTTAGTAGTCGACCCTGTTCATCCTCACAGATACTCAAGAATTCACTATTAAACATCATGGAAGACAGATCAGTAATTTCTCCTATTTTTGAGAATGAAAGTCATAGCACGGAAACAGATCCCTTGGCTGACCAAGTCCCTATAATAATTCATATTAATTATACAGTACACGAATCCCACTATTATTCAGCTCATATTCTCATTAATGTCCACCCCTAACACCCCTAACACCCCCCGCCTCAGATTTTATCACTAGGGCCAATTTACCTACCGATAAACCTACCAATCAGCTAGTGTTTGGGTTGTGGGATGAAACCAGGGCACCCAGAATCCCACACCGACAGCACCTGAGGTTCCCAGCACCGAGGTCCAGTCAGATTTTATTTACCGTACATCAAATCAAACCTTTCTGGAGGTTTGTTCCCGTCTTCATTTTGTTATGAAGTCACTAAGGAGGATCACTATGTCTCTCATTAGGACCGGGGCCATGGAATGTTCCAGGCTAGAGTATAATTCCTCTTTGGCCTCATTCATTGCTCCAGGTTGATGTGAATGCACTGATGGCTATCCACATTAGAGTGAATCAGAAGGTCATGAGAAGATCATACACTGTTTGTCACCTTCTGCCAGTAATATCTCACTCAGTCTGGCCATGTCAATTACAAAGGTTTAGTATCTTTAAATGGTGAATGGTCACCATCTTTTTCCCAGGATGGAGAATCTAAAACTAGAGGGCATAGCTTTAAGGTAAGAGGGGAAAGATTTAAAGGGAGATATGAGGAGAGCAACCTTTTCATATTCAGGGTGGTGGGTATTTGGAACATGCTGACAGATTAGATGGTATGGTGGGCACAATTACAATATTTAAAAAACATTTGGACAATTATTTGGATATGAATGATTTAGAGGGAAATGGGTCAAAAGTCAGGCAATTTGGTCAGCAGGGATGAGTTGGGCCAAAAGGCCTGTTTCCACTCTATGGCTCTGAATATATTAATGTACAAATAACATTCCATCATGATAGCTGATAGTTGTGGTACATGGGT
This sequence comes from Leucoraja erinaceus, assembly GCF_028641065.1. Taxonomy (NCBI): domain Eukaryota; kingdom Metazoa; phylum Chordata; class Chondrichthyes; order Rajiformes; family Rajidae; genus Leucoraja; species Leucoraja erinaceus. The sequence continues at coordinate 39,964,155 of NC_073383.1, forward strand.
GATAAGATGGTTGCAATTATGGAAATGAGTTTCTGTGGAAACTTTATTGGCGACAAAACCAACACCACAACCTGACTGCTCCCAAATCCGAACTCTTAAGGTTTTATTGTTTAAATCAGGATTCAGTGGGTGTTTTCTGGAAGCCTCTCATAATCGTAGCAGGATTCAGCTATGGCAAGACCGTTTTGTTATTGGCGATGCAGGTTTCCAGATTTTGTGGATGCTGTAATTTAAAGCAGTATTTCTACCTCACATCAATTCTAGCACCACAACCAACTCAGTCATTTCACTCGGCATTTCTGAAATAAACCTACAAACCGTTCCTACAAATCGAGGAATGCATGAGAATACTCAAAGACCCCCAACTGTCTAAAGATATCAGTCGCTAGATAAAGATAGGCAATTCACAGTTCTACCAAAACATCGATAGTCTAAGACCAAGTTGTAGGCCTACTTAAAGAATCAGCTCCCTGCCTCTGGGGAAGGAGCTGGATAAGGATTTCATGCAGGAGAGAGGAAGGAGATATGAAGGAATATTTGTCTGGGCTTGTCAAAATGACAAGGGAAAATAAGTGAATCGGCCAAAAACCTACCTAGAGAAAAAGAGGACAAAAACAAATTGTATAGGAGGGAAATGCAGAGGCAGGGACAGTCAACATTTTCACTTTCTCAATGCAAGAGATGCCATAGGAAATGTAAGTAGTCAATGGAATCACACTGGAAGGCACCACATTTACTCTGTTTGTGGAGGTAAAGTCATTTGGTTAAATAAAAACAATTGTTGAGGCTTCAAACCCAGGGCTTGTCAAATACAGCTAGCAGGCAAATTCAAAATAAACAAATATATTAACTGCAGCAGTCCACCAGTGAAGACAGCATACATCAAGCAAAAATAAGATGCATACCACATAAAAGCAGACATTACCCTCCACAACCAATTACATGAATAGTAACCCTGATCACAGCATACTGAAATGTAAAACATCTGTTTTATAGAATTTTAATAAAGCTGCATTCATCACAGCGTACAAGCATTTTTCTTTCTTCAAATGCACGGGACACAAGACGTTTCTGTCATTATTACTTGCAGCCGAACCATGTCACGCATTTTTTATTTAGAAGAGATGACCTGCAGCTAGCACAAGGGAGGTTCTCTCAGGCAGCATTCGCTATCTTTATTATGAAAAAGCTATTAGCGATCCTTTGTTGTGTTCAGGAAAACAGACAAGACTGGAATGAGGACCATGTATTTCAACGTTACAGTCAGTCACAAGTCACTGGCAAGTAGTTTTAAATAAACCTACATTTATCTCTTCACAACAATCTCAGATTTATCTTCTCACAATGTCGGAGGAGCAGAGGGAAATTATTCTCGGTAAACAAATAGGAGTGTATTATCCAAAGGGTATTCCACATGGGAAACAGTGAAATGATTGGAGTGAGTAAGTTACATTTGGAATACTAAATAGAGTGGAGGGAGTCGCACAACAATGAGAAGGAGGGTATCACTTGACAACAATAAGTTGGAGGGCGTCACCTGGACAACAGTAAAGTAGAAGGTGCACCCTTCAGAAAGGGTCAAGTAGCTACCTGGCCAGCAATATGGAAGAGGGAGTTACTCATGCGTTTAGACTGGACCCTTTAAATCCAGATATATAAAGAAATCTTCCCCCTTTCTCCTACCATGGGCAGAATATTCTGTGCCTGCGAGAGCATAGTTTGCATTGTTCAGTGTTTATTTTAGAGATTCAGCATGGAAGCAGGCCCTTCAGCCCACCGAGCCCACACCGACCAATGATCGTGCATAAACCAGTTCTACCCTTCACTCTGTGGACAATTTACAGAAGCCAATTAATCTACAAATCTTTGGAATGTGAGATGAAACTGGAGAACCCAGAGAAAGCCCAAGCGGTCATATACAGAACACAAAACTCCGTACAGGCAGCACCCATAGTCAGGATCGAACCTGGGTTTCTAGCTGTGTAAGGCAGCAACTTTATCACTGTACTACTGCGCCGCCCAGTGTGTAGAGGAATGGTTGAACACTGCTAGTGTGGGAGTTAGCCACCTGTGGTTTCATACATAATATGTGGGATGACGTAACAGCGAGGATAATGAAAGTGACAGGGCATACAGTGACTGTAGAATAAATTAATTACTAGATGTGACAGGCCATTCCAATTAATTGGGTACATACAGATGGCAGGTACATGATAAACCATGGTCTATGTGGATTATTAAAAATATATCTTGCACTTATAATGCCACAAATGTTTAATAGATACAGAAACATTTCACAGAAAGAAGCAGTTCTGGAAAAGAACAGTAAATCACAGAGATCAAAAATATTCACCAAATTACTGGTTGGAGCTTTTGAGAAGATTTTTACATAAAAGTGATGTGGTTTTGGGAGAGTTCCACTACACAATGTGAATAAGTCCTGGCACAAACACTGGGGCAAAGAGGGGATGATGTTGGGTGGTGAGGAGAGAGAGATCACAGACGTGGATACTCACTATATATTGCATCCTACTGCTTTATGGTTCAGTCCCACATACATGTGCTACAATCACTGGACAGAATTAGCATGTCATTTAAATTATGCAATTATTTAGTGATAGTTGTGTGGGTGCTGAAAAGTTCCTAATTGTTTCTGGGTCAATCTGAATCACTAGAGATCCCTGCCTTATGATCCTGATGCACGTTGGGATTACCTGTATTCCACATTCTGCACCCCCTTTGGAGTAATGTGGGAGAAATTAGACCATGCAATCACCACTTATCCACACAATAGTGGCATTTTATAGTTGCAGAACCAGCCTGCACCTCTTTGGGATCGTACAAACATCGCAGGCAAGCAGCACCTGAGGTTAGGATTGGACCTGTGTCACTGTTAGGCAACTGCATCATTATGCTTTGGAAGGAACTGGTTTAAATCGAAGGTAGACACAAAATGTTGGAGTAACTAGGCGGGACAGGCAGCATCTTTGGAGAGAAGGAATAGGTGACATTTCGGGTCAAAGATGTTTTGGTTGGACCAGTCTGATGAAGGGTCTTGACCCGAAACATCACCCATTCCTTCTCTCCAGAGATGCTGCTTGTCCCGCTGAGTTACTCCAGCTTTTAGTGTCTATCTTTTTCATCATTATGCTGTCCACATGTGGAGCCAATGTGGACCAGCAATTCCAAGTTGGATGAATGAACACGTCTTAAACACCAGAGCACATTACCTGCCTCAGACTCTCCGTGCTGGCCACAATTTTAACTTGGAAAGCTGCAGTTGTAATTTGGAAAGAAGGCTGTTGTAATTTGGAAAGAAGGCAGGCTGAGAATGATATCTAATGAGAATGATAACTAATACAGTGTTCCCAACACAACATTTGTTCTAAAATAGCTCCATTGCAATCTGTGAGCCTATCTCACAGATGTTATGCACGGTAAAGTACCATTACTGGACCACAAAATAAATCTACGCACAACTGTAGTCAGATCCCAAGTAGGCTTTGAAAGACACTAACGTAAAGTCACTGGAATCCCACAGGGTTTGGAAAGATAATAAGTTTAATAACCAACTGCAATACTGCAACAAGACAAAACCTGTGAATAGTGACTCCTGCCTTTGAAGGACAGGTCAGAGTAATATGCAGTTACTAAACTCCAACCATAAGATTGTAAGGACGGGATTATACGAATAATACGAATAATTCGGGATTATACGAATACGATTATACGAAAACATACGCACCGCGCGTCACACAAATATATGAAGCACAAGAAAATGGGCTGTCATGGATCTTTTAAGTATAATAGAACTCCATTAGCAAAGCTCGGCAGATAATTACGCCTGCCATTTTGATTAAGTAGACACAAACAGCACTGACTAACAACACTATCAATATTAAATTAGATTTGAGCCAGTGTCTGACTGCTTGAGTGTTCAGTCTCTACTCTGCAGAGTGAAATGAACTGTGCACTGCAATAAATTATCTTTTGCTGTTGTGCTTATTCATTGAATATATTTAAAAGCGGTAAACCAAGAAGATGAAGCATCTCATTCTACCAGTATGTTGCACTGCACAAAGTTTATAGGAACATTATTTTTCCTTTTTTAAGTTACTTGGCATTTTTCATCTCTCTATACACCACAACCCCCAGGGTTAGTGTACAGTCAGTCAAGGACAAATGCATAGCTTATTCGGGACTTTTAAGGGCTTTTCCTGTTCTGCTTTGGGCTGAGGAACTCAACCTCCTTCTATGATTAAGACTTGCATTGGTATCAATGCACTAAAAATGTCCCAAGAAGTGATGCCCATTAAAATCTGACACCAAGCCAAATAATTCAATGCTTGTTCAACGAGGTAGGTCTCAAGAAGTATAACTCTCTTCCTCTTTCCTGATCATGGAGTCAGTGTTTGCAAAACACAAACAATCATTCTGACACCCTCCTTCTCAGGGGTTAACTTAATTTCTCCCCAACATTTCATTCTCTCCCCTCTTCCTGCACCCAAACCACTCTATCAGAAGTGCTGAGTCTTGTAAGCAGTTGAGTTCTGCAACTTCCAGCTGCCTTCCAGAATTTAATCCAAATGGCCAACCAATGTGGGATGAGCTAAGAAAGCTGTCCTCCTCTTCTCAGCCAGTCTTTCAGGATCAAGGCTGACTTACTTCCACTCTGGTTTTGCGGGTTTTGAAGTGGCTAAGAAGAACAATGTGGAAACCATTGGCTCCAACTAAAAAAACAACAGCCTTCTTAAGACAAGAGACATGGGAAAACACAAGCCCAAGTCAATGGTGTTGCCCACCGTGGGACAAGCAGAGAGGCCCTAGTGAGGATTTCTGGTCCTGCCCACGATCCAATGATCAATACTGTAAAGATGCTGCTGACGAATCATTGGGTGCTGGCAGCATTCGGTTCATAAGCAATGCTTCGTCTATTCCGTTTGGAGAGTACACAGGATCATCCTTCAATTAAGATAGGAGAATGAGATCAATGCCTGCAAAATACTTGCATTTCTATAGTTTCGTACAGCAGACGGAGACCAGACAGGGACTATACAAATAGACCCGTGATCCTGCACTTTGTCCACAGCACTGCAATCTTTCCATTACAAGTACAGTACAATTCTAATGGTTTAGAATCTGGATCACCAAGTGGATTGCCATGCGCCTTTCTGTCACTCTGGGGCTCTAGTTCCTGCACTCCCTTTAAACTTAACTGGTTCACTGACAAATTAATATTTTTTAATAAACAATTTTTTTTAAAGTGAATAAAAAGTGTCGGGTGTTCCATCCAATAGTCTGAAAAATCTGCTAGTCTGGCACTACCAAAGTTCAGAGCATGACAGATCATTGGAGTTTATTGTACCAATATTCTAATTTAATCTGCTCCCAACTTCCAGATCAAAACACAGTTCAAAAATATCCTACAACAGACATAAATACTGGAGTAAAACTCAGCAGGTCTGGCAACATCTCTGGAGAAAAGGAATAGATGACCATTCAGGTCCAGACCCTTCATCAGACTCAAATATCATCAACTAAAAATAAAAATATCCTTATTTGCCACTCATTTCCATCAGCTTCTTTTGCAAAATATCTTTGAACACTTAGCTAAAAATGTTAAGAAAGGAATAAATATTGTGGTTGCATTTTAAGCACCAAAAATTGTGGTGGCAGCACTTTGACTTTTAAAAGTATGTTTTTATTTTACTCAGTCTCTATTTGTACAGTGTATTCATTTGGCAGCTCCAACATAAGCTAACATGTGAACATTTTGATCATTGAGATTAACCCCAGGTGCCTGAAGTGTCTGTACAGATCTTGTGACCTTCTTCAGCTTTCGTGGTTATGTTTCCAGAATTCCTCACTTCATGTAGGTTTAAGGACCCTCACGCAGTAATTAAACTCCCTCTGTGGGTTATGAAACATGAACAATAGTTTTTAACCACACAATAGTTTCTGCAGATTATATCGGCCAGACAGATGGAAGCCAGATGAGTCACCTGATTTCTACTGGTCTATGGAATGTCATGTTGTTTTGCATGGAGCAAGAGTATGTGAACGACGGGAAAGTATAAACTTGCTCTGTGTTTTGATCACAGAATTTTAATGCTGAAAAAAATTACAGAAAAATCTCCTTTTCACCGAAACTTTATTAAACAGACAGGGGAACTAGAGGTACAAGAGATGACATTAGCAATGAAGGGCTGTAGCTGGTTGGATGGTCAACACATTGTGCCTTCTTTCTCCAGAAAAGGTAATGTTGATAATTGGCCAAATATAAACCTTTTGCAATCTATTGATTTATATGTCGTATGTAAATATGTTTCTACCAGTGGGTGTGTCAAAAGAATGGGCTATAAATATTAGATGAATAAGGGACAATTGCACAGCTCATTTGGGACTTTTGAGGGCATTTCCTATTCTGTTGAATCTGGTGAAATCTCTGCTGCACCCTTTCCAACTAAATGACATCCTGCCTAATGCGGGTTGACCAGGACTGCATACAATTCTCCAAATGTGGTCTCACCAACGACTTGTACAACTGCATCATGATGACCCAAATTTTGCACTCAGTACCCTTCCCAACAAAAGCAAGTGTGCCAAATGCCTTCTTCACCACACTATTTCACCTCACTGACCACTTTCAGGGAACCATGTACTGGTTCTCCCAGATCTCTCTGTTCTGCAACACCCATTTACTATGTCATTTCTGCACTGGTTTGAAATAGTAAAGTACATCATCCCATAAGTGTCAGAGATCCATTTGCCAATTCTTGGCTCACTTTCCCAAATGATCCTGTTGTAACACATATCCTTCCTCACTATCTACCGCACCACCACTTTTGATATCATTTGCAAATTTACTAACAATGTTAACTACATTGTCATTCAAATAATTACTGCAGGTAACAAACAGTAGGTCCAGCACTGACTCCTGTGGCACTCCACTGGTGATGGGCTTCCAATCAGAAATGCGACCCACCACAACTACTTTATGACTCCTTCCTCCAAGCCAATTTTAATCCAATTAGCTAGCTGTGATCTAACTTTCCGGACAAGTCTACCATGCGGGACATCAAAGTCCACAGACACATTGTCCATTGCCCAGCCCTCATCAATCCTTTTGGTGTCCTCTTTAAACAACTGTATCAGATTGTTGAGATATGCTTTCTCATGCACAAGGCCATGATGACTATCCCCTACCAGCCTGTTCCTATCCAAACACAGTGGTAGATACTGTCCCTAAGAATCCCCTCCAACAGCATTCCTACCACTAACGTCAGGCTCACTGGCCTATTTTTCTATCACTTGTCCTTGCAGCACTTCTTAAATAATGGTACAATATTAGCCACCCTCAAGTCATCTGGAACTTCACCTGTGGCAAATATCTCTGCAAGAGCCTCTGAAATCTGCCCCGAGCATTCCACAAGGTCTGAGGATGCATTTGTTCAGACCCTGAGGTGTCCTAATTAATGCACTCTAAAACCATCAATACCACCTCTTTGGTAATTTGTGTATGATTGAAGACATCATAACTTTTATGCCTCAATTCTTAGCATCTATGATATTCTCCTTAGTAAAAACAGATGAGAAATATTCATTTAATATCTCCCCCATCTCTCGCTGTTCTAAACAAAGGTGGCCATGGGGACCACCAATCTTTCCCTAGCCAGCCAGTTACTCTGAATATACCTGTGGAATCTAATTGATGTTTTGGGACCTAGTTGTGCAAAACTGTCTGCTGCATTCCCAACAACATAACAATGTGTGCATTTCAAAATCACATCATTCACTATAATGAGCTTTAGAATGTCCCATGGTTGCAGAATTTGCTGTATAAGTGCAAATGTTTTGCAGAACAGCATACAGCCTTGGTGCAGGAAAGATGCAGAGTAAAAACTTTGGTTGTAGGGAGAGGAAGGTTTTAGGTCTGAAGCAATTATATAGGGAACAGCATGAAATCTGGAGCTCATGGAAGATAAAAACAAAATGTGAATAAACTCTTGGGGACCATTCTATTTAATTATTATTCTGTAAGGGCTCCCAACTGGATATGCTTTTCACAAAATGCTAACAACTTGACTAAGCTATTCAAGGAAATTAGATTGACATTATCCCATTGATGAATTCCTTGAATTTCAATCCTTTCCAAAGGAAGAGACCAGTTCCGTTCTGTTAGTTATATAATAGTCCTTGCACTTCTTAAGTAACACTTACGTGTATGGGAAAACTTCCTCCTTGGTATCAGGTCAGTGAGACCCTTTGAGCCAAACATCTGGGATTGACAATTCAGACTGTACAAGATAGTGGGGGTGGGATCCTGCCAATTTATTTAAATGGCAGGATTTAATTGAAAACATTCACTCAAATGTCAACTATTCAGCTGGCTTGTATTATGTCTCAGTGTTAGTGCTCACAGAGCACCTGGGCCACATGGAAGGAAAGTTGTGGGGGTGAGGGCTGGATGGTAGTGATGGGTGGTGTCAGGAAAGCAGAGGGTATTAGCACTTTTAACTAAGTACAGAAACATCACCATCTCATGAACAGTGCAAAGCTTTCCCTTAAAAAAACTTCAACAATCGACAATTTATTCAAATGACAGATGGTCATAACCTAACTCTGTTGGTTTCAAAGATAGGCATGAAGTGCTGGAGAAACTCAGCAGGTCAAGCAGCATTTCTGGAGAAAAAGAATGGGTGACGTTTCAGTTTGGGACTCTTCCTTTTTCTACAGAGATGCTGCCTGACCCACTGAGTTACTCCAGCACTTTGTGTCTATCTTTGGTATAAACCAGCCTCTGAAGTTCTTTGTTTCGACATCTGATTGTTTCAGGTAATTTCCTAACCCGACTTTTACAGAACACTCCGTACCATAATTTGTCTTACTACCTCTATAACCCTGAGTACTGTTTTTGGTAGCTTATCTTTTTTCAATATTGTTTATAATTGCCAATTCCCAATATCCCTCAATGTGTATGACACAAATATTGTTCAATCCAAATGCAATCCCTCACAATGGTAAAGGTGCTGTTAAATGTAAGCCATAACTGTTCACAGGATGTGGGACGCAAGCATCCACATATGGGAGCATTTTCACCCTAGTGCTCTCCACAAATTCACAGTGTTTTCACAGGATGCTGTTGAAAGTTCTGTGCACATCCGGATGGGTGGTTGAGGGGGTAAGTGATGTTAGAAGGAAGAATGAAGAGTTGAACATGTGTGACTGAGTAACTCGGAGTACACCTGATATTGTCGACACCAGAGGCTGCAGATGCTGGTATCTTTAGCAAAAAAAAGATGGAGAACTCAGCTGGTGGAGGGAATCCACAGACAACGTTTTGGGTTCTGACCCTTCTTCAGACTGCACCTGATATTGCTCTAGCTTACCAATCATTGTTGCTTTTCCTAATGGATAAATAGAACAAGTCTACAAATGTGAAATGCAGCCTATCCATTTCCACCACAGATTTCGCCGGACGCTGAGTTACTCCAGCACTTTATGTTTTGCTCAAGATTTCAGCATCCGCAGTTCCCTGTGTCTCCATTGTTGTTAATTTACCATTGGTTTAATTGGATTACAATCAGGGGCTGTTGAATTCCTCAAAGGGATAACCAAATCAATGGAATTTTGAGCCATTTATTGCTCAACAATGCATTTCATGTTTATACCAGTATTTTATGAATTGCATTCACCATACAATGCACTGATTACTTCCTAATTAAATATTTAACAAATAAAATTGCTCCTGCTCAGTAAATTGCCCCACTTGTGTCATTTAGCTCTCCCACCGAGTTGATCTCACAATCCTGATTACAATTCCTTAATTCGCACACAATATCTTCCATTTTGCAAGATCCAAAAGAAATCAAGAATGTTTTTTTGTAAATGCAAATGAATATGGAGAATATAAAATAATTAAATAATTCCACAAAGGAACATTTTTTGCTGTTTATAAATAACTAATAAATATGATCCACTCTTATCTGATTCGGTAGGATTCAATGAGTACAGATTTACACATCATTTGTATTGAAAACAAGTTAAAGGAAATGCACTCAGTGCGTACTTTCAAAGCATTTCATCTCTACTCTTTAATTATCAATGCATCATTCCTGAGGATAAGCTACTCCGCAGCCAGGTCTCTGCTACGTTCGACCCAGATTCAATACTCAGGGTCCTGAAGCAGATCAGGAACAGTTACGCATAGAAACATTGAAAATAGGTGCATGAGTAGGCCATTCGGCCTTTCGAGCCAGCACCACCATTTAATATGATCATGGCCAATCATCCAAAATCAGTCCCCGTTCCTGCTTTCTCCTCATAACTCTTCATTCCGTTAGCCTGTTATCTTCCGTACAGAAGCGAAAAAAAGGATAGTATAATATGTGTCGTTGATTACCCCAGTGATTTGATAACGACCAGATAAGCTATTTTAGTAAAACAAAAGGCTGGAAAAGTCCTTCAGAACTGTTTTATGCTGGAAAATACTCTACAGGTTTCTGTGGCGAGAGAAACAGAATTGATGTTCCAGACCAATTATCGATTTTATGTATTTTTCTGTAGTACATTGTTTCATTTACTGGTTCTTTCCTTCCAGGAAGAGTGAAGAGAGTCAAGTCAAGAGTGCTTTATTCTTACATGTCCCGGAATGGAACAATAAAATACTTACTTGTAGTAATGCAACAGAAAAATGACCCGGCCCTGTCCAGTCGCCGTTTTGGCAGCTCCGCGAAAATTGTGTGTGTTTTTAACTTTCATGTTCCTTTTGAACTTATTTCTAAGTTCTAACTCCCTAGTAGGGGCTCCCCTATTGTACTCCCTGTACACACATGACTGTGTGGCTAGGTTCAGCTCCAACTCAATAATCAAGTTTGCTGATGACACTGTGGTGGTGGGCCTGATCTCAGACAACGAGGAGAAGGCCTACCGGGAGGAAGTGACTGGTCTAGCACTCTGGTGTCAGGACAACAGCCTCCTCTTGAACATCAAAAAAACTAAGGAGCTGATTGTGGACTTTAGGAGGGCACATTATCCGAGGATGTACACACCATTGAGGATAAATGGGGATACTGTGGATAGGGCGAGCTGTTTTAAATACCTGGGAGTCCACATCTCTGAGGATATGACATGGACATCACACGCCGCAGCACTCATGAGTAAGGCAAGGCAGCGCCTTTACCACCTCAGGCAATTGAGGAAATTCAGAGTGTCTCCGAGGATCCTCCAGTACTTCTACTCAGCGGCTGTGGAAAGCATCTTGTCCGGAAATATTACAATCTGGTTTGGGAATTGCTCTGCCCAGGACAAGAAGGCTCTGCAGAGAGTAGTGCATTCGGCCGAACGCACTATGGGAGCTATGCTTGCCCCCCTGCAGGAACTATACATCAGGAAGTGCAACTCCAGAGCTAATAAGCTCATGGGAGACCCCTTCCACCCCTGCAACGGACTGTTCCAGCTGTTACGTTCAGGCAAACGCCTCCGTTGCCATGCTGTGAGAACGTAGAGGTTGAGAAGGAGTTTCTTCCCAAGGCCATTCGGACTGTAAACTCCTATCTCACCAGGGACTAACTTTACTGTACCACTCTACGGCTTTTTTTTAAATTGCTGTTTTTTTCCTATTTTCCTTCCCCCCACAATATTTAATATGTAAAATAATATGTGATTCTTCCATTCTGTTTGTAGTTTGTTTGGTTGTTTGTTTGTTTGTCTTTTTGCACAAAGTCTGCGAGCATTGTCACTTTTCATTTCACTGCACATCTCGTATGTGTATGTGACGAATAAACTTCACTTCACTTCACTTGACTTGAATAAATAAGCATAATACTCTGTAAACACCATAATAAGCAACAGAAATGTTCAGTATATAAAACAAACAAATGTTAACCGTGCAAAGGCAAAAACAATAAAAAACAATGCCCCCCAAGTCTATGTAGTTCGGAGATTAATTGGAGGTTGTAGTATTTAATAGCCTGAAAGTTGTTGAGAAGAAGCTGCTCCTAAATCTGAATGTTACAGTTTTCAGGCTCCTGTACCTTCTTTCTGATGGCAGGACTGAAATAAGATTGTGGCCAGGGTGGTGTGGGTCGCTGATGATGCTGGATGCCTTTTTGAGGCAGTGTCTCATCGACAACATCGACTGTGAAGAGATTCTTTGTTTCCCTCCAATGAGAATTTGTTTTACCTTCATTATTTTTCACTTATTCTTGGTCTACCAAACTAGCTCTTACAGCCACACCTCTCCCCTCAGTTATTCTTTCACCCTACAATATTCTGCAATGATCCAAGCTAAAACTCCATCATTCTTTTAGTTTGATTTTCCACCCACCTCCACCTTGATTACAGATGACTCCAAAGTATTTTGCAAGAATTACTGCTCTCACTTCATCCTGATTTCCAATGAAAGGTTATTGATGTGACCCAGAGCAAACTGCTTCCTTCTCCCCAGATGCTGTCAGACCCATTGAGCACTTCTAGTATTTACAGATTTCCAGAAAATAAAAATAAAAATTGCAGCTGCTGGAATTCTGAAATTTAAACCAGAAAATGCTGGAAACACTCATTGTGTCGGTAGCATCTGCCATAAGAGTGATAATTAATGTTTCAGGTCCTGAATCCTTCACCATAACTGGAAATAGAGAGTAGCCCCATGAGATTTTAGTAGATATTCTCTCATAAACAGGACAATGTTCAGAAAAGATTAACAAAATATTTAAACTTTCATTTTATAGAATACTGGACTAAGTGGGACCCGTTGGGTCCCATAACATGGGAGGCCTTGACCCCCAATGCTACTCATTCCTCAACGCAATATTCCACCAATCGCCCATTCCCCCATGGCAACCCCAAAGCAATATTCCACCACTCACCCATAGCCCCTAACTGCGCTGGCGCAGCTCATTTCACCTCATCCCCAAGCACTCCCCCCCCCCTCCTCTTCGAGGGTAGAGGGGCTGAGGGAAGTGGGGTGTGTGGCGGGGGGGGGGGGGGGGGGGGGGTGTGGGGTGGGAGGGGAGGAGGGGTGTGTGTGGACGGGGAGGAGTAAGAGGGGGGGGAGAGGGTGGTGTGGGGGAGTTGTATATGTGGGCAGGGAGGGGTGTGGGCAGGAGGGGTATGGGAGGGGGGAGGAGGGATGTGGGAGGGGGTGTGTGTGGGACAGGGCGTGTGTGTGTGGGAGGGGGTGTGTGTGTGTGTGGGAGGGGTGTGTGCGTGTGTGTGTGTGTGTGTGTGTGTGTGGGGGGGTGTGTGTGTTGGCGGGGGGGATGTGCCGGCGGAGGGATTGTGGGGGGGGAATGGGTGTGGTGAGCGGGGGGAGGGGTGTGTGTGGGCGGGGGGTTGTGGGGGCGGGGGTTGTGGGGGGGGGTGTGTGGGGGGGAGTTGTGGGGGCGTGGTTGTGTGTGGGGGAGGGGGTTGTGGGGCGTGTGTGGGGGGAGGAGTGGGTGTGTGTGGGGGGGGGTTGGGTGTATAGGTGGGGGGGGGCGTGTGTGTGTGGGCGGGAGGGGTGGGATGTGTGAGTGGGGGGGGGTGGGTGTGTATAGGGGGGGGTGGGGCGTGTGTGTGGGCGGGAGGGGTGGATGTGTGTGAGGGTGGGGGGGTGGGTGTGTGTAGGCAGGGGATGTGTGGGGGGGGGGGCTTGCTTGTAGGATGAGGGGTATGTGGGGGGGGGGAGTTGTGTAGGGGGAGAGGGGTGTGTGGGGCGCAGGGAGGTGTGAGCTCGGAGAAAAGACGGGGGAAGAGCCATGGGGAGGGGGGGGGCATGGGGGGGGGGGGGGGGAGAGGCAGCGAGGGGGGACCGAAGGGGGGTAATGGCTAGAATTGGCGGTGCGATGTGGACTCACAGCGGGCGCTGGTCGCTGGTCTCCGCTTTCCGTTTGGTAACATCTCCGAATCCAGGCTGGGCAGGGTCTCCGACAGGGCTGGGCTGGGTCGGGTCTCCGACGCTGGACTGCTGCTTGGGGCTGGGCTGCTGCTTGGGGCTGGACTGCTGCTTGGGGCGGGGCTGCTTGGGGCTGGGCTGGGCCGTTTTGAGTCGCTCCAAAAGTCCGGTTGGAAACCTCCGCCATCCTCTCAGCTCCAGTAAAGACGCGATGGCGCAGGAAGGGGCGGACCGTCCCAGGGAGTGACAGGGGAAGAGACTAATCTGCGCGGCGCTGATGGGCAGGAGAAGAGATCGATCTGCTCACGCACGGTTTTTAAGATTTTTAAACCTCACTATCATTTACGACATCCAACCGATCGGAACGTAACTTGGTGGACTCGCAGCACAGGAGAACGGTGAGTGAACTGGCGAAAAAACGTAATGCTATCGCGAACCGTTTTTGCGCAAATAGAAAGACCGCCAAACGAAACAAGATTAGAGTTTTAGTTATGTACAGATAGATATACTTTGCAAGCTTATTTTTTAAATATTTCTGCAGAATTAATAATGCTTAATTCTGTAACAAAAAAAATGTCAAAACAAAAGATTCAAAAGCATCTCAATGTTATTTACTTCCGCAAATAATTTTGGATATGACGCATGCAGTTCCGCAACTCATGAGTAACTTCCTCTTTCCAATATTACTGGAATAAGTAGCCGGTTAACCAGTACTTCTGAAGAAGGGTTTTGACCTGAAATGTCACCTATTCCTTCGCTCCATAGATGCTGCCTCACCCGCTGAGTTACTCCAGCATTTTTGTCAACCTTTCAACAAACTGCATCAGTCAATGGAATGCATGTGTCACAAAGCTTGAATGTTGGTTGCCTAGTTTATCTGAATAATAAATTCTAAATAAGGCAAATTCTGCTATTGCAAAATTGAATGCAATATTGGATGAGGATAGTGAAGCTGTGTTATTGTACAAGGCATTGGTGAGGCCAATTCTGGAGTATGGTGTACAATTTTGGTTGCCTAATTATAGGAAGGATGTCAAACAAAATAGAGAGAGTACAGAGGAGATTTACTAGAATGTTGCCTGGGTTTCAGCAACTAAGTTACAGAGAAAGGTTGAACAAGTTAGAGCTTTATTCTTTGGAGCGCAGAAGGTTAAGGGGGGACTTGATAGAGGTTTTTAAAATGATGAGAGGGATAGACAGAGTTGACGTGGAAAAGCTTTTCCCACTGAGTGTAGGGAAGATTCAAACAAGGGGACATGACATGAGAATTAAGGGACTGAAGTTTAGGGGTAACATGAGGGGGAACTTCTTTACTCAAGAGAGTGGTAGCTGTGTGGAATGAGCTTCCAGTGAAGGTGGTGGAGGCAGGTTCGTTTTTATCATTTAAAAATAAATTGGATAGTTATATGGATGGGAAGGGAATGGAGGGTTATGGTCTGAGCGCAGGTATATGGGACTAGGGGAGATTATGTGTTCGGCACGGACTAGAAGGGTCGAGATGGCCTGTTTCCGTGCTGTAATTGTTATATGGTTATATGGTTATATGGTTATCAGAAGGGTCTGAAGAAGGGTCTCGAACTGAAATGTCACCCATTCCTTCTATCCAGAGATGCTGCCTGTCCTGCTGAGTTACTCCGGCATTTTGTGTCTATTATCAATAATTTAACCTGCTCTCTTCCTCTGGTGTTCCCAGGAAAATATATGCAGAGGCACTCTCTGTCCCGAAAGATAAATGATCATGGATCTAGGTAACATTACACCATTATTTATTTTGCATGGATTTCTTGACTATATTCTGAGGTCTAATAACTCAATGATTATTATATTCCACTTCCGTACCAATTTGATATAAGAGACTAATGCTAGAAAATAAATTTATAGTTTAATGCATGTATGGGATCTTTTACTTGCCATGTGAAGAAAGTATCGAAACATCTGGATGTTACAGTTTTCAGGCTCCTGTACCTTCTTTCTGATGGCAGGACTGAAATAAGAGTGTGGCCAGGGTGGTGTGGGTCGCTGATGATGCTGGCTGCCTGTTTGAGGCAGTGCCTCATCGGCAACATTGACTGTGAAGTGATTCTTCTTTTCCCTCCAATGGGAATTTGTTTTACCTTCATTATTTTTCTCTTATTCACGATCTATCAAACTAGCTCTCACAGCCACACCTCTCCCCTCAGGTATTCTTTCTCACGACAATATTCTGCAATGATCCAAGCTAACACTCATTCATTTTGTTAGTTTGATTTTCCACCCACCTCCACCTTGATTATAGATGACTCCAAAGTATTTTGCAAGAATTGCTGCTCTCACTTCATCCTGATTTTCAATGAAAGGTTATTGATGTGACCTAGAGCAAACTGCTTCTTTCTCCCCAGATGCTGTCAGACCCATTGAGCACTTCTAGTATTTTCAGATTTTCAGAAATTAACAATAAAAATTGTAGCTGCTGGAAATCTGAAATAAAAACAGAAAATGCTGGAAACACTCATTGTGTCGGTAGCATCTGCCATAAGAGTGATAGTTAAGGGCCTGTCCCACTTGTTCTGATGAGTTTGGCCTTGACTCATACTTGCAGCATGGTCGACACGAGGTCGGAGTTAGATAGAGCTCTAGGGGCTAGTGGATTCAAGGGATATGGGGAGAAGGTAGGCAAAGGTTATTGATTGGGGACAATCAGCCATGATCACAATGAATGGCGGTGCTGGCTCGAAGGGCCGAATGGCCTCCTCCTACACCTATGTTCTATGTTTCTATGAGGTCTTCGTAACTTTTCTTCATACTCGAGAGTGGTCTCCGCGTACTCGAGCCTTCAGCTAGGTCGCGGCGTTTTTTTCAATATGTTAAAAAATGCCCGAGAGTAAAAAATGGTCGCCATGGAAAAAAATCGATACGTTCTTTACTCGTGGGTTTAGTCGTAGTAGGTCAACGTAGGTCGGCATGTTAGAAGTAGGGAATCGAGGGTAGTCAAAGGTAGTCGAAGGTAGACGTGGATAGTCTTCAATATAGTCGAAGGGAGGTCGAAGGAGATCGAAGGAGGTCGTCTTCACTCTCCACTATTTGGTGCCAATTTTCCTGAAGCTAGTCATAGCTAGTCAAAGCTAGTCTTCAACATAGTCAAAGGAGGTCGAAGCAGGTCTTCAACATGTCATATTTTCACTCTTCTAAACTCGCCAATTAGGTCGCACAAGTGGGACAGCCTCTTTAATGTTTCAGGTCCTGGACCCTTCACCAGAACTGGGAATATAGAGTAAAAAGACGGTTTTCAGCAACACAAAAAGGTGGGGAAGGACTGGATAGAACAAGGGAATATCTCCAATAGGGTGAGATCCAATGGCTTGATGTAGATAACTAAACCAGAATTATTTTGTTTGTGTCTGTTTTAGGGATATGTTAATATTGATATTTGTACAGTCACTGGCCTTTGGGGCGGGCTGCTGCTTGGGGCGGGCCTGCTGTTTGGAGCGGGGCTGCTTCGGGTCCCTCTGAAAGTCCGGTTGGAAACCTCTGCCGCTCATCCTCTCAGCTCCAGTAAAGGCGCAGGAAGAGGCGGACCATCCCGGGGAGTGACAGGGAAAGAGACTAATCCATGCGGCGCTGACTGGCAGGAGAAGAGATCGACCTGCGGACGAGCGGTTTTTAAGATTTTTAAACCTCGCTATCATTTTCGACATTCAACCGATCGGAACGTAACTTGGTGGACTCGCAGCACAGGAGAACGGTGAGTGAACTGGCGAAAAAACGTAACGCTATCGCAAACCGTTTTTGCGCAAATAGAAAGACCGCCAAACCGAAAGATAACAAGATTAGAGTTTTAGTTATGTACAGATAGATATACTTTGCAAGCTTATTTTTAAAATATTTCTGCAGAATTAATAATGCTTAATTCTGTAACAAAAAAAATGTCAAAACAAAAGATTCAAAAGCATCTCAATGTTATTTACTTCCCCAAATAATTTTGGATATGACGCATGCAGTTCCGCAACTCGTGAGTAACTTCCTCTTTCCAATATTACTGGAATAAGTAGCCAGTTAGCCAGTACTTCTGAAGAACAGTCTCGACCTGAAATGTTACTTATTCCTTCGCTCCATAGATGCTGCCTCACCCGCTGAGTTTCTCCAGCATTTTTGTCTACCTTCGATTTTTCCAGCATCTGCAGTTCTTTCTTCAACAGTTAGCCAGTAATGTTGTCCAGCAAACTGCATCAGTCAATGGAATGCATGTGTCACGAAGCTTGAATGTTGGTTTCCTAGTTTATCTGAATAATAAATTCTAAATGAGGCAAATTCTGCTATTGCAAAATTGAATGCAATGTTGGATGAGGATAGTGAAGCTGTGTTATCAATAATTTCTGCAGAAGGGTCTGAAGAAGGGTTTCAACCAGAAATGTCACCCATTCCTTCTATCCAGAGATGCTGCCTGTCCTGCTGAGTTACTCCAGCATTTTGTGTCTATTATCAATAATTTAACCTACTCTCTTCATCTGGTGTTCACAGGAAAAAATATGCAGAGGCACTACATTACACCATTATTTATTTTGCATGGATTTCTTGACTACATTCCAAGGTCTAATAACTCAATGATTATTATATTCCACTTCCGTACCAATTTGAAATTACAGAGACTAATGCTAGAAAATAATTGTAAGTATAATTTATAGTTCAATGCATGTATAGGATCTTTGCATCTTTTACTTGCCCATGTGAAGAAAGCATCAAAACAGATCCATGCCCAAAGCAGTTTCTTTGAGTTATGAGAAGAAACAGCGGTAAAATATAACACTGAATAATACATAGTCTAGGCTTCAATCTGGTTCTAAAGGAACACTGCATTATCTTTTGGCTGAAATGTTAAATAAAAGGATAGCTTTTACTATTCAGGTGGATGTGAAAGATTCTATATTTTTCTAAAGAGAGGAACAGTAGTACTCACTTAGACAACATTCATTCACCCTCAGTAACTAGCTCCAAATCTGGTAGTTTATTTCACTGCTGTTTTTGTTGGATCTTATGCAGGCATTTGCCGGCTTGTTCACCTACGTAACATAGTGACTGGACTTCACGTCATTAACATGCTCATGAGCGCCTTGGGGTGCAAGAAACATGTGATTTACAAATGTGGCTCTTCTATGTCTTCTTTAAGGCATGTTGGTAGTGCAGTAGGTAGCGCTGCTACCTCATAGATCCAAAGACCCAAATTGGTCCTCAGCTTGGGTGAGGAGTTTGCATGTTCTCCCATGACCAGATGCCCCGGATATGCCAGTTTCCTCCCATGTACCAAAGACATGCTGATACATTAACCAGCTGCTGTAAGTGACACGCTCTAAGATAGATGGTGGTTGGAGAATAATGATCGACCTGGTGAGGGTATTAAAGAGAATAGGTAACAGGGACATGGGATTATTCTGCAGGGAGCTGTTATGGAATTGATCAAACTGAATAGCCTGATGGCTAGATTTTACATTGCTATCAACACATGTAATAGCATGGGGTAGAACGATGCATCAAGATACAGATGATGGAGAGTAAATCAAGACATTCAGTGGACAACAAGATGCAAATTATCTGTGAAAAGAAAAAGAACATTAAAACTTTTGGGAAAAGAATCTTCAGATATCCAGAACTGGAATTTTAACATCCGTTGGATTTGTCAGTCATTCAATTTCATGTGAGTTCATTTAGAAGGGAACATACCTTCACGGATTGAAAGATATAGCAACTGCCATGCAAGATATATATGTACATAGAATCATAGAGCACGGAAACAGACTCTTCAGCTCAACTCCATCATGCCAACCCAAATGCCCCATCTAAGCTAGTCCCATTTGCCCGTGTTTAGCTAATATCCCTCTAAACTTTCTGGTGTCTTTTAAATGCTGTTATAGTATTTGTCTCAATTACCATCTCTGGGGAATGTATTGGGTGAATGCACAGCGTATTTTTCCTACGGTAGGGGAATCAACAACCTGAGGACATAGGTTTAAGGTGAGAGAGGCAAGATTTAATAGGAACTTTAACATACCCACCACCCGCTGAGAGAAAAGGTTGCTCCTCAAGTTCTAGACAAGGCTAAAAGGTTTCTTTGAGATGTTCAAAACTCTATGCATCCCTCTGCAATTGGATCCTCGACTTCCTCATCCACAGACCACAGTCTGTTTGAATTGGCAGAAATACTTCTCCCTCATTTACAATCAGTACGGGAGCACCTCCAGGCTGCGTGCTCAGCCCCCTGCTCTACTCACTCTATACTCATGATTGTGTAGCCGGACACAGTGCGAACTCCAGATTCAAATTCGCTGATGACACCACCATTGTTGGACGAATTACAAATGGTGATGAGTCAGAGTATAGAGGTGAGATCGACCGATAGACCAAATGGTGCCAGCACAACAACCTGGCTCTCAATATCAATAAAACCAATGTATTGATTGTGAACTTTGGAAGAGGAAGGATGACGAGGACCCACAATCATGTTTATATCAGGATTGTGGGTCATGATGGTGGAGAGAGTCAAAAACGTCAAATTCCTGGGCGTGCATATTTCTGAATATCTTTCCTGGACCCAGCACACTGATGCAATTGTAAAGAAAGCACATTAACGCTACTTCCTGAGAAGATTACAGATATTCGGTATGTCAGAGAGGATTCTCTTGAACTTCTACAGGTGTACAGTAGAGAGCATATTAACTGGTTTCATCATGGCCTGGTTCGGCAACAAATGCCCAGGAGTGGAAAAGAGTGCAAAAAAGTGTGAACACTGCTCAGTCCATCACTGCCTCTGACCTCCTCACTATCGAAGGGATTTATCAGAGTCACTGCCTCAAAAAGGCAGCCAGCATCATCAGAGACATACACCATCCTGGCCACACACTAATTTCACCCCTGCCATCGCGAGGAAGGTACAGGAGCCTGAAAATTGTAACGTCCGGGTTCAGGGACAGCTTCTTCCCTGCAGCCATTAGGCTATTAAACACTACAACCTCAAATAAGCTCTGAACTACAATAGACTATTATTATCATTATTATTGTACTACTATTGTTTGTTTTTTGAGTATATGTGTGTATGTGTATGTATATATATATATGTGTGTGTGTGTGTGTGTGTGTGTGTATGGATATGCATGTGTGTATATACATGGATATCATCTATATACTATTAAAACTCTGTGTGTGTGTGTGTGTGTGTGTGTGTTTTTATTTGTGGGTGTCAGATTTGGCCTTTGATTCCTTGGTCCGCCAACGCCACACGCAAAAACTCCGAGATATTTTCCATTCCGCTAGTGAATTCACTTTAACATTAACTAATGCACTCCTCAAAACATTTGGACATTTGGACAGCTGGTGCCTGGCCCGGCTCTGTCACGCTGCCTCAAGCCAAACATCGGACATCCCCCCTCGGGCGAAAAGCAGCAGGGAACAGCCAGCGTGACAGAGCCGGCGTGTAAGAAGCGCCGAGGAAGCGAGGCCTCACAGTCTCTGATGGGGCTGCTTTCACAGACTTTACCGTCAGCGGCCCCCTCATCCCGCGTTTAACCAGGGCTCAGGGAACACGCCATCTCATGGGGACGAGGCTTCCAGAGGGAAGCCAGGGACAACTTCCGATCCAGCAGCAGAGTGGCTCCGTTAATGGATTCATTCCACAGTGAGTTCAGTTTGGTAACAACACACCCCCCCCCCCCCCCCCCCCCCCCCCCTCCCCCCCCACCCCTTCCTCCCCCCCCGGTACAGGAACGATAGGCTGAATGTTTGCATTCTGTGAAGTGTTCTGTAGTGCTGGAAGGATTATGAATAAGTGACATCTCAAGACAATGAACATGTGAAATCAGATGACTTTATGCTCAATACTCCAACAACATTGTAAACTTCAGTATGTCATGTTTTATTAAAAAACACACACATACACACAGATGGCAGCTATAATGGGTATTAGAGCAGACATTTTTTATAAATCCTATTACAAATTTGTCACCAAAACATGCTCGTGCTTTCAATTACTGCCTTGCTTGCTACAAGAAATATTATTTGTCATCATGCCTTACTGAAGATATAATCTAATGTTAGTTTGAGCTTGCATGTAAAGGAATAAAATATTCCAAGGCACTTCACAGGACGGTTATCCGACTAAAATTGGACCCACAACCACATACTAGGTACAGTGAGAAGAGGTTTTAAAGAACACGGGGTAAATCGGAAAAAGTTTAGGAAGTAAATTCCAGGAAGATGATATCTTTGAAGGCATAGTCACCAAAGATAGGTAGTAGGACAAGTAAAAGGCCAGAATTGGTGGAACATAGAGCTCTTGGAAGGTAATAGGGTGAGGGATGTGAAAAGGATTGTGGTCAGCATGCTTTCCTATTGAGCTGTCATATTTCCGAAGAAGAATGGTGAGACTCATTACCATTTACAACATGATGACCTGTGATCCAAGTTCACGGAAAGAGGGATATAACTTCACATGTGGTTCCACAAATACCACATGAATTTGAAATCCTAGACATTCCTGTACTGAATACATTTTTGAACAGGATTGTCAGAAAGCACTTGGAAAGTTCTTGCATGGAAAAGAAATAAGCCTGTACATCTTTACCTGTAAAAGGCAAATTCCCAGTCTCAGTAAACAGTTAACACACACACACACACACACACACACACACACACACACACACACACACACACACACACACACACACACACACACACACACACACACACACACACACACACACACACACACACACACACACACACACACACATGCACATCCAAGATCAGAGTTTTATAGTTATAAGAATATATATATATATATATATACATATATACACACACACTTATATATATTTACACACACATATATATATACACACACACACACACACACACACAAACACACACACACACACACACACACACACACACACACACATATACACACACACACACACACACGCATAAATACACACACACACCCACACATATATATATACACACACACACCCACACATAAACAAATATATACACATATATATTTTTACACACACACACACACTGTCACAATTTATTATGTGTGTATATTGTGTGTGTGTGTGTGAAATATATATATACACACTGTATATACACACTCACAATGTATTTTGTGTAATGCTTATGCAAAGCCATTGCTGCTCTCCACAGGGCTTTTCCAGAGGTTACTGACCAGGACTATGATAGCACCCACTGCAGAAACTAATTAAGTTCATGAGAGTATGTTCACCAGTGAGTCACTGGTCTGACATGAAATGTCTGCAACTTAACGAAAACCCAGAAAATCGTTATATGTTTTGATGTTTATTGCTTAGACACATTTCATTTCATTCTGACACAGAAATCTTAAAATCTAAACTCGCAGAGATTTTATGTGAATTAATCATCTTTGGGGAAAAAACTCAAAGCGAAATAACTGTTTGTCATTTCAACTCTCTTCCTTAAAATAATATTCTTTGCAAAAAACCCACAGGAAATATACAGAGCTGAACGGGCTCTGCCCTTTGGACTGCTGGCCCAACTACAAATGATTGAATGTTGTCTTGCTGACTCACCATCAACAAGCACCCTATTATGTACCACAATTGCCTGAGAATTAATCATCATGTATGGGTTCCTTGATGAGTAAATTTCTTTGGTTCTACAGTTGGAAAATTGTAACCCTGTGAAATGGATATTGAAAGAGGATCTACTAAAACAAAGGATAATTGTGCAAGGACTATTTTCCTTTCTTCAGAGTAGTTGGGGTGTTACAACACACTGATTGCTCTTTAAGGGCCTGTCCCACTTAGGCGATTTTTTTGGTGACTGCCGGCCACTGTTACTGTTGTAGCAGGTCGCCGAAAAACCGGCAACTGGACCCCTCTTATGACAATGTCTATGACAAGTTACAACAACCTACCACCTAGTCGACGTCAAGCTACGGCAAGCTACCGACAGCCGGGGACCCATTAAGACGTCCATCTACAACCACACCTACGACTACACAGGTGACAACCTACAACAACCAAAGTCAACCTATGTCCACCTGCAACAAGCTACGACCCTGTCGGCGACAACTGAAGACAATTCAGTCGCCGTTACCTGTTGCCGATTGACGTAGGTTGACGCAGGTAGTCGCCAATGGAGTTCACTGAAATCAGCACTAGCGACAACCTACGTTACCTGGCAACAACCTACGACAACACCTACATCAGGAGAAGTCAAGCTACGCTCACTGTTGCCAAACATTTTTGAACATGTTGAAAATCTAGTAGCGACCAGAAAGACGCTACGATACGACTCTTTGGGCGACTGTGGAAACTACTCATGACCATACAGGCGACACCCCGGTGACCATGAGGCCTGTAGTCGCCTAAAAATAGCCTAAGTGGGACAGGCCCTTTACTTTCCTTCAGAGCAGGCATGATGAATTATCATCAATGCATTGAATTTTACACATCCAATACACCAACTACATACCCTTTTGTCTTTTGGTTCATAATGGTTATGGTAAGAAAGGAGGACCTAAAACTGAACCAATTCTGAGCAACTTGAGTGAAGAATTAAGAGCGTTTATTGGTCATATGCAGCAGATATAAGCTCGAAAAATGAAATTCTTACTGCAATTTCACAGGCACATTAGACACAACAACATTGATACATACATTATCTGTTATTCTACATGTGATAGACCATGATAGCACAAAAAACAAAGCACACAGAACAACCATCACAATGAAAAGTCTGTAGACTTCTCAATATCTGGCATGAATCAAAAGTAGTGGCACAAGACACTGCAGATGCTGGAATCTTGAGAATCAAAATTCCCTGCATTTGTATGTTGCCTTTTTGAACTTAACACTTTCTAATGTTGGAGTACATTTGATGAATGTGGCGCAGGTGACAATTAATCTGCACCTGACAGGATTTCTAAATAGCAGTGTGATGATCACCATGTCATTTGATTTAGTGAATGGTTTAAGGATAAATATTGGTCTGGACACCAGGTACAACGCCCCATCACGCTTCAAGATGATGAAATGGGATCTTTAGAAACGACTTCAAAGGCCATGTATGGCCTTGGTAAGCACCTCACCTTTCATATCGGCACGGTGGCGCAGCGGTAGAGTTACTGCCTCACAGCGACAGAGTTTGATGCTGACTACGGATACTTGTCTGTACAGAGTTTGTACGTTCTCACCGTGACCTGCATGGGGTTTCTCCGGGATCTCCGGTTTCCTCCCACACTCCAAAGACGTACAGTTGGTAGATTAATTGCCTTGGTATAATTGTAAATTGTCCCTAGTGTGTGTAGGATAGTGTTAATGTGCAGGGATTGGTGGTCGACGTGGACCTGCTGGGTTGAAGGACCTGTTTCAGCACTGTATCTCTAAACTAAACTAAACTAAACTAAACTAATCACAGTGCTGTTCTGGAACTTAAGATGGCAATTCTATGCTCAAGCTTCTGGATTGGGGTAATGTATCCACTATTTTATCATTGGAAACCACCCACAGGCAAAGTATTATTCAAACTTTCAACAGAAAGGAAGTGATATGGACCCTTCTCTGTATTAATTTCTTTCTACGAACTTCCAATTTAGAACTAGCTCAAGAGACTGGCTTTGGTCTTTCCATTGTTTTCTCCCCACAAAAATGGAGTTATAGAAATAGATCATAGAATGTTACTGCACAGCAGGAGGCCTTTTGGTTCATTGTGTCAACACCCACCAAATGTAGGCAAACGTTACTTCCTTGGCCTAGACCACAGCCCAGCTGGTTATGACTTTAAATATGGTGATGACAGCACGCACTGTGACTTGAGGCCTGAATGCAGGATTAAGAGTCAAGTTGTAAAATGTGTGAAGTAACTGGAAAACAAATAAAAAAACATTTACAGTGTTACCATGTCACATTGTAACATGGTAACACAATCCCAAAGCCCTTTGCAGGCATTAGTGTGTGCATGAAGAGATTGGCAGAGCAAATAATCATTTATTCATTCGCATGCAGATCATATATTAACGTGCTCTCCTAATATACCCATTTAAAATTCCTGTTCATGCCTCTGCCAAGAGGGATATTACCAGAGACACAAGAGACAGCAGATGCTGACATCTGGAGCAAAAACAATCTACTGGAGGAAGTCAGTGGATCATGCTGCACTTGTGGAAGGAAATGGCTAGTCAATGTTTTAGGTCAGACCCTGCATTAGGAAGGAGGGTGGAGAGTGAAGATGGCCAATATAAAGAGGAGAGGGGGAGTGCTGAGACAGGGGCCAGTGATTGATTGCTGGAGGAAGGGTAGATGGAGCCAGGTGGAGGAGGGATGGTCAAGATTCTGGGGCAGGTGGATGATAGGTAGAGCAGATAAAAAAACAGTCAAATGGAGCCATGACAGGGGGGAGGTGAGGATGGAGTGGAGACAGCCTTAAGAGTGATAACCAGGATCCCTAATGGGCCGGTCCCACTTAGGCGACTTTTTAGGCGACTGCAGGAGACTATGCAGTCACCACATGGTCGCCACATCTTCGCGGGTGATTGCCGGGGAGTTGCCTTCATGGTCGCGAGGAGTTCCCGCATTCTGGGAACATATTGAAAAATTAGCGGCGACTAGAATGAAGCCGTCATGGAGAGTAGCGAGAATTCTCGTACCGTAGGTGGATCGCCAAGACGTCCTAGTGGGTTGCCAGGAGGTCGATGGTTCTCGTGGGTTCTCGTAGGTTATAGCCGGTGCTGACCGGTGAATTTCATTGGCTCATTGGGTAAAAAACATAAGCAGTTTCAGAACCAACGATAACCGACCGTTAATGTTAAATGTCCGCTGAGCTTGACAGCCGTGTATCTCTGGCTTCTTAAAAGTTGTCTCCACTCCTTCTCCCTCCTTCTCTTCCCTCTCCCTCCTCTTTTAAAGGACTTAACATACACTGTGCTTTAGCCGTCTTAACTACAGCGCCAACCTTCCTGTTCATCGCGGTGTGTGTTTGTATCACCTTTGCTTTGCACCGTGTGAATTTCACTTGCATCCCCCACCTGCATAATGGACTGGTGAAGGAAGCGATGTGTGTGTGTGTGTGTGTGTGTGTGTGTGTGTGTGTGTGTGTGTGTGTGTGTGTGTGTGTGTGTGTGTGTGTGTGTGTGTGTGTGTGTGTGTGTGTGTGTGTGTGTGTGTGTGTGTGTGTGTGTGTGTGTGTGTGTGTGTGGTGTGTGTGTGTGTGTGTGTGTGTGTGTGTGTGTGTGTGTGTGTGTGTGTGTGTGTGTGTGTGTGTGTGTGTGTGTGTGTGTGTGTGTGTGTGTGTGCGTGTGTGTGTGTGCGTGTGTGTGTGTGTGTGTGAGTGTGTGTGTGTGTGTGTGTGTGTGTGTGTGTGTGTGTGTGTGTGTGTGTTCTGACAGTCGACGTTCCAGTTGCCGGTTTTACAGGCGACTGCCGGCCACCTGAACGGTGGCCGGCAGTCACCTGAAAAATCGCCTGTGGGACAGGCCCATTAGGCTCCCTGTTTTGGAATGTGATTAGTAAGGAGGGTAATGTTGGAAACTGTTAGGGGAGAAGTGAAGGGCAGATGGAACCAGAATCAGATAGAGAGGTGGGAGGATCTGATGGTTGAAATGTATGGATAATAGCTGGATGGGACCAGGAGGGGGAGTGGGATAAAATGGGAGATGTGAGTTGTGGAGGGACAAAATGGGAGGACCAGAGGTGGACTGCAAGGATAGGAGGGGAACACAGGAGGCAACGGTTACCTGAAATTGGAATATTATCAGACATGATGTGACATCATTAGCCATTTGGCAAGCTTAAATGATGAGGGAAAGGAAATTTAGAGCTCAGAAAGTTAAGGTGAATTTGCTGGTGAAGTAAAGGTCTGACACTTGGCTAGCAAGTTAGTAATGCCCTTGTAATTCTGCAGACTAAGATTGGGTGCAAATTAAACACATTCTACACAGGGCTGTGTATTCCAAATCAATACCTATTAGACCTGCATGGAGACCATAAGTAACAAGGTGTAAATAGGCTGTCACAGGGAGCTCAGCAGAGCAACATCAAACCAGTAAACACCTTTAACAAGGATGGATCTTATAAACAAAGAGGAAATATATATACTCCAACTGGTATAAGTGTCCACTTTAAAATGAGAACACTTTCTTCTGTTCCTGTTGTAAAATCACATTTGCAACCATTGCACTGATGGAGCACCATTAAGGAAACTGAACAATGGAAGACACGAAAGAGTGTTATCGAGGAGAGACTTGGAGCAGTTGAAAAGCACACTGCTTTGCAGCTGAATTTGACATCAGAAATAATCAAGAGGGCAGAACTGCAGGGCTGAAGGAAGTTACAAAGATGGGGGAATGAGTCAAGGAGGGAGCTGAATACAAGAGGATTATTATTAAACTGAGACAATGTTGAACGCAACAGCCAGAGCAGGTCAATGAGTGAAAGAGTGTGGGTAGATGGGACATTATACAGGCAGCAGAATTTTAAACAACCATGTCCAACTAGGGTGAAAAATGTGAAAACAGCTAGACATTGGAATAGTCAAGAGTTGACAAAAACAATGAGAGTTTCTGCAGCGGATAAGTGCTGCAGGTGACAGCAATGTTACAAAAAATAAGTTTAGGTTTAAGCTTATTATTGTCACGTGTGCCAAGGTACAGTGGAAAGCTTTGTTTTGCATGTGAACCAATCAAATCAGATACCATATATGAATACAATCAAGCAAGTATAACAGATAGAGCAAAGGCAAAGGAACAGAGTGCAGAATATAGTACTCAGCATTATAACGCACCCGTTCCATAGACAAAGTCCAATATCCGCATCGGAGTGGAGGTGATTTGACAATATCCTAGCTTATGGAAGGACAAGTCATAGCAGACACGAGTTTGCCAAGATTGCGAAAGGCCTGGGTTGGCTGCAATTTCCCGGGGCGAGAAATAGAATTGATGAGAGGGAATAGAATTTCAACTGTTCCAAATAATCAGAAGAAGAACATTTCTGCTCATTCAATAAAGGATGTCTAACAGTCCGAGAAAACCTAGTCAAAGACAAGAGGGGACAACAAGATGGAATGTGTATCAGCATCATGCATGTGTAAACGACATTGTGTTTTACACCAATGTTTCCTGGAGGCTGTAGGTAGATGAGAAATGCAAGGGAGTCACAAATCAAGTATTCCAGATTAGCAATGTGGCAGGGGGAAGAGAAATAATTCACTGGCTGTAGTATCTATGCATAACTAGAACTCTGATCTTGTGCTCTTCCGGTGTGCATGGTTTTTCTATTTGCGCAAACACAGTACGCGATAGCGCTATGATTTTTCGATTAACTCACCGTTCTCCTGTGATGCAAGAGCAACAAGTTTTGTACCGATCGGTTGTATATTGTAAAGGTTAGCGAGGATTTAAAAAATCTTAAAAACTGCGCGTGTGTAGACTGATCTCCTCTCATGCCAATCAGCGGCGCGCGGATTGGTCTCTTCTCCCATCACTCCGCGGAACGGTCCATCCCCTTCCTGCACCATCGCGTCTTTACTGGAGCTGAGGGTGGCCGGTGGAGGTCTCCAATCGGACACAATTTTCTGAGGGACCGGAAGCGGCGCGGTCCGGGAGAGGTCGCCAAATGGAAAGCGGAGAATCTGATCCCGGCGGAGGAGAGCATCCAGCGCCCGCTGTGTGTCCCAAACGCATCACAATCACAATGCCCCGCAGCTCCAGCCCCAGCCCCTTCCCCTCTAGACCCCTCGTGGCTCCTGACCCCCTCCCTCATGATACCCCCTCTCCTCCATGGCTCTTCCCCCATCTTTTCTCTGAGCTCTCCACCCCGCCCACACGCCGGCGCGGCCGTAGCTGCTGGTGCTTCCGGACCGAGCCGAGGATCTGCGCCAACGGCTGATGCTCCTCCGGGGCACACAAGAAGGGAGAGGGGCGGCAACCTCGTGATCCTGGGGAGGGAGAGTGGGGGAGGTGAGGGGATAGAGGGAGAGGAGGGGAGTAGGGAGGGAGTGACTGAGGGTAGGGGAAAGGAGAGGTGAGGGAGGGTAGGAGGGAGAGTAGGAGGAGAGGGAAAAGAAGAGGGAGGAGATGTGAAGGGAGAGTGGGGGAAGAGGGGGAGTAGAGGAGGGGGGGAGTTGGGGAGGTAGGGAGTGGGGAATAGAGGGAGAAGAGAGCAGTGGGGGAGGTGAGGAGGGATAGTGGCAGGGATAGGGGAGGTGAGGAGTGGGGAAGGTGGGGGTTAGAAGGATAGGAGGGGGGTTGGTAGGGGAGAGGAAATGGAGGGAAGGAGGGAGTGACTGAGGATAGGGGAGAGGAGAGGGAGAGAGAGGTGAGGGGGGATTGGGGGAGGGGAAGAGGAAATGGGAAAGAAGAGGGAGGGTGAAGAGGTGGGGAGAGAGTGCTAGGGATGGGGGAGAAATGAGCTGAGCCTGTGCAGTTGGGGCTATGGGGCTATGGGTGAGTGGTGGAATATTGCGTTGGGGGACCAAGCCTCCTGTGTGACAGGGACCCAACAGGTCCCACTTAGTTTTGTATGAGATAAAAAATGAAGCCATACAAGTATGGTTCCAACCAAATCATCAGTGTGGACACTCATTGGAGAACAATTATGTGGTAACCATTTCTTATCACAGCAACAATCACGCAGGTTTAGGTCTTAATTTCATCCTTCTCGGTGCCATTAACTCAAGACCCTGACCTTTAATACAAGGGTGCCAAATTGAGAAATACATTACTCCTCTCCATCTCATCTCTAATTTTGCAATCATCCAGAGTCTGCGATTCCTCCATTCCTGGCATTTTGCCCATCACCCGTTTCATTTGCACTCTTCACTGGCAGCTGTCTCTTTATCTCCCGAGGCCCTATGTTAAGGAAAACCCTTTTATTCCTTAAAACCCATGTCCTTCACCAAACGTTCCTACCTATCTGACGGTGCCAAACTTTGAAGATGTTCCCACGAAGGACCACACAGCATGTTAAAGATACACTAGGAAGTTGTGATCTTCAGTAAATTTATATTCAAAGTATTATTTTGAATGTAAATGGTCTCACAAAACGTCCTGAGTGTATAGACTGTAATCAACAAAGTGGATGAAAAGTTACAATTATATAACTTTATTGCACCTTTCAGTAAATCACCAAGCACCTAATGCGCAACAAATTATTTAATGGTGCAGCTGGTGTTGGTATCAACCGTTATGAACACAGCAAAGTGCCACAATGGCCTTGCTAGTAAGGAGCTACTTAAAGTCTAAATAATTTCTGCATAACTCAGATCAGTAATAGAAAATGATTCAAAGTCCAATAATTAATACTGGAACTAAAAGTCCAGTAATAGAAGATGTGCCAGTGCTTAATTAATGTAATTAGACTAGTCTTCATTGTATTATCCAATTTTTAAATATCACACCATAGAAGTATATAAGGATGGAAAAATCAAGTACGAGAGGCCATAGCTTTAAGATGAGAGGGGCAAAGGTTAAAGGAGAGATGCAGGGCAAGATTTTTTTTATATAGAGGGTGATGAGTGCATGGAATGTGCTGCTGGGGGTGGTGGTTGAAGCAGATGGAGGAGGGAAGAGACAGCAACCCTAAGACTTTTGCCTCCATCACAGTGAGGAGGTGCTTGGTGAACTCACTGTGGTCGATGTTAATTTGTGTTTATTGTGTGTTGTTATTATTACATGTATGGCTGCAGGCAACAACATTTCGTTCAGACCGATAGGTCTGAATGACAAATAAAGAATTCAATTAAATTCAATTCAATATGTTAGTGGCATTAAAAAAACGTTTATTGAGGCATATGGATATGTAAGGAATGGAGGGCTATCGGTTATGTGCAGAGAGATGAGTGATGACATCATGTTCGGCACAGACATTGTCGGCCGAAGAGCTTGTTCTTGTGCTGTGATGTTCTATATTCTATGTTCTATAGGGTGACATGAAGAGATAGTCGAGTTTGAATTAATGGAATATTTTCAAAAATATAAACCTTTTGAAGACTTAGGCTACTTTTTAATAAATATTTTTGCAATTTAGGGCTACATAAATGTGACATGTTGCAAAGATGTGTTATTGTACAAGGGTCAAAAAGTATCTTTTCAGGCAGTTCCTCAGGATTGCAAATGACTTGCCACTCCAGTTTTGTGGGCTCTGAGGTGGTTGATGCTAATGTGGGGATTGCAGATTCTTCCACAGATAAAGCAGGAGGTGCCTGGTAGTGCAGGAGGACAGGTTGGTTAGGAGCTGGTGCTTTCATCCCATTTCTGTCTACTCTGGAATCAAGGTTCCCTATGTAGTCTGGAATGCTCCTTTAGTATCCATTGCGTATATTCTTGAATCATTTCCACTGTCCCCTTGGTAGTCTTCTTTTGCGATAGAGCTGAGAACAAAAGTCTGGTATCGGGCGTGTGAATGACATGGGCCACCAACATAGCTGATTGAGCATAATTAGAGACTTGGTGCTGCAATTGTGCACTATGACACTTGAGGAATTAAAGACTACTCTTATGCAGCTGACTTCAGTAGATCCTCCTAATTTAGGCATGCTAAAGCAGACGGACACCTGTGCTCCTCTCTTCTCTCTGAATCAGGGCAAGCTGGGTTCAAGTCCAACTCCAGGAACTTGAGTATAAAATTAAACCCAACATCCTTGTACATTACTAGGGATAAGCTTACACAGATGATTTGGGAACATATACAAGCAGTCTCTGGGTTATGGCTCATTTTCTGATAATTGTCTACAAGCTGCGTCAGAAAGGTTTGTTTTCTGCAGCAACCCATATCATATTGCTCGATGCGTAGTTGCTATAATTATTTAATTTCACTGCATATTCACCATAATATTACTCACAATGAAGCTAATGGAACATATACTGTATCCAGTCACTAATGAATACCATAAAATATTTTATTATTACTACTAGCTCAAAAAAAGCTTTAAAATGTTTCAGAGATTTTAGGTAAAGTCTGATTTCCTTACATATCATTCGTTCTCCGGGAAGCCCCTGCATTTATTTAGTTTAATTTAGTTTAGTCATACAGCGTGGAAACAGGCCCTTCAGCCCACCTAGTACATGCCGACCGTTGATCACCGACACACTAGTTCCATGTCATCACACTTTCTCATCATCCACACTAAGGACAATTTTACATGGGACCACACCTGCACATGACTACCTGCACATCTTTGGAATGTGGGAGGAATCCAGAGCACCCGGAGAAAACTCGCAGGGAGAACGAGCAAGCTCCACACAGCACCTGAGGTCAGGATCGAATCCGAGTCAATGGAGGCAATGAGGCAGCAGCTCTATCGCTGCGCCACATATCTTATTGAGGTGTATAAAATCATGAGAGGATTTCATCGGGTCTCTTGCCCAGAGTTGGTGAATCGAGGACCAGAGGACATAGGTTTAAGGTGAAGGGGAAACAATTCAATAGGAATCTGAGGGGTAACTTTTTTACACAAAGGTGGTGGGTGTATGGAACAAGCTGCCAGGGACTATCCCAACATTTATGAAACATTAGACAGATACATGGATAGGACAGGTTTGGAGGGATATGGACAAAACGTGGGCAGCTGGGACATGTTGGTCGGTGTGGGCAAATTGGGCCGAAGGGCCTATTTCCACACTATCACCATGACTAAATTACAATGTGACTATATGACTCTAAGCACAAATCCTTCTTTCTTTTCTTTAGAAAGATACATCAGACGCGTTTCCTGCTTCCTCAATAGAATAGGATCACAGGCAGTAGCATAGATGACAAATCTCAGCCCACATGAGCTGTAAAACTTGGAACACAAGGGAAAGCATCAAGAAGAGCCCCTGAATATACTATTCACTAAAATATGCATGTATGCATTCGAGCCCCCAAAGTCAGTTGAGATCACAAAAGTGGAGGGGAAAGTGATATTTCAACACAGGGCAAAACATGTTCACATTGGAGCCCAAAGAAAATTAACATCAAGCATTTCTGCAGATTCATACAGTCAGTTATTCCTGGTTGTCAAGTCAAATTGAGTTTACTGTCAAATGCATAAGCACGGTGAAGTACAGGTACAATGAAGAGCTTGCTTACAGCAGCATCACAGGCACAGACTCAGACAAGATACAGAACATAAATTATACATAAGTTACACATACATTCTACAAGTCAGTGAAAAGAAAGACTGTGCAAAAACATCAGTAAAAACATACACAATCAGAATAGATATACATCAAAGATACTTCAGTTGTGCTGGTGAAAGGATAGAGTGCACAGAGCTTATGAATTGAGGGGAAACACAAGCAATGAGATATAATGTAACCTGTGGCAATAGGCGTGGAGACAGAGGAAGGGGTAAGAAAACAGTTTGAATAGGGCAAATCAGGTTTCTGACTGCTAAGCAACAGTGGAGAGTAGAGATAGATGTATGATTGTCTAGTGATAGCCGACTCACTCTCAGACCCTCATGTTCCCTGCGTGCAGATTGAAAACTAGTGCAAACATTAATGGATTGAGGGGCTGGAGTACCAGCTGAGCCTCAGGAGAGATGTGTTGGCCTTGGAAAGGGTTACAACACAGATTCATCAAAAAAAATAAAGGGCATATTAAAGGGTTAAATTACAAAAACTGTTTGCATAAACTGGTTCTATTCCTTTGGGTTTAGACGGTTGAAGGCTGATTGAATGGATGTATTTAAATTATTAAGCAATTTGATGCAGCAGATAGAAATAATTTCCTCTGCTGGAGAGCGCAGAATAATTGGGCATCCTCGAAATTAGTGTCAGACCACATAACAAGGAAGCCCACATGTTCTTAACACAAGGGGTAGAAGAAAAATGGAATTATCCTCTCAAATAGCAATATATAATGGGTGAACTGAAATTTTCATGATGAAAATTGATAGATTTAGTTCTGAGGTAAGGTTATGATTGCTCCTTGATCTTTGGGGCAACCCTGGCTGAGCTGGAGAGCTCTATCATTACTGAGGCAGAGGCTTCTGGGCTCAAGTCACACACTAGATTCTTGAACATAGGAATCCAGACTGACAATCCAATGCAGTCCTGAGAGAGGGGCATACTGCAACTTTCTGCTGAGATAGTAAACCAAAGATGAAAGATGCAATAGCAACATTTTAATTTATCCCCAGTATCCAGCCCAGCATTTATCCCTAATCAAATACCAGTAAAACAGATTATTCAGTTATTCAGTCTGAAGAAGTGTCTCGACCCGAAACGTCACCCATTCCTTCTCTACAGAGATGCTGCCTGTCCCGCTGAGTTCCTCCAGCATTTTGTGTCTATCTTCGGGTTAAATCAGCATCTGCATTGCCTTCCTACACATCCAGTTATTATCCCTGTGGGTAATCACTAACTACTGTATTACCTATATTACTGCATCCACAATATTTCAAAAGTACTGAAGACACAAAATGCTGGAGTAACTCTTTGGGCCAGGCAGCATCTCTGCAGAGAAGGAATGGATGACATTTCGGGTCGAGACCCTTCTACAGACTGAAAGTTAGGGGACAGGGTGTCTTGAGATATGGAGGTGTAAGGTGTGAAAACTACATCAAAGCAGATGCTGATAAGGAAAAGCAGAATGTTTCATTGTTAGCTGAGGGGAAACATACCATCAGTAAAACTAATCAGAAAGACACATGGGGGGATGGCAGGAGAATAGGGTTAGGAGGGAGAGATAAATCAGCCATGATTGAATGGTGAGTAGACTTGATGGGCCGAATGGCCTAATTCTACTCCTATCCCTTATGACCTTATAAACTTGTAGGAGAACTAGGGTGGAGGAGGGATGGAGAGAGAGGGAAAGAAAGGGTACTGGAAGTTAGACAAATCAGTCATACCACTGGGATGTAACCTGCCCAAGCAAAATATGAGTTGCTGTTCCTCCAATTTGTGTGGGCTACACTCTGATAGTAGAGGAGGCCCAGCACAGAAAGGTCAGTGTGGGATTGGGAGGGGGAGTATTGAATGGCCAGAACAGAGCCATGTAAAAGCCTCTCCCTTTGTTTCTTTGTATGCAGTTACGGCAGCTAGATCAGATCAAGGTGTAGATCAGCACAATCTACTTCAGCCCCGACTCTGACATGCTGTGCTGGCATTAAATGAACTGTCTAAACCTGTGTAGAAGAATTGTCAGGAAAGCACCCCAGCAAAAGTCTGTCCTTCAGCACACGGTACATAAAGAAATGCAGAAAAGATGACAACTGCAGAGAAGATGGGAGGACAAATGAATAGTAATTATTATTAGAAAGATTTGCTTCACTGAGCCAATCTAACGCAATTCCTCTACTGATTCAGATAACATCCATTTGCAAAAGTAACGAGGGAGGTGGCAGGAAATAGAGTACAGCATCACACTGCCATGATTTTATGGCAGTAGCTACTCCATGCGATTGTTACAATTAATCACATTTATCTGCTACTGCGATTTTAGAAGCAGGGAAAAATTGGCCATTGCTAAATTCTTGCTGATGGGTTATATTTTTACGATCCAATGTCAGGCTGAATCTATTACTCTCAAATTTTAGAAGCTTTCCTTGATTTGCCACCCGTGACTAAGATGTGAAATGATATCCAATGTCATTCTAATGTAATGTATAGTTTAATTATCAATACTATAAAGTTCCATGTAGCGGAATGAAAGAATTACGTTGCTAACTTACTGATGAATGGGCTTCATAAAGCAGTAAACACCTGATGAGTAATTAAATAATGGAAATAGTGCATATTATCTATCATTTGAAATAATGCATCCCAGCTCAGTTTTGTGTATGAACATAATTTATTTTCAGGAATTCTCCATCCATATAAAAGAATGACCCACATTCATTACATATCAAGAAGAAAGGATGCTGGCATGGGTAACTTCACCAACTATAATATCACCTTGCAGCTACATGGAATTTGTAACTAGTTTCAATTTGCCACACAGGAATGTAATGATACAACATTGATAACAGAACGACTCAATGTGACATGGGTGGGTGATGTCTGTAAAGAATTTGCATGCTTTTCCTGTGACCACGTGGGTTTTTGCAGATTCTCTGGTATTTTCCCACATCCCAGATAGATGTGAGGGTTGGCAGGTTAGTCGGCCATTGTAGGTGAGTGGTTGAATACGGGGAAGTGTTTAGTTTCGTTTTTTGTCAGGTGTACCAAGGTACAGTGAAAAGCTTTTGTTGCATGCTAACCAATCAGCAGAAAGGCAAAGGTACACAAAAATGCTGGAAAAACTCAGCGGGTGCAGCAGCATCTATGGAGCGAAGGAAATAGGTGACGTTTCGGGCCAAAACCCTTCTTCAGACTGATAGAGGTGGGGGGGGGGGGGGGGGGAGAAGGAAGGAAAAAGGGAGGAGGAGGAGCCCAAGGGCGGGGGGGATGGGAGGAGACAGCTCGAGAGTTAAGGAAGGGGAGGAGACAGCAAGGGCTAGCAAAATTGGGAGAATTCAATGTTCATGCCCGCCAGACGCAGGCTACCCAGGCGGAATATGAGGTGTTGTTCCTCCAAAAGCAGAAAGGCAATACATGATTACAATCGGGCCATTCACAGTGCACAGATACATGATAAGGGAATAATGTTTAGTCCAAGATAAAGCCAGTAAAGTCCAATCAAAGATAGTCTGAGGGTCACCTATGAGGTAGAAAGTGGTCTCTAGTTGCGGCAGGATGGTATTCACAATTTCAGAGGGGAAGTTGTGTGGAATGCAGGAAGAAGAAAAAATAGGAAATGTGTAGGATTAGGTGGGTAGATAGGTAGGTAGATGTACATGTAGGTAGATAGATTCTTATTAAAGAAAAAGGGTGGCACGGTGGCACAGTGATAGAGTTGATGCCTCACAGGGCCAGAGAGCTGGGATCGTTTCAGGCTGCAGGTGCTGTCTGGACAAAATTTGTACGGTGTGACCTTGTGGGTTTTCCACGGGTGCTCCGGTTTCCTACTACACTTCAAAGACGTATAGGTTTGTAGGTTATTTGGCTCCGGTAAATGTGTAACGTGTGCTCGTATAACAGGCATCTCTGGTTGGCGCGGACTCGTTGGGCCGAAGGGCCTGGAACGCATTGCCAGGGGTGGTAGTGGTGGTGGAGGCAAATACAATGGTGGCATTCAAGAAGCATTTGCATATGCATATGGAAGTGTGGGGAATAGGGGGGATACATGTACATGCAAAGATAAATTTGACCAGGCATCATGTTCAGCATGAAGATAGACACAAAAAGCTGGAGTAACTCAGCGGGACATGCAGCACCTCTGGAGATAAGGAATGGGTGACGTTTCGGGTCAAGACCCTTCATCAGATTGGTTAGGGATAAGGGAAACAAGAGATATAGATGGTGATGTGGAGAGATAAAGAACAATGATTGAAAGATATGCAAAAAAGTAACGGTGATAAAGGAAAAGGCCATTGTTAGCTGTTTGTAGGGTGAAAATGAGAAGCTGGTGCGACTTGGGTGGGGGAGGGATAGAGAGAAGAAATGTGTGGGCAGAAGAGCCTGTTCCTGTGCTGCACTGTTCTATATTCTATTTGTGTAAGTGGATGGTTGATGAATGATTGGCATGAACTTAATGCGTTAAACGCCTGTTTATGTGCTACACGATTCTATGGAAAAAGTCTTATAGCTCTGAGATGAGGAGGAATCTGGCTGTTCCAGCACATGATGTGAAAAAGGTTTGAATCAATAAGTTTATGAATGAACGAATGAATAAGTTTATTGACCAAGTATGTACACATACAAGGATTTTGCCTTGGTGCTCTGCTCGCAAGTGACAACACGACATACAGTAACAATTAAGAATGACACATAAAACATTAAACATGAATAATAAAACATTACAGTTAAAGAATGCCATTGCAGCAAATGAATAGGAAAGCTCTTAGCACATAACTGTTACTTGTGGGGGGGGGGGGGGGGGGATTGAAAACTGAAGTAGGAAGTAGGAAGTTAAATTTCATTTCCTACTTCCTGGAGTCCTGTGTATATTATTGGTCTCCATAACATGGAGAGATGTTAGTGCATCAGAGGAGGTACTCGACACTGCAGGTCTGCTTGAATCTGGAGCTAAAAGATGAGAGCTAGCGGAACTAAGTGGGCAGGCAATATCTGTGGAGGGATATGGACAGTTGATATTTTTGGTACATTTAAATCAGTTCAGAGGTTTGCTAGATGTATACATGGAATGGCCAGGTTGACTTAAGAGGAACGCTTGGTCAGGCTATATCTAGATTTAGAAGAGTGAGAGGGGACTCGAGTCAGGCATACAAGATCCTAAGGAGTGTTGTCACAGTGGATAAGAAGATAATGTTTTCTCTTGTGGGAGAACCCAGAACTGTGGTAATTGCATTAAAATAAGGGCTCACTCTTAAGACAGAGGAAAGGTGAGATTTTCTTTTCAGAGGTTATTGTGATTTTTGAACTCTTCTTCAAAGGCTGTTGAAAACAGGACCTATGAATATTTTTAAGGCAGATATATTCTTGATAATGGTAAAGGTGAAAGGTTACCAACGGTTACTGTGATTACAAAGCTGATGTTATAATAGGTCCATCATTAAATGGCTGAACAAAGTGGGGAGGCTGGTTGTCCTTTTCCTGCTCCTAATTCTTATGTTTGTCATGGTGGCATAGAGACACGCAGTGTGGAAACAGGCCGTTCGGCCGAACACATCCATGCTAATCCCATCACTTGGCCCACACTCTAAGTGAGTCAAGTGCTCTTTTGAAGACTTCTAAATGCTGTCAGTGACCCACTTCAACCACTCTCTCGGCCAGTGCAGTCCAGTTACATGACTATCTGGGTGAAAAAAGTCCCACATATCCTCTTCGAATCTCTTCCCCTTTACCCTAAATCGAGGTACAACTGTTTTGCCTGATATGGGGAAATGTTTTCTGCAATCAATCCTATCTATACCCTTTATAATTTTATAATGCTCAGTCATGATCCCTCTTAATATTGCCCATCTGGCCCTGGAAATGTATCCACCCACACGCCTTTGATATCAAATAGCTTATTTTAGTTTATTGACCCTTGCACTAGATCTTCACCTTCCTCTATGTTATTTTTTTCAAGTACAAAGCTCATTTCCCAGTGAACACTAATGAAAGTGTCCATTTTGGATCACCTATACCCTCTGGCTTTGGACACAGCTGGACCCATTGTTCCTACCGTTTCCTTGGTTATTCTTTTGTCCAGAATGTACTTGGAGAATGCCTTCAGATTAAGCATAATCCTGTCTGCCAGTGATATGTGGCCTTCCTCATTTTCTTTTTAATCACCTCTCTACACTTTTTGTACTCCTGAAGGTTCTCCCTCATTGTTAGTTCCTGCCATATGTTTCCTTTTATCTCTTTATCCAAATGTCAATTACTTTGGACATGGAATGGAATGGAATACAATTGTCACATGTGACAAGGCACAGTGAAATTCTTTGCTTGCATACCCAAAGCGTGCATACCCAACCAACATGCAAGGTTCAATTAAATTGTTACCCCCAGCTTTTGCCCTTACAGGAACATGTTGTCCCTAAATGTGTGCTATTTCTCCACTGAATTATTCCCACAGAGTAGATGTGGACATTTCTAGCTAGTTGAGACTGCCATTCAACCTTAGCTATGTTCTGTCTTATTCGGATGACAAGTTTTAAGATGTTTATTTCCGGTCTATTCCTATCTTTATCTATCCCTAAAATATGTGGAGCTATGGTCACTATTTTTAAAATGCTTCCACACTGACACTCCCTCTATTTCATCTGCTTTGACCACTCCACCATCGAAGGGATCTATCGCAGTCGCTGCCTTAAAAAGGCTGCCAACATCATCAAAGACCCACACCATCCTGGCCACACACTCATCTCCCCGTTTCCATCGAGAAGAAGATACACGATCTTGAAATCTGGAACATCCAGGTTCAGGAACAGCTTCTTCCCCACAGCCATCAGGCTATTAAACTCGCCATCAAAAAAAACTCTGAACAATAACAGCCTATTGCACTTTATCTGTTTATTTATTGTATATATATATGGCCTGTGGTATATGGACACACTGAACTTCTATCTCCTGTTCTGTATTATGTTTACATATTCTGTTGTGCTGCAACAAGCAAGAATTTCATTGTCCTATCTGGGGCACATGACAATAAAACTCTCTTGATTCTTGACTTCACTCCCCAGAATAAGGTGGCATTTGGAGTATTGTGAGCAGTTTATTTGGAGTTTTGTGAGCTGTTTTGGGCTCCAAATCTGAGGAAGGATGTGTTTGCATTAGAGACGGTCCAGAGGAGGTTTACGAGAATTATCCAAGGGATGATTGGGTTAACATATAATAGGCATTTGATGGCACTGGGCCTGTACTGACTAGAGTTTAGAAGGATGATTGAAACTTACCGAATAGTGAAAGGCCTGGATAGAATGGATGTGGAGAGGATGTTTCCATTAATGGGAGAGTCCAGGACCAGAGGCCATAGCCTCAGAATAAAAGGACGTACCTTTAAAAAGGAGATGAGGAGGAATTTCTTTAGTCAGCGGGTGGTGAATCTTTGGAATTCAATGCCACAGGAGGCTGTGAAAGCCAAGACAATGACTATTTTTAAGGTGGAGATTGATCGGTTCTTGATTAGTAAGGGTGCAAAGGTTATGGGGAGAAGGCAGGAGAATGGGGTTGAAAGGGAAAGATAGATCAGCCATGATGGAATGGCAGTAGAGACATGAGGGGCCTAATGGCCTAACTCTGCTCCTACAACTTATGAACTTATGCTAAGGTCAAGTGATGCTCCTTCCGTCATTGGTCCACCTATCAACTGCATCAAAAAGCTCTGTTGAACAAATTTCAAGAATTCCACCCCCTCTGAGTCTTTAATGCTCAGGCAATCCCAGTTAATATTCGGGAAATTAAAATCCCCTGGTGATATAAACCAACTTTTATTGCATCTCTCTGATATCGGCCCAAGTATCTGTTCTTCTATCTCCAGTTGACTGTTGGGACATCTGTAATACATCCCTGCCCTAATGCAACTATTTCTGCTCTAGGTGGCTATGAAGCTTCCAAAATATTCAGCAATGGTTGAGCAAAGGAAATCTGGGAACCACATGAGGCCAGAATTGGAGGAATGCCGAATTCTCAGAGAATTACATGACTGGATGAGGTAATAGAAATGGGGAATTAGGGCCTGTGGAGTAACTTAAACAGTCTCAAAAATCTTACCTTATCATATGTAAAGTAATAGAAATACTACACCAAATTAGACAGGAGGATATTACCTAAATGCATATGCTGGTGAGGAGCTTTGCCTGCGAGTGTTGAAATTTGGCAGCAGTTTACAATTGTCAGGTTGTTAATTTTAATCAGACAGAAAGCACTGGAGTATGTGAACATGCTTTCCTGGTTCTGTGCGGTTCTGACATGGGATTACTCATTTACAATCGTTTAGCAAATTCTTCCTTTCTGAGAGATAACTGTTACACCCTGGTATGGTACGTCTCCTTTTTCTGTCATCTACAACAGAAAACTTGCAGAGCAAAACTTTTGACGGTAGAGTTCTGCATCCCAGATCGTGATTTGCTGAGGAAAGGAATTCCTCACTTCACCAATTACTTTAAATACTTCTCTCATCACCATCCACACTCCTGTCAAGGATTTTACAGTTTCTCCCAATTCACTGTAAAAGTTATGAGCAACTCTGAAGGCCAATTATTAAATCATCCTCTTTCAGCCTCCCCAGCCTCATATGAAGTTGACATCCAAGAAAATCTCCTTGTATTCTTTTCAATCCTACAGGAATCCTAGGGTTTCATTTTGGATTATTTTATTGCCTAACAAAAAATGATCATCCAACAACAATTAATCAATAAGTATAAAATATTTATCTGGCAACCTGTGAACAATGATTTTTGGATGTGATTTTACTTCCAACCCCTTATTGAAGAGATAAATGGGCCTGTCCCACTTAGGCAACCTTTTAGGCGAGTGCAGGAGACTCTGCGCTCACCACATGGTCACCACATGTTCGCTGGTGGTCTCTGGTGAGTCTCCTTCATGGTCGCGAGGAGTTCCCACATTCTGGGAACTGGTCGTGGCCTCAGTATGGTCGCCGCAAATTTTTC
The DNA here is from genome assembly GCF_028641065.1 of Leucoraja erinaceus. Taxonomy (NCBI): domain Eukaryota; kingdom Metazoa; phylum Chordata; class Chondrichthyes; order Rajiformes; family Rajidae; genus Leucoraja; species Leucoraja erinaceus. The sequence continues at coordinate 40,007,119 of NC_073383.1, forward strand.
AACATATTGAAATTGGTCACCAAGGAGAAAATTGATAATCCTGTAGTCGTCGGTGTAGGTTGTAGTGGGGTTGCCATGTAGTTATAGGTAGTCGAGGTAGTCGTAGGTAGTTTTAGTTAATCGCCTTTGCTGACCAGTCATTTTTATTGCTCATTGGGGAAAAAAAACATACGTAGTTTTCAGAACCAAGGATAACCGACCGGTAATGTTAAATGTCCGCCGAAGTTCACAGCTGTATATCTCTGGCTTCTTAAAAGTTGTCTCCACTCCTTCTCCCCCCTTCTCCCCCCCCCCATCTTTTAAAGGACTTACCGTACACTGTGCTTTAGTCGTCTTAATTACAGCGCCAACCTTCCTGTTCATCGCGGTGTGTGTCTGTATAAACTTGGCTTTGTGTGGTGTGAATTTTAGACAGCGCTCCCCCCGCTTGCCCTGGCCCCAGCCTTTGCGATGTGTTTGTGTTTGTGTGTGTGTCCCACTCTGACAGTCGCTGTTCCAGTTCCTGGTTTTTCAGGCAACTGAAAAATCGCCGAAGTGGGACAGGCCCATAAGATAATAAGAAGACTAGGTCTGTACTCAGGAGAATGAGAAGTAATCTCATTGAAATATACAAAATTCTTAAAGAGCTCAAAATTGGAGATGGGGGGGTTGATATCAGGGTGTCAAGATTTTCGAGTGTCAGTCTCAAAATAAGGGGTTGGCCATTCAGAAATGAGATGAGAAAAATGTTCTGTACCCAGAGGTTAGTAAATCTTTTCTTTTAGAGTCATAGTCACAGTGGCCCTTTGGCCCAGTTGCCCACACCGGCCAACAATGTCCCACCTACACTAGTCCCACTTGCCTGCACTTGGTCCAGATCCATCCAAACCTGTCCTATCCATGTACCTGTCTAACTGTTTCTTAAACGATGGGATAGTCCCAGCCTCAATTACCTCTTCTGGAAGTTTGTTCCATACACCCACCACCCTATGTGTGAAAAAGTTACACCTCGGATTCCTATTAAATCTTCTCCCCTTCGTCTTGAACCTATGTCCTCTGGTCCTCGATTCCCCTACTCTGGGCAAGAGACTCTGCATCTACCCGATCTATTCCTCTCAGGATTTTGTACACCTCTGTAAGATCACCCCTTATCCTCCTGCGCTCCAAGGAATAGAGACTCAGCCTACTTAACCTCTCCTTATAGCTCACACCCTCTAGTCCTGGCAACATCCTCGTAAATCTTTTCTGAACCCTTTCAAGCTGGACAATATCTCTCCTATAACATGGTGACCCAAACTGAACACAAAATTCTAAATGTTCAAGAAGGAACTGCAGATGCTGCAAAATCGAAGGTACACAAAAATGCTGGAGAAACTCAGCAGGTGCAGCAGCATCTATGGAGCAAAGGAGATAGGTAACGTTTCGGGCTGTCTGAAGAAGGGTTTCAGCCCGAAACGTTACCTATCTCCTTCGTTCCATAGATGCTGCTGCACCCTCTGAGTTTCTCAAGCATTTTTGTGTACCTACAAAATTCTAAATGCGGCCTCACCAAACTTCTTATACAACTGCAACATGACCTCCCAAATTCTATACTCAACACTCTGACTGATGAAGGCCAATGTGCGAAAAGTCTTTTTGACCGCCTTATCTACCTGTGACTCGACCTTCAAGGAACCATTCACTGTGTAGGTCCTACCCTTATGATGCAACACCTCACACTTCTCTGTATTAAATTCCATCAACCATTCCTCAGCCCACCTGGCCAATCAATCCAGATCTTGCTGCAATCTTTCACAACCATCTTCACTATCTGCAAAACCACTAACTTTTGTATCATCAGCAAACTTGCTAATCTTGCCCTGTATGTTCTCATCCAAATCATTGAGGTAGATGACAAACAGTAATGGTCCCAGGCACCGAACCCTGAGGCACACCACTAGTCACAGGCCCCCAGTCCAAGAAGCAACCTTCCACCATCACCCCTGCTTCCTTCCATGGAGCCAAATTGTTATCCGTTCAGCTATCTCTCCTTGGATCCCCTGCGATCTAACCTTCCAGAGCAGTCTACCATGCCGAAATGTCTCTACTCAATAGGCTGTGGAGGTTCAGTTGCTGAGTATATTCAAGAAAGAGATCAATATTGGGAGAATCAGGAGATGTGGGATAAGTACAGGAAAATACGGTTGATCTGAACAACCAACCATGATCCCATTGAAATAGTGCAGTCTTTTTCACAGACCTCCAGCAACCTAGACTCAGTCCTGATCTCGGTGCTGTCTGTGTGAAGTTTGTACACTTTACATATTTTTCCCATTTTTCTGGTTTCCTTCCACATATTAAAAATATATTGGTTGGGAGGCTAATTGGCCATGTAACGTTGTCTGTAGGTGAGTGGAGTGATGAGCATGTGAAGGACAATGGAAGGACAATATCAATAGAAGATTGTTCTCAGAAGGAGCTCAGATTTGATGGGCCAAATGGCCACCTGTGTCACAAAAAAATGTAAGGCAAGATAAAAGAGATGCAGTGGAACTGCCATCTGCAGGTCTCAGAAAGGATAGATCCAAGGATAGAAAAACATGATGATTTTGGGAGTTTAGGAAATAGGGATATTCAGATTCAGAAAACTTTATTGTCTGTCGTAACAGAAAATCTTCTTTGACGTGGCTCAACATACAGACAGGACAATGTGCTGATAAGCAGTTATACAACACAGATTTCTGCGAGCACACACACAGTGTGTATCGATCTTAAAAGCAAATATAAAGATTAAAAACTGTAAAAATAGACAAGATAAAAGTTGTGAATACGTGTAAAGTGACAATGCGTCAGGGTTAATTTGTCCATTGTTCATTTTTTATTTAAGCTGTTTATGGCAATGGGTATGAATGAGTTTTTGTGGATGTTTTTCTTGGATGGAGAACTTTATATCGGCGGCCTGATGGCAGAAGTTGGGAAGACTTGTGCAGGGGGTGGGTGGGATCCTGTGTAATGAGATTGGCTTTCCTTTTAACTGCCTGGGTGTGGAGTACTGATAATTGATTTTGAGTTTTGCCAGTTATTTTGCTTGCCTAATTGATGATCCGGGAAAGCTTTGATTTGTCTTTGACAGAGGTGAGGGTGAACCAGGATGTGATGTTAAAGGTGAGTACAGATTCTATAAGTGATTTATAGACAGCTGTTAAAATGTCCTGTCTGACATCAAAGCTCCTGAGTTTCCTCAGCAGGAACAGGCGTTGCTGTGCCTTCTTGTACACAGAGTCTGTGCTGGGAGAAGGACAGGCGGGTGTCAATCTCTGTGCCCAGGTATCTAAAGGCCTCTACCTGCTCAACTGTCAGCCTGATTCAGCCTCAGAGGTTCAAAGAGAGGTTGGGGGGAAGATGTTCGCCTGCCCCTAAAACAACACAGCTCCTTGGTCTTGGAGATGTTAAGCTCCAGAGAGCTTTCTTTGATCCACAGCATCAGGGTGTTGACCTGCTGATAGCAGGCAGCCAGAGAAGTGTGATCCTTGATGTGGGCCACCAGGGCCATATCGTCTGCATACTTAAAAAGGGAAATATCACTGTTATTGTTTGCTATGTTGTTTGTGTAGATGGAAAATAAAATCGGTGATAAGACACAACCCTGGGGGACACCAGTGTTTAAAATCATGTTCTTGGATTTAAAACCATTTACCACCACATGCTGAGGCCCTTCCTGCAGCAAGTCTTTTATCCACAGGATAAGTGATGGGTTGACTTGTAGATCCAGAAGGTGGTTGCAGAGGGTGACCGTGTTAACTGTGTTAAAGCTGAAGAAAAGTCCATAAATAAAATCCATGTGTGGGGGTGTGGGGAGTCCAGCTGTCTGCTAACTGTGTCCAGGAGAGTCAAACAGGCATCCTCCACCCCGTGCCTTGCCTTATAGGCAAACTGGAGTGGGTCAAGCCTGTCCACCACCATAGCAGTGAGGCGATCACTTACCACCCTCTCCATACACTTGGAAAGAATGGATGTGAGTGCCACTGGTCTGTAGTGCTACATCTCCCTGGCGTTAAGATTTCTTTGGCACCGGTATGAGTGTGGACTCCTTCCACATCCGTGGGACACAGCTGGAGTCAAGGAGATGCTGGAATAGCTGAGTGATAACATCACCCAGCTGAACTGAGCATTCCCTCAGCACCTTGCCCCTGAGCCTGTCCGGGCCAGAAGCTTTGTGAGGGTTCATGCGGCCCAGTATAGATGTAACCTTCCTTTTATCCACTGTGATTGATGAACTGCTGGTGAGGGTCCAGTCATTCTGGGGGGGTGTCCTGTCAAACCTGCTGTAATAGATGGTGAGTTGCTCAGCAAAGGTGGCAGGGTCAGAGCATTGGATCAGGGCCGGTTTCTGGGCTCTACCCATCATGGTGTTAAGTCCCTGCCTTGCCTCCCTTGCATTGCTAGTGGTGAATTTTTCCTCCATTTTGTTTTTGTAGTGGAGTTTGGCCAGCCTGGTCTTCCTTCTCAGCTCACTATTATACTGTTTTACTCTGTGTTTGTCTCCCTGTAGGAATGCCACTTTTTTGTTGTTAAGACACTGCTTCAGGTCCTTGGTAACCCAAGGCTTGTTATTAGGGTACAGCTTGACCTGTTTTGTTGGTATAACAGCATCCACACAGAATGACAAATAGGAGGAGATAGAGTCTGTCAGCAGATTTAGGTCTCCCTCACAACTTTGGAAAAATATTTCCCAGTCAGTGATCTCCATGCAGCCCCTTAATGCATCGACAGAGTCATCGTTCCAGACTTGAATAGTTTTTGTTTGTATATCTTCTGTTTTTAGTTTTTGTCTGTATTTTGGAAGCAGCAGAATGACATTGTGGTCGGAACGACCGAGTGGTGGGCGGGGCTTTGAGACATAGGCTCCCGGTATGTTACCGAAACACAGATCCAGCGTTCTGTCAAGTCTGGTAGGTGTGGTGACATACTGCTCCAAGTTTGGAAGCAGTGTGGTGACATCGCATCTGTGAAAATCCCCGAGCAGGAAGACAGACTGATCACTGCTCTGATTGACAGCTCTGTTGAAACAGTCAGCAATGCGCTCCGCTGCAAATGCGTTATCAGGTCCAGGGACATACACTAGGATAACTGTGATCTGTGTGAATTCACGGGGAAGGTAGTGAGGCCTGAACGAGACCGTCATGATTTCGTGGTGTTTGCTGCATTCAGTCTCTCTGACAGTGAAGTTGACAGCCCACTCTGTGTTGACAGCCCACTCTGTGTTGACAGCCATGCAGAGCCCGCCCCCAATCAACTTCCGCATCATCCTAGTGTCTCTGTCAAAACGGATGATCTTAAATCCATCAATATCGACATTGGTTATTTCTTCTGACAACCATGTCTCCGTGAAGCAAAAGAGACTTGTTTGACGGTAGGCTGAGTCAAGTTTCATGAGTGCAGAAATTTCAGTTATTTTGTTGCGTAGTGATCGCACATTGGAGAGAGTTATTGCAGGTAGTGGCAGCCTCCTACCTCGTCTCCTCATTCTGTTCCGTATTCATATTGATAGAGAAGCCACTGTTATTTCCGCAAGTGAACAATTTAAGTTGTCAGACAACTGGCTAATGAGAATCCATAGATCTTTCTAAATAATAGTAAAATAATTTCTGCAACAGTGGTGTCAAATTCAAATGGGTCATTTTTAACTAAATAGTAATTTTTTGTTTTGTTTTCACTGCTGTTATTTATGAGGACAAGCGCACTGCATAGTATATTTTTTAACAGTAACTTTAGCAACTAGTGGGACAGGGGCTTAAGGAGAGAAGAAGGAAAAATAATTAAAAGAAGAGGGTAAAAGGCTGAGAAATAAAAGGGGTGATGGCAGTATAGCAAAAATTATTACAATCAGCGAGTGGTACAAGTGATTGACTTTAATTGTTAATTTTTTATTGTGTTTACAATTTTGACACACGATTATGTATTCTGTATTCTGCTCTGGGTCTGAAAGCGCTTTGCACAGAGTAGCAACTTGAGGCATGTGGTCAAAGGCACAACACACCCTGGATTTGCATGACTTGTATAAAATGCCTGAAGCTATTTTTTTCCTGCGTTATGATATTGCTGTGATTTTATGGTTCCAGATGTTTGCCCCTGGTGCAATGGGAGATTAAACCACACCAGGAGGACATTTGAGTTTGCGAGCAGCTGAGTTAGTCAGTCCTATTCACGTTCTCCTACCCTGCAAACTATTTTCCCTCAGTGGCCAGTCTAACTCCGTTTGCGGCCAAGGCTGACTCCATTTCTAAAACAGCTTTTCAGCAGTGTCTGCCAGATGTACCATCTCCAGTTCATCATTTCTGGTTAAAACGCTCGAAGATCTGTATGAATTAGGGAATTTACTATCATTTCAACAACTACAACTGAAATATAATTTGAAAAATAACCAATATTTTAAATATCTTCAAATTTGTGATTATCTGAAAAAACACACAAAAGACTATCATGATATGCCTTCCGACTTATTGGATGAAGCAATGAAGACCAAGGTGGAATCAGCTAATTTAATATCGTACCTATATAATATCATTTTAAACATAGAAATACCCACAACAGATGGAATTAGAAAAGATTGGGAACAAGAATTAGCTATAAAAATCTCAAAAGAGACCTGGGATAATCATTTACTACAGGTGCATAAATGTTCGATCAACGTACGACATACGCTCATCCAATTTAAAACATTACATAGATTATATTATTCAAAAACGAAATTAAATAAAATCTTCCCTAATGTTTCACCAATCTGTGATAAATGTCTGTGTCAAGAAGCTACCATAGCGCACTCTTTTGTTTTTTGTACAAAAATCCAAAAATTCTGGTATGAAATATTTGATATTTTTTCAAAATTGATCAAAATAAAACTGGTACCAAAACCAGAATGGATTATCTTCGGAATATCGGAAGATAACCCTGAATTAAACGTGTTTCAGAGGAATTTATTTAATTACGGGCTAATAATGGGAAAAAAGCTTATACTTAAATTCTGGAAAAATGCGCCGACACCAACAATAAAAATGTGGATATCAAATATGTTTGAAACATTACATCTGGAAGAGATGAGATTCCTCCTAGCAGGCAAAGCAGACCAATTCCAAAAGACGTGGTCTATGTTTCTGGACCTATTACAAGTATGAGGTGCAATAGTAATTAAAAAAAAACCCAAATATATAAATAAGTGGTATCAGGACCTGGTAACGGGAGGTAAAATAACAAAAACAGACTTGGTTGGTAGTCCCCTTTCTGCGGAGTTTAATGTTATAATAGAGCGATTGTTTCTATTTTCTCTCTCTTTCTTTTCTAGGGTCTATTTTCTCACTTTACTTCCTTCTCTAACTTCTTTCCTAAGGGGCTTTCTTTTCCCAACACTCTTGCACTGCACGACTCTCTTGCACTTTCTTTACTTTCCTTACTTCTACCTTTTTCTTAAAGCTCAAAAAAAATGAAGCGGTACAAAAAATGTATTAAGATATATGTGTTGTGTAGGATTGTAATTTACCGTACTTCTAATAAAAAAAAAATTAAAAAAAAAAATAAAAAATTTTTTTCTGGTTGGGCAAAGTAGGATCAAGAATCATCACAGTACCCGTGTACAAGAGACCAGTGATAGAGCATAGAACAGTACATCACAGGAACAGGACCTTCGGCCTACTATGTCTGTACCGAACACGATACTAAGACAAACTCTTATCTGCTTGCACATAATACATATCCCACCATTCTTCACTACTCTATCTACTTGTGTTGCCATTTTCCAGAGAATGATGACATTGGATTCCAAGATCCTTCATTACACCAATGCTGTTAATGATCTTGCTGTTTATTGCTTATTGTCCCCTTACATTCGATCTCTCAAAGTGCAACTCTTCACACTTGCTCAGATTAAATTCTGTCTGCCATTTTATGGATCAGTTTTCTGTGGAGCACTTTCTCAAATGCCTTTACTAAAATCCATGTAGACCATATCCACTGCCCTACCCTCGTCAATCACTTTTGTACAAACTCAAGCACAATAAGTCTAGCAAAGGGGGAGATACAGAGTGCAGAATATAGTTCTCAGCATTAACCATATAACCATATAACAATTACAGCACGGAAACAGGCCATCTCGACCCTTCTAGTCTGTGCTGAACACATAATCTCCCCTAGTCCCATATACCTGCGCTCAGACCATAACCCTCCATTCCCTTCCCATCCATATAACTATCCAATTTATTTTTAAATGATAAAAATGAACCTGCTTCCACCACCTTCACTGGAAGCTCATTCCACACAGCTACCACTCTCTGAGTAAAGAAGTTCCCCCTCATGTTACCCCTAAACTTCAGTCCCTTAATTCTCAAGTCATGTCCCCTTGTTTGAATCTTCCCTACTCTCAGTGGGAAAAGCTTTTCCACGTCAACTCTGTCTATCCCTCTCATCATTTTAAAAACCTCTATCAAGTCCCCCCTTAACCTTCTGCACTCCAAAGAATAAAGCCCTAACTTGTTCAACCTTTCTCTGTAACTTAGTTGCTGAAACCCAGGCAACATTCTAGTAAATCTCCTCTGTACTCTCTCTATTTTGTTGACATCCTTCCTATAATTAGGCGACCAAAATTGTACACCATACTCCAGAATTGGCCTCACCAATGCCTTGTACAATTTTAACATCACATCCCAACTTCTATACTCAAGCTAGCATTGTAGCACGTCAGTTACATGGACAAAGTCCAATGTCCTCAATGGGGTAGCGGTGAATCCAACAGGACCCTAGCTTATGGAAGGACGTTTTAGAAGCCTGATAACAGAGTGGAAGAAGATACCTGAGTCAGGTAATACTCTCTTTCAAGCTTCTGTATGTTCTGCCCGATGGAAGCAGGGAGATGAAGGAATGTCCGGGGTGTGACAAGTCTTTTATTATGTTGGCTGCTTTCCCTCTTAATTAAAGAAACAACATTAGCTACTCTCCGGTCCTCTGGGACCTCACTTGTGGCTACTGCAGATGCAAAGATCCTTGTCAAGGCTCCTGGAATTGTTTCTCTTGCCTCTCTCAATAAACTTACATCAGGCCCTATGGATTGATTCACTTTTACGCTCCTCTAGAACCCCAATACATCCTCCTTCTTAATCTCAAACTGCCCTTGCATAGTAGTATTCTCCACACTGGTTCCATTGTCTTCTATGCCCTTCTCCTTGGCGAATTATTTGTTCAGTGCCTCGCCTACATCTCCTGACTCCAAGCACAAATTCCCTCCTTTTTCCTTGAGCAGTCCTATCTTCTCTATGGATACCCTCTAGTTTTTAATGTAAATATAAAAAAGCTTTGGAGTTTTCTTTATTGCAACGAGCTAAAGCCATTTTGTAGCTCCCTTTTGGGCCTTCTATTTGCCTCTTTTCATCCGTGCAAAATATAATTCTAACATGCCCTGTATGATTTCATCTCCATAAACTTTCCAATGCCTCCTTTCTCTTTTTGATCAATTTTACAACTTGTTCCCCTTACATTGTTCCCTTACTTTCCATCCTTATCCTTCCTCCTTACTTTTTTTCACTTTTTAGAGATACAGCACGGTAAAACAGGCCTTTCGGCCCACCGAGTTCGTGCCGACCAGTGATCCCCGCACACTAACCCTATCCTACACACACTAGCGATAATTTACAATTATACTGAGCCAATTAGCATACAAACCTGTATGTCTTTGGAGTGTGGGAGGAAATCAGAGGTCCTGGAGAAAACACATGCAGGTCATGGGGAAAACATACAAACTCCATATAGGCAGCACCCATAGTCAGGGTTGACATAGTCCGGGTCTCTGGCGCTGTGAGGCAGAAATTCTACAGCTGTGCTACCATGCCGTCCTTACTGTTACATGCCGGTCATGAACTTTGATCAACTAGCCTCTAAACATGCAAAATGTGGACTTATCCCAAAAAAAAATTGTTCCTAATGTACCTTCCTAAGCTCTTGTATGGTAACGTTGATCTGACTAATCCTTTTAAGGTCACTTACGATCCTGCCAGATGTAATGAATTTCCACTCAAGAGAATTATCTAGCATGGATTTATATCTCGAGTTTTACCAGCGCCTCCCATTTCTAGATAACAAGTGTACATTTAGAAACACAATTAGAAACAGTAAGAAATGTACCACCATAAACAATGCAGGGAAAGCAAACTGATAAACACGATGAAAAGATGACAATAATTTGCATTAATATAGCACCTCTATATACAAACTACCCAAACATACATTCGCAGAGCATTAAAATAAAATTTGACACATGGCCCAGGAAGGGAACATTACTGATTTATTTCAGCACAGGAGGGAACCATTTGGTTTCCAGCACAGCACAATCCTAATCAGGAATCGATCTATCTCTGCTTTAAAAATATCCATTGACTTACCCTACACAGCCTTCTGTGGAAAAGAATTCCACAGATTCAATAGACAAGAGGGGCAGGAGTAGGTTATTCGGTCCTTCGAGCCAAATTCACTGTCCTCTGACTAAATGTCATAGACACTGGGAGACGCCTGGGTATTGGTATAAGTTTGTTATTGTTCACGTGTATGGAGATGCAGTGGTAATCTTGGTTTAGGTGGCTTCCATGGAAATTATCCACACATGTTTACAATCAAATCATACATGCGTACAATAGGAAGTGCAAAAAGAGAAAGGGAACAGAGAACATAGTGTTACCTGGGCCTTCTGAAGGAGCATGTTAAACACACGCACACAGCAAACCCTCGTCATAACAAGCCATGGGAGCGTGAGGGTCCATTATTGCCAATTGTACTTTATAAACGAGTAAGGATTATCATTATATGTAGTTGAAGCAAAGAACTACAGATGATGATTAATGCACAAAAGGACAAAAAGCGCTGGAGTAACTCAGCTACACTGACAGGAAGCAGCAGCAGCAGGTGGGAGTGATGGGAGCCCCACGGTGACCTGTCAGTGGCAGGGGTCTGAAGATAGCGCTATCCACAGGGGCTACAACGTCACCCACAACAACAACCACATCAACCGGATCGTGAGGTGAGTGAAGAAGGGCTTGCTGGTGCATCTTGCAAGTCAGGGGTGCGTCGGAGGTCGGGGCTCTGAGCGCCGGGAGGCGATGGGAACAGGGAGCGGCATCAGCAGATCCATCTGCAATCCAAAATCTGTTATAAACGGGTCAATTACAACGACGGTTTACTGCATACACATATACGCACATCCTTAATGACTACTGGGACTGTCTGTTGCCTGCGAGTGACCACCTAGATGTGCCCCATATAACATACAGCATGCAGTGAAGGCCCTGTGCAAAAGACAGGGACCTGTCCTTTAAGTTATTGCAACTCTGCTGTGGAAATTGATCTTGCAAAAGGTAAAGGCAAGAAAATAATTATCGGAAGCAATAAAATAACATACTGATTGATTGGTAAGTAAACACATTTTCTGTTGGATGATCTCCAGTGCATTCCTCATTTCATTGTCAATTGTTCAATTCAGGACTGCTCTTAGTTCATTCTCCGAATTTGCCAACATAGCTGATCACCAAAGGAGTAGCAGAGAATTACAATTAGTACTTGAATCGCTGAGTTGGGGTAGGGAGGAAAGAGAAATGGTGTAAACCAACATCTGCAGTCCCTTCTTAAACAGAAATGGTACTCAGTGATTCCCACAAATCAGCCACACGCTCCCGACTGTAAGATGAAAGGTAAATATAGGGTGGGGCGAAATTCGCTTCTGTAATTAAATAAGACCTCATGCAGATTGTCATGTGGTAAGGAATCCAAGGGTAGCCAATGCTTCTTAACCCATTCCCCAGAATAATCTACACTTAAAAAAAGGTTGCAGATGTGGAATAAAAAGGCTGTACCAAGTGAAAACTTATTTTCTGGTTCTAACCATATGTAATAACTTGTAATCAAGGGTACAAGAGCACATCGTGCTATTATAGTATTTACTATTCAAGTTTCTGGATGTTTGTGGTTCAATTTTAAAATAGACTGTGAAAAGCTATCCTTATATCTGTATAATTAAAAGTCTCATCTTGACCCTTCCTGTCTGCGCTGTATATTGATTTTAAAAAAAACGTTACCATATGGCCATCTTACTCACAGTCCCCCTCCGCTGAGCAGGCCCTGAGAATTTTTCTCATCGATGAAAAATAAAAAAGTTACGAGCGTTTAAAGAACCTTGAGATCCTCTCGCCTGTCCATCGCCTGATGGTAACGCCCCTTTGGGGGGGGTGGGCAGGGCTATAAAACCCCGGATGCCTGGACGTGACTCAGTCACTCTGCAAGATCGCGAGGGAGAGGCCATGACTCTCATTCTAAGCTGTGAATCAACTGAACTGTGAGTCTGCCCATAATGACAATGCCATGAGTTGTTTGGCCTGCTGCCCTGCCTGTGCTTGAAACTGTTATTCTTTATTAGGTCCGACTGTGTTTGGTTCAAAGGTCCCGCTCATTTCGTGACCTCCGCTTAGTGGACAGGTTGCGCTGATTGTGTATTTTCCGGTAAGTGCAGAGGTCACACTCATTGCGTAATTTCTGGTATGTGCAGAGGTCACGCTGATTGCGGAAGTGCCGCTGACTGCACAAGCCCCAAAGTGGAGAGGCCGCGCTCAGCTATGTGAGTATTCAGTGAGTGTGTGTGTATGTGTTTGTGAGTGTGTGAGTGTGTGTGTATGTGTGAGTATGTGTGTGTGTGTGAGTGGGGTGTGTGTGTGTGTGTGTATATATGTATGTGTGAGTGTGTGTGTGTGTATATATGTGTGTGTGTGTGTGTGAGTATGTGTGTGTGAGTGGGAGTGTGTGTGTGTGTTTGTGAGTGTGTGTGTTTGTGAGTTTATGTGTCTGAGTGGAAGTGTGTGTGCATGTATGTGTGAATATCTCCGTCAGTGTGTAAGTGAGTGAGTGTGTGTGAATGTGTGTGTGTGAATGTGTGTGTGTGAGTGTGTGAGGGTGTGTGTGTGTGTGTGTGTGTGTGTGTGTGTGTGTGTGTGTGTGTGTGTGTGTGTGTGTGTGTGCATATGAGTGTGTGTGTGTGTGTGCCCGCAATGTCCATACTAGCCCTCTGGAAACCAGTACCTTAATCCCACAACACCCATGCTAATGCTCCAGAAAGCCCCTCCCCCCCCCCCCCCCCCCCCCCCCCCCCCCCCCACTCCCCCCCCCCCCCCTCACTGGCCAGCAATATTGGAATTGGTGGTGAGGTGGAATATTGCGTTGGGGGACCAGCCCTCCCGTGTGAAGCTGGGACCCAACAGGTCCCACTTAGTCTAGTATATATATCTATATCTATATATATATATAAGACAGAACGCTTCATGAAGCCACGTGTCTTCCTTTTGCGGGGGTGGGTGACAGTTATCCTCTCTGCACAGCCCTCACACCAAGATGTGCTGCCAAAAACACAGCTACCAAAGTAGAGTGCACATGACCCGGACAAATCAGGCCTTTGAGCATTACCCAAGGAGTGCATTTAAATCATTAACATCATTGCACTAATTCCATTATTATAACAGACACACTGCTTCTCGCAAATGATTTACAGTAATGTGAGTCATAAAACCTTAAATGAAACTAGAGTGTGAATTTTTTTTTTTAACTTGAACTATATGGACATAGGATCTCGAACTACTCGATGCCAATGTGAATTTGATGTAATCTCCTGTAGACAATGTCAGCGTTAAGGAACAACTCTAACCTTTATGCGTCTTTTTAAAGAATGACCTTTACTCTCAACACATTCCACTAACTCTCTTTAAGGATAGCTCCAATCACAGGCCTTCCACAATCTAAAACTACTCGCATTTACACATGGTATACAACCCTAGTTGTTGCATTATTAAATATGTATAACAATCATATGAACAAATTAGGAGAAATAATCAAAGGATTGATCACAGAACTAGTATTTAAGATCATTGAAGTAAGAGAGGGAACGATGAATAAATAGGAAAAGAAAACAAAGCCAAATGTTCAGACAGCTTGTGATGAAACAGCTTATGGTGGCGCAGAGAAAGGGAGCGAGTGGGGTGGAGGGCAGTGAGGTGAGGGAATGGGCAGGGGGGAATGGGGGAGCAGTGGAGGGGGATGAAGTGAGGGGAAGGGGTGGGGGAGCAGGAGGGGTGGGGGGTGAGAGTGAGGGGAGGGAGAGCGAGAGGGATGGAGGGGAGTGAGAGTGAGGGGAAGGGGTGGGGAAGCAGGGGGGGTGGGGGATGATATGGAGGGATGTGAACACCAATGAGAAATTCAGATCAAAGGTGTTGTTGGGCAGAGCGTCAACGTGAGTCAGCAAATCATTGGTAAACGGGATTGTGTCAGTCCTGAGCATCTCAGGCAGAGAAACTGTACGCTAATTTAAAAATCAGTCAATGGTTTTGGATTACAGGAATCCTGGCATATTTTTAAAACATTAGGCAAAGGTGAATAAATACAAGTTTCCCCTTTCCCTGACTCTCAGTCTGAAGAAGGATCTCGACCCAAAACGTCACTAATTCCTTTTCTCCAGAGATGCTCTGACGCGCTGAGTTACTCCAGCTTTTTGTGAATAAATATATAATCTTGTATCTTCTTGTGGATAGAAAAGGTTGAGAGGGATATGAGCAAAATGCAGGCAAATGGAATTAGTTTAGTTGGGGATCTTGGCCTGTATGGGTGGGTTGAGCCGAAGGGCCTGTTTCTGCGCTGCGTTACTCTATGACTCAAATCAGCTTGGTATCTGCTAATAATGGTTGCTTTAAAATGATTCACTGCTAACCAAAATGATTTTGCAAGGTTCTAGCAATCTTCCAAAGCCTGTTGTGAGGGAATAATTCATATGTGTAGTCGGTGTAGATGTGACCTACATTATTTACTGACTCGGGTGACAATAATATCAAAAGAACAGACTCTTTTCGTCTCTGAAAAGTATTGTTTTTGAATTATTGCAGAGTGAAATGTTACGGAAGCATTTAAGCACTGGAAGAACCCCTTGCACTAATGTTTGATGAACACATTTCACTGCCAAAGACAACCTTAAAGCTTCACTTTAAGGGGCAGGAAGACTACCAAAGAAATAAAATGTCAGCTGAGATTCAGATGGCAGCACTCACACCTCTAAGCCAAGAATCCCATTCCAGATGTGCGCACACAATTCAGGATGATACTCCAGTGCATTAACTGAGGCAGAGCTGCACTGGATGTGCTGGCTTTTGCTTGAGACGTTATACTTCTATTTGCTCCTGTTGGATATAACAGATTTTATAACTGGGTGGAGGTAGATGGGGTGGATTTTCCTAAGTATCCTCACCAACCCTTGGTCGTTAACAAGCAACATTATTAGTCAGTGTCAAATTGTTGCATGGTATGTTGTATGTGGGATTGTGCTGTACATAAATTGCCTGCCACCTTCCTTACATCATAGCTACATTTCAAATTGTTCTTCATTGGTTGTAAATTGCAGTTAGATATCCTGTGGTCGTGAAAGGCTTTCTACAAAATGAGGCTGTTTCCAAGCCAGGATTTTACTTTATATAACCTCTGCGGGAGTGCCATGCCTTTGTAAAGTCATAACAGAACATTCAAGATAGCAAAAAACTGCCATTATTCTTTGTGGACAAATGTTAGTGTAAATACATAAAGCACCATTTCTTAGCAAAATTAAAATGTGAGTACTAGTATTATTCAGCTGCAAAGGTACACAAAAAGTGTTTCTGCATTAATGCTGATGGTAAGAAGGTAAAACTCCAAAAGAACAATTCGAGGCCAAACTAAACAAGGAGGCTCAACTGACGATGATGAAACATAATGAAAGCAAACACCACCATTCAGAAAATTTACTGTAAGAGATCTACTGATTTTCAGCGTTGTAACAACATATTATATGTATTATGTGATACTACCTGAGTTGTGCAGTGATGTAAAATACTCAAAATGTAGATTATATTGCATATAATTACTTCAGATTACATCATAGGAAATGAATCCATTCAATTAAAGAAAGGCTGCATAACAGATAGATATAAAACATAAATAAACCAGAGCTTCCCAATGATTCATTGGTTCACTACACTGTTGTATGCTGTTATCCTTTTCTGAGCAGAAATGACTTCCAATTTGAGATGGTTCACCAGTGCCTCACTTTTAAAATTCTCATTCTTGTATTTAATGCATCCAAGATCTTACCATGATCTATCTACATAACAGTCCTCTGAGAACTCCATTAATTATGATTATGTATTTGGGTGCTCTAGATCCTAATCTTTGGAATTTCCTCCCTAAAGCTCTCTGCGAGGTTTCTCTCAGGTGTTGGCCCCGATCATGGACCACTTTAGGCAGAGACAGCGCAGGGAACCGCCAGCGTGTTGAGGATCAGTGCATCACTGACTTTAGTGCTTGTGCATTGCATTAAGGATGTAAGGAACACATCTAACCTCGCTTCAACCACAACCAGGAGCAATACATAAATATCCAACTTACATCTCATGACTGGATGACTGACGTACGTAGCAATAATCCATTCACCTGTACATGAGTGCAAAATTGGATGTGTGCTTTTGTTTAACATTAACAGTTTCAATTCATATATCAGTTAAATGGTATTAATGTTTTTAAAATAATTTTAATTATTTGCATCGCTTAAATATATACCAGCTTAAATATCTGTGGTGACCAAAGACATTTCAAAACAAATATAAAAATCTTTAATAGCGCTCTCTGTCAAAGGCCATCAACGTGATCTGGGGCGGGGCCTCAAGTTCCACAGCCAAGGTTTTGTTTGGAATGAGGTCCATCAGCTTTATGGGATCGAAGATGCCATCGAAGCCTGGAGCTCAACGTACCTGTGGAGCCTCAGGAAGTAGTGTGGCTGTGGATATCACATGAAATGTTTGATGAGAGGTTAAGAGTGGATAGAGGAATAGTGAGATTTTTTTAAATACCATAAATACAAACATAAATAGTTAGAAACACTCAACAGGTCAGTCAGCATTTGTGGAATGAGAAACAGCTAATGTTTAAGTTGACTACTCTTCAGACAACCAGTCCTTTCTCCTGGACCACCTGCCCAAATATTTCAGATTGCCATTGTAAGTTTCATAATGTTAGTCAGTTCAAAGAGTGTCCATGAGGAGAAAAGCTGTTTAAAAGGGGTGGTACGGTAGCGCAGCGGTAGAGTTGCTGCCTTACAGCGCCAAAGACCCAGGTTTGATTCTAATTATGGGTGCTATCTGTATGGAGTTTGTACGTTTTCCCTGTGACCGTGTGGGTTTTCTCTGGGAGCTCCAGTTTCTTCCCACACTCCAAAGATGTACAGGTTTGTAGGTTAATTGGCTTCTGCAAAGTGTAAACTGTCCCAGGTTAGTGCTGGTGTACGGGGTGATTGTTGGTCCGTATGAACTTGTTGGGCTAAAGGATCTGTTTCCGTGATTTCTAAAGTCTAATGTCTAAAGTCGTCAGTGACTGTGGCAGAAGTTTGTTGACTCTGCTGGTAAAATGAACTGCATTTCAACATGAAGGATGACTAATTAATTGTGGTCCAAAAAGATCCGCGCCAGAAACACCATTGGCCTTGGGAATTATTGTGGGATAACTAGGGCAGTGACAAACCAAGTCAAAGAGCAATGATAAAAGATGCCATAACATAGGTTCACATAACAAGCCCTGAGAGATTTTTTTTGGCAATAGGCTGGCCCAAGCTGGGAGAACAATATTTCATCAACATCAATCTTGCCTCTGAATGAGTTGGTCAGGTTTCAAGTCCTGTGAGACTCTTGCACAAAATTGAAACTGATACGTAGCATCGTAGTCATAAAGAGATACAGCATGGAAACAAGCCCACAGAGTCCATATCAACTACCCATTTACAGTAATTCTACATTAAATTCATTTTATATTCTCCTCATATTCCCTTCAACTCTCTCCGATTCAATCATTCACTAACACTCTGGGGCCAATTTGCAGCAGCCAATTAATCTACTATCCTGCATGTTTATGGGATATAGGAGGAATGTGGAGCATCCAGGGGAAAACCAACTCAGTCATGGGGAGAACGTGCAAACTCCATACAGACAGCACTCGAGGTCGGGGTTGAATCTGTGTCTCTGGTGCGGCGAGTAGTTGCTCTATTAGCTATTGCACTGTGACGCCCCTTAATTTACAGCAGCACCGTGGGTGAGATGTAGTCTGCAAGCTACAAATCTTTGAATATGGATTAATCCAGGACATTATTTGAAGATGGACATGGACTTTGTGGCCTGGTCAATATTTTTCTGTTAATTAATACCATTGCAAAAATCTAAAAATGGGTCAGCTTTCCCTGCATGCAAAATGGTTGCAGTATTTGCTCTTATAACAGCTACTGCAATAATTCATTGTAAGTAACGTGCTTTGACCTGCGCTAATATGCACAAGTAGCTGTTATGCAATTGCAGCCTTTATATTTTCAAAAATAACATTGTTCTTTATTATTTTTATAGTAATGGAGTGCGAAGATGTAGGGTAGGAAAGCATTGATTAACCTTAAGGACAATAGTGCTTCCAATTCTGGGCAGCACCTGTCAAGGAAGATAAAAGTTTGTGAGGGGCTGCATCGGGAGTGACAGTTATTCAGAGTGGAGAATCTGGAATTCTCCTGGAGAACACTAAATGAAAATTTACATTTTGGACTTTTGAAATTATGAGAGAGAAACTGTTTCCACTGTCAGGAATGTCAGTAGGTCACAGCAAGGTAGGGGGTGGATAGGAATAATTACTCTTCGTGTTGTCTCTTCAATCAACAATGATTGTCCAGCGATGCCCCTGGGAAAGAAGAGGGCTTTCTGATGGGGTATCTATTTGATACCCCATGTTTACTTATTTGAACGTCCTCCCATCCACTTTCTCCCTGCTTCCGCCAAGACATTCTATGGAAGATATATCTCTAGATGGACAAAGACTGAAGAGCACGGTACTGGCGAGGAGAACTACGAAATGTTAGTCAGGGAAGGCAAGGGAGAAGTTACCAGACTGGCTCAAGTCAAGTCTATTGTCATGAGCACAAGTACGCAGAGTTATAGGTACAATGAAAATCTTACTTACGACAGCATCACAAGCACAAAGACACACAAAATCATAAATTATACATAACTTACAAATAACATTTCTAAAAGAAAGGTGGTTGAAAAAAAAAACAAGAGTAGTGTGAGGTGACAGTGAGATAGCAATTGCAGTTGTAGCGAATTGGATCCAGATCACTTTTGTGGCAGGAGTTGATTTACACCATAAATATTCTTTGAAGAACTTCATTTTGGTGAAAGGAAATGCTATGTATTAATTGAGGGAAGTCATTGTAGTCTTCTTTGAAACCAGTACAATAGATGCCTTTTTGAAGCACGTGTAAACCTCAGGCAACATTGAGGTTGAAGATGTCCTTGAATACTCCAGCCAGTTGGTACGCTCAGGTATTTAGTACGCCATTTGGACTGGACACTTTTCAAGGATTCACCCCTTGAAGGAAGCTCTGACTTCTTCCTCAGACTGAAATTATGGGATCGGGACTGACATTTATTGTTATATGTCCCGGATAGAACAATAAAATTCTTACTTGCAACAGCACAACAGAATATTGGGTGGGCTTATGCAGGTATGTAATTGTTCTCACTTTCAAAGCACACAGGTAAAGTGTGAGCTCATGCCTCATTGCCACTTATGCTGCCGGTTTTGGCTTGTCAGAGGTGATAGCGTACAATCCCGGCTATAGGTGCCAAGCGTCCATCTGAAACTCTATCTAGATTAAAATTGTTTATTTGCACTCTTGGTGGCCAGGATGTCATGCCTGGAATTCTTTCAGTCAGTGGAATGGGCCATGAAGGATTTGTCAGTGGGCCTGAATGAATATGCCACAGTCGGCAGCAACTTCTTAAAGATGTGTGGATGCATGTGTACCTAAAATAACATTCTGAGCCTTCCTCAATCAGAAGCCCTGGATGAACCAGGAGACTTGTAATCTGCTGAGAGCTAGATATCTGTTTTTTTAAAACTGGCGATCCAATATCATACAAGAAGTAACTTACACAAGTGACAAGAAACTCAATTTGATTTCTGGTTCCCTCCTCAAAACGAGAATCCTGTAAAGAGCTCACTTTGTAGATCCAATGGGCCAAATGCAGGACAATGAGTCACTTCTCGGAAGGATACAGAAGAGCAGGTAGAAATACTGTACAGCTGAACCTCCACCCTGATTGGGGAAACAAACTCTATTTTCTATGGCTGTTTCCTACATGTGAAAAATGATTTGGGTTTTGAGTAAACTTAACCCCAGGAAAGCTGATCTTTAATCAAAATACTTATTTTGTATTACCAACAATTATGATATCTTCAATCTAATGACTAATTGTTGAACACAATTAGGACTGGATCATATCATTTAATGAAAGTGATTTGACAGCCAATACAGGCATTCTTAATGGAAAGTCTTAAAACTTTGAGAATGGGCTGCTTAATGTTATTAATTATTTGAACGAGATCCTCTCTACAAGAATATTGTAGAACTGAACAGCTGAAAGTATTGTGAAACCATTTTCAAGCTTCCTAAACCTTTGAGGAGTTTCATTTTTGTTATTACTTCATTTGCAGTGCTCTTTGCTGTTAAGATAACCAGATGTGTCACTGCAATTCAGTGCTGGAAGACTTTTAATAGTTTATTCAGCTGCTAGGCAGTGTGCGACACTGTGAACTTTAGTCCTGACCTCCGATCAGAATGTTATTGTGTTGTAGGGTTGCCAATGATCTAAGACTTTCCGAGGATCTCCAGGAATTAATGATTAAACTCTAGGACACTGATGAAAAGGACCCAAGAGAAAAATGTACAGTACCTTATAAATAAGTAATGAGCCATTTCACTTTCACTGAATGTCTTTCCTTATTGGCTATAAAAAATATTGGAGATGGAGTACAAATTCTGTAATTTAACATCTGGCTGGTAACCAAGAATCATCCAGTGGGGTTATAAAGATCAATCCACTTAGTATTAGTTACCTTGCCGGAGATGCGATTGTTTTCCGGATCGTATATTCAGTCGCTCTGCGGCCTAACATCATGGAGCTGGTGGCCTTGCTCGAGACTGACTTTGAGCCCCACCGCGGGGCCGTGGACTTACCATCAGAGCCTGCGATCTCTTGCCTGGGATCGATGCTGCAACTACGGCCTGCGGATTTCAACATCGAGGAGCTTGCAGTCTCGGGTAGAGACTGATGTCGGGAAACTCCAAAGTCGCGTGAAGTTTGACTAGCCCCAACCCGGGGTCCGATCACCCGGTGCGGGGAGCTGATATGCCCCCAATGCAGGAGCTTGATCACCCCGATGCGTAGGGCCTGACCGTCAGCTACGGGAGCCAAGATCGGCCGGCAACGGATGGCTTGAGGCCCCCGACCGCGGGAGAATAAAGAAGGGAAGAGATTGAACTTTTTTTTTCGCCTTCCATCACAGTGAGGAATGTGGAGGAGTGACTGTGGCGAATGTTTATATTAAAATGTATTTTGTGTGTTTTGTTGCTTTTTATTGGTATGACTGTATGACAAATCAAATTCATCGTATGTTGCAAAACATACTTGGTTAATAAAGTGTGATTATGATTATGATGATGATTATGATTGTGATTATGATTTGGAGTACAGTGGTTAAAAACATGGGTTGGTGGTAATAAGAGAAAAAGTTTCATTTTATATAGCATCTTGCACAGCCCTGGGTTGTTCCCAAACACATTACAATCAAAGTACTTTAGCAAAGAGAACACAACACTGTAATAAACACTTAGAGAAAATACTTCCTTTTCTTTTCATGTTTGAGTCTGATGAAGGGTCTCGACCTGAAACGTTGCCTATTTCCATCGCTCCATAGATGCTGCCTCACCCGCTGAGTTCTTCCAGCATTTTTGTCTACCTTCCTTTTCTTGTAATCTCTATTCCATCTCAGGGGATAGTTTAGCTACGAATATTAATTATAAACCAACCAATTCCCAGCACAATCTTCAGTGCACTTCTTTCTATCCTGATTCCTGGAAAGAATCATTGCATTCTCCCTGTTTCTCCATCATATCTGTTCTGATGATATTTTGCATAACAGTAGTTCTAAGATGTCTTTCTTTTTCCTTAATCATGACCATTCCTGATTCACAATTGGCAGCGCATCCTCTCGTTACTGCACTTCTACTCTCCAGTACTTTCCTCCCATCCAGAATAAGGGTAGGTTCTCTCTGCTTTCATCTTTCATTCCACCAATCGTCATATTTATTGGATCAACCTCCATCATTTCTGCATCTTCAACGAAAGTAAATCAACAGGCACATCACACCCCCCCCCCCCCCCCCCCCCCCACTTACAGTATTCCAAGGAACTGCACCACGAAGCGACTACAGGAAATGCAAGACCTTCAGATTTAACTCTTCCATTTTTAACACACAGGAACCAAAACAGTGAAGCAGAGAGTCATACAGTAAGAAAATAGGCCATTTGGCCCAAGATGCTGATCACGTTAGTCCCATTTGCCATGTGTGACCCAAATCTCTGAACTTATCCTATCCATGTATCTGTCCAAGGTACCTGTTCCTCATTCAGGTAAAGCATTTGCACACCTTCCAAATTAGTATATTGCATTTGGTACACATTGTAGTTTCCGCCACATTGGAGAAACCAAATGTGGATTGATAACTACTTTGCAAAACACCATCATTCAGGTTACCAGGACCACCCTGACCTCCCTATAGCATGTTAATTCTATGCCCCATTTCCATTTTCACCATTCTGTCTATGACTTCCTAGACTGCCTTACTTTGACAAAAGGGAGCAACTGACAGAAAGGCGTTTTTTGTAAATGAGGAAAACGTGTTTTTCTTTCAGCTCTCTGTGATGGAATTTCTTACTTCTCTGGTATAAATATGTTGAAATTGTACTCAGAGAAGACATAATTTGTTCACCATTGTGTAGAGCATATCTCAAATACCCTAAAACAAGCAATAACTAAATTTTGACAAAATTGTCAGTTGCTTCCTTTTGTCAAATTAGGGCAGTACAGTATTTCAACGATGCCAAGCATAAACTCAAGGAACAGCTCTGCATCTTTCATCTTGGCATGTTGCAGCCCTTGGCACACCCGACTGAACTTGCCAACATTGAATGAGAAGCTTTTTTCTTTCTCTACTCACAGATGTGGCTGTGCCTTTCTATTTCGAATTCCATTTTCGTAATGTATCTTTAATTGCTATTTTTTAAAGTAATTGGACAACTTTGGCAAGAACCCTGTCACACACATTCTCTTTGTACTCTCCACTCTTCCCCCTTTCTGCAACAAGATACATTATTGACCTGAAACAAAGACTGTTTCTCTTCCCACAGATGTTCCTTAATTTGCAGAATACTTTCAGCATTTTCTATTTTTGTCCGCAATAAACATGGGAACCAATTTGGTGATAGCATTGCAACAAATAACCAAATGATAATTTCTTCTTCTGATATTGACTGAGAAATAAATATTGATCAAGGCGCAGGAGAGATCTTCCAGGCAGTGTTTCAAAAGAGTGCCAATGTATATATTTAGTGTCTTTGTGAGAAAGCAGATAGATTTGGACATAATAAAGCACCTCGAGTAACTCAGTGAGTCAGGCAGTGTCTCTGGAGAACATAGATAGGTGACATTTCACGTTGGGACCCTTCTTTAGACGAGACGTTGACAATGTTTGCTTCAAATGATGATGTTCGGACAGTGCATAACTCCTTCAGTGTGGAGCATGTCCAAATACCTTGACGTTCTGGACTGAAGGCTGATAAGTCCCCAAGGCCTGTTGGTCTTCATCCCATGGTACTTAAGGAAGTGGCTCTAGAAATTGTGGACACATTGGTGATAATTTTCCAATGTTCTATTGATTCAGGATCAGTTCCTGTGAATTGGAGGGTAGCTAATATTATCCCACTTTTTAAGAAAGGTGGGAGAGAGAAAACAGGGAATTATAGACCAGTTAGCCTGACATTGGTGGTGGGGAAGATGCTGGAGTCCATTATAAAAGTGAAATAGCGGCACATTTGGATAGCAGTAATAGGGTCGGTCTGAGTCAGCATGGATTTACAAAGGGGAAATCATGCTTGACTAATCTTCTGGAATTTTTTGAGGATGTAACTAGGAAAATGGACAAGGGAGAGCCAGTGGGTGTAGTGTACCTGAACTTTCAGAAAGCATTTGATAAGGTCCCACATAGGAGATTAGTGGGTAAAATTAGGGCACATGGTATTGAGGGTAGAGTGTTGATATGGATAGAAAATTGGTTGGCAGACAGGAAACAAAGAGTAGGGATTAACAGGTCCCTGTCAGAATGGCAGGCAGTGACTAGTGGGGTACCGCAAAGCTCGGTGCTAGAACCGCAGCTATTTACATTATACATCAATGATTTAGATGAAGGGATTCAAAGTCATATTAGCAAATTTGCAGATGACACAAAGCTGGGTGGCAGTGTGAACTGTGAGGAGGATGCTATGAGAATGCAGGGTAACTTGGACAGGTTGAGTGAGTGGGCAGATGCATGGCAGAAGCAGTTTAATGTGGATATATGTGAGGTTATCCGCTTTGGTAGCAAAAACAGGAAGGCAGATTACCATCTAAATGGTGTCCAGTTGGGAAAAGGGGAAGTACAACGGGATCTGGGGGTCCTTGTTCATCAGTCAATGAAAGTAAGCATGCAGGTACAGCAGGCAGTGAAGAAAGCGAATGGCATGTTGGCCTTTATAACAATAGGAATCGAATATAGGAGCAAAGAGGTCCTTCTGCAGTTGTACAGAGCCCTAGTGAGATCACACCTGGAGTATTGTGTGCAGTTTTGGTCCCCCAATTTGAGGAAGGACATTCTTGCTATTGAGAGAGTGCAGCGTAGGTTTACAAGGTTAATTCCCGGGATGGCGGGACTGTTATATGCTGAGAAAATGGAGTGGCTGGACTTGTATACTCTGGAGTCTAGAAGGATGAGAGGGGCTCTTATTGAAACATATAAGATTATTAAGGGTTTGGACATGCTAGAGGCAGGAAACATGTTCCCGATGTTGGGTAAGTCCAGAACCAGGGGCCACAGTTTAAGAATAAGAGGTAAGCCATTTAGAACGGAGACTATGAAATACGTTTTCTCACAGAGAGTTGTGAGTCTGTGGAATTCCCTGCCTCAGAGGGCGGTGAAGGCCGGTTCTTTGGATACTTTCAAGAGAGAGCTAGATAGGGCTCTTAAAGATAGCGGAGTCAGGGGTTACTTAGTGAGACTCGGCTGATGCGATAATATGATGTAAGGGCGATGGTGGGAAGTAATTGTTAAACTGTCCAAGGACCAATCAAAATGAAGCTAGAGATGAGGATGAGGGAAAGATAGTGTAATCTGGAATCTCAGACTAAACAAAGGCTTTGAAAAAATTAAACAGCATCAGTTTGCTACAGAGATTAATTTTGTCAAGTCAAAACCATGAAACGTTCCCATCTCACCCTCGTTGGTAATGTTTGCACCCAGCTACTTTGTGGTAATGGGCCAACTGACCTGAACAATAGCAATAATAAAGAGGAAGAAATCTTCAAGCAATTCAGTTTCAACCTACCAGCTAGCAGTAGTTAGTAATCTCTGTACATCAGCTGTGTAATGAGGGCTATAATGAAATATTATTCACAAAGAATGAGCAAAACATTATCCTGCTGATAAAGACTGTATTCCTTGAAGTAGAATATACCATTACCTTAAATTTAAGGAGCCTCAGTATTCCCATCAACAGGTTACAATATTTCCCTGCAGGGAAGCAACAAACCAACTGAGTTTAAAGGGTAATAATCTCATTCACAAATGAACTGAAGAGATAAGAAGTAAAAGGGAATGAAGTATAATTGATCATTGATCATGAATGAATAGAGAAGGCCAAGAGAGTTCCATCACTATCTCCCCTGTCCATCAAAGGACAATTGTTTTCCCTCAAGTATTTATTATGCACAAATCATTCAGACAACATATCTGAAAAAGCTTTGCGTTTCCAGAAATTACATTTCTTGCTAAAGTCAACAATAATTATTGTGGTAATGACTTGCGCAACACATTGCCTTGTCTGATATGATTTGTTGCAATGGATTAAAAATCCAAATCCTTCACCTGGTTGGAGAGGATTTATGTTGCAGAGGATAAAACATGCAGCATTTGTTACACACCATCAACGGACAGTACCAGGGAACTAATCAAGGTGAAAAATGCACACGGGATTCAGCATGGAGAATTGAATGAGTTCTGAACTGAAGACATTCATTTGTTTATTTCAAGTAATTTTTATAAATTATTATTTGGAATTGGAAGAAACAGTCCATTTGGTATAACCGGTCATTTGTCAGTGTTTATACTTGACCAATAACTAACAATCACATTTTCCTTGAGACACAAGGAACTGCAGATGCTGGAACTGTGTAAAACACAGGGTCTGGAGGAATTCAACAGGTCAGGCAGCATTTATGGAGGAAATGGACAATTGACAATTCGGATCAAGACCCTTCTTCAGACTCACATTTTCCTATTACTTTTTTGCTTGAGTACAAGATTTGCTTTGGTAAAATGGGAATTCTTCCCTGTACATTGCTCCATTTTTAAATGAATGTATATAATAGAATTGGCTCAGGAGACACTTACAAGCTGCTCCAGTCAGATGCCTGTGGAAGCAACACCTGGCTCAGGGTTGCGTTATATATCTCCCGCTCAGAAGAGGGGAAGCAACACCTGGTTCAGGGTTGCGTTATTTTATCTCCCGCTCAGTAGAGGGGAGTACTGGGGATTATTACATAAGTAACTCCGACTACGGGGATATTGACAAGGAATTCGAATCTCCTGAACTTATGGGGGATATGCTGCAGGTTAATCATATGAAGGTGTTCCGGCTCTTGTCACATAATTTGCCATCCCTTCGTGGATAGGAGATCCAGTGGAGGAGATCTGGCTAAGAGCATCAGTGATTTAACTTCTCATCAGCTAAGGAGAGGTATATGCTGGATACGGCTGGGAAATATGCCAGTCCAGATGAACTGCCTGACTTTGGATGTTCCAAAAGTCACTCACCATTTCGGATATCTCAGTGGTGATACGTGGCCAAAGAATTAAAATGTCAGCGTATCCAACGACTGTTCACTGATGTCATTACGGCCTTTGCAAGGGCAGTCGATAGGTTCAGCTTTCGGTAGTGCAGAAGATGCATTAGCACTTCTTTGTAATATGCAGTTGGAGCTAAATTGCCTACGCAAAATGCTATAAGGCCTGAGGTAATTTCTAAAAATTTGCTCATTGATGCAGGGTAACATGCAGCCTGCAAAGTATCTCTTCGGAGTGGACTTATGTTAGCAAGTTTAAGACTTGCAGGAAGAATTTTAGGTGGCTGCGGCGGTGGTAGAACCATCCTATGTGGGTAGGGCTTCAGTAGTCCGGCGGGCATACCACCTCTATATATAACTAACAACAGGAATCGTTACTCTGAGGCTGGTTGGAACACCAGGCCTACTCAATTCAGACCTAGCCAGAGGCCTTTTTTAGGCTAGGACCATCGCGCTCACCTTGGTGAAGGGAATGTGGTGCGCACACTGGCGTCTGAGATAGGTCGTTCCAGGCAGAAAACTGCGGCTGCAACTCCTGGTTCAGGGTTGCATTGTGATATTTTCCACTCTGAGGGTAACTCTGACTGTGAGGAGCTGACAGGGAACTTGTATTCCCACACCAAGTGGATGCTTCGATTCAATTCTAGTCGCATAAGGATCTGATGTAAGTTCTGATTCTGTCAGACACTGGAGGTTTGCAGGTTAATGCCAACAGTTGAGGCCAAAACAAGTCAAAAGGCCTTATACCCCAGAAAGTTCTGAGTTTTCTCAGGGAAGGATTCGGTCTTTGCAAGGTCAGTTGAGGGAATTCTGCTGTCTCTTTAGACTCTTTAGCACTCAATTGTGTTAGGATGGTATAGGCCTGAGGTCTATCCAATTTATGTTAATTTAGTGCAAAAGAACTTCAAGGCTGCGGTGGGTGTGGTAAATAAACCCTTTGAGGGTAGGACTCCCGTTTACATGCATACATATCATCTCTACCAAGTAAGTGGCTGACACCGCTTCTCTGAGGCTGGTTTGGAGCACCAGGCCTACACAATTAACCAAGCCTTTTATTCGCAGGTTTCAGCGATCACCATTGATGCAGCGCTCTCCTCATACTCAGTATTGTCCCTAGAGGGTCATGATGTCTGTGCAAGGACATAGAGCAAAATCTAGGATCTGTTGTCTATTAGTCTTCTGCCTGTGGCCACTTTTTTGGTAGTGTCTATCTCAGTAATTCCTGGATCTTCGTGGCGGGGGGTGATTAGTTTGTCTATTAGTTTATTAGCAGTCTTGGTGTTTTTATAGGAAGGGCTTTCTCCGTCTGTCTCGTTATGGCCAGCAAAGCAACAATGAGGTGGAGGTTGCTGAGTATGCAAATGTTATTACATCAGTCACATGAGATGTGCTGTCAATATTCAAGTCGGAGATAGGTAAGACGGTTCGACATACAGGTGGGGAAAGATAACCTCCGAATTTTCCATTTTACAAATCATAAATGGTTATAAGATTCAGTTTTCTGGTTGAATAATTCCTCCGCGGCAGAGAGAAGCCAAGATTTTCGTGCTTATGGTTCAAAGAGGAAACTATGGCTTTCCAAATGGAAGAGCAGTCTGCCCAAAAACTAGAGGGGTATATTCTAATATTTTCTCAAGGTTGAAGGAAAATGGAGGATGCCAAATCAGGCTTGGATTTGGCTAGCCTGATCATGTGGTTGGTATAACCAGTTTAAGATGGATAATTATCATTCAGCAATTTAGCTGATTACAGAGGATTTAGGGCCTCAATCAATCTTGAAGATGCATATTTTTCCATATCAATACACGAGAGGCACAGATATATCTGGTGTTTTATGGCAAGACCAGTGTTGGAAATTTTAGGTTCTACCTAAGGGGTTGACTTCAGTCCTAGGCTATTTATAAAGATTCTAAAGTTAATGCTGCCTTACTCAGATCTAAAGGGCATTTTGTCACGGATTTTATAGACAACATGGATTATAGTAGTGCCATTTTGGCCTACTCACCCAGGGCTTCCTTAATAGATTAGTCTGCTGAAAGAAGCTCCTATATTTGCTCAAAGTGTGGCTAGTTCAGCCTATTTCTCGTGCAGCTATCATTGCATGATTGTATGGAAAGTTTGTGAAGAGATACATGTGAGCTACTTTAAACAGAAGTAGTATAGTTTTGTGGTCTCTTTCAGTTTGGGTTTAAGAGAAGCGATTATGTTATAGCGCAATTGACACTGCTCTTGCTGCTTTGTCATTATATCTAGCTCTATAAGTGGGACAACAAATGATTGGTAATTCGCCCACTGTTAACTAAGGTTATGAAAGGTGCACATTTTCAGAAGTTATAAAATTTTGTTGAACATGTCCGGATGGTTGCAGATAGAATTCTGAACAGTGTTGCATGAGCTATTATCTAACCCAAAGGCAATTGGGACTGTGGTCCGATTAAGGGCAATGTACATGTATGTAAGTTAGCATCATGTTGTTAATAGCCCATGTCTTTTCTACCATTTATCTGTTTAAGTGTTTCACACACAGATTGCTTTACTGCATAAAACCACAGAGCTTCGAAGGCTTCACGTAGTCTCTCACGAAACTTCGATATAAAATAGAAAGATTAAACGAAAACTTACCGTTTGAAGTTTGTTCTTTATTTTATGAGAAGTTGAATTGAGGGACTACGTGCCCTCCACTCCCAACCCTAAATCTCATAAAGATCATTCGGTAGGTCAAGGGTTATTAATCTTTCTATAGTTTAAGTTCGTGCAAGCGGTCTGTGGTTTCATGCAGTTGCTCTGAAGATTGATGCGCATGCGGGCTGGCGGGCTTTTCACGTAGTCCCTCTCTCCAACTTCTCATAAAGTAAAGATCAAATGGTAAGTTTTCGTTTAATCTTTCTATTTTCTGGCACTGCCACTTGAGGTTGCACACTTTAGGTGTCCTGACTATGTTTTCTCCTCTCCCTTGTTACATAAGCACCCCTTCGGCGATGACTGCTACTGCTCCACAAAGAAATGGCCTGAAATGTCTTGTCTGCCAATTTGGCAACTAGACAAGTTTTGCTCACCCACTGTTAATTATGTTATTCAACAGCAAGCCTCAAGCAATTAGGAAGCTTTTCAAAATGAACCTGCTCATGCTTTTATATTGTTCCCGATCTTTTAGTGTATCCATGATATCACTGCCAAAACTCACTTGAAGAAGTTACAAATGCATGGAAGCTGAACTAATACTGGTTGAGATATTTAGTAATTAATATTGCAAGCTTCAATGGTCCTGTTATTTCAATTGCATTTAGTGGTTCAATTCCTTCACACATTTTGAGGCCACTTATCTTAGGTATCCTCTGAGCCAAGATACATAAAGAACAAATGCTTCAAATGTTGGAAATAAAATGACTGCATATTAGATCATGCTTGTAAAGTTAATGGGAAAAATTCAAAAATGTGCCAGTCTCTCTCTTTGATTATTTCATCTACAGAGGATTTCCAACATTATCTGCATTTAATCACTCTTTTTAGGGAAATAATTAATAGAAGGACAAGAAGAAGACATTCTAAGGGAAGAGAGACAATTTAAAACTTAACGAACAAGAAATTAGGAAATAGGAAAGATATTGTCAAGCTTGAAAGGATTCAGAGAAGATTTACAAGAATGTTGCCAGGACCAGTGGGTGTGAGTTATAGGGAGAGGTTGAGTAGGCTGGGTCTCTATTCCTTGGAGCGCAGGAGGATGAGGGGTGATCTTACAGAGGTGTACAACATTATGAGAGGAATAGATTGGGTAGATGCAGAGTCTCTTGCACAATAGAGGAATCTAGAATCAGAGGACACAGGTTCAAGGTAAAGGGGAAAAGATTTAATAGAAATCCGAGGGCTAACTTTTTCACAAAAAGGATGGTGGGTGTATGGAACAAGCTGCCAGATGAGGTAGTTGAGGCTGGGACAATCCCAATGTTTAAGAAACAGTTAGACAGGTACATTGATATGACAGATTTGGAGGGATATGGACCAAGCGCAAGCAGGTGGGACTAGTGTAGCTGAGGCATGTTGGGCGGTGTGGGCCAGTTGGGCTGAAGGGCCTGTTTCCACACTAGGACTAGGAAATAAACATGCATTTATGCACTGCTTCTCACTTTCTCAGATTTCATAGTTCTTCCGAGTGAATTAAGTTTTAAAATAAACCGCTGTAAAGTGGAATTCACCCCCATTTTCTGCACAGCAAGATACCCCAAAAGCAAATGACCTCATAGCTCCAACTCCAGCTATCCAGGTTCAATTCTGACCTCTGCTGTTGTTTGTAAGGAATTCACGTTCTTCCCACGACCATGTGGATTTTCCCCAGGTGCTCTAGTTTCCTCCCGAGACATGTTGGTAGGTTAACCGGTTACTGTGAATCACTCCTTAGTGTTGGCTGATAGTGAACATTCAAAGGGTAGTGAATGGGAAATTACAAGAGGGAATAAGTTCCAAAGTAAATAAAGAGGGGAGAATGGACAAAGATTCAGATTCAATTTTAATTGTCATTGTCAGTGTACAGTACAGAGACAACGAAATGCATTTAGCATCTCCCTTGAAGAGCGACATAGCAAACGATTTGAAAAAAAAAATAAATAAGTGTCCGGGGGGGGTGGTGATTGGCAGTCACCGAGGTACGTTGTTTAGTAGAGTGACAGCCGCCGGAAAGAAGCTGTTCCTCGACCTGCTGGTTCGGCAACGGAGAGACCTGTAGCGCCTCCCAGATGGTAGGAGGGTAAACAGTCCATGGTTGGGGTGAGAGCAGTCCTTGGCGATGCTGAGCGCCCTCTGCAGACAGCGCTTGCTTTGGACAGACTCAATGGAGGGGAGCGTGGAACCGGTGATGCGTTGGGCAATTTTCACCACTCTCTGCAATGCCTTCCGGTCGGAAACAGAGCAGTTGCCATACCATACTGTGATGCAGTTGGTAAGGATGCTCTCGATGGTGCAGCGGTAGAAGTTCACCAGGATCTGAGGAGACAGATGGACCTTCTTCAGTCTCCTCAGGAAGAAGAGACGCTGATGAGCCTTCTTGATCAGAGTAGAGGTATTGTGGGTCCAAGAGAGGTCATCGGAGATGTTGACTCCCAGGAACCTGAAGCTAGAAACACGTTCCACCTCCGTCCCGTTAATGTGGATGGGGGTGTGCGTGCCGCCTCTGGACTTCCTGAAGTTCCTGAAGTCTACAATGAGCTCCTTGGTCTTCTATGAGCTCCTTGGTCTTCTATGAGCTCCTTGGTCTTCTATCAAAAACGGATAGTTTCCCAGGAATCAGCATGTTTCCCAGGACCAAATGGCATCTTTATATGACAATGGTCAATAAATGTATTTGTGACATTAAATGTTAAATATTGGTCTGGACACCAATCCCTGTGCTTTTGGGGATTTATTTTACAAGAGCTCCATTTAAGGACTCATCCAAAACATGGTACCTATGTTCTATTGCCCTTGTTCCCTCAGCAATCCATGGAGCATCAGCCTAGATAACGTGCTTGGCTCCAAAGTGTAATAATACAGTCATCTGATAAGGGTGGGAGATTATTGCCAGTTAACAACGTTTGTCAGCCCGTTGTCTGTGGATTTGCAGTTGTGCGGCAAATGCCTCTGAAGGTACGCAAGAGTTTTGCCCAAGGCTGAGGCTACAGCTTAAGGAAACCTTAAGGAGAAAGAGCACAACAAAATCTCTGCTTGGAAAACTAATTACTTGAAGTGGGTTAAAGGGTGAGCAGATTCATATAAAGCATCAAGCAGGCAGACAATTTAAAAAGTATTTAAGAAATGATACAAGATTTATGAATTGTCAGCACACTGACATTTATTACGCAACTTTAGTAGCCCAGCTATCACGTATGCCTCTGGATTGCAAATTTAGTTAAGCACCAACTCCATGGCCATCGCATTATCTAACATGCTCAGTTTGAAATTCAAAGTATAAATACTATTCATACCCATTTATTTCTGTACTGGTGAGATTACGAAACCGTCTATTGTAGTAAAATGTGTATGGCCAAGAAAATAAAGTAAATAAAGCCTGAAGGCTTTGGTTGCATCATTCAATCATGTTCTTAGTAAAATATATATCTAAGTGGACAGGTTAACTAAGTGGAGGATAGGTAGCAATGGAGACACAATTTTGGTCGGAGAACAGAAAATCAAAATATATTTAAAAGGTGTGAGTACTAAATGCTAATGAGCAAAGCGATTTGAATGTTCTTGTATTAAAATGGCAGAAGGTTAGCATGCAGTAGTTAGGAAGTCAATTGGAAAGTGCCCTTTAGGGCAAGTGCAAGGTGGAGGGGCAGGGACTCTGCAGATGGACTTGGACAGGTTGTGAGAGTGGGCAGAGAAGTGGCAGATGGAATATAGTGTAGCAAAGTGTAGAGTCATGCATTTTGGTAGTAGGAATCAAGGCATAGACTTTGTACAATTGTGAGCGATTTTGGGCACCATATCTGAGGAAGGATGTGCTGGCCCTAGAACGGGTCCAGAAGAGGTTTACAAGAATGATCCCAGGAATGAGTGGATTAACTTTATGATGAGCGTTTGACGACACTGGGATGTACTCGCTGGAATTTAGAAGAATGTGGGAGGACCTCATTGAAACGTACTGAATAATGAAAGGCTTGGATAGTGGATGTGGAGAGGATGTTTCCCCTAGTGGGAGAGTCTTGGACTAGAGGTCATAGCCTCAGGATTAAAGGACACTCCTTTAGGAAGGAGATGAGGAGGAATGTCTTTAGTCAGAGGGTGGTGAATCTGTGGCGTCCTTTGCCACAGAAGGCAGTGGAGGCCATCAATTGATATTTTTTAAGGCTGAGATAAATAGATTCTTAATTAGTATGGTTGTCAGGGGTTATGGGGAGAAGGCAGGAGGATGGGGTTTGGAGGGAGAGGTAGGTCAGCCATGATTGAATGGTGTAGACTTGATGGGCCGAATGGACTAATTCTGTTCCTATCACCTATGACCTTATGACCTAAGGCAGATGCCAAAGGAATTCTTGCTGCCAATGTATATGATTTTGGTGAGACGACACTTGAGGCAGAGATGACAGCTTTGTTCCCTTTTTACTTTAGGATATACCTACCTTGGTGGCATGTCCGGAGATGTTAAATTAGATTGATAGCTCATGCTGAGGTTGCCTAGAAAGAAGGATTGACAATGGGCCCACATTCTTTGAAGTTTTAAAGAAATAGTGTGATCTCACTGAAGCATATGATTCGAAGGAGCGTTGACAAATTAGAAATCATAAGCATTTTTCTCCTGTAGTGAGTGGGGAAGAGGAAGGAAGGAGCAGAGGAAGTCAAGAATTACAAGGTATGGTATTAGGAAAAGGGCTAGAACATGCAACATTGAGATGAGTAGGTCATTTGTCTCTCAATATTGTAAAACTCGGGAATCATAGAGCTCAAAGACCATTGAACGTTGTTTCATGAAGGAAATCCAACGTTTTACTGGGATATTACGCATAACGGGTACGTGAAATCCAAAGATATTACAGATAATGGGTACCAGAAAAGAGAGTGCTACATTAGTATGATTTTCTTGAAAGCTATAAATTTACTGAATAGTGGAACTTCCCTGGAGATCATTTGACCAGGTCCTAGTTTTAAATATTTTTATGGCC
The DNA here is from genome assembly GCF_028641065.1 of Leucoraja erinaceus. Lineage (NCBI taxonomy): Eukaryota > Metazoa > Chordata > Chondrichthyes > Rajiformes > Rajidae > Leucoraja > Leucoraja erinaceus. The sequence continues at coordinate 40,041,819 of NC_073383.1, forward strand.
TGATATTATTTATTGTCATTTCAGATGGATTTAAGAATACCATGATACCAAGCAGTAGGATTCTCCCCTTCATTCAGGAGCAATACGAATACTTCAATCGACATCACCAAAACAGGTTATTTGATTATTTATAGAATTGCTGTTTGTGGGTCCTAGCATGTAAGTAGGCAGCATGTTTACAACAGCAAATATATCATAATGTACTTGTACTAAAATTGTACTACCTAGGGCGACACAGTGGTACAGCAGTAGAATTGAGGCCTTACTGTGCCAGAGACTCGGGTTAGATCAGGTGCTGTCTGTGTGGAGTTTGTACGATCTCCGTGTGGCCATGTGGGTTTTCTCAGAGTTCTCCAGTTTCCTCCCATACTCCAAAGATGTGCAAGTTTGTAGGTTAATTGGCTTTGGTAAGTTGTCCCTAGTGTAGGATAGAGTTAGTGTGTTACGTGATCGCTGGCCGGGGTGGACCTGGTGGGCCGAAGGGCCTGTTTCCTCGTTGTATCTCTAAACTTTTTTGGCTGCAAAGCAACCTGTGGTTGTAAAATCTGTTGTGTAACTGAAAATTAATTTGTTCTTCCTAACATTTCCACAAATGATGGTCACGATATTATAAAACGTAATAAGCTAACTGGTGGTTTTAATGTTTCAATAAAAACATTGATTTATTCTATTTTATTATTCCTTAGGGATGGAACAAGAAACTACCTCAAATTGTTAAATCCCACAATTTTCTATTGTGAATTTTTATTTTCAGTACATAAGCTTGAAGTGTCTCAGGATAAATGCTCTTGACTGTAACACTGTGAACTTGTATGGAGTAACAAATTATAATCAGATGCTCCTGTTACAGCAGCTATCTCAAGCAAAGTAATCAATTAAAAAAAGACATTGCTTTTCTAGCTGTTGCCGTTATTATTCCACCCATTCCTGTGCAAGGAATTAAGAGCAGTTTCGAATGTGTGCCCTTAGTGTGCAGTGATTTTAATTTTGCACAATTCGAAATTCATGTCAAAGGGAAGACTTTCAGCTAATTTGCACATAGCAAGATCTCACAATCAGCAGTGAGACCAGAGAGAATCGTTCTTTTTCCCCCCATAAAAATAAATTCTAATTTAAATTATAATCACCCAAAATTATGTAGATGGGTGTTCCACAAACTTTGTTTTAGACAAAATCAAATCGCCCTTATAGTCTTGGCAACCAGCATCTTTAATAACAAGGGCTTGCATGTCTTTTGTGCTTAAACAATGCTTTGTTTTCTCAAATATATCGTAGGATATGAAGGAGAATGTTGAAATGGAATCAGAAGAGGATCAGGTTGGGGAACTGGGCGGAGATAATAAAGAGGATATTAACAACATTTGGAAAGTCAGGGACTTTTATTTCTTCTTTTTGGAGTTGTCCCAGGGAGGAAATCCAAAGGGCAAGTAAGCCAGCCAACAATTGAAAAGCCAGACTTAAAAAATGGGAAGGTATAATGAGTTCAAAACAAGAGTGTGGGGCTAAAGGAGACCAATAAAATTCAAAAGTGCTGAACATAGAATGGGGGATTTGAATGCAAGAATGACGATTCTCTGGGAGTTAGAAAGTGCAGCTTGAATGTGGTATATGCAGATTCAACTGATGTTTAAAATGGAATTAACGGTTAAAAGAAAACAATTATAGGGCTGTGTGAGAGAACTGAGGAATAGGACTCATTGGAACACTCCAAAAAGAACTGGAACTAACGTGGGATTATGTGCTGCAATGGTTTGAGGCTTCACAACCCAAGGAGGCCACTAAATTGCACTAAGGAAAGAGACTGGAAACACAAGCCTCGGAGCAGTCAATGATGAAAAGAGCAAAACATAAAATGCTGGAGGAATACACAGGTCAGACAATATCAGTGAAGGGAATAGATAGGTAACATTTCCGGTCGGGAGCCTTCTTCAGACTGATTGTAGTAGAGGGGAGAAAGCCAGAAAAGATAGGTGATGGTGGGAAAATGCCTGGCAAATCCGGGCGACCGAGTTCAGCAGCTGATAGAGCTGCTGTTTCACATTACCATAGACCTGGGTTTGATCCTGATTTCGGATGTTGTCTATGTGGAATTTACATATTCTCCCTGTGACTATGTGGATTTCCTCCGGGTGCTCTGGTTTCCTCCCACATCCTAAAGACATGTGTTTGTAGGTTAATTGGCCTCTGTAAATTTGAGTGAGAGGATGTGAAAGTGGGATAAGATAGAACTAGTGTGAATGGATGATCAATGGTCAGCATCAACTCGGTGGGCCCATACTGTTTCTCTAAACTAAACTAAAGTGATAAGTGGATACAGGTAAGCAGGATTGATTGGAGTAAGTGACAAAGGCTAAAGGTGAAAAGAAGCCAAAAGGGGATCAGATAAGGAGAGAAGAGTATGAGTGAAACATATAGCCAGAGGGAGGTATATAGATGGGAGTTAATTTTGCTACCTCTTGCTGTCTCCTCCCCTTCCTTAACCCTCTAGCTGTCTCCTCCCACCCTCCTATCCACCCGCCCTCGGGCTCCTCCTCCTCCCCTTTTCCTTCCTTCTCCCCCCCCCACCCCCCATCAGTCTGAAGAAGGGTTTCGGCCCGAAACGTCGCCTATTTCCTTCGCTCCATAGATGTTGCTGCACCCGCTGAGTTTCTCCAGCAATTTTGTGTACCTTATATAGATGGGAGGATGGGTGATGTGTGTATGAAGTAGGGGAAACAGTAAAAAGATGCCTTTGTCTCTGTGACTTGCAGATTGTTGAATTGGCTGATAGCACAGTATAGTTGGAGAAGTCTATCACAAGATTTAAAAAGTGTAGATTAGTGCTTTAATAGCTGCAACAATAGAACCACATGAGCCTGGAGCTTAGAAGGTTCATCATGTCCATTCTCAGTCTGAAGTTAATCACAGTGCCCAGCTCTCTCCATCAAGCTGTATCCTGCTCTAAAGAAAGGCAGTGGGTGATAGATTGGATGCTGAGGGAAAATTCACACAATTATGCAGTATTATACGATTCTGCATGCATGAGGAAACAATGATAGAGAAACAGAAGTGGTGGGAGGAAGATGGAGAGGCGTTAGATCGAGAGTGGGGTGATAGAGGGAGAGAGTGGAGTGAGCTGGGAAAGAAGCAGAGCGAGAGAAAGGGGGGGGGTGGGGGGAAGGCAAGGGAGAGAGACAGAGAGACACACATGGGGACAAGAAGGAGCCAGGGTGTGGGCAAAAGGTTGTTGTGGCGGATTCAAATAGCCAGGCAATGGGTGGGGAAAGATGACTAGGCCAGGGGGCAGAGAAGAGGGACCCAGGTGGGCAGGAGGGAATGTAGTGGGTGAGAGGGAGCCAGAGAGCAGGTGAAAAACAAATTTACTACATTTGGTATTTTGCCAAACACTTGCACTTGGTTTGCCAGGGCCTGGCGGATATCCCGGTTGCTGACCATTTTAACTCCACTTCCATTCTGACTCTGTCCTGGCCCTCCTCCATTGGCAGAGTAAAGGGCCTGTCCCACGGCTGTCATTTGCGCGCCATTTATGCAACCTCCAAAAATGTGGTTTTCGCGTTGTGACGCACGGGTAGCGTGTGGGTAGCGCAGGACAGGCGCATGGAGAGGCGTGGAGGAATGTGGAGTTGCGAGCGGTATCGCGCGGCGCTCCAGGATTTCGTGCTGCACGAAATCCTCGCGCGCCACCTGCGTGACGTATCGTGTACGCATGCTGACGCATTGCGTATGCACGCTGACGCATTGGCGTCGCACGCTGTGTCCCAACGTCTCACATGTATCGTGTGGTGACGCATGTTTACGTCACCGTGCGTAACCATGCGTCGCCGTGCACCGCAGGGTATTCTAATGACGTCACGTGCACCAGACGGCATGACGACATGTGATTTGCGCGCATAACAACGCGTCGACCTGTTTTACATATGACGCGTAAATGAGGCGCAAATGACGGCCAAGTGGGACAGGCCCGTGAGGCCACATACACACTGGAGGAACCACACCTCATATTCTACTCAGATTGCTCTCAACCTAATAGTATGAACATTACATTCTCCAATTTTAGTTAGTTAACCTGCAAATAATCCTCTTTTACCTTCCCTCTCATTGGGCCCTATCTGGACTTGCACCCATTTCTCCCCTTATTCCTCAACTATCATCTATATTCATACTTCCGACATCACAATTCTCACCTCTTCTGTCTTATCTCACACCTTCTGCCTTTTCATCTCTGGCCTTTAACTATATATGAAATTCCCATCAACAAAGTGGAAAAGCTGGAAAGAATGATCAGCACACATGTGAGATAGTGACTTGGACTTTCGGACTGTATGGGAGTGGCAAATTGGAATTACCCATTGCAGGTCTTGCGGAAGAGTTCAAATGCACTAAAGGTTGGTCATGACCCTCACTAAATTTGAAGATACTGTTGTTCAAACAGCGACCCCCTGCGTGATAATGGGGAGGAATTGGACACCATCTGAAGCCGTTCAGTGCTAAGTCTGCTCTTCATTTCCGGGATGTGGTTGGCCAAGTCCAACAAGGGAGAGCCGGGCTCAGGCTTGTCCCAAAAGCTCCTCAATGGCACAAGGCAACATCAGTGCAGAAGAGACAGCTCGTGGTGGAGGAGGCAGAGCAACAGGCCAAGGCCGTCTCAATGGCCAAGCAGGGCCAATGGACTAACTAGGAGAGCCTGGAAAAAGAGGAAACTCAGCTGGCGTGACATCTGGCAAATGGAAGGATCTCGGCTAAGTTTTGTCATCAGAGCCACTTATGACGTTCTACCATCATCCCAGAACCTGAAACAGTGGTTCAGAGAAGACCCCGTTTGTTCCCTTTGCCAAGCACCTGCATCACTAAGGCACATTTTAACAGGATGCACTACGAGCCTCGCCCAAGGGTGTTACACTTGGCGGCATAACCAAGTTCTCAGACAGCTGGCGGCATGACCAAGTTCTCAGACAGACATCCTAGAACAGAGGCGAACGATCACAAATGCTTCCCCACAAACATCGGCAGGAAATGTCCACTTCACAACATTTGCACCAGTAGGGCAACCTCCAGAGCACCAGATAATATCAAAGGATGCAAGCATTTGCAGCCTGCTTGGGATTGGAAAATGGAAGTGGACTTGGGGAAAAAAAGCTTGTGTTTCCCCCAGACATTGTGGATACAACACTTCGGCCAGCCAAGGTCCTGTGGTCCACAACAACCAAGTTGGCATATGTTGTGGAATTGACAGTTCCATGGGAAGATGGTGTTGAAGAAGCCTATGAGAGGAAAAAGACCAAGTACTCTGAACTGGCAACTGAAGCTTCCCAGAATGGCTGGAAGACCAAGATTTTCCCTGTCAAAGTGAGATGCAGGGATTTGTTGCTACATCTACAACCAGTCTATTAAAGAAAATGGGGGTTACGGATCGCTCCCTCCAACAAGCAATCAAGTCATTATCAAATTCTGCAGAAAAAAGCAGCAATTGGTTTTGTATCAAAAGGAAAGATAACAATTGGGCTGCAAGATGAAGACAGGAGGGTATGGAATTGAGGGGGGTGTAACTGGGACATCAGGTATCACCGTGGAGCCCTCTGGAGACATTGTGGGCTTATCAATGAAATGTCAAAGAAGGAGGGTGCCCACCTGATGACCCCAATGATGTACCTACCCTACCTTTGACCACTCCAATCCCACTGCAAATTTCAAGAGTGCCGATTTACTACAGGGATTGAAACATCAAGTCTTATTAGCTCTACTAAATGAGATTATGGTGCAAATTAGGTTAAAGTTTCAAGATTCAAGATTCAAGAGAGTTTATTGTCAAGTGTCCCAGATAGGACAATGAAATTCTTGCTTTGCTTCAGCACAACAGAATATAGTAGGCATGAATAACACAGAGCAGGTCAGTGTGTCCATATACCAGAGTCAGAAGCAATACAGGAGAGCAATGAGCAGGCTTCAGGGAATGAAGAGAAAATGAATACAGCTGTCAATGGAAATGAGTGTTAAAAGTGTTAAGACTAAGGTAGATGGTCTGTCCAGTGCTTTTCATAGCAAGGACAGTGAATTCAGTGGGTGCAGTATCGAGGATAGGCAAGCCTCGAGGACACGGTTGTGAAAGACTAACCACACCGATATATTTAAAGGGTGACAATGGATCTAAACAAATAAAACGCCAACGCTGTAAACCTGAAATGAAAATGGAAATTGGTAGAAACTCAGTTGATCGAATAGCATCCATGGAAAGAGGAACAGTCAACATTTTGTGTCTGTGGCACTTCGTCAAAATCTGCCAATCCTATAAATAATGCTGCATTGGTTTGGAATGAATGGGCTGCACAATGCTATTGGTGAAAGTTAAAATGACTTCATTTTCATTATATATATATCTATATTACTAAATGTCTGATCTTGACCACTTCCTGTTCTGTATATTGATTTTAGAAAAAACACTGCCACTTACGGCTGTGATTTTTGGCCATCTTACTCAGAGTCCCCCTCATCTGCGCAGGACAAGAGGTTTTTCACATCGATGAAAAATAAAAGGGTTATTAGTGTTTAAAAAATGTTGAGATTCTCTCTCCTGAAGACCACGCCCCTTCCGGAGGGACTATAAAACCCGGAAGTGTTGAGTGCTCTCATTCTGAGCTGTGAATAACACTGAACACATGTCCTCTAAACTGTGAATGGTTTTACTGACCTGTCAGAGCACTTAATGTGGTTTGAAAATATAGTTTCAAAATGCTAAATCTGTGTTGCCTATGGTTTGGAAATGCTACAACTGTGTTGCCTTTGGTTTGGAAATGCTAAAGCTGTGTTGCCTTTGGTTTGGAAATGCTAAAGCTGTGTTGCTTTTGGTTTGGAAATGCTAAAGCTGTGTTGCCTAATTAAAGTTGCCTTGCCTAATTAAAGTTGCCTTGCCTAATCAAAGTTGCCTTGCCTAATGTTGCCTTTAATTAAAGTTGCCTTGCCCAATTAAAGTTGCCTTGCCTAATTAAAGTTGCCTTGCCTTCTATATAATTAAAAGTTGCCTTGCCTAATTAAAGTTGCCTTGCCTTCTATATAATTAAAAGTCTAATCATGACCATTTCCTGTTTGCGCTTTATATTGATTTTAGAAAAAAGCGCTACCATGTACGGCTGTGGTCCCACTCCGCTTTGGCCAGTATTTAAAAAATGTTCCCTCTCCTGTCAATTACATCAGAGTCCCCTTCTGGTGGGAGGGACTCAGGTGCCGAGAATGGGCATTTCACATCTGCAAGATGGAGGAGGGACAGGTAAAAGAGTTAGTAGTATTTCAAGGAATAGCCGTGAGTCAACTGCCAGCCCACCCTCTCCTGCACAACAATTACGCCATGACTGAGCCAGCCATGAATCCCCCAATTCTGGTGGGAGGGACTAGCCCACAAAACCCAGAAGTGCACCAGGCCCCCCCCCCCCCCCATGGCTCAGTCTCTGCAATATTGGATGGTGGAGAGGTGGAATAGAGTCACGACTCACTGTCTTTAGTGGCCTTGCACCCTGCTTGAAAGGGAATTTCAAGGAATAGCCGAATGAGTCAAAACAATGATATGCCAGCCCACCAGCCGTGAGTGCAAAGTGAGCTGCCAGAACACAGATTTTAAGGCTTTATTGTGGGACTGAGCTGCCAGCAACCAAAAATCCATTTGGCCCACAATCTCACTAAAATCCAACTCAAGGGGATCAGCCAGTGACAAAGGAACCTAGTTAGAGTCATGGGCCTGTCCCACTTACAGCGACGATCAGAAAGACGCTACGACTCTTTGGGCGACTGAGGAGCCTACTCACGACCATACAGGTCTGATGGTCGTGAGTAGTCACCAAAAGAATACCTTGTTCTGGTCGCCACTGGATTATCAACATGTTGAAAATTTTCGGCGACCTGTTGTAACTATGATGGGTGCTGGCAAGTCGCCGAAAAAATTGGGTAAGTGGGACAGGCCCATTATCGCATTCAGATTGTGGAGTCAATGCCAGTCCCCTTGGGCTAAGACGCATTCAATAGAGCATGAAGTTCTGCTTGGAGACACAAGGAATCTTGCTGAAAACACTGGAATCTTGAGGAAAACTTATTGAGCTGGAGAAACTCAGAGGGTCAGACAGCACCTGGTGAGGCAATGAACAGGCGATGTATCGGATAGGTACCCTTCCTCAGACTGATGGAGGTGGAGGGAGAGGGGGGGGGGAGGTGGGAGTTGGAGAAAGTTAAAATAGAGAGGTGAGGGCGGGAAGTTAATCTTGCTTCTTTGTGAGTTTGGTGCTTGGTACCTCGTTTGGTAGCGGTTGCGGCCATCAGTCCCCTAAAACGTAATTGTTATATGAATCCAAGTTCACGAGGAGTACGATAAAATGAATAGTTTCTATGAAAACATGCTCAAGGCACAATTTTCGTTCAGCGATGATTTAATTATGATATTTTAAAAAGAAACAAATCCTGTCCTGAAGTTATTCATTACATTGCTTTATCCCATTTACAATAATTACTGGGAAGATTTCATAACTATGGTTAGTGCACATTTTTTTAGGACCCGTGTCATCTTTGTTCTTCCCTGGCCTGTTGTAATTATGGCCAACCGTTGTTACTGTTGTTATGGCAACCCCTCCCCATCTACTCACAACATTGGTTTCATTAATCAGACAACAGAAGCTTTTATGCCTGATATTGTTGCCAAGAAGGAAGACAAAGCGAGAAGTCCCAGGAGGCTTAAATAAGTGACCACTGATATACCGAGCAAATATTGAAAATAAACATTGCCGACTGTGAACATTGATTGCATTTGTTGTAAACGTAATGCAATAAACAGAATGCATTTCTGGTCAAGGTTTTAACTATTTGCTACTGTGCTGAGCAATTTATTTTTTACTGCTGGTAGAATAGGGAAACTGCAACACTGAGAAAGAAAGTTGTTAGCACCTCACGTCGTCAAAGAATATCCCAAAGCAGTTTCCAGCCAATTTTTTTTAATTTAGTCAGCGCCACAACATAAGAAGCATCACAATCAATTGTATCCAACAAGCTGCAATAGATTTATCAGGAGAGGTAATTGACAAATGCTAACTGTCTTTCTCTCTCCAGAGATGCTGCTCAACTTTCTGAATATTTCCTGTATTTTGGGTTTTTATTCCAATGCTATAGTAATAATCAGATAAACTACTTTACATGTTGGATGAGAGGTAAAACTTGGATTTATCAAATAACAGGGGTCAACTTTTTAACTCAAACTTTGCTCATCTTCAAATTGCCAACACAATTATATGGAAATACCTATGTACAAATCAAAACAGGATCAGAATAGACTCTGAGGCCATGTACACCCAGTACAATTACATTCCACCACAATTTTTTAGCATTATGGCCTGCCTGATACTTGCCTTGATCTATCATGACTATCAATGAAGAGTGTAAAAAGATATGCCAAAGTGCAATGAAGGTGTGTCATCCTGGTGAAGCTGCAAACGAGAACTACAAAAATAGCATGCTGTTGATGCAATTAACGGATTCCACGACCAATGGAGCAAAGCTCAGAAATCCTGCCACATCAAGCTGCGAATGATGTCAAACAACACCACAGCTAACAGAAGGAGGAACGAACACTAATAACCAGGTCTGCACGTGACAATTGTAATATTGATTACCAACAATCACTGAGGTTTTATAACACTTGAAGAATTGCGATACATGAACAAAATTTCTCACTGTTGCGGTTACAATGGTTAGTGTGGGAAGTTCCAGTCTGTCTGCCTCTGTGGAAGAAAACCTCAACCAGACACCAGAGCCATTTAAAAAAAATAATGAAATGCCCTTGGTGTTATTGGAATGCCGACTATTTACCATTAGCTTTGAGAATGAATGAGAATAGTGTCAGATGAACTGATAAACCTCAGACATTGTGCATGTGCATGAATTATAGTATTGAATGCTGAATATGAACTTGTACCGAGAAACAACAAGCTGGGAGATTCAATTGAGTTAATACAGGGAACAAATAAAGCTGTTTGAGTTGCTAGATTTATAGGAAAATAACTTGCCTGAAGAATGGTGAGACTTGTAGGAAGAATTTACACTGGATATTGAGCTGGTTATGGCAAATAAACCAGAGCAGATTAAAATAAAGATGTTATTGTATCTAATTTGTCACATATGAGAGGACTGCACTTTCTCATAAGGCCTCAAAAGATACCCTGAAGTATATGTTAGACACAGGACAAACCAATTGCAATCTGCCTAGAACCAGAAACAGAGCATTGTTGGGTACTTTTTTAAAATATATCGGAGCTAAAGTTGTTTAGAGATAATTGCAGTCTAGCAGACTTGAATTATACGCTTATTGGATATTAAATTAATTGAGGGAAGGCTAATTCAATGGAAAGAGTAACTCTTGAAAAGTACATAGGGCCATACAAAGCTTGGAGCAATGTAAAGTCCAGCTGGAAATATCAGAGAGACAATTTAAGCAGCAAAGTACATTTGGAACACTTACATTTCAAAAGAGTACAGTGGAGTAGATGAGATTGATTAAGGTACACAACAGACATCATCTTTGGAAGACCATTGAGGGTGCTTGTTTGACAGATACAGATGGTACACCACTGGTAGAACAATAACACAACAGAGAGAACAGCAGCCACACAGGACTAAATCTGGAAGTACAGTCCTTGGACCCAAATATCCAGAAAACTTTGTGTCACGATAAAGCAGACCGTGACTGGGGAGTGATTTTAGATGTTATCTTTACTTTATTTTATGTAATGCTACGGTAACAAATGTCTGTGTGGAAAATTCCAGAATCTGTCTGCCTCTGGAAGAAATCCATAATGAATCTTCCCTATTGCTAGTTTTTTTTTCCCGTTTTCTGGAGAATGCAAGAGAAAGATACTGGATAATCCTCAACAGCACTGAAGCTCAGCATCTGAGCGGATAAATCAACCACTGTCATCCATTAGAGCCGTTGAACACTTTACCTTGACTGTCTTCTGAAATTCCTGCCATCAAAGGAGCCATTTTTTTTGCCAGTTCAAGGTACTCCCACCATATCACAAAAAGGATGAGTACCCTGAATAGCATAAATGACTGTGTGACACCATTCTTGAAATGGTGTAAAACAGTTATGTTTATTCATAACCAACATTGCAAATAATACATGGAGCCATAGAGTTGTACAGCATGGTGACATGCCTTTTGGTCCAATGTGGTCATGCCGACCAAGATGTCTATGTGAATCAATCCCATTTTCCTGCATTTGGCCCACATCCTCCTAAATCTGATCATTACATGAACCAGTCCAAATGTCTTCAATGTTGTAATTGTTTCCACCACCACAGCTTCTTCGGGCAGTTAGTTCGTTAAACCACCACCGTCTGTGTGAAAACCCTGCCCCTCAAATCGTGTTTAAATTTTTCCCCTCACTTTTTATATCTATGCCATCTAGACTCCACAGGGAAAAGACTGTGACCAGCCACCTTATCTATACCAACATGACATTTTAAAACCCCCGATGGTCACGTCTCAGCCTGCATATGCAAGGGGACAGTCCCAGCCAATCTAATCTCCCCATATAACTCTAGTCCTCCAGTCCTATACCATCCCAATCAATCTATTCTGTACCCTTTTCAGTTTGAAACGTCCTTCCTTTATCTGGGCAACCAGAAACTGTGCACAATCCTCCAACATCTCTCTTTCAACAATTGCTACAGTAAGAGTCCAGATCCCAGCTATAACCTTTTAAAATAAGATTATAATACACGTAGGAAGGGTTAAACCAAACCTAATTGCAGAGATATCTTAAAGAACATGGTGAAACAGCAGGAGAATGACAGGCAGCTCTTCTGTCATTTAATATCACAGATAATCTTCCATCTCAATTTCATCTTCCTGCACTGTCCCTGTTTCTCGATTCCTTTTAATAACCAAATATCTATGAATATCAGTGTTGAATATAAGCAGCAACTGAATAAAGGAAATATCTTACTTAGTTGTAAGCCTTAATAAGGTTCTTAAGTATTTCATCCTTAGTTAATGCAGTCTTTCATTTCCTGTTACAAGAAGAGCTGTATTCTTAAAATTTAGTGAAGTTTACTTTTATGCAGATATAAGCATGTTGCTGGGCAGCAAAATAATCCAGTGAATTGAGAAGTTGAAGCAATGCTTTCTTTTCTTCCTAGGGAGGCTATTTAATTGCCTTGATGAAAACGAAATGACAAGGTTACTCAGAGGTATAGAAAGCCACTTCAGACACAGAAACATGGCTCAGTCCGCAGTGTCAGATGAAGGATCGCACTCTCCATCTCTCTTAAATTAACCATGATAAATCTGTAAAAGGCACTCCAGGCAGAGATGTGCGGCGTTTCTCAGTAATTTGTCTACTTCACCATCCTGAATGAATAGTAGCACTCCGTCGACTTTAAGTCCACGCCTAATGCATTACAGAAATGGCTGGTGAGTTTAGAAAGAAAAGAAGTGCATTAACCAGCACCTGTCTACTTGCATTATTACCAAAGTAAGAGAGATGTTCACTTACTCAAGATGATGGTCCCTTCACCCTTTGTCCTCAAGTCTCCTAGTGTTTAAGATTAATCTCCAGGGCACTACTGATGGTAACCGGGGAGAAAACATATTGGTGATTTTTAAAAGTAACAAAAATATTTCAACATTTTTGAAAGTTAAGGACATTTTGGAGTTGTGAGCAAAGAAAGTGGTTTATTTGACAGTCGCATTGGACTTGATGAATTGGTTAGCTCTCAAATTGGTATAGAGAGGTCAATATGAAAGTCAACCCGGTGTTTTGGTTGAGGAATGTGTGCCTGTGAGATGACTGAAAACAGGGATACGCATAATAAAACAAAAGAAGAGGCAAGTTAGGCTATTCTACCTCTCCTATCCACTGCTGTTCAATGACCAATGCAGACTTTTGATCCTCCTGCACTAAACCCATTTCCCTTGATCCCCATACATCCAAATATTTGTTAATCCTTGTCTTGAACGCAGTCAGTGACTGCCCTCCACAGATCTCTAGGGTAGAGAATTCCAAAGCTTTGCCAGCATATAGGTGAAGATATTTCTACTAATCTCTGTTGTGTATGGCCAACTCTAATTTGAAACTGTGACCCTGGTTTTAGACATTCCAGGCCAAAGGAACATCACCCCGTATTGGCCCTATAATGAAAGCTCCCAAAATATATTAACCATATAACCATATAACAATTACAGCACGGAAACAGGCCATCTCGGCCCTACAAGTCCGTGCCGAACAAATTTTTTTCCCCTTAGTCCCACCTGCCTGCACTCATACCATAACCCTCCATTCCCTTCTCATCCATATGCCTATCCAATTTTTATGCCTATCAAATCTACTCTGACTAGCATGTGGCACTGGTAGTAATCCAGAGAATATTACCTTTGAGGTCCTACTTTTAAGTATATCTCCTAGCTCTCTAAATTCACCTTGAAAGACCTTGTATTCTACCTAGACCGGCAAACGTACGCTCCCTCAACATTACCATAATCTAACTCCTGATCATAATTTAAATTCTTTGATTCTTTCATTTTAAAATGATAATGCCATTAAGAATCATAACTAATGATGTATTCTATCTATATTCTATGATTTTAATCTACCTATAACTAATGATGCATTCATTCAAATGTCATTCCAGAAGTTGTTCAACATAAGATTGATAACAAAGGGAAATCAGGGATAGTATCAAAACAAAAGATGAAGCATACAAATTAGCCAGAAAAAGCAGCCTACCAGAGGACTGGGAGAAATTCAGTCCAGCAGAGGAGGACAAAGGGCTTAATTAGGAAAGGGAAAAATAGATTATGAAAGAAAATTGTCAGGGAACATAAAAACTGACTGCAAAAGCTTTTATAGATATGTGAAGAGAAAAAGATGAGTTAAAACAAATGTAGGTCCCTTGCAGTGACAGGTGAATTGATCATGGGGAACAAGGTCATGGCAGACCAATTGAATAACTCCTTTGGTTCTGTCTTCACTAAGGAAGACATAAATAATCTGCCGGAAATAGCAGGGGACCGGCGGTCAAATGATATGGAGGAACTGAGTGAAATCCAGGTTAGTCGGGAAGTGGTGTTAGGTAAATTGAATGGATTAAAGGCCGATAAATCCCCAGGGCCAGATAGGTTGCATCCCAGAGTGCTTAAAGAAGTAGCCCCAGAAATAGTGGATGCATTAGTGATAATTTTTCAAGGAGTAGTTCCTGAGGATTGGAGGGTAGCTAATGTAATCCCACTTTTTAAAAAGGGAGGGAGAGAAAAAACGGGGATTTACAGACCAGTTAGTCTAATATCTGTTTACTCTAACAGTTAGTAGGAGTAAACGGGTCCTTTTCAGAATGGCAGGCAGTGACTAGTGGGGTACTGCAAGGCTCAGTGCTGGGACCGCAGCTATTTACAATGTATATTAATGATTTGGATGAGGAATTGAATGCAACATCTCCAAGTTTGTGGATGACATGAAGTTGGGGGGCAGTGTTAGCTGTGAGGAGGATGCTAGGAGGCTGCAAGGTGGATAGGTTGGGTGAGTGGGCAAATGCATGGCAGATGCAGTATAATGTGGATAAATGTGAGGTTATCCACTTTGGTGGCAAGAACAGGAAAGTAGACTATTATCTGAATGGTGGCCGATTAGGAAAAGAGGAGATGCAACGAGACCTGGCTGTCATGGTACACCAGTCATTGAAAGTAGGCATGCAGGTGCAGCAGGCAGTGAATAAAGCGAATGGTATGTTAGCATTCATAGCAAAAGGATTTGAGTATAGGAGCAGGGAGGTTCTACTGCAGTTGTACAGGGCCTTGGTGAGACCACACCTATTGCGTACAGTTTTGGTCTCCTAATCTGAGGAAAGACATTCTTGCCATAGAGGGAGTACAGAGAAGGTTCACCAGACTGATTCCTGGGATGGCAGGACTTTCATATGAAGAAAGACTGGATAGACTTGGCTGTACTCGCTAGAATTTAGAAGATTGGGGGGGGGGATCTTATAGAAACGTACACAATTCTTAAGGGTTTGGACAGGCTAGATGCTGGAAGATTGTTCCCGATGTTGGGGAAGTCCAGAACAAGGGGTCACAGTTTAAGGATAAGGGGGAAGTCTTTTAGGACCGAGATGAGAAAATCATTTTTTACTCAGAGAGTGGTGAATGTGTGGAATTCTCTGCCACAGATGGTAGTTGAGGCCAGTTCATTGGCTATATTTAAGAGAGAGTTAGATATGGCCCTTGTGGCTAAAGGGATCAGGGGGTATGGAGAGAAGGCAGGTACAGGATACTGTTGGATGATCAGCCATGATCATATTGAACGGCGGTGCAGGCTCGAAGGGCTGAATGGCCTACTCCGGCACCTATTTTCTATGTTTCTAACACTCTCAAATCTGAGTCAGAAGGTTAAAAGAGCAATCCACATGGACACCACCAGTGCCCCACTGAATGGGTGCAGCATTATCACGTGCTGCCTTTTGACAAAGCACTGAGAAGATGGAATTCTCTTGAATGGGTTTATTTTTCAACCAAAATTACTAAAAATTGTCTGTGGAAATTTGCTCTGTAGTAGTTGGCAGCCATTACTCCTACATTACACTTCAAAAATGTTTAATTGGTGATAAAATATTTCAGGATATAATTTCTGTTGTGAAAGATGAAATGCAAGTCTGTCTATCTTTTCTTTCCTTGGCATCTTCCACTCAAATTATACTTTAGTTTTTAGTTTTCCTGCCAATTAAAATGACAGCCAAATTGCAAGGACACAGGTTCACATTTCCACATTTTATATATTTTCTCCTGACATAAAAAAGAGGCCATTCAGCCTCATGGAATCCTATTTGCAAACTTGCTTCCTGGTAGCAACTTCTTCTTTGGCAATCCTATGGGATCATGTACATCCACTGAGGTGGCTGAAGAAGCCAATGTGGGAGCCACAGATCTTTGGTACAGGGATTAGGAGGGATCAATGGAGCAGGAAGGTGGGTTATTTGTGAGACAATCTGCTCCATCCACTGGTTGCACAGGGTTTTTGTGTTCTTCCAATGCACAGTCCATGAGATTTTTGGAAAGCATCCATAATGGTCCTTCTCCTTTGTGAGCAGACATGGGTGAGGGATTCCCAGGAATTAGTAATGAAGTTGCACATTTCAGGAGGCTGTATGCCTAGACACTCGGACACAGGGAGAAAGCACAAAGCGCACACAAACAGCGCTGGGGGTCAGGATTAAACCAGGGTGGCTGATTGGTGAAGTATATAGCCTCACTGCTGTATCACCATTGTTAACAGGATGAGAATGAAACACATTTGCTGGAAAGGATGACACAATGGTGGACATGACTTCAGAATTAAGGGACAGAAGTTTAGGGGTAATATGAGGGGGAATTGTTTACTCAGAGAGTGGTAGCGGTGTGGAATGAGCTGCCAGGGGAAGTGGTGGAGGGAGGTTCATTGGTATCATTTAAAAATAAATTGGATAGGCATATGGATGAGAAGGAAATGGAGGGTTATGGTATGAGTGCAGGCAGGTGGGACTAAGGGAAAAAAAAAAGTTGTTCGGCACGGACTTGTAGGGCCGAGATGGCCTGTTTCCGTGCTGTAATTGTTATATGGTTATATGGTGGATTAACTCAGTGGATCAGGCAGCAACCCTGGAGAAAATGGATAGGTGATGTTTCGGGTCAGGACGCTTCTTCAAACTTGACTCAAAACATCACCTATCCATTTTCTCCAGAGAAGCTGCCTGACCCGCTGAGTTACTCCAGCATTTTGTGTCTATCTTTAGTATAAACCAGCATCTGCACTTCCTCT
Source organism: Leucoraja erinaceus (assembly GCF_028641065.1). Classification (NCBI taxonomy): domain Eukaryota; kingdom Metazoa; phylum Chordata; class Chondrichthyes; order Rajiformes; family Rajidae; genus Leucoraja; species Leucoraja erinaceus. The sequence goes on from NC_073383.1 coordinate 40,058,632, forward strand.
TTGTTATATTGCTGGAAAGGATGGTAGATGATGATGATACAACAATCAATATTAAAAGGTAACTGGATAACAACTTAAGGAAAAACATTTCCGAGTTATGGTTAAAGAGTCAGACAAATTGGCTAACTTTGTCAAATAATCCAAATATGCTCCTGTTCCGTTCAATTCTACACCAGTCACTACATATGCTAGAATGGTTAACACTTTCACAATATTCTTGTTTAAGCTTCCAAAATTCTTCATTTGGTCTGTGGTAGCTATCTTGTATTTATTCCTTTTTTGGATTCGCCTACAGTTTCCCCAGATCCAGGCTGCCGAATCGTTTTGAAATGACAACAATATGCTCGATGAGCATTAATTGAACTGAACAGAGACCTTCAAAACAATTGTCTTAATTTGCTTAATCATGGTGGGGCAGCTGTAGAGTTGCTGCCTTACAGCTCTTGCAGCACCACTGGCCCAGGTTCGATCCCAACAACGGGTGTTATCTGTACGTTCTCCCCGTGACCCTGTGGGTTTTCTCCGAGATCTTCTGTTTCCTCCCACACTCCAAAGTAGTACAGGTATGTAGGTAAATTGGTCCTGGTGTCCCTGGTGTGTGTAGGATGGTGTTAATATGCGGGGATTGTTGGTCCACGCACCAAAGGGCCCGTTTCTGTGCTGTATCTCTAAACTAAACTCACACATTTCATCAAACTAATGAGAAGATCACAAGATCTAAGGTGCAGTGAGGTTGCAGTGAGGCAAGCTACAAAGAGTACCCTGGATTTCACGCAATATCTTAGGCTGATACGTCCTTTCTTATCAGAGATCCTGGGCACAGACAGGATAGTAAGGTGTTTTGAACAATTGTACTTTTTACATTTGGCGGTGGTCACTGAGCCCAGAAGCACATGCATCAGCGTTCACGCCAATTTATCACTAATTTAGTTAGCAAACTGATCTGGTGAAATAACCATTTAATTGATCCGTCAACTGACTTGCCCTTGGTACATAAGACCTGTGACCAATAGCCGATTTAAGTCACACAGATAAGTCCTGCTCTGCTGCAGTAATCAGTTAATTGAAGACAGCAATGACCAACAGATAAGTCAATTGAAGCCAATTAAAACATAAGACCAAGAGCATTAAATCAGTCAGTTGAAGAATGGCTTATTGCCTGGCAATCCTACTTCTTTTTGTGAGGCTGCAGGGTGGCCTGTTCCAGTTGCTAATTGATTACAATCAATAACTCTGCTTGATTTTGCTGATTCATCAGAGATTTATTTAATGTCGCAGGTTAGACTAATATCTTTGCACAGAAACATAGATAGAACTTCAACATGGCAAAACAAGTCTGTGAATGCATTTTTCTAATCTGCAGCAGAAATTCTCTGTGACTCCTGGACCCCATCGACAAAGGTTATTTTAGGTATAGAATCTTTCAAAATAATTTTGTGGCTGTGTGGCAAGTATCCAATTATTCCGCATGTAGTGATTGGGAACTATTTGTATTTGTATGTAGGTAGAGAAGAGTAATTTTTGTCATTCTTTATTAAAGGTAGCCAAAAAAGCTGGAGAAACTCAGCGGGTGAGGCAGCAACTATGGAGTGAAGGAATCGGCGACGTTTCGGGGCGAGACCCTTCTTAAAGATCTTTCAAGGATCCAGGCTTGAAAGTGAATTGAACCTCTGAACTAAAAGGAGTTCCAGAAGAATTGCATTGGGTTCTTCAGGGAGGCAAATCTATTAATTTTCCTCTTTTCAAATTTGCAACATTGTTTTGTTTGTTCATAAATGCAGCTGACTCCTCCCAGTACAAGGAAAGCGGTAAAAGGGACTGCTAAAGGACCAGAGAGAAAAATTGCCTTCCAACAGTTACACGTTTCCAATGAAAATCAAAATGTACGATATGGGTTGTATTGAAATTATAAAACGAACGGAGTACAGCAATATTCGAAGGGAAAATCATGTTGACCCAGTCCCCTCCCTTACGAACAAGGAATCATGAAAAATGGGCATCAATGCTTATGGGGAGAAGGAAGGAGAATGGGGGTTGGGAGAGGGGGCATGAAAGATAAATCGGGCATGATTGAATGGCAGAGTAGACTTGATGAGCTAAGTGGCCTAATTCTGCTCTGATATCTTATGGTTCAAGGCAAAAAGAACTGCAGATGCAGCGGGTTTTTTTTAAACAAAATGCTGGAGTAATTCAGCAGGTCAGGCATCGTCTCTAGGAGGCATGGATAATGTTTCAGGTCGCGGCATTTCCTCAGACTGATTTCAGTGAAGCGGAGGGGTGAAGAAAGCCGAAAAAGAGATGGGAGCAAGATAAAGCGTGGCCGGTGATGAGTGGGTACATGTGAAGGGGGTTTTGATTGGCATATGCATGCATAAAGGCCAGAGATAAAAAGGAGACAAAAGGGTGTCAGATAAAGAGAAAAGAGGAATGAACTATAAGGTCAGAGGAAGGGATATAGGTGGAAGGGGAAGCGGGATTGGGATGGATGAACTGGGTGGGCTGGGTGATAACGAGTTATACAGACAATGAAACTCAACAGGACAACAGTGAACTAGTACGACGACTAGGGTGGGAGAGGGTCGAAGAGCGAGGGGATGCAAGGGTTACTTGAAGGTAGAGAAATCTATAGTCATACCACTGGCTTGGAAGCTGCCCAAGTGAAATATGAGGTGCTGTTCCTCCAACTTGCTTTTGGCCTCACTCTGACAGTGGAGGAGGTCCAGGACAGAAAGGTCAGCATGGGAATGGGAAGGGGAGTTAAAGTGTTTGGTAACCGGGAGATCACGTAGGCCAAGGCCGATTGTCTAAGCTTGGTCTTGCCGACACACCTGGAACAGTGGATACAGGAGATGAGGTTGGAGGAGATGCAAGTGAACCTCTGTCTCGCATGAAAGACTGTCGAGTCCCTGGACAGTCGAGGGAGGAGCTATAGGGACGGGTATTGCCCACCCCACCTTTTTTCCAACTTTCTCTCCCAAACTACAATAAGTCTATTGAAGGATCCCAACCATTCCATGTCTTCCAGAGATGCTGCCTAACCCGTTGAGTTACTCCAGCACTTTGCGTTTTTTTTCGTGTTAAAAGTGATTTGCATAACAACACTTTACCAGAAGGAAAGTCATTAAAAACTTCTGAGTTATTCTGCTCATCTAATGAAATGTTATGTTCACATTTCCATTCTATTCATAGGCAGTCTAAGCATAGAAGCAGAATTAGGCCATTTGACCCATCAAATCTTCCCCTACATTCGATCATGGCTGATCTATTTTTCCCTCTCAACCCCTATTCCTGCCTTCTCACCATAACCTTTGACATCCACGACTGAAACATACAATAGAAGCAAAATCAACACTATTTGTCGTCAGTGAAAGAAAGTACATTAATAATAGGGCCAAAGTACAAAACACCAGCATGAATTTTCAACACAGTTGAAATAAATATTAAATAATAAATTTCATTGGAATGATATGGCTAATAACATTACATTGACACCATACTTTGAACAGACACAGAGGTAAATTGTGTTAACTGAAATAACTTTATTTGCTTGGATCTGAAACAGATGTTGTTCATTTCAGTTAGTTAAATGGTCAAAAGTCCTTTTTAAAAATTATGCGAATCAATTGTATGTAGATTTTCGAAGTACAATATATTGAACTGACAAAGCAAGAGATAAGTAATACTGTAGAGCAAATAGACGGGAGGGATTAAGTTCAGACTGGAGCTAATTAGATTACATTTGGGAATCAAAAATGCTTCCTCCTAAACGTAAATAAAATGCAGGCGTTCTCTTGGCTTCTATCAACCATCTCATACTTCTGACCTCTACTCTTTTCATGTTGCCGGTTACAACCTTCACATTTCCACTTCTCCTTCCTCCCTTAAGGCATTCCTTAAAACCCACACAAATCAATAATCTTTTGGCCATCTGTCCTAATACATCCTTATATGGTTTAGTGTCGGCTTTAGTCCAGTGAGGAACCTCTCAAGTGCCATTAGACCTTTTACAATTGAAGGCATGTTTGACGCTCATCAGTTGAGAAGAGGTGCAGACTTGGTTGTGATGCCTACCCTAGTGAAATAGTCTTACAATCCTTTCTCTTAATGTTCATCAAAGAACATCCTTCACAGGCAGTATAGACCATTTTCATGGGAGAAGAGAGTGTTTCTATAGACCTTGAAGGAGTTAACCAAGCTTTATGCTGCCAGTGTAGTTAAGACTAAACTATATTCCACAAATACAAAAAAGGTTAAATATATCTAACTGATTGATAAATGACCTACCGCAGTGGAACGTAATTGCACAGATGCTCCACTGAGTGTCCCGAGGGCTTGGTTAAGTTAATTTTGTGAGACCTAATCCATTTGCATTTCCTTTTGTCTTATAGTGGTTGAGAGCCAAAGGCAAGGAATGTTTTTGTACTTTGTCAGCTGGTTGTCTACTTGGAGAGGTGATCCATTCATGTGAAGTGACATTTCCATCTGCATTCAAAGGCTATTACTCAATCAGATTCCACCACTGGCCACTATTTCAATCCATTCCGTGAGCAGCACATGAAGTTTGGCAGTGTATGGAAATGACAAGCAGGGCTTTAATGCAACACAAGGTTTCCACTTTAAGAAAACAATACCAGTATTGTTTTCAGAAATCAACACACTATAAAACATGAATTTATACCACTACTTCTCTCCAGTGCTCTTAAAGTAAGAGCAGGAAAGAGGAATACATTTCAAAATCAGTTTGTCCAAACAGTTTAATCCGAACAAGTATGAGGTGTTCCTTTCTGGGAGGCCAATTATAAGAGGAAAGTTTAGAGTATATGAAAGAACCCTTAGGACGGCGATGTACAAAGTGATCCTACTGTGCAAATTCAAAGTTCCCTCTCAGCAGCAACACAAGTGGATAGTGCAATATATAAGGCATATGACATGCTTGCATTCATAGATCGGGCCACTGAATATAAATGTCAGGAAGTTTTGTTGCAACTGTATAAAACGTTAGTTAGGCCACATTTAAAGTCTGAAATTCTGGTTGTCACACTCTAGGAAGGATGTGGAGAGGGTACAGACAAGGTTCTCTATGATGTCACCTGGATTACAGAGCATTAGCTTATGAGAAGAGCTTGGGCAACTTAGATTGTTTTCTCTGGAGGGTCGGAGGCTGAGGGACAATGCGCTGTAAGTGTAGAACATGAAGAGAGGTATAGATAGTGTAGATAGTTAATCTTTTTGCCAGATTGTAAATGTCAATTACTACAGGGCATAGGTTTAAATTGAGGGGGGTAAGCTTAAAGTGAGACACGGAGAGCGGCAGGTGTCTGGAACACTGCAAGGGAGGAGTTGGAGGCAGATATAATAGTAACAAATAAGAGGCATTTAGACAGGCACAAAACAGTCAGGGAACAGAGGCTTACAGATCTCATGCAGGCAGATGCTATTAGTTAGATTGGATAGATGTCATGGTTGGCATTGGCATTGTGGGTAAATATGCCAGTCCTCTGCTCTAATGTTCTAAACATCTTGGCCAATATTCATTCTTCAGCTAAAACATATTTTTTCTTATTTGCATTATGATTCTTACGTAGATGGAGGCAAGTTCAGAGAAAGCTTGCCACAATGATTGGAGGCAAGTCTAGAGGTGCCCAAAATAACCCCCTGATTATCCTGCCACTCATCTATATAGGAGGTCAACCTATTTGGCCGAATAACCTGTCAAACAGCACACCTCTGGCATAGATGAAAAGGTGAACAAGCACACACCAAATAGATAGCACTCATCACCTAGGACAAACCAGGTCCACGAAGGAACAGTGTTAATCTCAGCACCATTCTGCCATATATGTTCCATTGATTTTCCTCCTAGGTTTCTCCCTGGTTTAGGATTAGACTTTAAGTAATAAAAAGGTCCTATAATGGTAGACATTTGGCAATATTACAGGATACGTCAACATGTTCTCCGAAGAACAGTTTTGCCCCGAGCAAGAAAAAAATGACCGTCAGGAAGGTTTTTCATGTGACTGTAGGCGTAAGCAATGGGCACTACCTCCACCTGCAGATTGAAAAGAGGTCTATTCCTATGGCCCTTTACATGAAGACAGGGCAATTTGAAACACTTTACTGTCAAATATACACTTCTGTACTTATAGGAAAAGGAACAGCCAATTGGCATACAAACAGGTCCCACATGAGCTATTTTTACCAGGTTCATGTTTTAATGAATATTGAGGAATAATACTGTATAGTACAAGAAGGTAAAGACTCCTGCTCTTCAAAATAATGCTATGGGATAATCTCCATTTCTTTGCATTTGCTCTTATTCCTCGCTCCCTCACATATTTATTTGGCTTCTCCTTAAATTCAATTATGCTATTCATCTTAATTGTACCATGTGGTGACAAATTCCGCATTCTCACCAATTTGTCAAACAGCTCCTTATTCAATCCTGTTAATCCCAGAGAGCCAAACATTCTTCTCTGAGCTGTCAATGCACAGAATTTCCATTTCACTAATACCGAGATAACCAGAGTACAAAGTGCTATCAAATTATGTATTTTAATGTTGAATTGACTGTAGAAAGTTAGTTTAGCAGCTATAAGATATGCATATAACAAATCTTCCTGCTTATTACAAAATAAACAGGAATAGTGATCTGGTGGAGCAAAATATTAATAGCGGAAGCAAATATAGTTAATTCCTAACTGACCTGAGCCCAAGGACACATAATTCCTTTGATACATAACCTAAAACACTGTTGGGTTGTGGTTGCGTAGCCAGAAAATACACAATGAAAAGGATTCCTTGGAGCAAAAATAATTTCTTCCCCTTGTCTAGAAAATACTAATGGAACAGGAATGAATTTGCCTTGACTTTGACTGCAGACTTTTTAAGATTTAAAATAAATAATTGCTCAACATTAGAGTGGGAAAATGTGTTTGTTGCTAAAACAAATTTAATATTCACCAGCAATTAAAAATGGGAAAATTGGAGGTGTTGGAAATTCAAATTACAAACAGTGCATGTCGGAAACCTTCTGCAGGTGAGGTAGCATCTGTGGAATGATAAACAGAGTAAATCCTTCAGGTCAAAGAACCTTCATTGGAACTGGGGGTGGTGGGAGATTGCAAACTTCACATGGTCTGCCCTGTTTAGATGAATGCAATCAATCAACCTGGTGTGCACAATCAAATACGATCAAATAGAACAAGTTGGCCTACAACTTTAGGCTGTGCACGCCATACGCAAGAAGAAGAATAGAACTGGGATAGTGAGAAAGCAAGTTCATTTTTATTTATACAGAGGTTTGGATGGAACAAAGGACTGTCTACAGTGCTACCAGGTACATCCAAGTGAACCCAATGTTTAGAAAGCTGCTTATTAATAATGAGGGATGTAAGAATAGAGAGAAAAACAAAGGGATATATTAAAGCTGTGTAATTCAGGTGAGCCTGTTGATGGAAGCTGAAGCCAAAAGGAAAATACTGGAAATACCCAGATAGTCTTAAGAAACGCAAAATTAATTCCAGAGAATAATCATAAAGATATTACAATAACATTTAATTTTGAATTGATTTGTTCAATCATTGTAAAACATCTTTTTTATTTGAGAAGCGTAATGGAGCAACTGCTAGAGCTACCTACTGCCTTGTAACTCCAGCAACTCAGGATCGATCCTGATCCTCATTGCTGTCAGTGTGCAGCTTGCCGTGTTCCCCTTGTGCCCACACTGGTTTCTTCCCATGTCCCTATAAACCCATGTGGGTCGGAAGGTTAATTGACTGTTGTAAATTGTCCCTCATGTGTTGGGGAGTACTAGAATCCGGGGATGTTGATGGGAAAATGCAGCGGATTAATCTAATCTAATCTAATCTAATCATTAATATGGTTAAAGTAGGATGTTTGTAAATGGATGCATGGTGTTTAGGCCGAAAGGCCTATTTTGGTGTTGTATCTCTTTATAATTTGGTGACCCTAAGAGTTCATTGACTAAGTTTGATGATTGAAAGCAAGGGGACAATGATGGGTGAAACCTATAGGAATATACCTATCTAAAGTTTGAAACTTTATCTGCCAATAATTAATTGGCTATGCCGCTGATGTGTGGAGATGGGCAGGTGCCCTATTTCCCCAAAGAAAATGTGCAGGATCTCAAAGACAGATTATGAATGGTAAAGTTTGGAATTTCAACAGTGGTTGAAAAAGCTCAGCCACGGATTCAAGTGTAATATTTCCCGATGTACATGACTGTGGTAAATCAACATTTTCTTAATATGACTTAAAGGAAGCTTGTGGAAATAAATGCAGCCAAGCTTCAAATGCCTGGGTTTTTGAGAACGCCAGCACCAATTGCTTTGGAATTAAATATATATCTGCATGTCTGAAGTTGTGAGGACTGTTATGGTCGGACTCCAAATTCTATTTTGAAGCTTCTGGGTTTCAACATCTATCACCTTCAGAATAAGAGAAGGGAGTGTTGCTTTTTGAGCCATGGCGGACAGGGTTTCAATATCTGGAGCACAGCAAGAACATGATGACAATTGTTACACTCAAGAGTACGTGAACAGGAGGAAGAGGTGGAGCAGCGGGCGAGTGAATGGAAAATTAGTGAAATGGAAACCTGGGCCAGAACAGAAGCTTCAAAATCAAGATTCCAGCTTTGAAATTGAGCAGTACAAGAAAACCTCTTTTGATCTAACACAACTATGTTTGTTTATGGGCACCACACCCTGAAAAACTACCACAATATTTTGCGGTCAAACATGAGTCAACCAATGCTTTACGAGTGACATGTTTTCTTCAGCAAAACTTTTAAGGAATATAATTGCATCATGTTCAGAACCTGGGATGTTTCTTTAAGCCTCCTGCACTCCTGTCCGCCACGGCTCAAAATGCAACACTCCCTTCTCTTATTCTGAAGATGACTGTGCACGACAGGTTTCATAAACTTGAGTAAATAATATGAACCTGGCACATCGTGCAACACATCAGTATTGCAGTAGTCACACATTCTGTGCAACTATTGGATAAGACTTTAAGCCAAGGGATTCTTCTGTCCTTTCAATTGAACAAAAACATTCCCAAGGTGATATTTGGAACAGCAGGGGAGTTCTCCTTAGTTTCCTGACCAATATTTATACATTAGCCAGCATCATTAAAAACAGATTGCCTGGTCATTATTATATTGGAGGAACAGCCACATAGTGGTTAAGACACTGGACTTGTTACCAGAGATCTGGACAAATGATCTGGATATACAAGTTCAAGTCTTCACTGGGGAACTGATTATCATTAAAGTAATTAGTATTAATGATCATGAATGAACAACATTTTCAAAGACCCCTACAGCTCATAAATCTCGCCCAGGGAAGGAAAACTGCCAGTTTAACCAATCTGACCTAAATCGGTCTGTAAGCCATCAGTTTGGTTGACTACCCTTTAAAGGGATCAGGGGGTATGGAGAGAAGGTAGGTACAGGATACTGAGTTGGATGATCAGCCATGATCATATTGAATGGCGGTGCAGGCTCGAAAGGCCGAATGGCCTACTTCTGCACCTATTTTCCATGTTTCTATGTTTAACCGGTTCAGGGGCTAGGTTTAGGTTTATTATTGTCACATGTATGAAGTATAGTGAAAAGTTGTTTTGCTTGCCATCCAAACAGATAAGATATACCATACATAAATACAATCAAGTCAAACTCAAGCACAAAAGATAGAGCAAAGCGGAAAATATAGAGTGCAGAATATGGCTCCTATCATTGTAACACGTCAGTTCCATAGTAAGTCCAATGTCCACAAAAGGGTACAGGTTAATTGGGCAGTACGCTAATTTATGGAAGGACCATTCAGAAGGCAGATAACAGAGAGGAAGAAACTATTCCTGAGTCTGGTGGTGTGTGCTTTCAAGTTTTTGTACCTTCTACCTGTAGGTGCAGAGAGAAGAGGGAATGACCAGGGTGGGACAAGTCTTTAATTATGTTGGCTGCTTTTCTGAGGCTGCGTGGTGTAGATGGCATCAATGATGGGTGTAATGTATATAATGTAATTAACATATGTTATGTCTTGTGCAAGGGGACGCATGCGCTGGAGGAGACTCATGGTGGCGTCCTGCAATAAAGAAGCTTGATAGTTTACTCCTGTATCCGAGAGTTCTTTTGAGTCAGTTCCAAGTACCCAAAATACACTACAATTGGCGACGAGGATGGGTTAGAGTTAAAACATCAGCTGTACAAGTCGGCGAGTTTTGTAAGGCTATCTCTATGTTGTGTCTACGTGGCAAGATGTCGCCCTTCGGATTGTTACTCATTTTAGACTGAGTTTTCCTTTTGTTAAATTCCTCAAGCTGAATAGTCTTTGTATACGTTTTAGGTGAATTGTTACACCAAAACACACAACAACAGCACAAAGAGGATAAAAGAACAGAAAAGGAAAGAAGAAGGACTGTCAGAAAAAAATAAGGTTGTGGTTGGAAACAAAGTGGAACGGCACCAAGCCAAAAGATTTGGCGCCAAACGGTTTTGGATTGGCGCCAAAGAAAGGAAAGGTCGGAACAGGAAGCAAGGAAAACAAGTGGGGCAGTAAGTAAGTGTCACTGAAGAAAGCAGCCGAAAGCTGGAAGCCTAACCAGCAGGACAGCGACGGTGTCAACTTACCTGGAACATTTTCCAGGGCTGTATAGCCAAGGCAAAAGGGGCAGAAGAGGCCCAGCAGCTGCCACCGACTTCGGACGTTTTCCAGGGCTGTGTAGCCCACAGCCAGGCCCAGGTGCCGCCAACGACGTCGAGTGAGGGCCTAGTATCGGGTACGTCACGGACAGGTCCAGTGAAGCCACCGACAAAACGGAGTCAGCCTGGCTGGGAAAAGAGTCAACCCGGTCGAGGGATAAAGCCGGCCGCGTGAGAAGCGGACCAGCAGCGAGAAAAAAAAAAAGCCCAGCCACGCGTGAGAAGCGGACCGGCAGAGTAAAATAAAACTGGCCACGAGAGTAGCGGACCGGTCGTGAAAGAAAGCCCGGTCGGGAGTAGAGTCAGCCCGACCGTGAGCAGAAAAGAGGGCCCGGCCGTGCAAGAGAAGCGGACTGGCCGAGGGGAAAAGCCCGGATGTGAGAGGAAGTCCAGCCCCGAGCACGAGAGAAGCAGGACAGCACTCAAGCACTTCAGCCCCGTCGGGAGTAGTCAGCACGGTCGTGAGGGCTGTGGAGACAGTGGGCAAGCAAGTCAACAGAGCAGCAGTAGTCGACTTGGCAGCAAGCCAGCGGCAGCAAAAGTAACGATGAAGCCTGGAGGAGCCAGCAAAAGCAGCAAAAGTGGAGGTTGGCGAGGCCAGCAGCAAAAGTACCGGTGGGGACAGCTCGAGAGGTCCATAGGCCGACAAGCTGGACAAGTGAAATCCATCATTGTAGAATGTAATGCGTTGGTCACTATTCCTTCACAGTAAAAGGGGGACTGTTTGTATGTAATGCATTGGTCACTGTTATTAATAGGAAATCTGTGTGCATAGCAGGAATATGGTTAAAATATTCTAAATGTCTATTAACATGAAATGTTGGTTAATAGTATAGATCTATTATTATAAGAATTAGTAATAGTCAGTGGGCTGGATCACTTCTTAGCGTGTAGAAGGATTAAGTCTCGTGCAGAATACACAGTGAGAGAAAAGAAGATAGTGGACCTGAATAGCAACAGGTAGCATGGCTTTTCAAATTGTAGGAAACGTACCCCAGTTAGATTCTGGGTGTAATTTTGAGAAATGGACCAAAGTCTTGGAGGCTTCTTTCATTTCCAATGATATCTCTGCAGAGGAGAAGAAGAGAGCATGGTTCATATTAGGCTTAGGAAGAGAGGGCTATCAGACCTTACGTATGTTACTACTGCCAGCAAAGCCCACAGATAAAATGTATGAGGAGGCATTAATGGCTCATTTCTCGCAAAAACCTCCAAGGGTATCCAGAGGCAAGGAGCCTGAACTAAAGAGGGCAGAGAGTCTCTCAAAGGACCAAGGTCAAGTGCAAAAGGACAAAGGTGAAGTGCAAAAGGACAAAGGTCAAATGCAAAAGGACAAAGGTCAAGTGCAAAAGGACAAAGGTCAAGTGCAAAAGGACAAAGGTCAAGTGCAAAAGGACAAAGGTCAAGTGCAAAGGGACACAAATCAAGTGCAAAAGGACAAAGGTCAAGTGCAAAGGGACACAAATCAAGTGCAAAAGGACACAAGTCAAGTGCAAAATGACACAGGTCAAGTGCTAAGGGACAAAGGGCAAATGCAAAGTGGCAAAAGTCAAAGGCAAAGAGAAATTGCCATCCAAAGGGCAACCGTAGCTATTCAAGCTGCATTCAGGGGTATGAATGTACGGAGAGAGATCCGGAACAAACAGAAGGCAGCAACGGTAATACAAGCAGCATTTAGAAGGCACAGAGTATACCGTCAATACAAGGCAATGAGATTGGCAGCTATAATAGTACAAACCCATTATAGGGCACACCTTCAAATGGAAAGTGATCGCAAAACTTACATGAAGGTACGCAGAAGCGTTGTACTGCTTCAGGCAGCCTACCGTGAAATGCTTGTTCGAAGGCAACTGCGGGGCATGCATAAATCTATCAAGGTCATACAGACTTATTATCAGATGTATAAACAGTGTCAGTATTTTAAGAAACTACACTGGTCTGCCATTGCGGTACAGCAACGATACCGAGCATGCCAGATAGGAGATGTCCAAGTGAGACAGTATAAGAGTTTGAGAGAAGCAGTGGTTTGTATTCAGGCCTTATACCGCGGGATCAAAGCCAGAGTATTGGTAGAGAAAACCAAGGCAGCACGCTGTATTAAGTCATTCATAAGAATGTGCATTACAAGAAAGCATTTCTTGATGCAAAAGGCGGCTGTAGTCACTCTGCAATCTGCATACCATGGTTACCGATTAAGGGTACAGCACAGAGCTACGCAACAAGCAGTCATTTCGATCCAGAGATGGTACAAAGCATGCAAAATAGGGCATTCCCAGTTTGTGCAATATCAGTCAATGAGGGATGCAACTATTACCATTCAGACTGCCTACAAGAATATGGTGGTTAGGCAGTGGGTTAAGCAAAAGAGAGCTACTGTAAAAGTGCAGTCAGTACTCCGTATGAGTTGGTATAGGAAAGACCTAAGGAGACAAATAGATGCACAACAGAAAAGGCTGAAACGATACAAAAGGCTTAAACGATATAGGAAAGACTTCCTCAAACCGATTTATACAGCAGTTGTAGTGCAGTATCACTACTGTACTTATGTAGTAAGAGAAATATACAGAGCGCAAATCAAAGCCACTGTTGTATTGCAAGGACAATATAGATCCTACTTCTTGATGAATAGCCAGAAAGGTGATTAAAGAAGACAAATAGACGAACAGCAAAAAAGGCTTAAACGTTGCAAAGAACGGTTTAATAAATGTGTGATGATGAGCAAAACGCTGTTAATAGAAAAGTCTAAAGAAGAGAGGCTTGTCGGTCGAGACAAAAGTATGCAGGACCGATTGCGATTAGGGCACTTCAGTATAGTCCAGCATGGAGCTTCCTTCACTGAGCAATGGACAAATGTTTATGCATTGCAGAATGTCATTATACACCAAGAGCAGATAAATATGTAGTGCCAAGAAATTGTGCGACAGAGAGCGACTGAAAAACGAAAACCTGTAGTCATGTGTCAGATCCCACCTACAAATAAGGACCAGAAACAGAGGAAATGTTAACCAGCAGAATTTCAAGATAAGAAAGAAATCTGCAAATTAGATTAGGATATTTAAAAAGGGAAGAGGCAGAGATACAGGTAGAGCTAGAGTGATTAGAAAGATGAGTGGAATGAACGACTATAAGTGCTAAGTTTAGATACAGTTTACAGTTATGAGGATGTAATGTAAGATGACTGTAATAATATAATTTTGCAACTGTGTGTTAATCAATTATATTTAATGTACTAGAAATGGTGTTATTCGCCTCCAAGCTAAAGGGGGAGCAGTGTAATGTATATAATGTAAATGGTGTAACCCGCCTCCATGTTAAAGGGGGAGCAGTGTAATGTATATAATGTAAATGGTGTAACCCGCCTCCATGTTAAAGGGGGAGCAGTGTAATGTATATAATGTAATTAGCATATGTTATGTTTTGTGCGCGGGGACACATGCGCTGGAGGAGACTCATGGTGGCGTCCTACAATAAAGAAGCTTGTTAGTTTACTCCTGTATCTGAAAGTTCTTTTGAGTCAGTTCCAAGTACCCAAAATACACTACATTGGGAAATCTGGCCTGTGTTACATTACAATTCTCTGCATTTTCTTAATGTCTTGGGCAGAGCTATTCCCAAACCAAGCTACGATGCAACCCGACAGTATGTTTTCTGTGGTGCATCAGTAGAAATCTTTAAGGGTCAGTGGAGACATGTCGAATTTCCTCAATCTCCTCTGGAAGCAGAGGCATTGGTGCACCTTCTACGCTGTTGCATCAATGTGGTTGGTCCACAACAGATCCTTGGCAATAGTAATGCCAAGCAACTTAAAGCTCTCAGCAATTTACACTTCGGCACCATTGATCCTGATTGGGGAATGTACTCCACCAACCTTCCTGTAGTTATTAACTAGCTCCTTCATCTTGCTGACATTGAGGGAGAGGTTATTGTCCTGACACCATGTCACAGAGTTCTCAATCATGTACTCTGTCTCGTCATTGTGCATGATTCGGTATACCACAGTGGTGTCATCTGCAAAGTTGGAGGTGGGGTTTGAGCTGAATTTGCCCATACAGCGTGTGTGTAAAAGGAGTAACATAGGGATTTGAAAACACATCCGTGTTATGAATTACTGCAGAGGAGATGTTGCAACCTATACTCGCTGAATGTGGTCTGTGGATCAGAAAGTCGATGATCCAGTTTGCATGTTACCGCACCCTGGCAACAGCGGTCTCTACGAAAGGTGGGGAGGGGTGGAGATGGGTAGATGTGATTTATGTTGGGATCACATTGGGGATGTGCCAGAAATGTCGGAGAATGATCCCAAGATCAAATAATCCGAAGAAATTAACATCAAATGTATCAATTCAGCAGGACTATAGTGACGCAGTGGTAGAGTTGCTGCCTTATAGCACCAGAGATCCAGGTTCGATCCTGACTACGAGTGCTGTCTATAGGGAGTTTATACGTTCCACCCATGACAGCGTGGGTTTTCTCCAAGATCTTTAGTTTCCTCCCACACTGCAAAGACGTACAGGTTTGTTGGTTAATTGGCTTGGTACAAATGTAAATTGTCCCTTGTGTGCGTGTAGGACAGTGTTAGTGTGCGGGATCGCTGGTCGGTGCGGACTTGGTGGGCTGAAGGGTCCGTTTCCAAGCTGGATCTCACAAACTAAACTAAAAATTCCAGTGACAAAAGTGGAAGCTGATTCCTAAATCCAGGAGTATGGAGATAAATTTGGATGAGATTATTGTGTTTATGGCAGAGCTATATTTGGTAAAAGAAAAGACTAACATGGGAGTCTTTGTTGTCCAGGCATTCCATAGATGAGTTTAGGGCCAGATAAATGGCTTCTGCTATGGACCTGTTGCAACAGTATGCACACTGTGGTGGATCACGGCTGTCTGGTAGGCTGGAGTTAACCTGTGCTATCACCAGTCTCTGGAAGTACTTCATAACTGTGGATGTCAGAGCCACTGAACGGTAGACATTAAGATAGTCATACCTTACCTTGCTTTGGCATCAGGATGATTGTGGTCTTTTTGAAGCAGTTGGGTAACTGTAGTAGTGAGAGATTAAAGATGTCTGGGAATACCTCTGCTAGCTGATCCACAATGATTCTGAGGACAAGGCCAGGGAATCCTTCTAGACCAGTTGCCTTCCATGGATTCATTCTCAGGAAGATCAATCTTACTTCTGCCACGGTAATGGTTGGTACAGTCACACTTGAGCCTAATGGGATGTGTGATGTTCCTCCGCTGACCTGTTCAACGCGGGTGTAGAATGCGTTAAGTTCATTGGGGAAGTACTCATTGTTGCTAGCGATACAGCGCACATTTGATTTGTAGCCCATTATGGTGTGCAAGCCTTAGCACAATCCATGGATATCCATGTCATTGCCTCAACATTCCAGCTTGGTCCAAAATTACCTCCTGGCATCCTTAATGGCTCCGCAAAGTGGTAGATAGATTTCTTGTACCACTCGTGATTGTTTGACTTGAATGCTGCAGACTTGGACCACCTATAAGTGGATCGCAGGGGTCATCCATGGTTTCTGGTTGGGGAATGCACGTATCATCTTCTTTTGTACATAGTCCTCTATACACTTGCTGATTAAGTCTGTGACATATTCATCTAGGTTAGCCGCAGAGTCCTTGAACATTGACCAGTCCACAACTCAAAGCAGTTGCAAAGGATCTCATCTGTCTCATTGGATAAATACTGCACAACTTTCTGTACCACATCCTCCCACTTCAGTTTCTGCTTATTAACAGGGAGCAGAAGCACAGCCAGGTGATCAGATTTACAAAGGTCTGGGAATGAAGCGTTATGTGTTTTTGATGGTTGTGTAGCAGTGGGCGAGGGTGTTTGTGCGTCTGGTTGCGCTCTTGAAGTTGGCCTGAGTGGAGTCCTCGCTATTGTGAAAAAGGCCTCAGGGTGCTATGTTTCAAGGCTTTTGGTGACAGTGTGTAGTTCCTCGAGTGCAAGCTTGGCATCAACCTGGCATGGGATGTAGACTACTGTCAGGATTGCTGAAGTGAATTCCCGCAGCAAGTCGACACTTCACTGTAAGATATTCTGGTTTGCGGACCAGGAGCTCACAAGGCCCACCACATCACACATCATGCGGAGTTAATTAGAAATCAGACCCCTCCACCCCTAACGTTCCCTGAGGACATTGTTGCAAGAAGCCCTCAGGTTGAATGGCCCAGTCAGGGGTGATCCATATCTGTAAACATTTTTTAATATACCTTGTTGCTATCCACTTGTGTTAATATACCTTGGCCTAAGTCCATATTCCAAGAACTATTAAGACTGTGCTTTGTGGGATCTCAATTTGCATAAATTGGTATTTTTTAATTTAAATTTTTCCTACATTTCAACAATGATTACATCAAATACACTTCAGCACCTATAAAGCAATTTTAGATGTTGAGAAAAGGTGCGATATTAATACAAATGTGCCATCTTTTCACACTGTCTCTTCTACTACTGAGAAGGTGCTTCGCCTTTAGTAGTTCTGGGAGGTTGTTTCATAATCATATATCTTCATCCCACAATATCCTGTCCAATATCCTGCCACAATATCATATCCGCCCACCTGGGGCTTGGATATCGGGAGAGACATGGAGAACAGGGGAGAGAAAAGACTTTGCCTTCCATCATGGATGGATGTTTGTGTGAATTAAATTGTGTGTATGTCTAGGAAATTGTCTTTGTTTGTATGGCTGTGGAAACAGAATTTCGTTTGAGCCTCACTGGGGCTCAAATGACAATAAAAATTGTATTGTATAAGACTGCTTCCCCAAAGCACAAAGTGCTGGCGGGTCAGACAGCATCTGTGGAGGGAATGGACGGGCGATCGTTTAGGTCACCTTTAAACTGAAAAAGGATCCGACCCCAAATGCCCCTGTCCAATCTCTCCACAGATGTTGTCTGACCCGCTAGGTTCTTCCAGCACTTTGTTTTTCTGCTCAAGATTTCAGCATCTGCTGAATCTTGTGTTTCCATTTTACTCCTGTCCAAAACTTATTTCAGACCAAGGAGATAATAGCCTAGAAGTTTATTCTCACATTGTTGGGAAAGAAAAGAACTGTTTACATATGGATTAGAAGCACGACTCATGCCAACTCCACACAAGAGCGTGTACGTTTCAATTAAGTCCACTCTTATTCCACTGAATTCCAGTGGATACAAGCCTAGCCTGTCCATTCTTTATTCATAAGACAACCCACCCTGAAGGATAGGTTATACAGGCATTTGGATGGGCAAGGGCTGATTAGGGATAGTCTGCATGGTTTTGTATGTGGGAGGTCGTGTCTCACAAATCTAATCCATTATTTTGAAGACGTGACCAAAAATGAGGGCACAGCTGTAGATGTTGTATACATGGATTTCAGTAAGGCATTCGACAAGGTTTCGCATGGTAGGCTGTTCTGGACGGTTAGATCACATGGGATCCAAGGATAGATAGCTGAATGGATAGCAAATTGGCTCAATGGGAGGAACCAGAGGGTGATGGTAGAAGGTTGCTTCTTGGACTGGAGGCCTGTGACAAGTGGTGTGCCTTAGGGTTTGGTGCCTATTACTATTTGTCATCTACATCAAAGGTTTGGATGAGAACATACAGGGCAAGATTAGCAACTTTACGGATGATACAAAAGTGGGTGGGTTTTAGTGGGTGCAAATAGTGAAGATGGTTGTGAAAGATTGCAGCAGGATCTAGTTCGATTGGCCATGCCAGCTGAGGAATCGGTGATAGAATTTTATACAAAGAAATATGAGGTGTTGAATTTTGGGAAGGTCCCTGGGGAATGTTGTAGACCAGAGGGATCTAGGAGTGCAGGTGCATGGTTTCCTTGAAGATCGAGTTGTAGGTCAAGAAGGCTTTTGGCACATTGACCTTCATCAGCCAGAGTGTTGAGTATAGAAGTTGGGAGGTCATGTTGCTGTTGTATAAGACGTTGGTGAGACTGCATTTAGAATATTGGGTTCAATTCTAGGCACCATGTTATAGGAAAGATATTGTCAAGCTTGAAAGAGTTCAGAGAAGATTTATGTGGATGTTGCCAGGACTAGAGGGTGTGAGCTATAGGGAAAGGTTGAGTAGGCTGGGTCTCTATTCCTTAGTGCACAGGAGGATGAGGTGCGTAAAATCATGAGAGGAATAGATCGGGTAGATGCACAGTGTCTTGCCCAGAGTTGGGGAATCGAGTACCAGAGGACATAGGTCCAAGGTAAAGGGGAAAAGATTTAATAGGAATCTGAGGGGTAACTTTTTCACACAAATGGTGGTGGGTGTATGGAACAAGCTGCTAGATGAGGTCGTTGAGACTGGGATTATCCCAACGTTTAAAAAACAGTTAGACAGGTACATGAATAGGACAGGTTTGGAGGGATATGGACCAAGCACAGGCAGGTAGGACAAGTGTAGCTGGGACATGGTGGCCGGTGTGGGCAAGTTGGGTGGAAGGGCCTGTTTCCACACTGTATCACTTTATGGCTCTGTGAATATGACATCCAATGAAAATAGTTGTTACTTTGTAGGAGACCCTTTGTACAGAGACCCATACATTCTCAATTCTCACAGCCCTGCTAGGAATTCAATTCTTTATCTTCCATTGGGAACTCGCTGGCTCCAAAAACATGTTCTAGTGTGAAACTCAGTTTATGTCAATAATAATAATGCATTGTCCAGTTTTTGACTTCAGCTTGAACTTCAGCCAACTTGATCTGAAGAATGGTCGTTCTTGTTTACTCATACCAGAAACTGTCATAGGTGGTGGCTCAATGAGTAGGCAAGGACTGTTACTTTTACAAGGCTAGCACTCAGCACGTGTTCCTTTTAAGGCCACTTCAGAATACTCTGTAGTTTTACAGTTTATACTGCACACAGTTCACACTCAAAGACAGAGTCTTCCCAGCTTTTACAATAACGTTTCTGCACACAAAACTGACTTCCACTGGGGACCTGTCCATGCCATGCCTTGCTGAATAAAATGGAAGTCAAACTCAGAGGTCATAGGTAACTGCAGGAATCTCATGGAAGGGTTTGTGAGGCTATCTGTGACAACAAGGAAAGGTTGATACAAGCCCTTTTCCAGCCAGAATCTACAGGGACATGTGCTCAAAGATTTCCCTGAGGTGCAAAGTCTATTTAGTTTATATTCAATCACAAGTAATCCTCACTGAGATTTGTGACCTGCAAAGATCTCAAATACAGTTCTCACATGAGCCTGACCTGTTCTCAATGTCCATGGCCAAGGTCACCTTCTCTCTCTGCTTCCCAGCTTCAATATCATTCTAGGCTGCCGCCGCTGATCTCAAAAACATCTCATGGTTGCTCACAGCAGTGTTAGTATGGTCATCCAAGCTCCATACTCAAGCATTTGTTGACTTTTCCTACAGCCCACAACAACAGGCACCAGGATTTGTAGTCCAAAGTGCTGGTTATCATCCACCTCACACATCCTCCTGCCTGGAATGCCCAGCTAACACCCCAGAGGGCCAGCAATCTCCCCCACTACAGACGGACGACATCCCATCTCCAGGTATCATCTTCCATTCCTTTCCAGGACCCCTCTGAGAGCCTGGGAACACTTTCCCTCCTATCTCTCATCCTTGCAGCACCCATTAGTGAGTCGGCACTCTCCAGTAGTAGACATGGCTGCTTACATTCTGCGTGTTGGCTTTTAAGTGCCTGGCACCTGAGGCTGCAGCTGTGTGGCTGGCTGCCAGCAGCCAGGCAACACTGCAACAGATTATTTGAATGCCACGTGTTGAAGCTAAAAGGCATTTGTTGCACAAGGTATTTTGACAGCGTTATTTTGTAATGCTCACAAAGGAAGTTCCCTATTTTCATGGCATAAAAAAAAAACCGAAATATCCACCAGAATGTTACTGTGACAGGAGGGCTTTAGTTATAAGCAGAGGACAGGCTTTTTAATGTTCGGGTGTAAGAGGCTGAAGGGTGATCTTATTGAGCTATCTTATAGAGCTATACAAAATCATGAGAGGTGTAAATAAGGTGAATGGTCGTTGTCTTTATTCCCAGAGTAGAGGTCCAGTACAGTCTTAGGTTTAAGATGAGAGGGGAAATTTTTAAACGAGACCCGAGTGGTGATTTCTTCACACAGAGGTTAATCCATATATGGAACGAGCTGCCAGAGGAGGTGGTACAGGCTGGTACAATTATGACATTTAAAAGATACTTTGATAGGTACATGTGTAGGAAAGGTCTATAGGGATTTTTGCAGGCAAATGGAACTCACTCAGTTACAAAACCTGTTGGCATAAATGAGTTGGGCTGAACTGCCTGATTCCAGGACGTGTAAGAGAAAATAACTTCAGTGCACCAATAACACCATGCTGCCTTTGCACATGCAAACAGGAGTTTGTAGGCCTATATATTTAGGTATGGTTCGCCCACTATCGATTATCCTCCAATCGTCCAGTTTTCAATGCTGAGTCTAGACAGGAATGTTATGGACTGGTCAAAGTCGAAGTGGTAAGAAAACAGAAGAGACGGTGCAAGTTTCCAATCTTTCAACAGCACTCAGGACCAGAACCTAATCCAAGTTTTCTTCACCTCAATTCCAGGGATGATAAGGCATTAAATAAAATCTCCCACCACCTGGAATCAGTTGGCTCACACGTAAACATTTTAAAAGTAGGATATTTATTGGAAGTAAACACAGATTCAAACAAATGTGAAGATCAGATGTGATTGGCAATTTCTCGTAGCATGTTAAATTTACATAGCTTTCATCATTTCTTTAAGGAAATACAGGAGACACTGATACAAAGTACTAGAGTAACTTAAACCCTGAAGAGCCCCAAGCCAAATCATCACCTCTGCATATTATCCAGAGATGCTGTCTGAACTGTTGAGTTACTCCAGCACTTTGTGTCTTTTTATGTAAACCAGCATTTGAAGTTTCTTGTTTCTACAGGAGAAACTGGTTTGGTTTACAAAGTTCCAGGTGCCAGCTCCCACAACTGAAATTTAAGCAAAGTGTGAAGCATGCATACCCAGAGAATATGCTTAATGCGTATATCTCAATTACCTTTCAGGTACAGGAGGCCGCTGCTTGTTGATCTTGGCGTACAGTCCATCCAGGTTCTCTGGTTCTGGACTCAGATTTTGAGGTGGATTCATTAGGTGCAGCAGTGGGGAAGGGGGCTTGAATCCACCGTGGGGCGAGGGTGGCTGCCGGAAGTGATTCACTCGGGCATAGTTCGGATCCATGTCATCGTCTTCAATGTCAGGTACCGAGAGACCAGCGGAAGGAAACTGATCACATCGTTCTCGTGCTTGCTTCTCTCTGAGCTCTTGATGCTTGGCTTCAATCCTGGAAATAGAGATGAATATCATAAGCCACGTCTAATAACCATACTCATAAAACAGTATAGCACAAGAACAGGCCCTTCAGCCCTCAATGTATGTGATGTACATGTTGACAAGACCATCACTTATCTGTCTGCACATAATCCATATCCCTCCATTCCTTGAATATCAGTATGCCTCTCCAAAGGTCTTTAAAATGCCCCCTAATATTTGATTTTTCTAACCTTGGTAAAGATTCTGACTGTCTATCCTATCTATGCCACTCATATGTGTAGGAAGGAACTGCAGATGCTGGTTTAAACCAGATATAGACACAAAGTGCTGGAGTAACTCAGCGGGATAGGCAGCATCTCTAGAGAGAAGGAGTGGGTGACGTTTGGGGTTGAGACTCTCCTTCAGACTGGAGTCAGGGGAAAGGGAGATCTGGACATCCTAGGGTGTATGAAAGTAGATAAATCACCTCTGCCTGATCAGATATCCTGAGGATGCTGTGGGAACCTTAATTGAGAGAGCCTCGGCTGAGATAAATGAATCATCGTTAGACACGGGTGAGGTGCCTGATGACTGGAGGGTGGCTTATCTTCTTGTGCTTCTGTTTAAGAAAGGCTGCAAGAAAAAGCCTGAGAACTCTAGACCAGTGACCCTAACATCTCTGGTAGGTAAATTACTGGAGAGGCTTCTACTGGATAAGATATATATACATTTGTATAGACAGGGGCTGATTAGGGATAGTCAGCATGGTTTTGTAAATGGCAGATCATGTCTTACGAACTTGATTTAAATGTTTTAAGTATTAATGAAAAAGGTTGATAAGGGCAAGGCATTGTCTATATAGACCTTGTCTACATAAACTTCAGCAAGACATTTGATAATGTTCTGCAAGGTAAGCTGCTCCAGAAGCTTAGATCGCATTAGCTCCAGGGAGAGCTAGCTTACTGGATACAGAATTGGCTTAACGTTGGGCCGCAGAGGGTGGTGGTGGAAATGTGTTTCTCAGACTGGAGGCTTGTGATGAGTGGTGTGTCGCAAGGATCTGCACTGGGTCCATTGCTGTTTATGATTTATGAATTTGGATGAAATTGTACAAGGCACGATTAGTAAGTTTGCAGATGACACTAAAGTAGGTGGTATTGTAGACAGTGAAGTTCATTAACAATATTTACATCAGGCGTTTGATCAGCTGTGCTAGTAGACTGAGGAATGCAATGCAGTTCAATGCAGATCAGCGCACGGTGTTGCATTTTGTTGAAATCAAACCAGGGAAGAACCTTCACAGTGAATGCCCAGTGGAGTGTTGTAGAGCCGAGGAATATAGTACAGGTTCATATATCCTTGAGAGTGGCATCATAGGTAGATAGAGTGATGAAGAAGGCTTTTGATACATTGACCTTCAACAGTCAAGCGACTGAGTATATGTTAGGATGTTATGTTACAGTTGTACAAGAGGTTAGTGAGGCCACATTTGGAGAATAGTGTTCAGATTATTAAGTGTTCACGTCATTAAGCTAGAAAGAGTGCAGAGAAGATTTACAAGGATGTTGCCACAACTTGTTTCGGCTGACTTACAGGGAGCGGTTGGGAGGTTAGAACTTTATTTCTTGGAGCGCAGAAGGCTGGGGGATGAGCTTATAGAGGCGTATAAAATCAGGAGCGGAATAGTTAAGTTGAAGGCACAGAGTCTTTTACCAAAGGTAGGGAATAAAAAATAAAAGGACATAGGTTTAAGATAAGAGGGACAGATTTAATAGAAATCTGAGGGTTAACTTTTTCATTCAGAGGATGGTGGATAAATGGAATGAGCTGCCAGAGGAGGTAGTTGTGGCAGGTACTATAACAGCATTTAAAAGACACTTGGAATAGTACATTCTTTCATGTTTCCAGTTTCCTTTTGTCAAACTTTATAGAGATAATGAGGTTCCAAGTTAAGATGATAAGGTTTTGCATTATTGCAGTCAGCTAAATTAAGAGTACGCGTTCTTTGATAACGTTCTCTTCTGGACTCTCCCATTAAGCTTGAAAGATTTAAGGCATTAAACCCATAAACATGAGATGAGAACAGTCCCATCAGTTGATAAATAATTCAGGAATAGGCGAAAGCTGAACGGGGCAAGGGCAATAGTGAACAGAAAAAATTGTAAGAGGGTAATGCTGTCAGCCTAGACGAAGCAATTGAGGTAATAAAGGATTGATGTGAGATTATATACGAATGCTACAAAATCTACCAGCCAGTTAGTGAAAACATGTCCTGAAATTATTCTTCACATAAATGCCCATAATATTCCACTGTGCATTATACAGTAATGGGAAATTCAGATATGACTAACAAGGTTGTTGTGTTTTCACAGATTGGAATACAAGCAATGCTAAAACAAACAAGTTCAATTTTCTTTCGCAATATACTACGCTAGAATTCTCAATGCCTAACTTTATGAGTGTTTTTATTGAATTCTTGGACACGGTAATTGAAGATTACAAATCCAAGCTCAGCACAATTTATCCTTTGACTCATTTTGTCCATGACTTGAAACTGCAGGGGTGGATAAACAAAGCAAACAGCGTCCAATGAATACTTCTGAGATACTCAATGAGGGAAAAGTTAATTTTGAGTGGTTCGAACTGTGGCCTCGCAGGTCCAACGGCCCAGATTCAAACCTGACCCTGTGATATCTGCATGGTGTTTACACCTTGTCTCTGTGACTACATGGGTTTTCTGGGTGTTCTGGTTTCCTCCCGTATATCATGGATGTGTTGGAAGGTGAACCGACTGCTAGAAATGTTCCTTTATGTGTGTGTGTGGCAAAATAGTCATCCCGTTCTACATTTTGTGTGTCCTGCTGTCTTTACTCCACTGTCTATTGCACAAACCTCAACCTTACTCAGAGACTTTTGTCCACATAAGCATTTGTGTCTCTCCACTACAATTCCACCTCAAGGCAGTTCCAGATGTCAGCTTTGCACTTGGTTTGGTGCAAGAGATCTCATGTCACTATTTCAAAGAAAAGCACATCATTCCTAGTTAATAATTATCGCAGAAAGATCACCACTAGAAATAATGACTTGAACATAGAACAGTACAGCACGGGAACAGGCCATTCACAATGTCTGTGACAATCATGATATGATCAACTCTTATCTGCCAACACATAATCCATATCCCTCCATTCCCTGGTTCTGACCGTCTACCCTATTAATGCCTCTCATCATTTTATAAACTTCTGTCAGGTCTCCCCTGAGCCTTTGGCGTTTCAGAGAAACCAATGCAGGTCAGTCCAACCTCTCCTGATAGCTAAAACCCCCTAATCTGGGCACCATTTTGATAAACCTCTACTCTCTGCCCAAAGCCTCCACATCCTACCTGCGTTGGGGCAACCAGATTGCACGCAATACTCAAAACTGTGTCCGAACCAAAGTTGTATAAACGCATCATGACTTCCTGATTCTTATGCTCAATGTCCCAATCACTGAAGAAAAACATACCATATGCATTCTTTACAATTGTATCTAGTTGTTTTGCCATTTTTAGGGAGTAATGGACGTGGACCCCAAGATCCTTCCTTACATTAATGCTGTTAAGGATTTTGCAATTAATTGTATATTTCCTCCTCACATTCAACCACCCAAAGTGCAACACTTCACATTTGCTCGATCTGCCATTTCTCTGCCTATTTTTGCAGCTGATCTGTGTTATGCTGTATACTTTGACAGCCTTCCTCACCATCTGTGACCCCAGCAATCTTGGTGTCATCAGCAAATACATCTGTGCTTACACCCAAGTCATTTATGTATATCTTAAAAAACATAGGACCCAGCACAGGTCATTGTGGATCCCCAGTGATCACATACCTCCAGCCTGAATATTGTCCTTCCACCACAACGCTCTGTCGTCTATCAGTAAAACAGTTATGAATCTATATTGTTAATCCTGTGCATCTTAATCTCCTGGATCCACCTACCATGTGAAACTTCATAAAATGTTTTACTCAAATGCCTCTCCTTGTAGCTAATACCGTCCAATCCAGGCATCATTCCAGTAAACTATATCTGCACCCTTACAAAGCCTCCACATCCTTCCTGTAATGGGGTGACCAGAACGGTATGCAATACTCCAAATGTGGTCTAACCAAAGTCCTATAAAACTGCATCATGAGTTCCTGTCTCATCCACTCAACGCCCCAACCAATGAAACCAAGCACACTTAATGCCTTCATTACTACTCTATCTACATGTGTTGCCACTTTCAGGGAGTTATGGACTTGGATCCCAAGATCCCTCTGTACATCAATACTGCCTTTGGGTCATTCGCACACTGCCTTTTGCTGTGGAAAGTTGCAATATTTCCTGCTTTACAAAATCTCTACATTTCAGTGGTTAAAGTGAATGGAATGTTCTTGAGGCTTTATTTCCATTCTCTTCTTTCTCCGGCCATAGATCTGGTTCTCCTTGCTTCAAAGGCCCCATCTATATTATCCTTCAACTGTGTCATGCTCTTCAAATCCAGACCAATCTCACTCCAAATGAGGACTTCACAACTTCCATTCACCAATCACAGCAGCTACTAAATTACCGTGATCTCAGCACAACACTATGAAAGTGCACGAGGGCTTTGGAGAAGGTGCAGAAAATAAATACTGGAAAGGTACTGAAATTGAGTGATTACAGTTCAGTCAGTGATGACTTTGCTCCAGTCTCCCTCTAAGCCCAACACACATGTTTGATAACACACCCCAGCCCTCTCAATGCCACTCAAACATTGACACCACCGGTCTGAACCAACACACTGGCGCCATCTATTCTGATCAGGGAACCAGCTGTCAGACATTTGATCCCCTATCTACTTCAGTCAGATCATACAGCTCGACAAAAGAACAAAGTGGCGGGGAGGAGAGGGGGAGGGGGGGAGGCGGAAATGTGCCAATTTTTTGACGTGAGATTTCCAGAAGGAGGGATTAACTTTCTCCCAAAAACTAGAGGAAAGGAGGTGGGGAGTAAAGTTCTTTTCAAGAGAAACAGCACAGAAGCATGTCTGTTCACCCAACTTCACGCCAACTATCAAACACCACTTTTTTACACTAATCTTACCTTAATTTATTTTATTCTCTTCACATTCCAAAAACTTTCCCCTCCCCATTCTCATCTTCTACCGCTCACCTATATTCCAGGGCCAATTTAAAGTGGCCAATTAACCCGTGATCTCGAAGATAGACACAAAAAACTGGAGTAACTCAGTGGGATAGGTAGCATCTTTGGAGAGAAGGAATGCGTGACGTTTTGGCTGAAGAAGATTATCTATGGCTGAAGAAGAATTCCATAACAGATTTCAAGAACTCAACTTCAGCTCTGCAAGCATGCACTGCCTCCCCTTCCCTCTCCCATCCATGTCTTCTCACCCTCTACCTCGGATCAACCATCCAGAAATCCTGACCTTAATACATATATGTTCCAATCATCCACATCAAATAATTTCCAAATCAAGCCTACTTCCGCAGTGAAAACCATTCGGATTTTCACTGAAGATGGTGGTGTTAGTAGAACCACGACACCATGAAGCAACTGACCACAATGATTGAAAACATTCGACAATATGAACATGAGAAAATTTGGCGCAACATGATGCATGTATAAATTAGAAGAACGACTTCTGAGTTGCTGTAGTTCACCACCAAACAGACACATTACAAATGCAAGACGGGGCACATTCCATTCTCTGGGATGGTCATCTGTTAATAATCACCACTATACAGGGTTGCAGAGCACATTAACTTTTAGCTAGTCATTGTTTGAATTCTTATGCCTGGGATGAGAGAGTTATTTTTATAGTTGCAGCAACAGTTTAACATGAAGCACATGTCAACTGTCAGGAAAGGAAATACTGATACAAGTGTGCTAACCAAAGTATCAAAATATTTCCTGCTCCCACATTACAAAATGTTCTGCTTTCTATTTTTTTCTAAACTTTGGAAAGATAAACTACTGACATTGGTTGAAATAAAAAGTAGGAGGAATGCTTGAGCACAGGGGTATCAATCTTATCTGAATCAGTTCGACTGGCCCCAGAAGTGGTCCGAATAAGCCGACGACTTTCAGATGGAACCAAATTTGAGGATCAAAGGGACTAAAAACATTAAGTTTACACACAGGCTAATGAACAGTAAAAACTATGGATAACATTTATGAGCACCACAAACTAATTTCATTCCTCTCCAATAAGCTTTCATGTTTCACTCCTATTTCTCATCCTTGAAATGTTTCTGCTGTGGAAGCATGATTTTGTATTAACGACAATAGCCAGCTTAGCCACAGATTGTTAAATCCATCACCTTAGGTTTCATGTCAGAGCGTGGAAGTACTATCAGAGCCACACATGACCCTTTCAGCCACATGAATGGCACTCTCAAAATATCAATCTGGAAATAAAGACGATTTAAAACAGTAATCAAGCCACAGCTAAGAGTAACTGTGTACAGCTCTGCTCCCCACATCACAGGAAGGATGCAATAATATTGGAGGGAGATTTATGAATATGTTGTCATGGCTGGCGAATTAAAGTTATATAATGGACTCTTTCAGCTGGAATTGTTTTCTTTGGAACAAAACAGAAGGGAGATTTAATTAAGGTGTATAAAATTACAAGGGGACTAGACAGGGTTTTTGTAAACAGAAATAGCCCACCACTTAGCAAAGCACTTCATAACAAGATAATTTGAGTTTACATTAACTGTTAGAAAGATTAAAAAAGGGTAGTTGAAAAAAATAGATTTTTATCTAACCAGTGGATGGGTAGTTGGAGGTGGACAGAAATAATATCTGAAGGAGTTATGGAGAATCCCTCAACTCATTCAAGAAGCATTTAGATGAGTGCTTGATAAGCTGGGAATTCTAAGAACATGGGCCAAGAGCTGGGTACTGGGACTTATTTTGTCCATTTTCAGGCAGCACAGGAGCAAATCAGTAAAGAGTCTCCTTCCATGCAATGGGTTTCTATAAAATTACTTGAAAATCAGTAACTGAAAACATCAAATTCTGTGGTAATTTCTCTATCCATTCATTCCTTGATTCTGGCTCCTTAATGTCTTGGTCAAATGCTGCCTTGATAACAAGTGTAGTCACTCTAGAATTTAATCCTCAAATACGTGTTTCGAACAGGCAGCGATAAGGTAGGAAGCTGAGTGGCCCCAGTGAACATTGAACATTGGTGAGGAAGTTAACAAGTTGACTTTGATGAAACCTCATTGACCTGAAACATTAACTTTGGGTCCATCGATACAAATGCTCCCTCACCTGCCAAGTACTTTCAGAATTTATTGATATTTGCAGCAGTCACAATAACTTGCATCTTCATCATTGTACTGCTTGATAATACCATCAACCTCTTCAATTTCTCTTTGGATAATTATGAGATGCTGGACGGCTGAGTATATAATAGGTATGGTTGAGTTGACACAGTCCGTTCTGGAGCGCCATAGCCAAGATGCTATCAAGGATCATTGCCTTTAAATTTAATTAATGCCCTCAGCCATTTTTGACATTATGTAGAGTTGGCAAAAGTACAGCTCTTGTGATGGTGGGGATTTAAGGAGATAGCAATAGATATCTGCCAGATAGACACAAAATGCTCGAGTAACTCAGTGGGACAGGCAGCATCTCTGGAGCAAAGGAATGGGTGACGTTTCTGGTTGAGACCCTTTTGCAGACCCGAACGTCACCCATTCCTTCGCTCCAAAGATGCTGCCTGTCCCACTGAGTAACTCCAGCATTTTGAATGAATACGTTTATTGGCCAAGTATTCACATACAAGGAATTTGCCTTGGTGCTCCGCCTGCAAGTGGCAACATGACATACAATGACAGTTAGGAATGACACATAAAACATTATCGATTAAACATGTGAATTAAATAAAATACCAGAGCAAAAGGAGGCTACAGATTTTTGGTTATTGAGTAGAGCTACTACTCGTGGAAAAAAGCTGTTTTTATGTCTATTTTGTGTCTATCCGGTTTAAGCCAGCATCTGCAGTTCCTTCCTACACAAAGTTCTGCTACTCAGATTCTGATCTTTCTATAATCCATTATAACAAAATTGAGACATAAGAGACTGCAGATGCTGTAATATCTAGCAAAAAAACTAAGTGCTGGAGGAAGTCAGCGAGTCAGGCTGCAACTGTGGAGGGAATAAACAGGCAACATTTCTGGTCAGAACCTGAAACATTGTCTGTCTGAGACAAAACTGATTTCATTTTAGTCAACATTTTGGCATCTTTGGCTTTTAATCTCAGTCACTCCAGGCAGCAAGTCTCAGGCAAATGTGCCAGGTGCATAGAAGCTACTAAGCAAAGTTTCTTGGTCAATTATCTGAGTATATAATTTACACGTCAAATCAATCCCAACACAATAATAGGTCCACATTGAGAGTGGATCGAGTTGAAATTTCCACAAGAGTAATCGAAAGCTTCATTAATATTGAGCCTTGCAGAATCTCAAACTGTTCCATGATGCCTTACAGGTATTGCAGAATGTACAGAATGCTTCATATTCTGCTGAAGTCTGATGTATGATTCCAAAGATGATGGGGGCCTGAGAGAGTTAGAGAACACTGAACCACAAACAGTTCTTTCTGAAGATAACAATTCAGATTATGATTTTCATATTCCCTAACATAAAAGGAGGACATTTGGCTCAATTAAGTCTGTGCTGACACTCAGAGTAATCCAATCAATTCTATTTAATCGTTTATTTACCTGTAACCTATTCTCACACACCCCCTTGATTCTATCATCAGTCACTTACCTGGGGTAATATAAAGAACCAAATTAAACTAACAACCGCTAGATCTTTGGGATGTGGGAGCAAAAAGTAGCAATGGGGACAACCCCACACAGACACAGGGAAAATGGGCAAACTCCTTGCAGAAAACACTGGAGGTTCGGATTAAAGCTGAGTCTCTGAAACTGTGAGGCAGCAACTCTGACTGCATCAAATTTAAAATTTCTATGGACGGTATCTCAGAGGCATTCATGGGTTTGAAAGATGCTCAAACTTGCTTTGTTTATCCACTACCTGAAGTAACACTGTTTTCCCTGATGAGTGTAGTTTCTAATTTGGGATGTTCTGAACTGTTACCATTGGGTTTTGTGGAATGCTTTCCCCACCGGAGTCCAGATTTGTCCCCGACAACAACACTTTGTAAACCAACTATCACACGTTATTTGTTGAGGTCACACTGCATCTAACATCCATTAATACTAATCATCTGACTTAATTAGAATCACTCAAGGGTCAACGCTGTTTTTACAGTTTGCTCCTTTCTCAAGAACATACACATGTTCAAAAGCCACTATTCCATCAGCATGTGCTGCGTGCCACCATTTTCCTCAACTAACCCAGTACATGTGGCTCACCAAGTTGGAAGAGTGATGGAATAGTGGGAGAGTCTGGAACTAGAGGTCATAGCCTCAGAAATAAAGGATGTTCTTTTAGGAAGATGAGGAGAAATTTCTTTAGTCAGAGGGCCGTGAATCTGTGGAATTCTTTGCCACAGAAGGCTGTGAAAACCAAGTCAGTGGATATTTTTTAAGGCAAAGATAGATAGATTATTGATTAGTGTATGTATCAGAGGTTATAGGGAGAAGGCAGGAGAATTGGGTTAAGAGGGAGAGATAGATCAGCCATGATTGAATGGCAGAGTAGACTTATTGGGCCAAATGGCCCAATTCTACTCCTATCACTTATGACCTTATGAATCAACCCCCATGCACAATGACCATTCTAACGACGTACCACTGAATTTTCATGAGAAGCAGACATACGTTGCTTTTATTATTTGCTAGCAAGAGGTGCTGTAGATATTCCAGTACTGTTAGTGTCACCTCCTGACTGATTAATATAAAAGAGTAGAACCTATATGAAATATGTGACCTCTGTGAAGTGCAGTTCAAACAAGGCAATGGAGTTCTCAATAAATAATTACCCACCCAAACAAGGGATGACCTGGAATTATAATGGGTGATTTAATTCTACTCAGATTCATTGGGAGCTTGAATAACGGTTTGTGTGTGGCGTGTGGTTGCATAGTATAGAGTGAATGGTGGAGTAAGGAATATTAATTTTGGTGGGAACAGATTAACATTAATAGTGGGGCAGAAGTGAATAAAAATGGGGATTTAAAAGTACATAAAAAAGGGAGGAAATTGATTCCTGATAATCCTGTCCAATGTGATTGGCGGCGCCTAATTAGTTACTGCGGCAATGCATTAATTCAAAAAGCTGATCAATGAAGCAGTGTTCATGAGGTGATTAGAAAATAGTTTCTGTAGCTTGATTAACATGAAAAGCACTTTGTGAGGAGGGTAAATAAACGTTTACGTATGCTTAGACAGTACCTGCAAAACCAGGATAAAATATATTTTTTCATCTGCACAAAAGGAAAAGACAAAGGAGGGCAAGGCAATAGAAGCAGTTGATAGATGCAGCACATTCTTCGTTCTGAATGCTAAGTTTTGTTTACAAACAGAGGGACTAAGTTTAACATTCTTCACTGATACTTGCGCTGGTAATAAGATAAAACTGGTATCTTAACTTTCAACTATTCTAGGTGTTGTGCTGGCTGCAAGAAAAATAAAGTGTAATGGAAATACTCATAGCCAAAATGTATCTAAGCAATGCTCTTTCCTTGTACCCAAACCATTCTTCCCCTGTCTTGAAGTACTTGATGCTGATACAGAGAGCAATGCATGTAAAATGTTACATGGTTTTCCACTGGCATCTATCATCTTAAGTTACATTAAATATTGAACAACTAAAAATGTTTTGCAGATCTAAACTAGAACAAATTACTTTGGGAGCCAATAATAAATGTGATCAGACTTTTGACAGCAATATTGAAAATAGCTGCTGGTATTTAAATAAAATAATGGGATTCCTAAAGACTGACCTTGCAGAATTTATAATGAACGTTGAAATAATAGCACACTTCTCAAAATGACTGGAACATTTTATAGGAAATGCCTTGCGCAGATTTGATGAGGAACAGTACTGCAGTATGGTGGCTAAAGGAAAACAAATCTTAAACACCCACAGTAAGGAAAATAGAAATGTATTTCAAAAATCAGCTTGAGCTTTCTTTGATCATACTCTGGCACAGTTTCACAACAGCAGTGTTGAACCAGTAAGCTGAACCAAAATGAGCTCCTTTCCTTACTGCAATTCAGCTAACATGCACTTCTCTCTGTTTCTATATATTAAGAAGTGCTGACTCTTACACTGGTGTCAATGACATATTTGAATAATCTATACACACTGGATTCCATTTTGATCACTTTACTCCCTGCATGCATGTGTGAGAAAGGATTTAATGTGGAGGTTGAGATGACCAAGTGTTTACATGGGGCTTTATTTGGTGAAATATCTGCATCAAGTCATTGCTATCTTTATAAATCATGCTGCAAGAGGAGAATCAGACCAATTCCCGCCTGTTTTCAATATCTGGCCTGGGACACAAGATTGACTGGAAATTCAATGCTTGTTCGATAGCCTCCTTGTGTTTTAATGTAGGAGCCAAGTGGCAGGTATCCGAAGTGTAATGGTTGTAACAAATGATACTCTGAATTCTACATGCCATTGCTATTTCCATTAGTGTAACAGAATGGACATGAGGCGTTGAATGCCACTGTACTTAGCAGGCAATCTGCAGGCAGGATTTCCATATTTTTGTGGAATATTCTCTCCAAACTCTTTGCTATCAATGTATAAAAAATCATGTTTTTTTTCCCCACCATACATTAAAAGACAATGTGGGATTTGAATATTCAGTTGTTATTCTGGTTTGGCAGACATAACATATTTTCCCATCCCATGGTCTACTCTTCTTCAAAGCTGACCTGCTGGCATATAACCCCTGTAACTCACAAAACGTGGATGATGCAGACTATCTGCACTGCTATTACCACAAGGGGGTCAAACTTAAGCTGAATTTAATTTCCTACCATATATATTTAACGTGCATTCATTTAACCTGGATATTTGCAAGGGACAAAATCAAATGGAAAGTAATCGATGAGCAATACACACCAAGGGTGAATATGTTGGGTTCTGAGGAATCTTTGCCTGTTTGAAGAGACAAACTTCAAGCTGGGATTCAGGGAAACAATTGCAGAAGGTCCTGTTGCAGATGTTAAAATAAAGACTTTTTAAAAGGATATTGCAAAGTGCTTTACAGTTAAAGAAGTAGTTTGTGAATGATTTCTGTGTCAGACTTGCAGCTGCCTTAGTAAGCATTGTTAAAGCACAAATTAGCCAATGACCATTTCAATAATGTTGACTGGAGATAAATATTAGCTACAACACAGGAGAGAACTACTCTGCTCTTCTTTGATGAAATCTACATAATCACTTACGCCTACCTGAGATGACAAGAACAGAATGGTTTAACATTGCAGCTATAAATGGCTCCTCCAACAGCACAGCATTCACTTGGTATCACATTACATGTGGCGGAGAACTCACGCATTTGGAATAACCACAACCATCTGAGCCAACGTAAAAATGCGTTATTCCACCACAGCTATAAAATCAAAGTCAGTGAGAGATGAACACAAGCCCAGATGATAGTCACCAGAGGTTGGATGAAAAACCAGAGGAACACTTGGACTTAGATAAAGGCAAGGCACTGGACGCATTTGTAAACAAGAATGCATGTTCAATCTGAAGTACAAGGAGGGAAACTGGGACCTGATATCGCACAACAACCAGGCAAGGGAATCTGGATAAGGGTCAGTTTGCACAGTTTACAGTCCTACGTCACCAACTAGTGTCGAGAGACAACGGATTTGGGGATATCGGCTGCCTATTTACCATGCAGCTAAACAAGGTGGCGGACACCAGGTCATCAAACATTTGCTAGAATTGTTAAGCAATATGGTACGCCAGATATAGATTTGTTTGCGTCTATGTGTGTACGATGGAAAACAGGTGACAAGTACCAAGGAGACGATAAGTCTTGAAGTAAGGAACAAAAATGTGTCATTTGTAGAAGTAAAGCATCTGAAACAAACTGAAAGCAATATGATTAGAAAGAAGCTGAGGTTGACCCATACGAGGTATTTACCATAAAAGCATGACAAAAAAAGCTGGAGTAACTCAGCGGGACCGGCAGTATCTCTGGAGAGAAGGAATGGCTGACGTTTCAGGTCGAGACCCTCCTTCAGACTTCCTGTCCCGCTGAGTTACTCCAGCATTTTTTGTCTATCTTCAATTTAAACCATCATCTGCAGTTCTTTCCTACCATAAAAGCATGGCTTAAGCAGAATCTTAAAGTAGGAGAAAGGGTGTTTTAAAGTTTTGGGGTTAAACAACTTCATTAGTTATATGTTTAGCAATGCTGAAGATGATATAAACAGGAACTTTGTGGAGGAGGATTTATTTCTTTGATATTTCCTATGCACCTCCACCAATTCCATGTCAGCCTAATATAGAGTGGGGAGCTTCAGTAACCTTCTGTTATGGTATCAGTTCCTAGTTTGAAACATTGTGCATTATTAATGCACATTGTTACACTCCAGCACTTTCATCATTTATTTGATACCGGTGTTGGTGCCACACTAATTTGTGCAAAAAATAAGAGTAACAGTCATTTAAAAAAGAAAATATTCCCTACAACTTAAACAGAACTGGAAAGCAATGAAATTAATTCAAATTCTTAGTGGAATTATTCAACCATTTAAGTTTAAAGTTCATGCTAAAACTTTCATGCCGAAAAAATTGTAGTGCAGCTAATAAACACCTTCTGAGGTGCTTGCATGGTGTATCAACAACAATTTTGGCTGTGGGTCTATCAGTGGAAACTATTGCCCAAGGCCTTGGACATTACTGATGACCATGCAGATATTTGTGAAGAAACATGTGCCACCTGAGATGAGCTCAGTGGGAGAGCACCTGTAAACATACATCTGATCAGTCAGGGAGTGGGAAAGGGGTTCGCCATACACAATTACCTGATCAGGGGGATGGGGATCTAGGAGAGGGTCTGGGGAATCTATGGGCTGATGGCATGGGCAGTGAATGGTGGTGGAGGGACTTGAGGAATAAGAGATATTACGTGACATGCCTTGGTGGAAAAAACCCAGCACCATGAAGACCCAAGATAGATACAAAATGCTGGAGTAACTCAGTATTTTGTTATGTAAAAGAATATGTGTGTTATGATTGTGTTTAGAATTTGTTTGGTTGTTTTGTTGTTTGTCTTTTGCACAAAAGTCCGCGACCATTGCCACTTTCATTTCACTGCACATCTCGTATGTGTATGTGACAAATAAACTTGACTTGACTTGACTTGGGACAAGCAGCATCTCAGGAGAGATGGAATGGGTGTCATCATCCATTCCTTCTCTCCAACAATGCTGCCAGTTCTGTTGAGTTGCTCCAGCATTTTGTGTCTATCTTCAGTTTAAACCAGCATCTGCAGTTCCTTCCTACACCATGTAGACCCATGTGGATATATGACAGTTCAGGTCAGGACCATTCTTCAGATTGATTGCAGGGGGAAGTGGGAAAGAAAGCTGGAAAGGAGAAGGGGCTGGACAAAACACGGCCAGCAACAGATGAACTCAGGCACGGGCGTTCCCTGACAGGAAGTTTGGTGGACAAAGCCTGGAGATAGTAACAGGCGTCAGGCAAAAGGGATACATAGTTGTGAACTGTTGAAAGACTATTAGTGAAGGCGGGCGGTAGGGTGGAGATTTGGGGAGGGGGGGGGGAGAGGTAGAAGTTTGGTGGGCTAAGTGGGGGGGGGGGGGGGGGGGGAGGGAGTGTTAGTGGGAGAAAGGAGAGTGAGAAGATAGGTGTTTGTAGATATTACCTAAACAAATGTAGATGTTATCAGACAAACTATCCTTGTCTGGGAGGAGGGGGAGCAAGAGCAGAACTACGGGACAAAGAGAAGACACAGGTGAGGGATTCAGCTATGACAGCCAGGGTTCACTAAAAAATGAGGATGGAAAGCCTCATCTTGGGAGCAGATGCATCGTAGATGGAGGATTTGGGAATAGGGGATAGCCTATCTTAACTACGACAGACTTACTACATTTTCTACATATTACACCTTCTACACTGTCTATTATATTGTCTGCCATAAACCTACCGACTTTCACAGTTAACTGGACTACACTTCTTCCCATCCTGCTGCTTGCAAAGACACTATCCCCCTTTCTTACCCGCCTCCCCACGCGATCAGTCTGAATAATGGTCCTGACCTAAAACGTAAACTATCCATGGTCTCCAGAAATGCTGCCTGACCCGCTGAGTTACTCCAGCATTTTCTGTCTTTATTTGGTAAACCAGCATTTGCAAACCCTTGTTACTATACCATGAAAACGCAATTATATCAATAGTAACCAATGACATTGTGAATTCATTTTCACCAGAATGCTCCAAAAGGTACATTTTAAGGGAATAGTACAATTTAAATGCACATTGCACATTAAGAAAAGCCAGTCAAATTTCTGAATCAATGTGGAGCGACTTGAAGATGATCCTAATAGCATTTAATGCTGCAGCAGATGCATCTTTCGTTACATGGCACTGGAATAAATTGCACCCCTAGATCTAATTTTCACTTTGGAAGAATTTATTTGTTTTACTTTCGCATGCACTATATGTCTCTATATCTGAGGCTCTGTGCACAAATAGAAGCATTTATCTAATGCACTGATTTTACTACTGCCTTACAGGCACATTATATGTGACACAACATTGACCAGCACCGCTCAAATTTGATACCAGGTCCATTCCAACATGCCTAATCTCAATAGTGCTAGCACATGATAATTGAACTTCACACAAAATCATTACTACTATGAAGTTTCAGCCATTTTGAACCTTGACCTATATTGGACTGCAAAGTTATTTTGCTGGACCCCATTTGCATATAACCTGATGTCATTTCCTTGAGCTTAATACACAAGATTGCAATGGGAATAAAATTGAAAACCACAATTTCATTATGAGCTGTAACATTTCTGCATTGTGCAAGTATATTCCTGGGAGTTATGAATTAAAGAAGCCACCTTTAACTGTAATTAATATTAATAACGAAGAGCAATGTACCTCAAGGGACATGTACAGTGAGCATTAAAAACATCTAAGAGCTGTGAATATTAATTACTTATCCAGGTTTTCCCCCCATGCTCAACCCAAACATACAAAATGGATCTGAAAGTGACAGTTTAAACCATGTAGGTCCTTCATTTGTCAAATGAGCATCAGTGGAATATAGTCATTAACCTTGAACAATTAGGCAATTGTGAATTAATAAGAACGTCTGATGCAAACCCAGTGCGGGTCACGTACCATTACTGATGTTAATTCAACTCCCTTATGCCATTAACATCCCCCCAGCCAGTACCATGTTAAAGATCCCATCTTCATCGACTTTAAGCCATTTCACATATACACATATTCCTTCCAGCTATTCCTGTGTCAATGGTTTCATCTCTACTGATAATAATCCATTACACTTTCAAAGCTAGGACTAGACAATTCCTCCTCATTATTAACATAAACACCTCTGCTGTTAAATCTCTGATATTGTAAGGGTCTGTGGTTCCTTTAAAATCAGCATGCCATCATTTTAAAGGAAGATCAGAATTAATAGTAAGTTAGTGAGCTAGAACATTTTGGAGCAAGCCTGCTGGCAGGAATTCACAACGCCCCACCTGCGTCTACCTGCCGGCCTAATTCACTCCTCTCATGAGTCTGGCGTGAGCCCAACAATGAGTCCAACAATGGCAATGGGCAACATAGCCCATTTGCTACTCCGGATTCCCCATCCCTAGGCAAAGCTCGTGGAAAGGAACATTAACTATTGTCAAAGCTTTATTTAATATAACAATTTAAAAATATCTCTGACTCTGAAACATATAGGCACTATGAAGTAGGCAACCAAAATATGAAACATTGCATTAATTAAAGTACTCTCTTCCATTTGTAAACTGTAGGCCTAACATTCTCATTGAGGTTTTGAGGTTTACACTGCCGACGGATTAAAAATAAGATTCCACCGCATAATCCCATTATTTCTCCATTGTTGGAGCTGGATAGTTCCAGGGCTGCCGACATTGGGTGAGGGTTGGGAGTGAGAAATTGCGAGAGATTGCCCGAGGGAGCGCAGCGACCGCCCGAGGGAGGGCAGGGGGGGGGGGGGGGAGGGGGGGGGGGGGGGGGGGGCGGGGGGAGCTATACATCTAAAATCAGTACCTCTTTCCTGTTTTTCCCCATATCCCTTGATGTTGTTAGCCCCAAGAACTAAATCTAACTGTCTTGAAAACATCCAGTGAATGCCCCCAACATCGGGAACATTTTTCCTGCAGTTACAGCAAGTGAAAATCTAGCAGGCAAGCAGGATGCTTTCTCCAACCACCCCCATTTGAAGTCCACTATCTTCCACCGTTTCTACCCAGTGCTTGGAACTTACTTCCAGCAGCCACTGGTTGTCCTCCAGGATGAACTCTCTCTATCCTCTCAATCCCCCTCTATCTCTCCCCTTCATCTCTCTTTTCCCTCTCTCCCTCTCTCTCTCTTCTCACCCCTCTCTCTTCCCTGTCTCCCCCTCTCACTCTCTCCCCTTCCCTCTCTCTTCTCTCTCCCCCCTCTCTCTCACTTTCTCCCTCACTCTCCCCCTCCCTCTCCCTCTCCACACACTCTCTCCCCCCTCTCTCTCTGTTTCTCCTCTCAACTCTCTTCCCTCCCCCTCTCTCTCATCTCTCTCTCTCCCTCTCCTCCATATCTCCCTCCCACCTCACTCCCCCTTGCTCTCTCTCCTCTCTCTTTTTCTCCTCTGTCTCTATCTCCTCTTTCTCTTTGCCCCCCCCATCTCTCTCTTTCCCCCATTTCTCTCTTTCCCCCTCTCTCCCTCTCCCTTTTACCACCCCTCTCTCTCCATTCACCCCCCCCCCCCTTCTCTCTCTCTCTCCCTCCTGTCTCCCTGTCTCCTTTCCACCTCCCTTTGAGAGTCTGTCCCTTCGGCACAGAGACTCTCGCGGCAGCGGCGGTTCCGACGCCTCCGACGGCCCGGGACACTCGCACTGTCCGTAGTGCTCCATGGCCAAAGCTGCAGCGAGCGACTCGCTGGCCGCGCAAATACTCGTCAGCCCCGCAAACTCACCAGCCCCGGCTCCCTGCATCTGTATCCGCCCGCTGCTTCCATCCCTCCCTCAGCCCCGGCTCTCCAACACCCGCGGACCATGCAGTTTATCCGAGTTTTGAAATTTTTGTTGATCACAGAATTTCTCACCACAGAGCGTGAGAAATTTCTGATCAGCGTGAGGGCGTGAGAGTTTGCTTGAGGGCGTGATTCTCACGCTCAAAGCGTGAGAGTTGACAGCCCTGTAGTTCTTCCACACTTAGTCCCCCACATTTATCCACATGTCTGGACATCTCTCTCTTTGAATTGGTGAACACTGTAGTTCCCCATGCAACCACTAGCCACAACCAGCAAGATTCAGCTCATTGTTGGTATAATTTTTGTAACTGTTCAGATTTCTACAAAGCAGACCCTTTGAATGAAAACCACTTTAGTCTGGTATACAGTTCTTAATTTACAATCCAATATAATACTATCTTTAAATATGAATGGACCACAACTTGGAATTCATTAAAAAATGCCTTAACATGAACAAATGATGGATGGTAAGAGAACGTCATAGTTTACACTGGCATTTTTACAGCATCCAGATAAAGTCTTTCATGAATTATATCCTTCATTTTAAATGTGTGGACTGATCTGCAATTAGCGATCTATGTACAAATCTGAAGGATGACATGATCCTTTC
Source organism: Leucoraja erinaceus (assembly GCF_028641065.1). Lineage (NCBI taxonomy): Eukaryota > Metazoa > Chordata > Chondrichthyes > Rajiformes > Rajidae > Leucoraja > Leucoraja erinaceus. The sequence goes on from NC_073383.1 coordinate 40,099,493, forward strand.
CAGCAGCAGGAAGCCCAGACACAAATACAGTTCATATCTTCACTTCCACACTCTGCTAAGTAAACAAATCCACAGTTACAAAATAACCCCTAACCCTCTGAACAAACAGCAACGCTGCACAGTTATATTAATACTTATCCGCCCGCAAGCAACATCTGTGTAAATTCAACCTCATCTTACTCAACAGTAGCAGTGTAGAGTAACGTACAATATAACCTGTTAAAAGAAGTTAATAACGTCTTCAGTTTGCAAAGCTAATACATGATTACCATTCTAAGTGAGTTGGGCAGTAATTGAAGAATGAGGAATGAGGATGGTGGCGCAGCAGTAGAGTTGCTGCCTTACAGCGCTTTCCGTGCTAGAGACCCGGGTTCAATCCTGACTAGACATGCTTTCTGTATGGAGTTTGTACGTTCTTCCCTTGACCACCCGGGTTTTCTCTGAGATCTTCGATTTCCTCCCACACTCCAAAGACGGACAGGTTTGTAGGCTAATTGGCTTCCTATAAATATAAATTGCCCCTAGTGTGTGTAGGATAGTGTTAATATGCTGGGGATTGCTGGTCGGTGCAGACTCAGTGGGTCAACGGGCCTGTTTCCATGCTGTATCTGTAAAACTAAAACAAAAAAAAACTAAAAACAGAGAGAAAATAACTTTGTTAGGGAGGGAATGTCATAGATTCTCCTGGAGGCTTAGGGAGGGAGTTAAGAAAAATGAGATGAGGCAAAGTTAAAGGAAGGATTTGTGGGCCAGTTAGGGTAGGGAAGACGAATGGAGAACCATGCAACATGCTGGGAAAAATCGGATAAGTGTGGCTTGGCAATGAATGTGTTTGAATACGAAAGCAAAAATGTTGAATGTAGCACAGTGACACGAGGCCAGAGGAGCTCAGAATGATGCATTATTGAGGTTGCCAGTCAGATGGATGCACAGATTTGCAGAAAAACCATAGGAATTCCCTTTCATGTTCAGGCCAATATTTATCCCTCGAGCATTGTCACTTACCATTTTGCCATTTATTATACAATAGTTTGTAGCAGCTTGCTACTATTAAACACAGTGCTGGTTTCTATTTGTGTCAACGGTGACTAAACTTCTGAAAGTATTTTGGAAAATCCAGTGGTCACAAAGGCACTAAGTAATTGATAGTCTTTTCATTCTTTGGCCAATAAAAGCAAACTGACCTTGTTTTTTTGGAATAGGGACAGGTCATTCAGATGCCACATGACTTGTACCATTCTATGATGCTCTAAACAATGAGGATCCTTTGTGGAACTAATTCATAGTAAGTTATTTCAGCAATTCAATACATTGCACTTTAATAGCCAAGCGTTGAACTGTTTGGCCCCAAATTCCACAATTACCTCCCCAAATCGCTCCCATCCAATAAACTTCTCAATATCTAATTTGGTTATCAAATTACTTCTTTGTACACTTGTGATATTTCACACGTGGTTTGCTGTCATATTATTTGATAATGTTATGAAACTGCCTTCGGACATCTTGCTTTGTTAAAAGTACAGTAGAATGCAAACTGTTTTTAAATGTAACATCATGTTTTTTTTTTAAATTGGAGAATTAACCCTGGATTCATGCCTCTTCAAAATATTAGGGACTGATGGATTAAATATTCACTATGCTTAAGTAATACTCTCAAATATTAAGCTGCATTGCTTTTATGTTAAACGAGCAAATCTTTTTTAAAAGAGAGGAAATGCAATAGCATGTTAAACATTACAGGCATGTCTCTCTGCCATAATATTGGGCATTGAGCTATAAAAGAGAGTGATGCTCTGATTGTCATCTTCCAAGGTTCTGTGGATAGGAATCTAGCGAACGTGACTCCACTGTTAAGGCAGGAGAAAGAAAACAGGGAGCTGCCGACCTTTTAGCCTATCATAACTGGTAGAGAAAGCACTAGAATTAATAATAATGTAACAATAGAACACCTAGAAAAGAATAATAGGATTGAGTTTTATCAAAGGAAAATCATGCTTCACTAATTTACTGGTTCTGGTGTAGAATGGATAAATGGGAACCTGAAGATGTGGTGTATTTGGATTTTTGGAAGGAATTCGACTTAGTTCCACCCAGGAAGTTGTTTAACTTTCTTAGAACACATGAAATACACAGACAGAGATTGAGATTTGGTTTTCTAACAGAAAGCATAGAGTGTTACAAAATTTACAAAATTCTTAAGGGGTTGGGCAGGCTAGATGCAGAAAGATTATTCCTGATGTTGGGGAAGTCCAGAACTAGGGGGTCACAGTTTAAGGATAAGAGGGAAGTCTTTTCGGACCGAGATGAAAAAATCATTTTTTACACTGAGAGTGGCGAATCTGTGCAATTCTCTGCCACAGAAGGTAGTTGAGGCCAGTTCATTGGCTATATTTAAGAGGGAGTTAGATGTGGCCCTTGTGGCTAAAGGGATCAGGGGGTATGGAGAGAAGGCAGGGATGGGATACTGAGTTGGATGATCAGCCATGATCATATCGAATGGTGGTGCAGGCTCGAAGGGCCGAATGGCCTACTCCTGCACCTATTTTCTATGTTTCTACGTTTCTATGTGTTCTTAGTTTTTTTTTAAAGTGCTGGTGGAACTCAACTGGCTAAGTAGCATCTATGGAGGGAATGGGCGGATGGCACTTCAGACTGAAGAAGGATTCCAACCCATAATGCTTTCTGTCCATTTTCCTCCACAAATACTATATAAATAATTACAGCAGGATCTTGATCAGTTGGGCAATTGGGCTGAGGAATGGTTCATGGGGTTTAATGCAGATAAGTGTGAGATGTTGCATCTTGGGAAGTCAAACCAGGGCAGGACTTTCACAGTGAATGCCAGGGCCCTTGGTCATCTTGGTCAGCACGGGCAAGTTGGGCTGAAGGATCTGTTTCTGTGCTTAATGACTCTATGAAGAAAGATCCCAACCCAAAACTTCGCCAATCCATGTTCTTCAGAGTTGCTACCTGACCCACAAAGTTACGCCAACGCTGTTTTTTTTGGTAAACCAACATCTGTAGTTCCTTGTGTCTATATCGAGCAGTACAGCACAGGAACTGGCTATTCTGTCCACAATGTCCACCTCCTCTGCTGCAGGAGATTCACAACTCCCAATCCCTGCATATCCATGTGCCAATTAAAAACTTCTTAGACATCATAATTATATTCTTAAATTCTCTTATGTCTGTTTTTATGTAACTATTGTAAAATCACCTATCAAAACGGCATGTACTGTAATTGCACAATCTACGATACGATATAACTTTATTTATCCCAGGTGGGAAATTGATCTGCCAAGTCCTAAAAACACAAAATACACAAAACACATGAATGATTAAATTAAAGTGACGAATGGAGTGGAATCAGTCTCAGTCTACCCCTAGATAGAAGGGGGAGGTTGTAAAGTTTGATAGCCACTGGATTCTCCTGTGGCGTTCTGTTCTGCATCTTTGTTCTTCATGTGTTTCTTGGGCTATTCTGCTAAAGTTATTGAAACCCAGTGGAAATAAACCCTCAGTTCATTGCTATTCCTACTAGGTGCAGAAACGGCCATTTACATATATTGCCATTTAAGGCTTGTAAGAATTTAATTACTCTTAAATAAATACACTGAGTTTCAAAGAAGTGCAAAATGAAGAAGCCACAATCATCCTGGATTTGGCGCACGTATTTCTGGAGAGGTAATTTATTCCTTTACACCATTTTTTAAAGAAAATTAACATAAATATTAGTGTGTCACAAATGATAAGGAGGCTTGTGGGACGGTTGGCTTAGAATTTCTGTAACATCAAGGTGTAATTTATGCAATAGTATAGATTCTTTCAATAGTTACCAACTACTGCTAATATTTAAGATCAAACTGTTGTTAACTTTCATTCTCAGCATCCAAGAAGAGCTTTTATAGGTACAATGATAATGTGGATGCATATTAACTAATTGAACCAGAAAATTTGTGGATCAGTCCAGCATTATTGGTCAGTGGAAGGTCATGTCTGACTTTTAGGTAATTACCTAATTTATGGCACAGAAACAGATCACTTGGCCTATGCTAGTGTCAGTGCTTCACACCAATTTGCTTCTGTGTTAAAACAGCCAACTGGCAAAACACTGCAGTGTTGCTGATTTTTCTGGAAGTTAACCAGAATAAAAAGGCAGTGCCTCAGATGAGGAGGAAAATGAAGGGTAAAAATGCCTTTGCATATGTTGCAGACCTAGCTTTTTCCAGCCTTCCACTTCTGCCTCACACATTCTGTGCATGAATCACTGAGCTGATCGCATTTATTTGAAAATGTGGAATGGATGTGTATAAATACTCTCCACCATTGTATATTCACGGAGCGTACAACAGGACGAGGCATCATCCGTGCAGTGCTGTGGGTCATTTGTAAACAATGCTCAATACTGAGGCTGAGCAATGGGACACCATATTTTTCTTGTTGTTAATGTATATTTAGTAGATTTTTCTTGGCCATACGTCTTGGACGTACCTTTTAACTGGCGCATTTTTTTAAATATAAAGTTTTCCCTTATGCACAGAATGGGTCTCCTAAGTGAGGGCATATTTCACCATAAAATTCTTTAATTTAGAAATATGCCATTACTCGTATCATTCACAGGAATCTTTCATTTAACAAAAAAAATCCAGTACAAGCTATTTCAGAGTGCCTTGAATGTGTGCAATGTAATCACTTACTGAAGTTGGCTGCTATTGCATTTTTTTTACCAATTAAATAAAAGCTTCAATAAATAATGTGAAAGGTAATAAAGTCCAATAGCCTCTTCAGTCTCCGAGGATATAGATTCAATAGATTTTATTTCACTTTCATTCAACTCTGTGGGAAAAAGAAAGACATTTTTATTCCCCCAAGTAACCCACTCAACGAACAAAAGCAGAGGTTTCTCTTAACTCTCAACTAGCCAAAGAGTCATCCTTATAAAAGACAAAATCATTTCTAGTCTTGGGTAGAGGAAGCAACTTACATCTTCACCTTAACCCCTGGCCTTTTATGGACAAAAGATTACATTGTTTCTCAAATCAACCACACAAATGGATCAGAGAGCTAAAGGCTACGCCTGATAGAAACAGAGAGGGACAGAGGCAGAGAGAGACGGAAAGAGAAACAAAGTGAGAAACAAGGTGACAGAGACAACAGGATATCAGGATGGTCAGTATATTAATACTAGAATTAGTATTACATAAATCATTGCGACACTTCCATAACGTAACAAGACACATGCTAACTTTCTTCTAGTTCAGCACGGGATGTTGGCATCACAAGAAGGCCAGTATTTAACGGCTGATTCCTAATTTTCCTTGAGAAGGTGATGGTGAGAATGGGCAGATTGCATGGTGAAGGTAGACACAAAAAGCTGGAGTAACTCAGCAGGACAGGCAGCATCTCTGGTTAGAAGAAATCAGTCTGAAGAAGGGTCTTGACCCGAAACATCACCCATTCCTTCTATGCAGAGATGCTGCCTGACCCGCTGAGTTACTTGAGCATTTTGTGTCTATCTTCGGTATTCTTGTGAGAGCTATTTTGATTAATCCAAGAATTTAGAACTCAGCATTCGATGGAAGTTGTTTGTGAAAACCAACTGAGCATCTGAGAGAAGGCTTTATGTTTATGGCACTGCACCATGGGATCATAGTTCAAGAATGACAAAGAATTCTGAAAGTGGTGGACATTGCCCAGTCCATTACGTCCTGATCCCCACACCATCGAAGGGATCTCCAGGAAACACATTCAAGAAGGCAGTTAATGTAACTAAGGACCCTAATCACCCGAGCCACCCTCTCATCCTGCTGCTACCATCAGGAACCTTAGAATCGTTAATCCCAGTTTCAATAACAGCTTCTTCCCAACAACCATCAAACTCTTGCATAGTCCTAATCATAACCCGATCTCAGAACTAAACTATTATGGATTTTGCACAACAAAGGTTGCACGGCGTAGCTTAGTATGCACTATTATGGTCTGGTTTAGCTAGAATATCTGATAATTTATTGCATATTTATTCAAAGGTTCAAAGGTCAATTTATTATCATATGTACCAATGAATCTTTGTGCTGTGAAACTCGAGTTACCATACAGCCATAGTAAAGCAACGTCACACAACTACATCAAAGTTATATTTGGTATATTGTTGCGTTTAAGGTGGCAATAAAGCTTCAGCATGTAAATATTTCATTGTGCCGGACCCAGTGCATATGGCAATTCTTGACTTGAATAACTATTTGATTGTCCCCTTACAGAATCCACTGCATTTTTATTCCTAGTCGTGCTACTTGAAGGAACATGAGAATGAGAAATGATACAAATTTCTTCTTGCTCACCAACAAGTGCTGTGAGGCAACAATTAGTGCTCATGGCTCCTGCATTCGATCCAGACCTCAGGGGCTGTCTGTGAGGAGTTTGCACACACTCTCTGTGACCGCGTGGATTTCCTTTGGACGTTGTTATTTCCTCCCACATCGCAAAGATGCGCAGGTTGCTAGGTTTAATTGGCTGTTGTGAATTAATGGAATATAAGCATGGAGGAATGAGAACCGATAGGATTGCTCCACTCAGAGCCAGCATCAAGCGCATGCTCCAAATGACCTATTTCTGTGCCAAGTAGGAAAGAGAAGCATAAGACAGAGATCATCTCTCTGAACTTTTGGTTGTATTTTTTTTGTTGAAGGTGATGGAAAGTGTTTCCAAAACTAGGAAAAACGATTATGCTCAGGGGGAGTCTGTTTCCATCAGTCCCTGAACATCATTGCAGGGATCCTCAGGAGAACATCCACCGTCTGCTCCGCTATTCCATTAATTAAATCCACTCCATTTAACAATCAAGTGAGGGGTTGTTATCTAATTATTCCACAGTGTTTAGATCCATTCATAACACATTGGTTAAAGAAACCGCCAGGTATCAACCTATAGCAGGACTGATTACTGTCCAGACTTGCTAATAATGGGGAAGCAAACTTTCAGCCACATTAAGCACTAATGACCATCTCAAACAACAGAAAAACAATGGCAATTGTCCATGATTTTCACTGTTCTTGCATTGCAGGGTCTGCCAGTATCAAAATGTTTGGGAGTTCACTTCTGCTTGGAAATAAACTCGACCAACCACATCCTTGGAACAAAATAAGGACAGAGAATGGTACATTCAACATATGGTTCACCCCCACATCTCATACATGCTCCACAATCTATAATTCACAAAGTAAGGGAACATTGGAACATTAATTTTTCTGCTATGTAAACAGTCGCATCAATATTATTATTATTATTACTGTTAATATCATTTTTTACCAGTATGGGCGGCACAGTGGCACAGTGGTAAAGTTTCTACCTTACAGCGCTTACAGTGCCAGAGACTATAGGTACTGCCTTAATGGAGTTTGTACATTCTCCCCGTGACCGCGTGGGTTTTCTTAGAGATCTACGGTTTCTTCCCACACTCCAAAGACATACAGGTTTGTATGTTAATTGCTTGCTATAAATGTAAATTGTCCCTAGTGTGTGTAAGGTAGTGTTAGTGTGCGGAGATCATTGGTCAGCGCAAACCCAGTGGTCCGAAGGGCCCGTTTCCGCGATGTATCTCTAAATTAATTAAATTAAACTGAAGTTTGGCAACATCCATGATATTCCTCACATTACTCTGTATCTCAATTTCAACACAGTTATTTACTTTTGTTTGGATTAGAATCCATGAAATTCCGACACAACACAATGGTAGGAGAAATGCTATCACAGTAACAGCACTAGTTCAAGATCTAATATCACTATTCCAGCCTATGTAGGAATGGACAATAAATCTGGTTTGGCATAATTCTGCTGTCTACCAAAAAATATTTTTAGATGCAGCTTCATTCATTTCCTAGTACATCAAAACAGAAATTGGTGATAATTGTGAAATTTACAATCACATGGACCTTACCTTGCAGAAAAATGTTAAACCAACATTTATGTTTCTTATTAGGATACTCACGCCTCACTTTACTTGAGTATAATGCTCTATTTCTTTCTTCCTGTGTCCAAATAGCTTTCTCCTAATTACATCTTGGTTATTCACAATCATACATGCAGCAAAGGATATAATGAAAACCTAAACTGTACTTTGGTTGTTTCATTAATAACATTTAATTTCAAATTTGTCAGATAAATTCATAAAATATGTGACTGGTCATGCTGGAATTTGGAGCAAAAAGTGAACTGCTGGAAAGCTCAGTCGGTCCAGATGAAGGGTCTCGATCCAAAGCACCGACTGTCTATTTCTCTCCGCAGATACTGCCTGATTTGGTGAGTTCTCCAGCAGCATTTTTATGCTCATAAAAAATAAACATTTGATCACATGAAGCTGACCTCAGAGGACAATCCTGGATTTGAGATGGTAACAAATCAAATTCATGGTCAAGGTATATCAAGTTTTTTTAAAAATCATTAATAATTCTTAGAAATGTTATATATCATGTAGTAATAAATCTTGACACCTGGATGAAAAATGTTCTTGGCAGCTTTTTATCTAACCTAGAATAATTCTACTGCTTTTGCTTATTTTAAAAGCTTCTACTGACATTTCAGAAACAAAGAAGTCTCAAATATCAATCCATCAGTAGCTGCATATTAAGAGAATACCACTGGGAGACTTGCATAAGGTTGGGTACCACGATTACTCATAACCAGTGAAGGCCAACAAAAAGTGAATTCAGTTGCAATTGAAAGCTGTGCTTTTTGATTTTAAACTGTTTGATTCATTGAAACCAGAACTGAACCCATGTATTCTAATGAAAAAAAACTCATGCAAAATCTAGGTTAATGAGATGGTGCTTCAAATTATTATGAGTGGATTTGTTAGGATTTAGGATGAAGAATGCTTCCAGCAGAAGGAAGTTCAGTATTCTTTCTTGAGTTGAGGAGATTAATTCTGCAATGTCATGGACAGGCTGTACTGTGTGACAGAACTGAAAATGTATTTAAGAATTCTATCAAGGTTCCCTAATCCACAAACAAGGCACTGAGAGGATTCAGTCCACTAAGGATGAAACAAATTCAATTGCAGTCAATTTTGTATTCTATGCCTCAGATGGCACAGTGGTGCAGCAATTGAGTTGCAGCATTACAGCAGTTTCAATGCTGACTACCGGTGCTGTCTGTACAGAGTTTGTACGTTCTCCGTGATCGCATGGGTTTTCTCGGGGTGCTCTGATTTCCTCCCACATTCCAAATACGTGCAGGTTTGTAGGTTAATTGGCTTAGGTAAATTACCCTTAGTGTGTAGGATAGAAACTAGTGTATGGGTGATCGCCAGGCGGTGTGGACTTGGTGGGCCGAAAGGCCTGTTTCCATGCTGTATCTTTAAACTAACCTAACATTAACTAAAATGTGAAATGAAATATCCTGTACCCACATGTTCACCCATCCAGAAACTGCAACAGAAAGGTTTCATCAGTGCTGAGCATCTTATTCAGTCAACCTTTTGGACCCAATAATTAACCATCTATGGACTCCGGGAAAGTGAGCAAGCATATTGTTTTTGCAGTAATCACTTGAGCAGCTGCCATGTTCAATTAATTCAATATGCTGGTATCAAAGCATATAAAAGATTACAAAATAATGCTAAACTATTATTGGCTACATCTCAGTTGGAATATTTGGTTCAGGTCTGGACACTGCGTAGGAGAAAAGGCCCTGAAAAGGGCAAGTAGGGTATTTCTCTATATTCTGTGGAGAATTGAGAGAAGCGGATTGTTAAAGAAGGTTAATAGAGGTATTCAAAGTAAGAGACAATTTAATCAGAAAAAAGAACCTGATGAAATAGTAAAGGCACTTGCTATTCTGTTCGTGCCTGAAGCAGATAGAACTGTAGCTCTCAACAGGGGATTTGATAAAAGTGTGCAGATCTGTGGAGTAAAATATGGAATTGACAGAAGATAGATACAAAATGCTGGAGTAACTTAGCAGGTCAAGCAGCATCTCTAGAGACCATAGATAGATAATGTTTTGGGTCGGAACCCTTCTTCAGACAGATCAGCCTAAAGAAGGGTCCCGACCCGAACCATCACCTGTCTATTTTCTCCAGAGATGCTGCCTGACCCACTGAGTTACTCCAGCGTTGTGTATCTATCTTTTGAATAAACCCAGCATTTTCAGTTCCTTTTTATTACATGGAATTGACAGATTTGTCTTTCAAAGGGACAGCACAGATATGATAGGCTGAATGGTGTCTCATCATAAAATATTGAACAAGGAAAAAACACAGGTTCAGAGACGACAGGATGCATAATAAAAGTGGGGGGTGGGGTGGGGGAGAGAAATAGCTAAATTGGGTAATTCTAGAAAACATATGGGAATGCAGGATTGGAATTAAACTGGGTTGCAGTGAAGATAGCCTGTTAATTTATAAAGTGCATGTATTAGCTGGGGAGTCCAACATTAAGAGTGCTTATCTTATCTTTAGTTAGAGGCAAATTGCAGCTTTTAATGTGAAGGTGCATTGCGGCTTTGGGAACTGGTGGAAGTCCTTTGAAAGTGAACCACTGCTGTGATAAAGGGATACCAACAAAATGTACTATGCTTAAATTTCCAGAAAGCATGCCACATCAAAGCTATTGCAGAAAGTAAAAGATCATTGTTGGGGAAGTAACATATTGAACTGGATCGAAGATTTAGACACAAGGGACTGCAGATGCTGGTTTTTAAGAAAAGGAGTGGTGTCGGAGTAACGAAGTGTCAGAGTAACTCAGCAGGTCAGGCAGCAAATCTGAAGGACATGAATAGGCGAAGTTTCCGGTTAGGATCTTTCTTCAGATAATTGTAGTAGGAGGGAGAAAGCTGGAAGAGAGATGGGGAAAGAGCAAAGCTAGACCAGTAATAGATGGAGAAACAAAGAACTGCTGGAGACAAGGAAAGACCAGGACTAATCAGGGACATCCACAAATGACCTCAGGCAGGCCCAATGTTGGCTAGGAAAGATGTGATCTCAAGAGCGAAACAATGTGGAGAACTGTGGAACTTGGAAAATGATTAGGGTGGAGGAAGAGGGAAAGGGGGAGAGGGAGTGGGGAAGGGGAGTGAAAGGAAAAGTTATTTAAAATTAGAGAATTCAATGTCCATACCACTGTGTTGCAAGCTACTCAAATTAAATATGCTGTTCCTCCAATTTGCGAGTGGCCTCACTCTGGTAATGGGGGAGACCCAGGACAGAAAGGACCATGAGGGAATAGGAAGGGGAGTTGAAGATTTCCTGAGCTATACTATTTAATATGGAAGCGATGCATGACATTTTTTATGAACTTACATGGGTCATGATGAACAAGTTTAATTTATAAATGGCACTAACCTCATTCACTGCACCCTTATTATTCACTGCAAACCCATCATCACATTCTGTGTCAATCAGCATTCAACACTTCTGTTCATGTGCTTTAGCTTACACCAATATGTTACACAAGTGCTACACACTTAGTACAGTTGGAAATCCTGCACCCACATTTGGAAACACTGGCAACTATTCAACCAGAATAGTTATAACACCAAAATGCATCAGGTGTGCACCCATTCTCACACCTAATGAACTGCAGAAGAAGGCAGCACATAACAGGAAACAGGTGGAAAAGATCCAGGAGAACATGCATGGCTGCAGGTCTTAATTTGCCTGTAGAGACAGCAAGACAATGCACAGTAAGACGGAATATTACTGAGGCCATCACCCCAAAGGGAGCAAAAGGATTCAATGGTGACGGTTTCTGCATAACTTTGATGCTTCAACCATAACCTCACTCCTTGTAAAACATCCAAAGTTTCATCACATAGGAAAATTCCAAAAGAGAAGGGCAGGAGATATAATCCAGCAATTTACTTACAAACTGTCCCTGTAAATGATGCTGGAGGTGGAGGAGGGTTGGGTGGAGTGGGGGAGAGGAACTGATGTTATGTTTTGTGGTTATGAATTCCAAATAAAATAAAAAGAGCAGAGACAGACTTTATGTCATGTTTCACTTTTTTAATGGCTTTCAAATTGCTTCTGCTGTGCAGTGCACTGCTCCTGCACTCCAGTCACACGACGGCAGTATGGGTGCCAGTTGTGTGTCCTCATATGGCATGTCACAACACGTGGTTTCAAAATATGGGATCACTGTATCCCCATTTCTTTAATAAAATTAAATTTCCTTTATAATAATCTGTGTACAATTTTTAAAAATTAAGTATAAACTGTTATTTTCACTATTACGATTGTAAAAAAAAAACTTGTGAAATGATTGCTTTTATACTAAATAGGCTTTCTTGATCAGATTAATCTTGATGTGAGTCTTTGTTCATCCAGTTCTGTTTATCCTAACTCTGTCTTTATTCAAAATCTGCAGCACGGTATCTGTCTGGTGGTTTTATGGCCTTTCTACTTCTCGTAAATCTGGTAATTAAGCCAGCTGTGTTCTTTGTCTTTTTTAACTCTTGTGTCTTGACATCTGATGGCATCACACATTCTGGCAATGAATGTGGTGTGCTCCATGAGGTGCATGTAGTTGCAATTGTTGTCGTTGTCGCTGGGGAAATTCTCTGGTCCACCGGGTCAAGTGTTGGCCACATATGTCCCTGTTCCTTTTAACTTGCTCCCCAGTCTCCATCTCAACCATGCATGACCTGGAAGTCTCCATTTTTTCGACAATTTTTATAGGTGCCCATGTTTTCAGGACTGGATCCTGGGCATGAAAATGCTGTCTTCTCAGCAATTCTGACCAATGTTTTGGCAAGTCTGCTGAAGTACTGGCCTCCTTCAGTTAGAGCATCAGTCAGGCATTGTCGTATGTTCTCCTGGTCTTGTACAGGATGTATTTTGCTTGGCAGGGTGAGTTTTGTACTTTCTACCATTCAGTAGCTCTGCTGGTGATCCCATGTCAGCTTTCAAAGGTGTTGCTTTGAATGACAACAAGGCAGGTTTGGAGTCTTCCTTTGTCTCTCGACACTCGATCTTCTTTATTGTCTGCTCCTGTCTCTCTATGAAACAATGTCCCCTTGGATACTGTGGGGATAAGGTGGTGATGATGTATCCATGGTCTTCTGCCCACTCCTTGAACTCTGAAGGTGTACTGTGTTCCATTATCACAAATCACATTTTGAGGTGTCCCTTGCTCAGCAAACACGATCTGCACTGTTGTAGCGATTGTTGATGCCCTCGGTCATTCATCTTTCTGATGAATGGGAACTTTGAGTAGTAACAGGCTCAATCAAGTACCATTCTTGATTGTAGGTGAACAAATCCATACCCAAGGTGTGCTACGGCCTTGGTGGCATCTCATATTATGCCTTCTGTCTGTTGTGTGTTTCTGTATTTCTGGCAGATACCACATTCAGACACTGAGGTGTCTTCTTCTGTTTTCCTGCCTGTAAGAGCCCTTTGCCTGTTTGTCGCTTCATGCTATGTCAATGGCACTTTGGAGGGTCAATTTCTAATCCCTTCTGATGAGAGACTTCTGGACATCTTTGTGGATTGTCCGCTCCATGAATTGGTCAAACATCCTGTCATTCACCTCTCACTGAGCTTACATTTCAAGGCAACTTCTTCAGCTTTGTGAGATTCATCATTAGTTTGAGGATGCCCTCAAAAAGTGTACCAATAATGGGTCTGTGGTTCGAGGTATTGTTCAAACTTATCTATTTTGTCTTCCCTCTTTCCTCCTCTTGCTCAAATATCCAACTGTTGTACAACCCTAGTCCCTTCTCTCCTGTCTAGAGAAGCAGGTAACTTGCTTTCTCACTTCCACTAGCATCCTTTAGCACACAGGTGACCATAAGGCCACGTTTCTGTCTATATCTGGAGATGGCATCCACTATATCAGCGGCTTCCCAATCCATTAGAGTTGCTAGCACGGGCGTATTCATCACAGCCATGTCTTTGCCCTGCTCTTCTAAGTGTACGTGACTGGAAAAATCTGATTCAATCGGTTAGATAAATATAAATCTACAGTGTGTTTACTTGCTTGTTTTCACCGGCATATAGCAACGGAAAAAGTCAGTCTTTTGTAGAACATTTGAGACTTTGCTTGCTGGTTAAAACATGTTCAACACTTGTGGTAATCGTAAGAATTGTAACTGCTGTCACCATATTATGTTTTGTGGTTATGAATTCCAAATAAAATAAAAAGAACAGAGACAGCACATTGTGGCGGGTTTCACTTTTTAATAGCTTTCAAATTGCTTCTGCGCTGCAGTGCACTGTTCCTGCTCTCCGGTCACATGAAGACAGTATGGGCCAGTTGTGTATCCTTAGATGATGTGTCACAATATGTGGTTGTAAAATATGAGAATACAAGAGGAGTTGAATCCTTTGGTCTGGTTATTTACATGTTTTGTTACATAGGTTTATTATGGAGTGTTTTAATGGAATGTAGAATTCAAAAGTTGCAATCACGTGTCAGATAAACTTTGTCCACCTACTGATACCAAGATTCCACTGTTCTGCATTTTGCTTGGGGTGGCTTAGCCCAGTGCCTTTACCAAATGCCATCATATGTCCATTGTATTACAAGTGCGCAAACAGACCCCTAAAATATAGGCCTTATAGCAGGGGTCGGCAACCTTGTTCTGCATAGGACCCGGGAAGCATGTCCACCTTGTTTTTAGCATCTGGATGGCAGTACAGTAACCATATCACATCACGTATACACATTATGTTGTACCACCGCTTTAAAAAAGGAAATAAAAGAAGTAAGAAAGTAATCAAATCGTGAACATGTTTCCCTTAGGGAAGGAATTAGGGAACAGAAGGTGGAAAGGAAAAAAATGCTCTATTGTAACACAAAACTCCGCCAAAAAGGATATACCTACCGGGTACCAGATCCTGGTACCCAACATCTATTGGAGCTTATGATAGTTCCGAATAGGTGGAAGTGATCTGCTTGCCTGCTCGATCATCTCTTCAAGTGTAGTGTTTCGAAATGTTTGAAATCCACATTTTTATTGGGTATTGGAGAGAGGTTAGAAGTGCGCTCTACAGGCGGATGATTTCGGGTTATGGGCTGCACACCGGGGGCTATAGGTTGCCGACCCCTGCCTAATGGTCTGCTGGCGAGCCGTGGCCATATCCCTGGCTCTCCCGTTGCAGAAAGGTAGAGTTGCTGCCTTACAGCATTTGCAGTGCCAGAAACCTGGGTTCGACTCCTGTCTACGGGTGCTGTCTGACTCGTGACCAGTGGGTTTCTCTGAGATCTTCTGTACAGTCTGTAGGTTAATTGGCTCGAAGTATAAATTGTCCCCAGTTGTTAGGGTAGTGTTATGTGTGTGGATCTCTGATCTGTATGCTAAACAAAACTAATTTCAACTGTACCCGCCCAAAGTTGCCGGCCTGGCCCCTGCCCACTGGGAATAAGAGAGGACAATGTGGGAGACGGCGGTGGACACACACACACACACACACACACACACACACCACACACACACACACCGTGTAAGGATGACGATGCACAGAATGGAAACAACAACTTCACAGCTGCAGCTGGAACAAAATGGCACCAAAATGACGATTGCATATAGCTTAAGAATGAACTGCAGATGCTGGAAAAATCGAAGGTAGACAAAAATGGTGGAGAAACTCAGCGGGTGAGGCAGCATCTATGGAGCGATGGAATAGGTGACGTTTCTGGTCGATACCCTTCTTTTTATTTTCTACCTTGAAGGGGGAGAGGTTAGAGTGCGCTCTACAGATGCTGCCACACCCGCTGAGTTTCTCCAGCATTTTTGTCTACTCCTGCGTATAGACTCAGTGGGCTGTTCTGTACAGTCTGTATTAACTGGAAGATGGTTCTTATTTATGCTGATCTGTATGCAACAACCGTATTTCACTGTACCAAATGGGCCTGGCCCACTGAGGCGTCACACACACACACACACACACACACACACACACACACACACACACACACACACACACACACACACACACACACACACACACACACACACACACACACACACACACACACACACACACACACACACACACACACACACACACACACACACACACACACACACTTCACCACACACACACACACACACACACTTTGCTTCCTTCACCAGCAAGCGGGGGACAAGGAAAGCCAGAGATACACGGCTGTGAAGCTTGGCGGACATTATCATTAACGGTCGGTTATCCTTGTTTCTGAAAACTACTGCTTACCTTTTTTTTCCCCAATGAGCAAATGAAATTCACCGGTCAGCACCGGCTACAACCTACGAGAACCTCCGACCTCCTGGCAACCCATTAGGATCTCCTGGTGACCCACCTACGGTACGAGAATTCTCGCTACTCTCCATGACGGCTTAATTCTAGTCGCCGCTAATTTTTTTAACATGTTGAAAAATTCACAGCGATCATACTGAGGCCGTGACTAGTTCCCAGAATGCGGGAACTCATCACGACCATGAAGGCGACTCCCCAGCAACCACCCGCGAAGATGTGGTGACTGCATAGTCTCCTACAGTCGCCTAAAAAGTCGCCTAAGTGGGACAGGCCCATTAGTTCACATAATAATAAAGAAACCATTGAACCATTCTGTGGCAGACTTAGCTGAAAACAGAGTTGGTAACTCACTATGAGCTTCTGTGTCAGGACATCTGACAACATACATGTAGATAGACACTACAATTTAGAATTTATTAAGAGTTAAATTAATTCCACACTTGAAAGCTCTTTGCACAAGAGACACAAGGTCTGTAACTCCTGATTCTGAAGGCTAATCTGTAACTGACCTTGTTGATCGTGAAAAATTGTTAACGACCCCTGGATAATACTTGCCAATCCCCTATTATCACCTCACTGTTGTTGACAGTATTTCCTTGAATCCTGCCCTGATCCAATATGCTGCCCTTCAATACTCTTTTTATCTCTTTTTTTTGTCACGATACTCCTCTAAATCTGTCCCTTTAACCAAGGTTTTATTTTCCTATTGTAAAATTTATTTATGTTCCTCTATGTCAAACTTTGTTTAATAATTCTCCTATGAATCTCTTTGGGATGTTATACAATGTCACAATTGTGACTTGAATGAAAGCTACTGTTAAATGAAACATAAAGGCACCGCTAAAAATAACTTGTATTCCAACTACCGTATTTCCTGGCAATGAAGACGCACCTGCATCGAAGACGCACCCCCAATTTAAGCTGCTAAATTTTGAAAAAAGGATGGCGGGACAGGATCAAGGGTTTGGTTTAGTTGGCAACATCGCCTGTGTGCCCCGGGACTGGCTGCAGTTCCCAGATCGCCTGCCCCAGGACTGGCTGTAGCGCCCAGCTCGCCTGCCCCGGGGCTAGTAGAGAGGGAGAGGGAGAGAGAGAGTGAGAGAGCCTGGGATGGAGCAGCCAGCCTTCCGCCCAGTAGCTACCCGCCAACCACCACATCCACCGGTTGCGCCTGTGCCGAAGGACACATTGGCTGGCCGGCCGGCAGAAGGCGCTGGGGTGGGGGCCGGTTCCACTACCCGGTCCCGCTCGCAGCCACCCGAGCTACTTCCCTCCGTAGCCACAATGCAGTGGCTCTGCACCCAGAGCACCACGGCAGCGGTGAGTGAGTGAGTTGCTGGCATGTTCCCCGACCCCCTCCTTCTCAACTCTCAACGCTTCTGCCCGTGCTGACCAAGGCCAGACTCCCCACACGCTGTGAAGGGAACTCTCCCCCCCCCCCCCCCCCCCCCCCCCCACCTTACAGTCCGCACTTATTACAGCCAGCAATGAGGGATAGACTTGGCTATCCCTCAGTACAGCAACATCGTCCTTGAGGGATGGGCAAGATAGCTGTACTGAGGGATAGCCAAGTCTTTCTTTCTTGGCTAACAAACTAACCTTCGGCCTCCAAGACGCAGGTAAATTTTTGTGCCTTATTTTTGGGTAGAAAATAGCGTCTTCATTGCCGGGAAATACGGTAGTTGTTTTGTATGGAACTACAACCATGTTCTTGGCATTTGTGACAGCTCACCCCCTCCTTGTACTTGAAAATGATATTAATATCTACTTTTGCAATAACTAGTTAGTTATTTTCTTCAATTACAAAATGGCTGTAAATTCAGGCAGTCCATGCAAACAATTAAGGGCTTTTAGAGTGCAATTATTTGTGACAAAAAAGCACTTAAATGTTAATTCCCTGACCATTTGTGTGATTATGTTTGTATAGATGATTAAATATTAGAAAGATTTGTTGGGTGCCATGGATGTTAGTGGTTTGTAATTTATAGGACAGCATGTCTCGGTTTTTTTTATCGTAGTTCCTACAAGACTCCATTCCTAGATCAGACGATCCTGTTTTTTTTTCAGAGGAGAGACACTTAAAGTGAAGTAGATAGATTTATAGCAATGAAGAACCTGTCTCTTAATCAGTAGGATACAGGTTTAATTTTAACTTCAACTAGACTAAGTGGGATCCATTAAGTCCCAGTCTCACGGGAGGCCTGGTCCCCCAATGCCACCCATTCCACAATGCAATATTCCACCACTCACCCATTCCCCCAACGCAACCCGTTCCCCCCCAACGCAATATTCCTCCACTCACCCATAGCTCCTAACTGCGCAGACGCGGCTCATTTCCCCTCATCCCCCCCAGCACCCCTTCCCCCTCCCCTTCATGTGTGGGTTGTGTGGGGGAGGGGGGGATTGTGCGGGCGGGGGGGTTGTGTGGGTGGGTGGGTGTGTACGGGGGGTGTGGGTGTGTGTGGGCGCGGGGGTGTGTGGGATGGGGCAGGGGGGGGGGGAAGGGGTGGGGGTGGGAGGGGGGTTGTGTGGGGGGAGAGGGGTGTGTGGGTAGGAGGGGAGTGAGCTCGGAGAAGACAGGGGGAAGAGCCATGGGGAGAGGGGGGCATCACGGGGGGGGGGGGAGGAGCCATTGAGGGGGACCAGAGGAGTAGTGGCTGGAAGTGGCCGTGCGATGGGGACTCACAGCGAGTGCTGGTCGCTGTCCGTTCTCCTCCGCCAGGATCAGAGTCTTCGCTTTCTGTTTGGTGACATCTCCGACTTCGGACTGGGTTGGGTCTCCGACTCTGGCTGGGCTGAGCAGGGTCTCCGGTGCGGACTGGATCGGGTCTCCGCGTTGGGCTGTGGGGCGGGGCTGCTGGGGCCTGCTTGGGGGTGGGCTGCTGGGGCTGCTTGGGGCGGGGCTGTGCTGGGACGGGGCTGGGCTGCTTGGGGCTGGGTGCTTGGGGGTGGGCTGCTTGGGGCATGCTTGGGGGTGGGCTGCTTGGGGCGGGGCGCTTGGGGGCGGGGCTGCTTGGGGGTGGGCTGCTTGGGGCGGGGCTGCTTCGGGTCCCTCCGAAAGTCCGGTTCGAAACTTGCGCCAGCCATCCTCAGCTCCAGTAAAAACGCGATGGGCTGCTTGGGGCGGGGCTGCTTGGGGCGGGGCTGCTGCTTGGGACCGGGCTGGGCTGCTTCGGGTCCCTCTGAAAGTCCGGTTGGAAACCTCCGCCGGCCATCCTCAGCTCCTGTAAAGATGCGATGGCGCAGGAAGGGGCGGACCATCCAGGGGAGTGACAGGAGAAGAGACTAACCTGCGCGGCGCTGACTGGCAGGAGAAGAGATCGATCTGCGCACGCGCTATTTTTAAGATTTTTAAACCTCGCTAACTTTTACGACATTCAACTGATCGGAACAAAACTTGGTGCACTCACAGCACATGAGAACGGTGAGTGAACTGACGAGAAATCGTAGTGCTATGCCAAACCGGAAGATAACAAGATCAGCGTTTTAGTTATGTATAGATTCCAGAGCCTAGTATACCAAATCTAGAAGGACACACCAGAACACTACTTACAGAGGGCTGGGCTGTCACAGGTGTCATATTTTAGATGAGACATTATACAGAGCATTTTTGCTTTTTAAGATGGACATGAAAAAAAAATCCCACAGCACAATTTCAAGCGAGAACAGAGTTGAGATCTCTGGAGTCCAACCCAGTATTTATTCAGGCTTCTTCATTAGACTCCATGAGGAGTCTGGTGTCAGGGCATGTTAAGAATTAAAGAGGCCATTACAATTTGCTATGAGCAAATTGGCTGACATGTTTCCAATCGTACACCAGTGACCACATTTCACAAGTACATCACTGGCTATAAAACTCTTGGGACATCTTGACTTGTTGAGCAACTAACAACATCGTGTAACGTCAGTTCCATTAGACTTCATGAGGAGTTAAGTGTCAGAGCACTATAAGAGACTGTAAAAGTCACAGAGTCAAATTATTACCACACCTTTAGGACTTTCGCTTTCCTGTTTCAAGGAAAATGTCTACAGTGCCCTACAAAATCTGGATTATTGCTGAATGTATATAGTTCTGTTCCATATGTAACAATTTACTTAGATCAATCTTCTCCTCAGAATAATTCCCATCAAAATACATTTATTTATGCAATGAATATGGACATTATTCTATACAAGTCCTTCCAAGCTTCCAACAGTGTTCCATGCCTGAGAACTGTTTGTAACTCAAACAGTTTGCAAATCGGAAATCCAACGGCCTGGCAATATATTAAATAAAAGCATTGGCCAACATAGTTCATTGTATAACTGGACCGGGGCATTTAACTCAACCATTCAAACATTGCCGCCAACAAGTTCCCACACAGCAGTAGATGCCTGCAGACTCGCTGCAGATGGCAAATCGATCCCACCGATCTGCCAAACTGGTTGTACATAACTTGCTCATAACCTAGGAAGAACCTGTATATGTGATCTTCCACCATGATTGATCAGAGTAGTGAATCGTGTTTGTCTGATTGGCTTTATTCTAAATAGCTTGATGGACCATCACAAACTTCACAAAGACTTAATAACTAATCTAGGCCAACTAACTCCAAAATAACCATTGCGCAGGTGGAGCAATAAATACATTTTAGGTCAAATGCATTACTTTCTCCCCTAAAGGATTGGGATGCTGAATAAAGTGCACTTTCATTTTCTAACTTTTCCCATTAAATTACTGAATTGCATTCACAAAAAGTAATCCGGATGTGGCAAAGTTGCTTGGGGACAAAGTTACTTGAAAAAACATGTTTTCTAACTTGTGCTCCCCCACTGTTCCTTTCTCTTGTAATGTCTGTGACTTATGTTAACTGCTGTTTCATGGACAGGACTTCCCTGAACAAATTTTAAGATTGTTGATTAGATGCCAGTGTCATAGTTGTATTGTAGTAGCTGGCAAGAGAGCTAATGCGTGCCAGAGCAAAGGTTGCTGCGCATCTTAATGGATGGTGTCAGCATTTCTGGTACTGAGCGCCCACAGCCTTTTTCTGGTATAACAGAAAGTAATCTGATAGGTTGTGCTCTGGCTTCAGAGGTGGGAGGGACTCAAGGAGAAGGCAGAGACGGATTAGTGCTTTTGTCTGGGAAAAGATGCAAATGCCCTGTCTCTGGCATTCACTTGCAAGTCTCTGCTAAAATCAGGGTCTCTTCTTCACTTTCCACTGGGGCGGCACGGTGGCGCAGTGGTTCAGTTGTTGCCTTCCAGTGCCAGAGACCCGGGTCGATCATGATTACGGGTGCTGTCTGTTCGGGGTTTGTCCGTTCTCCCCGTGACCTTGTGGGTTTTTGCCGGGTGCTCCGATTTCCTCCCACACTCCAAAGACGTACAAGCTTGTAGGTTAATTGGCTTCAGTAGAAAATTGTAAATTGTCCCCAGTGTGTAGGATAGTGCTAGTTTATGGGGATCGTTGGTCAGCGTTGTCTCAGTGGGCCAAAGAGCCCGTTTCTATGCTGTATCTCTAAACTAAACTACATAAAAGATTGTGAACATTGATCATTGATCAGTAAACTGCCACTGGATATAATTTATCCAAAAATGTTTCAATCGTTAAATAACTTCAACCATCACGGTGTAAATCAGCGTACAATCCCCACTTTTGACTATGGCATTGAAAGCAGTATAGAAACACTGAAACATCGAGTTGCTTGTTCCAGATCAACCGATTTCTCCCTGGCCCTTAGTGACTTACACCAATCCAAACAAGATCCACAAATATACTGATTGTTTCAATTCTTCAGCCAACACATATCTTCACATCATTTTCCTTACTGCTATTTACGGAACCATGAATTGGATGTTACATTTCCCTACATTGCTGAAGCTGCTTTAAAAATACTTTGTTGACTGTGAAGTGCTTTGGGACTTCCTGAAGACAAGGACGGCACTATACAAATGCAAATTAGTCCTGAATGTGCAAATGAAGTCCGTCATGTAGATGACAATCTGTTCGTTATGTAAATTCCAAGTCTTGCTCCTTAAAAATATCCAAGCTGTGAATCTACAACCTATTTCACGTTTCTTTCACAAGACTGGCTTCAGAATCAAGGAGGCGCAAGCTCGCTCCAATCTGCACATACGATATTTGGCAACAATGATGATTTACTCACTGTGAAGCAATTTAAAAACTTGGGCAGAAATTTGAAACTTTAAAAGTTATAAAATGACTTACATGCTTTGTTGGCACTGAAGGTCCTAATGATGTGGTATAGTACATCACACATTAATATATCACTGAATTGTCACTGAAGTGAGATGTTTTTTTGTTTAAAAAATCTGATATGTAATATAGACAATTTTTATATTAAATGTCCAAGACCAAACTGTTGCTTGCAGTTGGCTAAGCAACATTTTTCAGATTATTTTATGTATTCTTGCACAGATATCATACCTGTCACGCTCTTCTTTCATTCTCTCCAGCTCTTCTTCATTCAAGACATCACTTTTATGCTTGGTCTTTTGTTCCTTCCCTTTGTCTTCCTTTTTCTTCACAAATCTATTTAAAAAAATGCATTTTCCAGTCATAAACTTATAGATATTTTAACTTATATTTGCAGCATCTAGATACGCTGATAATGCAATATCGTTGCCATTTACTCACACCACATTAACTGTCCAAGAGTAGTAACTCATTGCGATTCAAGGGCTTTGGTATTCTGGAACTCCATTTGTTGGAGCTGAGGATTGGTCAGTAGAAAAGGACTGGAATTACACAGGTAAGACTGATCCTACCTCTCTCTTATAAACACAACTTTATGTCTCCAAGATCAAAATCAGGGACTGGAATTAATCCTTTACTTAGGAACTCAGAATCAAACCGGAGGGGGCGCTGTCCTGTGCACGGCTGCCCAGCCAGCAGCTGTCTGTCTTTTCATCTTTTTAGTATTTTATTTTAGTTAGTTAAGTGTTTTGTTTGGAGGTCTAGACTTTTTAATGTGGGGGTGGGGGTGGGGGAAAATCAGGGTCCCTACCTGGTCGGAGAGGCAGCTTTTCTCCGGGCTGCAGCTTCGACCTGTCCTCGCGGCCTACCAGCGGGCCTGGAGCGGCGTTTCCTGTCGGCGACCGCCCAGAACCTCGGCTTCGGCGGCGGCACAGTGCTGGAGCGCTATCGTGGAGTGGGCGATGCCTTGCCCGGGTCGCCGCGCTGGAGCTCCGGTGAGCTGAAGATCGCTGAGGAAAACATCGGGAGCCTGGGATCTCGCGACGAGATCGCCAGTAGTGGAGCTCCAACCGGCGCGGCCTTGTCGGCTTTGGAAGCCGCGGCCTCCAGTACGGAAGCGGCCGTTCCAGGGTTCCCAAGCCGCGGAGAGGACTCTCCCGACGCCGGAGCACCATCACCCGGCGAGAACGGCCTGGAACATCGGGCCTCCATAGAGGCAACTGTGGAGGCCTCAATAGGCCCGACTATGGGTGAACTGGGGTTGGGGACTGGACTTTGTGCCTTCCCTCATAATGGGAACCATTGTGGGGGGATGTTTTTTATGTTCTAAAACTCTTATTTATGTTATGTCTGTTCTTTCTTTATGTGCTGCAAAATGGCAATAAGCATTTCACTACACCTAGTGTGTATGTGACTAATAAAATACCTTTGATACCTTTGAAATGTTAGCAATCCATACCATTGCCTTAACTGAAACTTTGCAATTTAGTGCATAACATACTGTAGAAAAAGAATTGTCAAACTTCTCCACAGGCTTACTCTTACCATTCAATATCATGGGTGCTCCCAAATTGTGTCCCCTTTCCTACCTGATCCCTAAAATCTTTGAATGTGGAACAGAAAATACGACTACATCACATTAATCAGGAAAATATTAGAATCCATTTATCCATTTGGATTTTCTTCTGGATCTGACGTTCATACAATCTATGTAGGAAGGAAATGCAGATGCTGGTTTACACTGAAGATAGACACAAAATGCTGGAGTAACTCAGCGGGCCAGGCTGCATCTCTTGATAGAAGGAATGGGTGACGTTTCAGGTGAGACCTTTCTGCCTGATCTGCTGAGTTACTCCAGCATTGTGTGTTTATGCATACAATCTTATCTTTTAGTATTGGCTCATTGGACCAACTAGTGTAAGGAACCATCATGTGATAGCTCTCTGGTCTAGAAACAAAAAAAAATTGCCACCATCAGACATGACTGAAACCAACTAAATCAGCGCTGTTCCGGAAATGAACTGCATTCCTATTTCCCTGCCTGTGCCACAATTCACAGCTCATTGAACTGGTGAGCCTAGCATTCATTAATTATTTGACCTTGGGAAAGGTTTTTTTTTACATAATGTTATAATACACTTTGGAAAATTATAATACATTTTTGATGTGAACTTTGGTTCAGGATTGTTAAGCTTATTATGTTGGCAATATCCTTACTGTCACCTTGATAGAGGAAGGCAGAACAAGGACCACTGGGACATTTAGTGGATCAGTACATTAATTAACTCTAATATAAACTTCTAATGAGTCCACCATTGAAACTGTTACTCTTGACAATTTGTGACCATGAAATTTGATGCTGAGAGATGTGAAATGTTATGTTTAGGTAGGAAAATTGAGAAGAAGCAAAATGAACTGGAGGGCACAATTCCTAAAGGGTCATGAGAACACAGAGATTGACGGTGGAGGGGGTGGGGCATATGTACATAGTTCATTGACTACTAAGGGAGGATGAAAAAGTGTTTATAAAGCACACAGGATACTGGTTTGATAAATAGAGACATTAAATACAAGCAAAGGAAATCATGAGGAACTTTAATAAAATACTGGTTCAGTATTGCATTCAGTTCTTAATGCTGTGCAAATTAAATTTACCAAAATGATTCTGTGGATGAGTGACTTCAGTTAAGTGGACAGACTGATGCGGAGGCTCTCTCTGGAACAGAGAAGATTCTAAGGGGTAGGAAGGATCTGTAGATACTGGTTTATACTGAAGATAAGACACAAAATACTAGAGTAACTCAGCGGGTCAGGCAGCATCTCTGGAGAAAAGGATCAGGTGATGTTTCAGGTCAGAACCCTTCTTCCTCTCTGGAGAAAAGGATCAGGTAACCCTTGGAAGCAGGGTTTCGACCCGAAACATCACTTATTCCTTTTCTCCAGAGATGCTGCCTGCCACGCTGAACTACTCCAAGATTCTAAGGGGATCTGATAGAAATTTAAAATCATAAAGAGTATTCTCAGAATGAAACTGTTCCCATTGGATGAGGAAACATTCAATTAATGTATTGGCAAAGGAGTCAAAGGTGATGAAAGGAAATGTTCATTTTAACACAGCGAGCGGATAACTTCCGATCATAAGAGGGTGCAGGCAGATGAAGCCTCATGCAGTGTTCAAAAGGGAGTTGCTTGCATTTCTGAAAGAGAAGAACATGCAGTGGGTGGGAATTGGGACAATTGAATTGTTCTTATTGAGCCAGAATGAATTAAACAGGCTGAACAACCCCCTTCTGTGCTGCAACCATTCCGTGATTCTGTGACACATAGGCAATTCCTAAGAAAAACTGATTGGTATTCGAGCAAAGCGCACATTAAAAAGTAAGGCCAGGACCAGGAATGAATCAAAGATCTGCCCAGTTACTTTAAATAATTTTGTATTATGTACAGCATCTTAATGCAGGCTCACAAACCACAGTTTTTCATCAGAGATACAATCAGGAAAATCGCTTAATGATAAGGAACAACTTTGGTCCTGTGCTTTGCTTCAAAAAACACTGTGGAAAATCTGTTAGGATCATTCAATCTGCAGCTTAACAATTGTAGATGGGCTAATCAATGCTATCTGCATGTTACCTTCAGTATTCTTGCACTGAGTTTTAATAAAATTACTCTTGTGGGAGATTGTGTGGATTAGGCAAAAGGCAATCGCACTGCTGTGTTTAATATGAACACCATCTTTCATGTTACGATTTGACAAACAGAGAATATCGCTGGAAGTGTCAGTAGATGACTCACGTTACAGATCTGAAGGACTATCAACAACCTCAGTGGCAGGATTGGCTAATTGAATCAGTACATATGCTCAAGCAGATGATATTGTGGAGCCCAAAATCTCTCAATTTCACACAGTTGCTGTATATTACATTGGCCATTAACAAAATTCATTTCAACAGATCTGGCAACGTCTGTGCAAACTTCAGTGAGGTAAAAGGTAGCCAAAAATCTCTCTAGCCAGACCTCCATTTGCAATGTTTACAAACACAGCAATATGTGGCGGATGACAATAATGCGATTAACAACGGTGAACTCTCAAACTTTTTGGTGTTATATGTTATATAATATTTCTCCCCTCTTACACTCAGGGGAGTCCTTTGCAAATGGGGGTGCAGAGGATATTAGAACCCCAGTACTCAGATGTTGCAGTCCAATGCAACATATGTCCCTGTAAGTGTCATGGAGTCATGCCACACAGGAAGTTGTCAAATGATGAAGTCTGCCTTTGAAAGAGCCAACTAGGCACCCTCTTCACTCACTCTTCCCCCTAACCCTGGAAGGTTTTTTCCCCCTCTTTTCAAGCACACATCAAATTCCCCCTTGAAAATCATTATAGAATTGGCCGACAGAACTTTCTCGGGATGGTGTTCAAATTGTACTCATTGTGTGAAGAAAAATCTCCTCAATTCTCCATTGCTTCTTTTGCCAATTACCTTAAAATTATATCCTCTGTTTACCTAACACTTCAATTGTATCTATAGTAACATTCCCTGCTCTGAGGATAGCAATCATATTTTTTCAGGTCCCTACTGTTCACCACATATTGATCTCACACAGCCTAGCAGTTGAATATTGTATTTGACACCACACTCTGTGCAGGAACAGAAAGTCCTCATGCATTCATGAGGCTGATAATTTACTTACAATGTTCCATTTTTAAGCAGATGAACAACATGAGAGCCACAAAGAGAAATAACATCTTATTGGCAATGCTCCATGCAGTCTCAAACTGTATTTCATTTCCCCCATCACTAAACTCGAATGGGACATTCGCTGCATATAAAAATAACACACACATACATATATGGCATTATATTTATACACTTCCCACGATGCAAATATATCACACTTTCCCATCTGCTTTCAGTAACAAATTCAATGTCGGCTCAGAACTACAGCCGAAGCTGAATTAATTGAATGAGCAGACGTAAAACAGGGAACATTTCTTAAAGTTTTGTTTATTAGAACTGGCATTTCTCATTGGTGAACAAAATTAATGAGCATTTTCGATTCTTTTTAAAATAGGGCTACTTAAATATTCAAAGTGAAACCTAATTAGCAGTTTCAGTCATCACAATTTAACTGGCCAACAAAAATATAATTTTCACACAAGCAAGTGCTTGAAGAAACATGTCTGATGCCGTATATGAATGCTACGGTCGCGGAAATAGAAATTGAATGCGAGGTTCAAATTGTAAAAACTGATATATTTGTTTATTCAAAATGGCCAATATTGATCACACAGCAGTGAAACCACGTTGATTTTCTACAAGCACAAATGTACAGTATAGGAGATAATTTATTTTTGAGCTACAGTGCAAGTGATGTAGTATTCTTTTCATTGCAAAGAGCAACAGATCACATAAATCCTTACCTTCCTTCCATTGAAGGTGGCTTTGAGAAGAAATCTAATCAGTTACCAATTTTGATAGCACATGATGCCATTAAGCATTACATGCTGCTTTGGTCAACTTAAACCAAATCACAGGTCAGCCTCTTCTGCACTCATGGCAAGAATAAATAATCAATTATTAATGGATCTTGCCGCCTCATTCATTGCACAAATCCAAATGATCACTGGATTTCATCCTGGATTGTATCATCTCTTTGAGAAGCCAAATTACAATGTGACTTTAGGCCAGTATCCAAAACAACTTCATAACCTCACATTCCATCTGAGAGGCAGACTGGTCCATGATTAGACCCTGCTCACTCGCCTTGTGTTAAAGGCCTGTCCCACTTGGGCGACCTAATCCGCAAGTTCTGGCGAGTTTTCCCTCGACTCATACTCACAACATGGTCGACACAAGGTCGTAGGAGGTCTTCATAACTCTCCTTCATGCTCAAGAGTGGTCTCTGCGTACTCGAGGCCCCAGCTAGGTCGCGGCTTTTGTTAAAAAATGCCCGCGAGTAAAAAAAGGTCGCCATGGAAAAAATCGATAGTTTTTTTACTTGTACGTTTAGTCGTAGTAGGTCGTAGTAGGTCGTCATGTTATTCGTAGGTAATCAAGGGTAGTCGAAGGTAATCGAAGGTGGTCGTAGATGGTCTTCATCATAGTCGAAGGGAGGTCGAAGTGAGGTTGAAAGAGATCGTCTTCACTCTCCACTATTCGATGTCCAATTTTCCCGAAGTTAGTCGTAGATAGTCGTAGCTAGTCGCAGCTGGTCTTCAACATAGTTGAAGGAGGTCTTCTACATAGTCGAAGGATGTCTTCAACATGTCATTTTTTCAAACTCTCCTAAACTCTTCTAAACTCGCCAATTAGGTCGCCCAAGTGGGGCAGCCCCTTTACTCCACAGTGTGTGTGCACCATATGGGAATACTCTACCTATGCAAATTTATGTCCATCTGAATCGCCACTGTAGTTTCCACAAAGCATGTCAATGAAATGACCTGATCATGTCACTAACACACAGCACCACCATCCTTCTTGCAGTGCCCATGGTCTTTGGCACAGTTAATCAGTACATCCTTCACCAAAGTCAGCCTTCTGTTGTCATGGTTGATAGGATTGTTTCTGCCTGGTTCAATACTTATCAATCTCGAATCATCTGCTATGGTTTTCCATTCATCGGCACAGTTCCTCAAGGAACTATCCCTGAATGTGTAATTTGGGCCTCCTTTAATGCTGAGTCTCTAAACTATGGCACCTCCTCCCATTCAAAACTCCGAACCAAAGTGAACGTCCCCAATCCAACATTTCAAGTTCTTCCAGAATTGTGTATGTTTTGATAACATCTGCTGTATTACTAGAAATTCTATGTAACTGTCCTAGTCCACTCAATTGTTCCTTATACACAATCTCACCATCCCCGTGATCTTCCTCTATACAAGAAAAGTATTTCTTGAGAAGGAGCAAAACTGTACACATTACTGCAGTTGCCATCTCATCAAATTACAAAAATGCTTTCTTCTACCAGAAGGCCAACATGCTACTTTTTTCTATAAAATTGCTTGCATCTGCATTCAAGCACGTGTTCAAGCACATGGTGAACATTGCCACCATCTAATCTCCCACATTTGACAAATATTTTGCTTCTCTGTGTGGTGCATGAAAGTGGATAACAACAGACTTTCCCATATTGTATTCCATCTGCCATATTCTGGCCCACTCACTAGGCGTGTCCATATCAGATGTCTGAAGAAGTGTCTCGACCTGAAACGTCACCCATTCCTTCTCTCCAGAGATGCTGCCTGTCCCACTGAATTACTCCAGCTTTTTGTGACTATCTACATTTAATGAACCCTGACCATCTCCTGCCTGAATGCCCACCACTGCTTGAACATTGATTTACACTCAAGTATCTGCCCCCAATCTACTGCTTCAATTCTGATTCTGGGTTCTGTCTGTAAAATTTTCATATCCTCCCGTAGGTTTCCACTAGATTCCCCTCATATCCCAAAGGCATGCAGGTCAGTAGGTTAACTAGCCGCTGTAAATTGCCCTTGATAGAATTGAGCATAGTGGGGGGATGTGGAAGAGGGAGTTGATGCGAATGTGGGGAGTATAAAATGGGATGAGTACATGATTAATGTGCATGGGTGCTTCATGGTTGGCATGAAGGGTCTGTGGTGTAGGACGGAACGGCAGATGCTGGTTTAAACTGAAGATGGACACAAAATGCTGGAGTAACTCAGCGGGACAGGCAGCATCTCTGGAGAGAAGGAATGGGTAACGATTCATGTCGAAACCATTTTTCAGACTAGAGTCGGGCGAAAGGGAAACGAGAGATGTAGACGTGATGTAGAGAGATATCGAGCAAGTGAATGAAAGATATGCAAAAAAGTAACGGTGATAAAGGAGACAGGCCACTGTTAGTTGTTTGCTAAGAATGTTTGTGTGCTGCAAGACTCTCCGTCTCCTGGACTATCTTTACCCTTTTCTAAAGCTATGCTAAATGCAACTTATATGGTCATGGCCAAGAATTCTCTCTCTTAGATACACATTTTACCTGTCTCGCTTTATTTCTTAAAATCACACAGATTTCTGTATTCCCTCAACTCTTTCCACAACCTCTCCTTAGCTTTCATATGTCACTAAAGAACTTAAAAACACACTGTACCTAATTCCTGTTAGAAATGTCACATTTGACAGGATGAGCCATGGAGCAAAAATGGTTCCATCTCTCCCTGACTGTCACTCACCCGGAGTGATAATGCAGCTGTTACGGACACTTTGACAGGAATAGTAATTTTTTGCAGTTGAGAACCAATATATTAGGAAAGAAAGCAGGGCTAACAATGCCAATATTAGCTATGTTCAGGCTTTTATTTTCAGGAACTGTTTGCTTAATAGTAACCCTTACAGCTAGAAGAGGCTGATTCAACATCAGTGCCAGAGGTGCAAGATGGATTGGATTGCAAAGCTGTCCATTACCTCATAACCAGAAGGAGCCTCCTTTAAAAAAAAGTACAGTAACTGACTGTCAGTTTAGAGTTGTAATATGATTAATATGAGAACCAGACCATAAGAAATAGAAGTATAAATCAATTTAGGTAATAATAAATGACGTATACCACATAAAAGACATAGGGAGGATGCTTGTCATTTTGGCAGTAATTAATAAGAGCCGGTGCATTTTCAGTGACGGGGGTTCTGGAGCCAAGGGACTCCGCAGTCCCAAGGCAACAAGTAGCAAAGTCTGAGTTAAGGGATGGATGCCAGAGCTTGCTGTGTACGAGTGAAAAGCAGATGACATGAAATGGCAGCCAGTGAATTTGGAACATTATATGCATACATAACTCCAGCAGATTAATTTGCTTTCCAGGCAAAAGGAAAATTTACATGTGCATGGTACCTTTCACATCTTCCGGACGCACCAAAGTGCTTTATAGCCAATTAAGTACTTTAGAAGTGTGGCAGTGAAAGTTCTGCTGTGTCAAAGCTGTAGAGGTTTGACATGATAACACCTGACCTGTGTCAAATCTGTTCTAGAGGTTATGATTGCGCAGTGATTAATTTGCTGGTACCGGCAACCCAGAGGTCAGGACTATTAATACTGGGGGCTGAGCTCAAGTACTACCTTGGCAATTGTGGTATTTAATTTCAGTAAGTTAAATAAATCTGGAATTTAAAAAAACCCCCCACAATATTGGCACCAGTGACTAAATTGTTGTAAACATTCATCGATGAGGGTGGTCAGATTGCTTCGAAATTCCATATGGTTCACTTGTATCCTTCAGAAAATGAAATCTGCTGTCCTCACCTGGTCTGGCATATATGCGACTCCAGAGCCACAACAATGAGGACACAAAGTGCTGGGGTAACTCAGCAGGTCAGGCTGCATCTCTGGAGAACACGGATGGGTGAAGTTTCGGGTCAAAACGTTTCTGAAGGGTCTCTCGACCCAAAATGTCACCTATCAATGCTCTCTGCAGTTCTTTGTTTCTACATACAACAATAAGGTTGACTCTTAACTGCCATCTGAAGTGTTGCTTGATAATTCTCTCCCCAGATGCTGCCTGTCCCACTGAGTTCCTCTCACACCTTGTGTTTTGCTCAAGATTCCAACATTACAGTTTCTTGTATTGCCATTTGAAGTGACCTGGTTTGCCATTCACCATGAGGAAAATTATTCTTTGACAATAAATTCAGACTTGCAAGAAAGCCAGCTATTAATGAGAAAAGAAATACTGAAAATGGCTAGACATTGTTCATTTGTACTTCTTCCAAGTTAGAATAAACCATTTGATGCATCTGATGTGATCTCCTCTATAATGGGAAACTGCTTTGCAAA
Organism: Leucoraja erinaceus; assembly: GCF_028641065.1. Lineage (NCBI taxonomy): Eukaryota > Metazoa > Chordata > Chondrichthyes > Rajiformes > Rajidae > Leucoraja > Leucoraja erinaceus. Next base: position 40,131,716 of record NC_073383.1, read on the forward strand.
ACAGGACTGTTTACCCACAAGAGTGTCTTGGAGCTTCCAGTTACCTCTCACTTTAATTTTCCATACCACTCCTACACCGATCTGTCCATCTTCAACCTCTTACACTTTTATGACAAAGCCCAACATAAGCATGAGGTACAAAACTTGATATTCCAACATGGAACCTTAATGCTTTTAACCCCCGCAACGACTTCAACAATTTCAGATATTCAGCCGCACAGTGGCAGCGGCAGAGTTGCTGCCTTACAGCGCCAGAGACCTGGGTTTGATCCCGACTTCGGGTGCTGTCAGTACGGAGTTTGTATGTTCTCCCTGTGACTGTGTGGGTTTTCTCCGGGTGCTCCGGTTTCCTCCCACATCCTAAAGATGTGCAGGTTTGTAAGTTAATTGGATTCGGTAAATTGTCCCTTGTTTGAAGGATAGAGCTGGTGTAGAGATGTTGGTCAGTGCCGACTCGGTGGGCTGCAGGACTGATCTCTACGCTGTATCTCTAAACTAAACTAATCACCCCTTCTAGCCTTGTATCTCACATTTACAGAATTCACAGACTTCTTCCCCTTTCTTCTAATAATGCACGCATATCATTCACCTCCTCCCATTTACACATCCCCTACCTTCTTCAGCTACCTCCATCTCTCAGACCTCCTGAGAACGAGTTCCAGATCTGAAACATTTGTTAACTGATTCTCTTCCCACTATTTCCACTGACTGAGCTGATGAATGTTTCCAGCATTCTCTACTTTTTTTTTTCAAATTTCCAGCAACAACAGTTGATTGGTTTTCTTTCATTGGTCTTTCCTTTATATTCTCTGCCCCTCAGCAGTTGCTCTGCAACCCAAAATAATTTGTATTTCTATCTTTTCCTGCTTCTGACCTAAAACAATAACCTAGTTTATTTTTATGGTGATTTGCTGAGGACTTCCAGTATTTTGCATTTTATTTTGCCCATTTTGATATATATTTTTGAAAATTAAGTAGTAATTTTTCACAGTGGTATATATGCTTTATCATTGTCGGACACAAATCGAAACTACCATTGTCGGACACAAATCGAAACATTGTCGAAACTACCATTTTCAATTCAAATTCCAAAAGGCAAGTGCTGAACAAATAAAAAAGAAACAGAACACATTATTATTACTTAGCAATAGTGCCATCATACTCATGCACTTTGCCCAAAATCACTGACCTCAACAATGAATGACCATGTGGAGATGCATATTAATTACACATACAGTGCATTCAGAAAGTATTCAGACCCCTTCACTTTTTCCATATTTTACAGCCTTATTTTAAAATGGATTAAAAAAATGTTTTGGCATCAATCTACACACAAAACTGCAGAATGAAGAAACAAAAACAGGTGTTTAGAAGTGCTTGCAAAATAATTAAAAATAAATAACTGAAATATCACATTCACATAAGTATTCAGACACTTTGCTATGACACTCAAAATTGAGCTTAGGTTCATCCTATTTCCATTCATTATCCTTGAGATGTTTCTACAACTTGATTGGTGTCCACCAGAGGTAAATTAAATTGATTGGACATGATTTGGAAAGGCACGCACCTGTCTATATAAAGTCCCACAGTTGACAGTGCATATCAGAGCAATAACCAAGCCATGAAGACGAAGGAATTGTCTGTAGACCTCCGAGACAGGATTGTGTCGAGGCACAGATCTGGGGCGGGGTATAAAATAATTTCTGCAGCATTGCAGGTCCCGAAGAGCCCAGTGGCCTCCGTCATTCTTAAATGGAAAAACTTTGGAACCACCAGGATTTTTCATAGAGCTGGCCGCCCGGCCAAACTGAACAATCGGGGGGAAGGGCGTTGGGGGAGGTGACCAAAAACCCGATGGTCACTGACAGAGCTCCAGAGTTCTCTGTGGAGATGGGAGAACCTTCCAGAAGGACAACTATATCTGCAGCACTCCACCCATCAGCCCTTTATGCTAGAGTGTCCAGACGGAAGCCACTGCTCAGTAAAAGGCACATGACAGCCCACTTGGGGTTTGCCAAAAGGCACCCAAAGACTCTCAGACCATGAGAAACAAGATTCTCTGGTCTGATGAAACCAAGATTGAACTCTTTGGCCTGAATGCCAAGCATCACGTCTGGAAGAAACCAGGCACCGCTCATCCCTGGCCAATACCATACATATGGTGAAGCATGGTGGTGGCAGCATCATACCGTGGGGATGTTTTTCAGCGGCAAGATCTGGGAGACCAGTCAGGATCGAGGGAAAGATGAACAGAGTAAAGTACAGGGAGATCCTTGAGGAAAACCTGCTCCAGAACATTTTGGACCTCAGATTGGGGCAGAGGTTCACCTTCCATGAGGACAATGGCCCTAAGCACACAGCCAAGACAATGCAGGAGTGGCTTTGTGAGAAGTCTGTGAATGTCCTTGAGTGGCCCAGCCAGAGGCTGGACTTGAACCCAATCAAACATCTCTGGAGGGACCTGAAAATAGCTGTGCATCGACACTCCCCGTCCACCCTGACAGAGCTTTAGAGGATCTGCAGAGAAGAATGGGAGAAATTACTCATATACAGGTGTGCCAAGCTTGTAGCATAATACCCAAGAAGACTTGAGGCTGTAATCGCTGCCAAAGGTGCCTCAACAAAGTACTGACTAAAGGGTCTGAATATTTATGTAAATGTGATATTTCAGTTATTTATTTTTAATTACTTTGCAAAAATTTCTAAACACCTGTTTTCGTTTTTTTTGTTATAGGGTATTGTGTGTAGATTGATGATAAAAAATGAATTTAATCCATTTTAGAATAAGGCTGTAACGTAACAAAATGTGGAAAAAGTGAAGGGGTCTGAATACTTTCTGAATGCACTATAAGTGCAAAAATTCACTGGTGCAAATTTCTATGGCACATAAGCCCAATATGTCACTTGCAATTGGACACCCATCTTTGATACTGGAGCCAAGCAGTTTGTATGGCATAGAAACAGATCACATATTCATGCAGCATGGAAACAGCCCCTTCGGCCCAACTTGCCCTTGCTGATCAACATGCACTAATCCCACCTGCCTGCATTTGGCCCATATCCTTCTAAACCTATCCTATTCATGTACATGTCCAAATTTTTTTAAATGTTGTGATACTACACCAGTTACCTCCTCTGGCAATTCATTCCCTATCCCTACCACCCTTTGTGTAAAAACGGTGTCCCTCGGGTTCCTATGAAATGTTTTCCCCCTCACCTCAAATCTATGTCCTCTGGTTCTTGATTCCCTACTCTGGGTAAAATTTACTCTATCTATTCTATCTATGCCTATCCATACTAATTCCACTTTCTTGCATCAATTCCATATCCCTTTATGCCTTGCTCATTTGGGTACCTGTCACAATTCCTCCTAAATGTCCTTACCGTCCCTGTCTCCACCACCACCTATGGCAGCTCATTCCTAATTCTGAAATACCAATGACCTTTCTGTGAAAAATTACTGCTCAGATAGCTTTTAAAGCTCTTCCCTCTCACCTCCAATTTATGCCATTTAAAAACCCTTACATGGAAAATAAGCACTTGCTACTTACCCAATCTATGATTCTTACAATTTTATATACCGCAGTCGTCATCTCTCAACCTCCTTCGCTGCAGGGAAACTAGACTGAGCCTGTCCATTCTCTCCTTATAACTCAAGCCCCCCCAATTCAGTTAACAATGTTGTAAATCTTTTCTGCATCCTTTATAGCTTAATCATTTCTTTCCTGTCATGTGTGGTGACCAGAACTGCATGCAATACTTGAAGTGCAGCCTAACCAACATTTTGTATCACCGTAACATGACATCCCAATTTGTTAACATTTCACAGGTAGGGACTCGTGCAGTTTCTACTCATTTCTTGCTGATTACTCATATTCTGTCTTTTCACTCTCAGATTTTGGATCATTTTCTGGATTACTATTCACTTGGTCACTCTCAAATTTGTAAAATTCTATGATTTGAGAGCAATGCTGTCTTTAAATGCTCTCATTATGAAATTAATTAGTTATCTTGCCTGATAACTTTATCCAAACAGGTTGGTTTCTCCAGGGACAGCTGAAGGACACGCTATGAATTCATCCTCTGCTTGCTCCCAGCAGAAGAACTCAGGAAGGCTGTGGGTTGCAGTGAATCAAGGGGAGGGTTTTATTTAAAAATAAATTGGATAGGCATATGGATGAGAAGGGAATGGAGGGTTATGGTATGAGTGCAGGCAGGTGGGACTAAGGGGAAAAAAATTTGTTCGGCACGGACTTGTAGGGCCGAGATGGCCTGTTTCCGTGCTGTAATTGTTATATGGTTATAGGGTGGTGGGAATCAGATGCCTCAAATTTATTTGGCACACAGAGATATAGGAGACTGAGATGACACGGTGGTGCAGCAGTAGAGTAGCTGCCTTACAGTGCCAGAGACCCAGGCTCGATCCTGACTACTGGTGCTTGTATTTACGGAATTTGTACGTTCTCCCCGTGACCTGTGTGGGTTTTCCCCAGGAGCCCTGGTTTACTCCCACACTCCAAATATACATCACACACAATATACATCAATGATTTGGATGAAGGGATTCAAAGTAACATTAGCACATTTGCAGATGACACAAAGCTGGGTGGCAGTGTGAACTGTGAGGAGGATGCTATGAGAATGCAGGGTGACTTGGACAGGTTGGGGGAGTGGGCAGATGCATGGCAGATGAAGTTTAATGCGGATAAATGTGAGGTTATCCACTTTGGTAGCAAAAACAGGAAGGCAGATTACTATCTAAATGGCGTCAAGTTGGGAAAAGGGGAAGTACAATGGGATCTGGGGGTCCTTGTACATCAGTCTATGAAAGTAAGCATGCAGGTACAGCAGGCAATGAAGAAAGCGAATGACCTATTGTCTATTGTCTATTGTCCAAAGACATACAGATTTATAGGTTAACTGGCTTTGTAACACTATAAATTGTACCTAATGTGTGTAGGATAGTATTGGTGTGCAGGGTTCACTGGTCGGCTCGCCGATTTAGACAAAAAGTGCAGGAGTAGGCCATTCGGCGCTTCGAGCCAGCACCACAATTCCAATTCAATTCAATTGAATTCAACTTTATTGTCATTGCACAAATACGAGTACAGGTACAACAAAATGCAGTTTAGCGTCTGGTCATAGTGCAAGATAGTAGAAATAAAAATACTGGTTAACAATGTGTGGACTGTGGATGAATTAAACTGGTACATAGGCAAATAAATGTATACAAATGGGAGAGTCTAAAGATAGCTAGCGACGGGACTGTGAGTTCAGCAGTGTAATGGTGTTATTGAAAAAGCTGTTCCTCAGCCTGCTTGTGCGAGACCTGAGGCTCCTGTACCGCCTCCCTGATGGGAGGAGGGCAAATAGTCCATGGTTAGGGCGAGAGGGGTCCTTGATGATTTTCCTGGCCCATCTCAGACACCGTTTTCAGTGGCGGGCATCCATGGCAGGGAGCGGGGCACTGATGATGTGCTGAGCGGTTTTCACCACCCGTTGCAGTGCCTTCCTGTCAGCTGTGGTGCAGCTGCTGTACCATACCGTACCAATTCAATGTGATCATCGCTGTTCATCCCCAATCTGTACCCCATTCCTGCCTTTTCCCTATATCCCCTGACTCCGCTCTCTTTAAGAGCCCTATCTAGCTCTCTCTTGAAAGTATCCAGAGAACCGACCTCCCCCGCCCACTGAAGCAGAGAATTCCACAGACTCACAACTCTCTGTGAAAAAGTGTTTCCTCATCTCCGTTCTAAATGGCTTACCCCTTATTCTTAAACAGTGGCCCCTGGTTCTGGACTCCCCCAACATCGGGAACATGTTTCCTGCCTCTAGCGTATCCAAACCCTTAGTAATCTTATGTTTCAATAAGATATCCTCTCCTCCTTCTAAACCCCAGAGTGGGCCGAAAAACTAAATTTGGGCCATTTGGTGGGCCGAAATATTAAAGAGGTGCAGGTCTTGCAATTGGCAAGGTATTCTTATGTGATGTTTGTGAGGGTAGAAGTTCCATTTAAAAAGCCACAGCAAGAGGTGTGCACATATTTTTAAATGGAAACCGACTGTAGGTGGTTCTGAACACTGACTAGCCTGGCTTTGGACCAGGTATTCTTTAAATCCTGCTCACACTGTTCATGAAGACTTGACTGCTCATGAAGAACTCTTCAGGGAGTGCATGCCTGAATGTGTTTTGCAGAAGTGGTGCAAATCCTGTGTTATTTACCATTGGATGCCACTGTGTAATACTAGACACTGGTGTTGCTCCTTACATAAAGTGATCTGAGGATCAATTGCTGTCATACATCGAAACCAGGCAAGTCCCCAGAAGGATTGAATCACATAATCAACCACATACTGCACGAATATCGTAGAACTCATTAGAATTTCTTGGCCACCAACACTACCTTCAATGTTACAAAGAAGCATTTATTCTAAGAATCGGGCTTCATCACAAAGCAACTGTTAAATAAACAACCAGGCAGACACTAATAATTAGTTGTTGAGGATACGATAAGGGCATGAAATGAGCACTGATCCACAGAACCATACAGAACAGATCACAAAAGTTACAAAACAGTTATTCAAATCCATAATCTGATAGTTAACCTGCAGAAGAAAATGCAACGAGTGATTACAAGACTGCCATCAGATCAAAGAGCCCAAAAAGCAATCTGAAGTGAGACGATGAGATATGTTTGTGAATCATTTCAGTTCTGTGACTAAACTACAGACTTGCTCCTCTCCATTATTTGCTACATAATGATGTACAGAAGTTCTGGAATTCCCTCCAGTTGTGCCAGAAATGACAAACAACAAAAACACAGAGGAAAGCAGCATGTTCTACTGTTTATCCGGACGGTGTGTGGTATCTTATCAGGCTGTGACTCATCTACAGACATATGATAACATTTCCTGGTATCATACAACCAGCTTATTGATTAAATATTTGCAATATACTGCACATTGTGAATTATTCTACAGATAACATATTTGTGCATCCCATGACATTTTTCCATAAATCTCCATTCTGGGTATCCATTATTTTCTATCCCATAATTAGATTCCAGGCATTGTTGGAAAAATGTTGTATATTTTGAAGAATGGTTCCGACCTGAAATGTAATCTGGCCATGTTCTCCAGGGATGCTGCCTGACCCTCTGAGTTACAACAGTGATTTGTGTCTTTTCTCATTTCATGTCATAACCAATTCTCATGTGTTTCTAAGAATCCCAACACATTGACTGCAACTCAATCAATAAATAATATTTAAATAATCTACACAAACAACATTAACTCACTGATTAGATTTGAATCTTTTGCCCATTCTTGTGTAAATAAACTTTCCGAATCCTGTGAATTAAATGCCAGTCTGTATTTCACCAATAAGTATGTTATTTTTCATATACACTAGCTTGACCCACTTGATTGCACCCGACTTCTAGATATCCACCAAGTTGGGATTGTGTTTACAGCTCTGTAAAAATAAATTAAAATGTCAACATCTATAACCAGTTGTTATAATTATAGACAAATTGAGAAATTACCAACACTGCTCGTTTACAAAGTACATTTTTGCAGAACATCAAATCTGAATAGCATTTTCCAGGAGTATTCAGAAAATGTCTTCAAAGCCTTAAAGTCACAGTCACACGTATGCTGAAGAATAAAAAACAACTTGATGCATTTATATTGAGATTTTCATCCCCTTAGTATATTTAAAGAAAATATTTATCAATAACATGATTTATTGTCTAAGAATAAAGAGTAAAGGGGAGGACATTTAAAAAAATGAGAAAAAACTTTTTCACCCAGAGAGTTGTGAATTTGTGGAAGGCAGTGGAGGCCAATTCACTGGACAAATTTAAAAGAGAGTTAGATAGGACTCTCGGGCCTAGCAGAATCAAGGAATATGGGTAGAAGGCAGGCACGGATTACTGATTAGGGATGATCAGCCAGGATCACAATAAATGGTGGTGCAGACTCGAAGGGCCAAATGGCCTCCTCCTGCACCTATTTTCAATGTTTCTATGATTTAACGCGTAATCTTTGGTGTGGGAAAGCTAATACTCTTGCAAAAAATGTTTAGAATAGTTAGAGGACAGAGGTGTGAGAATCGCGTTCACTACTGCTAATGTTTGGCTTCAGTCTTTATCTGTAAGGGCTTGTGTTTAAATTTAACACAAGAAAGAATCTTAAACAAATCCTGATGCCGCAAACTATTCTTTTGTTTATTAGATAAAGGAAAGAGTTTTCTCTTATTTGCTGTATTTTGTTTCCTAATGGGCATATTCCATCCGGTATGAGAGAACATTACAATACAATACAATATTTATTCCATGTCACCTGAACCTCAGTGCGGCTAAAACGAAACTCCGTTTCCACAACCATACAAACAAAACAATTCCTACAAGACACACAAACAATTTTAATTTACACAAACATCCATCACAGTGAATCTCCTCCTCACTATGATGGAAGGCAAAGTCTTTTCTCTCCCCTGCACCATTTCTCTCCCGATGTTGAAGCCCCAGGCGGACGATGGTAAACCCCACGGCCATTTAAAGCCGCGCCAGGCGATGTACGGCCCCGATCCAGGCTCAAAAGTCACAAAGTTGGAGCCCCCGGCGGGTGCTGGAATATCCTGCGGCCACTAAAGCCACGCCGTGCGATGTACGGACCCGCTCCGGGTCATTCCAACCCCGTGACACGGGCTGGAAAAGTTGCGTTGCGGGTGCTCCGAAAAGCGGTCTCCCACCCGGACCTGATACTCCAATCTGCAGCTGGAGCCTCCGAGCTCCGGAGTCAGGCCACAGCAGCGAGCCACCACCGCTCCCCACGCTCTGAGGCCGACCGATGGTGAGTCCGCAGCTCCGCAGAATCCGCGACTGGAGCCCCCAGGTCGTTCCAGTTGGAGGCTGCTCCACTGTACCAGGCCCCAACGACAACGGAGACCCGACAGGGAAAAGGTCGGGTCTCCCGTGCAGGGAAGACATTTTTAAGTTTCCCCCCTCCCCCGCCTCCCACATATACACAGTTTAAAACGGTATAAAAAACAGTATAAAAAGTATTAAACATGATTTCACACGCTTTCCATCCAACTTTCACAAGTGTGAAGCAGAGGAGCAGCAGACCTGTAGCACAAGCTACCAGCTCGAGCAATGATGATAATTTGCTGAATTTATTCAAGCAAAAGCTTCAACTGTTGTGGATATGATGGGAATCCATATATTGTGATGGACACTAGAATAGCCAGAGTAATCTTACACGTCCATCGCAGTTTGTATAATAACACTTCCCTTTTGCTCGATTGCAATGCTGAGACATTTGGCCTTCACTTATGAAAGCATGGATGATGGTGGAATTACTCTGGTTGGGGAGGGTTTTTTTTACCCTGTCCAGATAATGTAACCACCTCCACACCACTGAAGCACCTCATCAAAGGCTACTTTCTGCTTTTTACTTTTATTTCCGGTATTTTAGTCAAATGCCCATTAATCCAGAGTCATCTCTTCAACATTCAATATTATGATTTAAACCACCAAAGCCATCAAACCCAATTTACATGCATGACAGTCTACATATTGTTAGGTATTTATCTGCATCAAAAGCACTGGTTGATTGTTTTTCTCTCCCTCACAAAAGGATGCCGAGGCTATTTGTGGTGTACAACATTCAGGCTAATATTTTAGTGCAGTGGTAGTATTGCCCAGTCAGAGGTGGTGTCCTTCAGATTAGATATTAAACCATGGCCAGGTCTGCCTGCTCAGTTGGGTGTGCATGATCACCTGGCAGAACATGGAGTCCTGTTAAATCATTTTTTTGCACTTCCTCAGAAACAGATTATATAATCATAGTCATATTATTGTTTGAGAGATCTTGCTGTACACAAATCAATAACATCATTAAACTCATTCATTTATGGTGGAGCACTTTGTGACATCCCCGGATGATGAACATACAAATTAGGAGCAAGGACACCATTGTTCCACTCGTGCCAGGTCCCTTTTTCACCAAGGTCAAGAGTCTCATGACTGATCTGATTGTAACTCCACATTCCCATACACCTGATGTCTGCTTTTCCAAATTGTGACGTTTTCCAAATATAGTTTATTTGGTAATTGGCAACATGTCAGTTGCCAGTGGGAACTCCATGGGGAGAACCACAGGTTGTAAAGCACAGTTGACCTATATCTCTGGCCCATGAACACTCAAAGTGTAGGAGGAGTGCTTGGGATGGTATTGAGTACATCGGGTTCATGCTCTGGGAGCACACAGATGTCCAGCATATGTAGTGGAACAACTGGACCTCCGGACAAGCTGAGCACTTCTGCTACCATCAGCTTCATCTCTGGAAGAGCTTGAGATTTCCACATTGACCCCATCAACCACAGAACAGGAGTGGATCTAATTTATCCTCTTTCCAGAGACCCCTACCCATGAGCACAACTGTCAGGAAGGCTCCTGATCTGATGCTCAATCTATGCTGAGTTAGCAAAATTCATTGCAAAGGCTGATGGGAATGTCAGCGTATATCTCTGTGCTCCATTGCAGGAGGCAAACAATGCTACCTGTTGGCCCAAGCAATGTTAGGAGCAATGCAAAACACAGCCTATGTTTGCATATATTATCATCTAAGCTCCTGTATAAAGAATAGGCCAACAACCAAAAAAAAAGGAGAGAATGCTTGCATGAATACAAACTTCCAATATTCCACCATCAAAGAATAAAAGGACAAATTACTGAAGTAACAAAGCAGGTCTGAAGACAGCCTCAACCCAAAATGTTACCTATGTATGTTTACGGAGATGCTACCTGACCTGCTAAATAACTCCAGCACTTTGTGTCCTTTTGTGTATTAACCAGCATCTGTGGTTCTTTGTTTCAACATTGCACCATAACCCAACTACACATGACAGTACAGAAAGAAAATAGAGCTTTCATTTACATCACATTTTCCACCATGTTGGGGTTTCCCACACTGCCTCACCGTCACTTTTGAAGTGTCGTCACCACAGAAATGTAATGACTAAAACTGAGAGACAGGACTAATGAATGACTGCCACAATGTGCATTGTATGGGTTGAACTATATGTGAAAGCTGAATTAATTTTATTGACAGTAAACAATTGGGTGCACATTTTGCTCTTATTCAAAAGTTGAACAAAATAGCTTTTCTTTAACGTTTACACATGAAACAAATACTCCCTGTGCTTTTAAAGAAAACAAAGAGAAACCAGTAGGTATGAATGTGAGGATACAAACTCCAGTAATGTGAGTGTCATGGTTCATTGTTCTTTCCCATAACCAGGGTTTCTCATTTGCATCAAATGTCAAGTTGCTCCGCAGGTGGGTTTTATTTTTGCACTGAAATGTCCTAGATGCCAACTTCCCGACATGGCCCTGGAAACAACATGGTTCAGCAAGCTGAGGGGAAAAACACTTATCAAGGAGCCTGACTCCATGTGGCTCAGACAAAATAAATGACACACACCAGAAACGTTCAGGCACGTTCACAGGTTTCTCATTTATGGAACTAATGGGGGGGAAAAAAAATACTGCAGTGCAGCTGCTGCTCTCCCCTATCATCCGAGTTGTTGTTCTACACCTCGGAAGTCAGGGGACATTCAAGCCTTGAAGAGAAATGCCAGAAATGCCCACACTCATTTAATTACAAATTGTGTTCTCAATGCTTATTTACAGTGTGGGAGCCATTCTTGCTTAGGCTAGTTACTGTTAGCATATTTTATTATTTTGTCTAGATATTTCTTGCAGAATTATTTTGTATGCTCGGAGTGGGCTTTTGAGACATAGATAGGTGTAACATACTTCAGATCAGGCAAGTAAAACCACAGGGAGTGGGCAGATCGACTGGAGCCGGCACGGGAGAAGGAATACAGTTTTTTACCAGTTCAGATAGTAAGAACGGAAAGCTATAATTTGTATAAGAATAAAGAGGATTTGGTATGCTTACTTTGTCTGTACAACTACTTCAATAAAAATCAATGAAACTGGAAAGAACGACTGGAGAATTCGTTTTTGTTATCGGCTGCGTAAATTCCACTCCTCCCTGCCTGTGTGGGAACGGCAATAATGTTGGACATTGAAAAAGTCTAAAATTGCCATCACAGTGTTTCAGTGGCACTAAATGCTGCAATGTAACTCATTCAGTGCCTGCAATGACTGTAATGGTATTATTTATCCCTTGTAGTAAATGCAACATTTCTGTAATAATTTTCAGGTATTTGCAATATTTCTGCACCAATACTCCTTACCCCGAAGGCATGCAATGATTCTAATAGAAGATAGACACAAAAAGCTGGAGTAACTTAGGCAGCATCTCTGGAGAGAATGAATGGGTGACGTTTCGGGTCGAGACCACTCAATGATTCTAATAGTTTTGTAATGCTACTTCATACATCTGTTAGCGCTTGTACTGAGTGTAAAGGTTCTATCATAGCTCTCCTTAGCAATGTAGGCAATTGTAATCATTGTGATGGTTTTGTAATGGTACTCCTGTTGGCACTTGCAATGCTTGGAATTGCATAATGCTGTAATGATGCTTCAGCCCTCTAAACATGAGAAAGAAATATAAAGAAGTGTTCTACCACGACTCAAAATGAGATCACAATAAATGCAGAATAAGTTGTAGCTGGCAGTATGTCAACTAGGTGTTCAAACGGAGTCCGGAGCCTTGACAATTCAGAAGTTGTCAGATTGAGTTCGGAGCCACAATCTTGAGATACTCTCTGTCACTAAAGAAAAGGCCACTCTGCATGTCACCACTCCTGCTACATATGACCGAATAAGCTGATATGTTTTAAGAAAGAAGATGCCTCTCTTTTGTTCCCTTTTTGTACTTTTCCTCCCTTAGTTTAATTGTTTGGGTTGTTTCATTACTCACAACATAACCCTTGGCTAGGGTAACATGTTCCCCTCACCTTCATCCAGATACCCAGAAGCCCTTCCAGGTGAGACACAGGTTCACATGTACCTCTTCGAAGGTTATCTACTGTATTCGGTGCACCTGAGGTGGTCGCCTATAAAAGGGGGAGCCGAAGCATAGATTTGGCATTGTTTCACTGAAAACTAACCTCAGTTCACCATGACTTGTTGGATCTCCTGATTGCTAACTCCTCTTCCCATTCTGACCATTTTTCTCCTTGGCCTCCTCCATTACCAGAGTGAGGCCACATACAAACTAAAGGAACTGCACCTCATAATCCACTTAGGTAGCTTTCAACCCAATGGTGTGAAGATTGAATCTGGAATAACTCAGTGGGAGAGGCAGCATATCTCGAGAAAAAGGATAGGTGACAATTTGGATCGGGACCCTTCAGACTGGTATAAACATTGAATTCCCCAATTTTAAGTAATAACCCACCTACTCCCTCTCTTTTTTTCCACCTCCCTAAACTCTGGGCAGTTTAGACCCAGTCTGGTTAATTTCTCAGAGCAATCCTCGTAAATGCTGGAATCCATACAATGTCTTTTCAATCCTCCATCTCAATCACAACGATGTCCTTCCAAAGATAGGACAACCAGTTTTGTAGAGAGACAGTCTCACCAAGATCATCTTGTTGAGACTGTCAAGGAGGCTGCAAGGTGACTTGGATAGGCTGGGTGAGTGGGCAAATGCAGGCAGATGCAGTATAATGTGGATAAATGTGAGGTTATCCACTTTGGTGGCAAAAACAGGAAAGTAGACTATTATCTGAATGTTGGCCGATTAGGAAAAGGGGAGATGCAACAAGACCTGGGTGTCATGGTACACCAGTCATTGAAAGTAGGCATGCAGTTGCAGCACGCAGTGAAGAAAGCGAATGGTATGTTAGCATTCATAGCAAAAGGATTTGAGTATAGGAGCAGGGAGGTTCTACTGCAGTTGTACAGGGTCTTGTTGAGACCACACCTGGAATATTGCGTACAGTTTTGGTCTCCTAATCTGAGGAAAGACATTCTTGCCATAGAGGAAGTACAGAGAAGGTTCACCAGACTGATTCCTGGGATGCCAGGACTTTCATATGAAGAAAGACTGGAGATACTCGGCTTGTACTCGCTAGAATTTAGAAGATTGAGGGGGGATCTTATAGAAACTTACAAAATTCTTAAGGGGTTGGACAGGCTAGATGTAGGAAGATTGTTCCCGATGTTGGGGAAGTCCAGAACAAGGGGTCACAGTTTAAGGATAAGGGGGAAATCTTTTAGGACCGAGATGAGAAAAACATTTTTCACACAGAGAGTGGTGAATCTCTGGAATTCTCTGCCACAGAAGGTAGTTGAGGCCAGTTCATTGGCTATATTTAAGAGGGAGTTAGATGTGGCCCTTGTGGAGAGAAGGCAGGTACAGGATTTTGAGTTAGATGATCAGCCATGATCATATTGAATGGCGGTGCAGGCTCGAAGGGCCGAATGGCCTACTCTTGCACCTATTTTCTATGTTTCTATCTTCAGATATTTCAGTAACTTCAGATATACATTGTGACCTTTGTTCCCTTGCAATGAAGGCAGGTGTGTTTGCCTTCCAATATGCTTGTATCCGTTCATGTTAACTCTCAGTGATTCCTCTAGAACGACATTTACCTGTGAACACCAACATTATTTGATTGCGAACCATGCATAAATACTAATTTCTTTCCATATTATATTCCACCTGCCATGTCCTAATGTATTTATATCGCTTGGCAGTTCTCAAGCATGTTACTCACAACTCACACCGTGGAGAGTGTGTGGGAACGACCCAATTAAGAAATCACAGAAGTTTAAATCTTCTGTGCAGCTTCTCTGGTGCCTTTTGCACCGTATAACTGGAAAGGTTCTTCTCCAATTTCATACTGGCAAGAGTGAAGCCATCAATCCTCACTACATCAATTCCTAGCCACAATCACAATGTCACTTGATACCAACTCTCCCACCACTCATTTATTGTTCCAACCTGATTTGACTTTTCCACTGCATTCCTGGATCCTCTCTCTTCTTCCACTGTACCCTCCCCCACCATCCCACACATACATAGCGGAGCTAATAAAAAAACTCAGTGCAGATTAGCGTACAGAAAACCAAAATGAGTTGTGTTGTATTATTGACTACCACACCTCCCAGTTAATCAGTTCAAATTCTCATCATTCATTTCAGATCTCTAATTTACAGCTGCCAAAGCCCTAACCTCTGTATCTCCTTAACCTGAAAATCTCCATCTTACTTCCTCCATAAACCCAATTCTTTACTCCAGCTCTGTTACCTGGGGTGGAAGGTGTCAAAGAGGCAGTGAGTTTGAGAAACCAGAGTGCATTAAATCCTCAGGTGGCCAATGTGATTATTAGAGATGAATTTTATTACCCACAATTTAATGAGTTGGAGCCAAAGATGTTAAAAATATTTGAGATTTTCAAAACTAGATGAGACCCACTTTCTTCCAAATTTAATGGAGGTGAGACAAAAGACAGATAACCAACTCACTCATTGGAAGAGAGGTTTCCAGTCACAGTAATTTCTTCTATTAAGATCGCAAAGCTAAGTATCATAGTTGCAGTGCTAGTTGGAACCTATTTTGCAGATCTCAGTTGTGGATACACCTTGAGAACTCTGATGCCATAAGAGATAATGCCAAATTGACTGGATCCAAAATAAGAAGAGATTGAGGGGTTTTGGGGTCACTGGCAGAGATTCTTGTATAATCGCTAGCCACATAAATCAGCCATGATTGAATTGTGGAGTAGACACATTGGGGCCGAATGGCCTAATCCTGCTCCTATGACATGAATTTATGAAGTTAATATCATGGAAGACTGGAGGATAGCTAATATTATGCCTTTATTTGAGAAGGACTGCAGGGATAAGTGATGGGATAGGCATTGGAAGGGATGCAGAAAGAGGAGAGGATCTATCTGCATTCAGAAAGGACTGATTAAGAATAGTCAGCATGGCTTTGTGCATGAAAAATCATGTTTCACAACTTTGATTGTGTGTTGTTCAAGAAGGAACTGCAGATGCTGGAAAATCGAAGGTAGACAAAAATGCTGGAGAAACTCAGCGGGTGCGGCACCATCTATGGAGCGAAGGAAATAGGCAATGTTTCAGGCCGAAACGCTGCCCATTTCGAGTCTGAAGAAGGGTCTCGGCCCGGAACGTTGCCTATTTCCTTCGCTCCATAGATGCTGCCGCACCTGCTGAGTTTCTCCAGCATATATGTCTACCTTTGATTGTGTGTTTTTGAAGTGGTGACCAAGCAGACTGAACCCAGACGAAGGAGATTAAAAAAAAATAAAACTTTCGTTTTTTAAATCATAACATGTAAAATCACACCAATGTAAACTGTTCTCAGAATACAAGAACATCTGTCACAAGGTGCAAGAAAAACTGTGGCCTATGACAAAAGATAATAACATCGCAAGTTGCAACCTATTATGCACTAAAAGTTTAGCATGACCTCAAAATTAAAGGCGATGAAAGGCTTCATAATACAAACCTTTAAAAGCTCTGGCTGTAATATTTTGTGCAATAATATTAATCACCAATAATCTATGATCAAAAATGTGCAGGTGAATAAGTGGTCACATATCCGCCTTACGTAAAAATAAAATAATCGCACAGGTTAACAGTTCTTATGAATACAAGTTTACAATGCGTGTGTGTGTGTATCAACAACACCAGCCACATAAATACTGTTGTTATGATAGCAGTTCAGAGGCTGAGTATCTTGTAGCAAGTGAAGTGCCTCCCAATACCAAAAGCCTTTCACCATCTGTAAGGCACAAGTCTGGATGAGGAGACTACTCACTACCATATAGACGACACCCTGGCGACATGTCGCGGGGTGAAGCCTGTATGGTCGTGAGTAGTCTCCGCAGTTGACAAAGAGTTGCTGCGTTTTTCTGGTTGCCACTGAATTTTCAATATGTTGAAAATTCTTGCCGACCTGCAACGGCCTATGATGGGTGCCGGCAGTCGCTGAAAAAGTTGCGTAAGTGGGACAGGCCCATTATGCCAATGCAGTGGCGATGGATGTAGGGAACTATCATCGATGCTAGTAATTGTTTTTCAATCCAAGTTCAACCACCCCTTGGATAACTCCAAATTACACACAAAATAGCATTGGAGACAGTCTCCTAGCCAAGCAATCCTCATCAATGGTTTACACCAGTCATGTCCAATATATTTCACTTGATGCATTTCAAAAGCTTGGATGGGATGCATCATGTGCAATGCTCTCTCTGTATTCTCGTAGAAGACTGCTCTTAATTAATTAATTAGCATTATTTTCCACCTTCCAGTCAACTTTAAGTGGATTTTTTTTAATAGAAATATTACCATACTAACATTAGTCAGAAAATTAATTGCACTAATGGCATTATATTTTGGTAAACTCTAGTAATGAGATTTCTTCCTATTTAAAGCAAATTGCCTGCATTCTAGTGTCGATTACAGCAGCAAACACTCAGAATCAGGAATTAGAGGTTTCAACCTCTGATGCCTGGAGAGTGAGTATGACTGGATGGCAATAATGATATTATCAGTTGCACAATGCAATATGCAGAATTAGAGAATAGGCACAATTTACAGCAAATGATCTGCCATGCAACCAAATAATTTAATGTTAACGTTTGTTCTTCACACCTTTTTGATAAGTACATCTACAAATTTCATATGGTTACTGCTTTATGAAATCTTCACTGGAATTATTACCAACTGTCCTTTAATTAAGATCACCAAATTTAGACTTTATCTACTTTATTAACAATCGGAAAGTTATTTTTCCAAAACTATTCATTAACTCCATAGATGTTGCCTCACCTGCTGAGTTTCTCCAGCATTTTTGTCTATTTTCCAATAATATCTGCTTGATTTAAGATAACACCAGAGTAAAGTAGACTATTATAAAGTAGACTATTATCTAAATGGTGGCCGATTAGGAAAAGGGGAGATGCAACGAAACCTGGGTGTCATGTTACACCAGTCACTGAAAGTAGGCATGCAGGTGCAGCACGCAGTGAAGAAAGCGAATGGTATGTTAGCATTCATAGCAAAAGGATTTGAGTATAGGAGCAGGGAGGTTCTACTGAAGTTGTACAGGGTATTGGTGAGACCACACCTGGAGTATTGTGTACAATTTTGGTCTCCAAATCTGAGGAAAGACATTCTTGCCATAGAGGGAGTACAGAGAAGGTTCACCAGACTGATTCCTGGGATGTCAGGACTTTTATATGAAGAAAGACTGGATAGACTCGGCTTGTACTCGCTAGAATTTAGAAGATTGAGGGGGGATCTTATAGAAACTTACAAAATTCTTAAGGGGTTGGACAGGCTAGATGCAGGAAGATTGTTCCCGATGTGGGGGAAGTCCAGGACAAATGGGTCACGTTTAAGGATAAAGGGGAAATCCTTTAGGACCAAGATGAGAAAAACATTTTTCACACAGAGAGTGATGAATCTCTGGAACTCTCTGCCACAGAAGGTAGTTGAGGCCAGTTCATTGGTTATATTTAAGAGGGTTAGATGTATGGAGAGAAGGCAGGTAGAGGATACTGAGTTGGATGATCAGCCATGATCATATTGAATGGCAGTGCAGGCTCGAAGGGCCAAATGACCTACTCCTGCACCTATTTTCTATGTTTCTATGTTTCTATGTTTAACAGGCTCAAGGCCCACCTAAGCACCAGAAGTAACAGAGTTGCTACGAAATCACCTACTCTGTTAGTCACTATAGCATTAGAATCCAGTGCACAGAAAGTAGACCCCACAATGGTTCTTTCTTTGCTACACATTTCGCTCAAATACTATACTCTGACATCTGGAGAAATAGCAAAAAAGTATATCCACCGAGCATGAAAAAAAATCAAAGCACATTTCCAAGCAAAGGTATGGGTGTGGACATGAAGGTTGATAACTTGTCTTTGCTATGTTGTGGATCAGTGCTGTTTAGAAGACAATGTTCCAAGTCCTTTGAAAAGATTCCCTTTGGTTACTAAGCCACACAGTTAGTAAATAGCTAAAGTTTATCTTATGTAACTTTTAAAAATATATAAAATCCTCAAAATCTTGAACATTTTAATATAGAAACATAGAAAATAAGTGCTAGATGAGGCCATTCGGCCCTTCAAGCCAGTACCGCCATTCATTGTGATCATGGCTGATCGTCCCCAATCAATAACCCATGCCTGCCTTCTCCCCATATCCCTTGATTTCACTAGCCCCTAGAGCTCTATCTAACTCTCTCTATATGATCCATTAAATGTGTTTTTAAAACCATTTTTCCATTCAAAGAAATTCCAATAGATCTAATGCTTTTCCATTTGTTATAGATTAATAAAACTGCATATGATTCCAGGGAGTCAGAGTTGCTGAGCAAACAGGATTACAGATCCAATACAACACACATGCAAATGCAAAACATTACAGTAGTTTAATGCTAAGTACATTAAACACTTCAAATCATGTGCCAAGTTCTAGGGCCTGCTCAGGATGGCCAATCTCTTACGTAAAATGTTCTTTGTTAACAGTTTTTCATTATGTTTGTTGTTGATTTTGTAATTAAAAGTGGCCAAAAGTAATACTTATTTCTTAGATCCTGCTCCAAGCAAAACATGTTTTGGCAAACCATTTATGTTGTTATGTCAGAACCTGATTGCTTTATCAAATTCCTCACTTAAGCAAATGGTTCGCCCTGGGCTCAGATTTAGTCTCCACAACAGAGCTGGTTCTGTCATCATTATTTACTGGATTTTGGCATTAAAAATCCAAACCACCCTCATTTGCTGGCCTATCGCAAAAAAGAAAAAATTGTAGTCAATATAGTCAAACTATTGTGTAAGCCAAAAAGGTATTGGATAGAATACAGAAAGCACAGCCAGCACGATTTAATCCCTTCTCATTCCCCTCCCGTTCTCTCCCCTGTGACTTACTTGGACTCCCACCTATTTCACCCTTCACTCACCCTCTACCCCCTCCCGCCACTTTCCTTCCCCTGACTTTACAATCTGCAACTCTTCAAACTTGTCTCCTTCACCTGCCTTCCTTTGTTATCTTTGGCCTTTGTTCCAACCAGCCGCCTATCAAAATCTCCTTCCATCACCTGTCATGCAGGTCCTGCCTCTCCTCCTTTCCAGATTTCTTCTCTCCTGCCCTATAATCACTGAAGAAGGGGTTCAAGCCAAAGTGTCACCTATCCATGTTCTCCAAGGATAGGCACAACATGCTGGAGTAACCTAGTGGGACAGGCAGCATCTCTGGAAAGAAGGAATAGGTGGCTTTTTGGGTCGAGACCTTTCTTCTGGGATGCTGTCTGACCGGCTGAATTACTTCAGCACTTTGTGCCCTTTTGTGTATTAATATACATCTGCAGATCTTTGTTTCTAAGATCTAGAATTTCCATCCTATAATATCTACATATTTCTTCAACTTACAATGCATCCCTTACCACTTTTCCCTGACCAAGCTTGTTATTACCTACCGATTATCTCATCAGTTGGTCGGTGTCAAATTCTGCCTGAGTATATGCCTGCTAGAGAATATTCAGGAGTTATGAAGGAGAGAATAGGCATTCATTCAAAGAAGTTCTTCAAAAAACCTGTTCACAATTTAACTTCCACTGATGCGTCACAACCACAGTGCTGTTGCAGTAGAGTTGCTGCCTCACAGCGCTAGAGACCTGGGTTCGACCCTGACTATGGGTGCTGTCTATACAGAGTTTATATGCTCTCCCTGTGACCACGTGGGTTTTCAGTGTGCTCCATTTCCTCACCCGTTCCAAAGACTTACAGGTTTGTAAGTTAATTGGCTTCTCTAAGTTGTGCCTAGTGTGTAGGTTAGAAATAGTGTATGGGTGATCGCTGGTCGATAGTGGACTAATTTACCACTCTGTATCTTTAAACCAAACAAAACATTCAAGCCAGTCTTCTAGTGTGGAACATTCTGATTCTGTACCACTGTAACTGCAGTGAAGACAATAAATATAACCATATAACCATATAACAATTACAGCACGGAAACAGGCCATCTCGACCCTTCTAGTCCATGCCGAACACGTATTCTCCCCTAGTCCCATATACCTGCGCTCAGACCATAACCCTCCATTCCTTTCCCGTCCATATAACTATCCAATTTATTGTTAAATGATAAAAACAAACCTGCCTCCACCACCTTCACTGGAAGCTCATTCCACACAGCCACCACTCTCTGAGTAAAGAAGTTCCCCCCTCATGTTACCCCTAAACTTCTGTCCCTTAATTCTCAAGTCATGTCCCCTTGTTTGAATCTTCCCTACTCTCAGTGGGAAAAGCTTATCCATGTCAACTCTGTCTATCCCTCTCATTTTAAAGACCTCTATCAAGTCCCCCCTTAACCTTCTGCGCTCCAAGAATAAAGCCCTAACTTGTTCAACCTTTCTCTGTAACTTAGTTGCTGAAACCCAGGCAACATTCTAGTAAATCTCCTCTGTACTCTCATTTTGTTGACATCCTTCCTATAATTAGGCGACCAAAATTGTACACCATACTCCAGAATTGGCCTCACCAATGCCTTGTACAATTTTAACATTACATCCCAACTTCTACACTCAATGCTCTGATTTATAAAGGCCAGCACACCAAAAGCTTTATTTACCACTCTATCTATATGAAATTCCACTTTCAGGGAACTGTGCACAGTTATTCCAAGATCCCTCTGTTCACCTGCATTCTTCAATTCCCTACCATTTACCATGTACGTCCTATTTTGATTTGTCCTGCCAAGATGCAGCACCTCACACTTATCAGCATTAAACGCCATCTGCCATCTTTCAGCCCATTCTTCCAACTGGCATAAATCTCTCTGTAGACTTTGAAAATCTACTTCATTATCCACAACCCCACCTATCTTAGTATCATCTGCATACTTACTAATCCAATTTACCACACCATCATATAACCATATAACAATTACAGCACGGAAACAGGCCATCTCGACCCTTCTAGTCCATGCCGAACACGTATTCTCCCCTAGTCCTATATACCTGCGCTCAGACCATAACCCTCCATTCCTTTCCCGTACATATAACTATCCAAATCATCCAGATCATTGATGTACATGACAAACAACAGTGGACCCAACACAGATCCCTATGGCACCCCACTAGTCACTGGCCTCCAACCTGACAAACAATCATCCACCATTACTCTCTGGCATCTCCCATTCAGCCACTGTTGAATCCATCTTGCTACTCCACCATTAATACCCAACAATTGAACCTTCTTAACCAACCTTCCGTGAGGAACCTTGTCAAAGGCTTACTGAAGTCCATATATACAACATCCACTGCTTTACCCTCATCAATTTCCCGAGTTACCTCTTCAAAAAAAAAATTAGTCAAACATGACCTTCCAGGCACAAATCCATGTTGACTGTTCCTAATCACACCCTGTTTATCCAGATGCTTATATATATTATCTCTAAGTATCCTTTCCATTAATTTGCCCACCACTGACGTCAAACTAACTGGTCTATAATTGCTAGGTTTACTCTTAGATCCCTTTTTAAACAATGGAACAACATGCGCAGTACGCCAATCCTCCGGCACTATTCCCGTTTCTAATGACATTTGAAATATTTCTGTCATAGCCCCTGCTATTTCTACACTAACTTCCCTCAATGTCCTAGGGAATATCCTGTCCGGACCTGGAGACTTATCCACTTTTATATTTCTCAAAAGTGTCAGTACTTCCTCTTCTTTGAATCTCATAGTTTCCATAGCTACTCTACTTGTTTCCCTTACCTCACATAATTCAATATCCTTCTCCTTGGTGAATACCGAAGAAAAGAAATTGTTCAATATCTCCCCCATCTCTTTTGGCTCTGCAGATAACTGTCCACTCTGACTCTCTAATGGACTAATTTTATCCCTCATTATCCTTTTGCTATTAATATAGCTGTAGAAACCCTTTGGATTTACTTTCACTTTACTTGCCAAAGCAACCTCATATCTTCTTTTAGCTTTCCTAATTTCTTTCTTAAGATTCTTTTTACATTCTTTATACTCCTCAAGCACCTCATTTACTCCATGCTGCCTATAATTATTGTAGTTATCTCTCTTTTTCCAAACCGTGTCCAATTTCCCTTGAAAATCATGGCTCTTTCCAATTTTTACTATTTAATTTCAACCGAACAGGGACATAAAGATTCTGTACTCTTAAAATGTCACCTTTAAATGTCCTCCATTTCTCTTCCACATCTTTCCCATAAAACAAACTGTCCCAATTTACTCCTTTTAAATCCTTTCGCATCTCCTCAAAGTTTGCCTTTCTCCAATCAAAAATCTCAACCCTAGATCCAGTTCTGACCCTCTCCATAATTATATTGAAACTAATGGTATTGTGATCACTGGTCCCGAACTGTTCGCTAACGCATACCTCTGCCACCTGACCCATCTCATTTCCTAACAGGAGGTCCAGCACCGCCCCTTCTCTAGTAGGTACTTCTATGTATTGTTGCAAAAAACTATCCTGCACACATTTTACAAACTCCAACCCATCCAGCCCATTTACAGAATGTGTTTCCCAGTCTATGTGTGGAAAATTGAAATCTCCCACAATCACTACCTTGTGCTTACTACGAATATCTGCAATCTCCTTACATATTTGCTCTTCCAATTCTCGCTCCCCATTGAAATAAGTTCATGCTCATCACCCATCATTGAAATTATCATGATAAGATCAGGGAAGGCATCCTGAATGAACAGATGCCTCACATCAGCAGATTCGATCCAGA
The DNA here is from genome assembly GCF_028641065.1 of Leucoraja erinaceus. NCBI lineage: Eukaryota > Metazoa > Chordata > Chondrichthyes > Rajiformes > Rajidae > Leucoraja > Leucoraja erinaceus. The sequence goes on from NC_073383.1 coordinate 40,155,455, forward strand.
CCTTGGGTGTTTCTGTGTGCAGTTTGCTTGTTCTCCCTGTGCCCCCCGGGTGCACTGGTTTCCTTCGACAACCCAAAGGAATACAGGCTTTTGGCTTAATTGGCCTCGGCAAATTTCCCCCAGTTTGCGTGGAATGGATGCAAAACATAAAACTAGTGAAAAAGGGTGATCGATGGTCAGTGTGGCTCAGTGGGCCCAAGTGTCTGTTTCCATTCTGTATCTCTAAATTAAACACATCTTTAAAGGCATATATTCCTGCCACAATACACAGATTAGAATATATCCATTTTATCACTTAATATTCTGTCTATTTGCATATTCAGGGACCCACCCCTCATCCCTCAAAAGAGGTCCATTTTAGGTGCCTGGTGGTTTGTGCTCAGAAACCCTTGGACCAGTCACCGGTATCTGAATGTATAAGAAGGAACTGCAGATGCCAGTTTAAACCGAGGATAGACACAAAAATGAAAATGCCTGCTTGTCGTAATGAAGAAAGACTTTTATAATTACCAGTGATTCAGTTCACAGTCAAAACAATGCTCATTAATGCTTTTTATGACTTAAAGCTATACAAGTGCAGCAAAATTCCGATAACCTGGACCCTTGAGAGTTTGTTCTGCCAGACGGACAGATTTTCCAGACTACTAAATATTATTTCTAAAGATTTCCTTACACGTTTATACACGTTTCATTCATATTTTGTTAGATGTTACCCAGTACATAATACAGATAGTCCCCAGGTTATGCAAGTGCTCTGGCCTTGAGAACTGCCTGGAGGCTGATTTTGCAAGAGTAAAAAACGTCTGTTTTCTATAAGTATGCATATCCTATTGCTCTGTACCCACTTGCTATAATTCTTTCTTTCAGCAAATATTCACCTTAACACAATACAATACAATTCAATACAATACAATTTTATTTGTCATTTGAACCTCATTGAGGTTCAAATGAAATGTTGTTTCTGCAGTCATACACACAAGAAAAAGACCCAAGACACAACACAATTTACACAGACATCCATCACAGCGCATCTCCTCCTCGCTGTGATGGAAGGCAAAAACTTATCCCTCCCCTGCACTCCCCATTCCCCTCCCGATGTCAGAGTCAAAGCCCCCGGCGGGCGATGGTAATTGTCCCGCGGCCATTTATGCCGCGCCGGGTGATGCAAGGCCGCACTCCGGGTCTTGGTGTTGGAGCCCCCGGCGGGCGCTAGCAAAGTCCCGCAGCCATTCCAAGCAGCGCGGGGCGGTGATGTAGGCCCCGCTCCAGGTACTCTTCAACCCCGCAACTCAGGCGGGAGAAGTCGCCGTTGCGGAAGCCCCGAAAAGCGGTCTCCCAGCAGGACCCGCGGGCTCCCGGTATTACTGTCTACCAGACCTGCGGCTGGAGCCTCCGAATCTCCGGGGTCAGGTCACATCACCGCTCCTCCCGCTCCGAACTCGGCCAGCTCTACGATGGTGAGTAAAGTCCGCAGCTTCGCGACTGGAGCCCTAGGTCGTTCCTGCTGGAGGCCGCTCCACGTTGCTCAGCCCCAACGACAACGGAGACCCGACAAGGAAAAGGACCGGTTCTCCGTGCAGGGGAAAGATTTTATAAGTCCCCCCCCCCCCCCCCCCCCCCACACACACACACACACACACACACACACACACACACACACCCCGTCAAAAAAATAAAAACTACTTTGAAACAAGACCAAAAATAATAAAAAGACAGACGGACTGCAGAGGCCGCTGCGATGTGAGTTGCGCCGCCCACCGGAAATGATAATGATAACACCACCCATAATTAAACTAACGGATCATATATTATTGTATATACGATGTACGCTACATGTTGCATATGACGACTTCCAGTTGTTAAAGAATGCCATGAAACATTTTATTATTATGACCATCTTGAAAAGTTCTTCAAAACTTTCCTGGAGAATTCACTTCGTCGGATATCCGCAAGTCAGGTTTCTCATAATCCAGAATTGCAAATTCTCCAGTGAACTCAGCGAGTTTAAAGGAAGCATGGGAAATAAGGTCCTGATGTTTAGAGGGAGTACAGAAGCCAAGGCCTTTGCAGGTTTAGAGGAAGTGCAGTAAAGAGGATGCTTGTGTGTTCAGACAGAGTGCAGAAAACAGGGCTCTAGTGAGTTACTGGAGTTTTACTGTGCATGGTAATGTTACATAAAAGTTCACACATTTATTTCCCTGTCATGAAATGAATCTGTAGACTTAAGCAGATGATATATCTTTCCAATGCAGTTTGCTTCTATCATGAAATAGTCATGCATCTAAATCAGGGTCCCAAACAGTATTTCAGACTATTATTCATTGATTCACAACAGAGATCGATAGATTTTTGGATGTTAAAGGAATCAGGGGATATATTAAATGTGCAGGCAAATTATGCCGGTCGTAGATCAACCACATGACAAGCCATGATCTTGAGGAGTGTCAGAGGGCGGGATGCCAATTCTTTATGTTCATTGAATTGGAAGATCCAAGAACAAACCTTGTGAATAAAGATCACATAATGGTCCACTCCTCTAATGATAATTATGCCAATGAAAACAGAAACGCATGTGGTCAGAGTCAGACAGCATGGAAACAATTCCTTCGGCCCAACTGGACCATGCTAACTAAGATGTCCCATCTAAGCTAGTCCCATCTTCTTGGTCCAAATTGCTTTTAAATGTCATTATTATACATGCCTCAACTACTTGTTCTTGCAACTCGTTCCATATACCCATCATTCTCTGTGTGAAAACATTGCCCCTCAGGTTCCTATTAAATATTTTCCCGTGCACTTCAAACCTCTGTCCTCTGGTTCTTGATTCCCCTACTAAAGGAAAAAGACTGTACATTTCCCCAACCTATTTCCCTCATGGTTTTATACACCTATACATGATCACCTGTCAGCTTTCTGTGCTGCAAAGAATAAAGTACTGGCCTCCCAAACACTCCTTATAGCTTATTTCCTAAAGGCTGGCAACATGCTCTAAATATCTTCTGCACTTTTTCCAGCCTAATAGCATCTTTCCTATAGCTGGTTCGCTGTTTAATGGTACTTTATTGCCAAGTGTAGATAAGTACAGTGACATTTTCTTTTGCATATATTTCAGTGACTATCTTATTATACATTGTGCACAATTATATTAAGTACAAGAGTGTGAGAATGTAGACCACACTCAGTTTGACCAAAACTGAAAACAATACTCCACGTGCATATTCATTGAGGATCTTGCCCATCTCCTCCAACTCCACACATCGATGACCAATTTGGTGTCCGATGGGCCTCAATTCTCTCTCCAGTTGCTTTCTTTCCCTTAATGTAATTATAATATACCTTTAGATTCTCTGAAATCATCTCTGCCAGAGTTACCTTATGCCCATTTTTTGCACTCCTGATTTCCTTCTGTTATATGCTCATCAATCCCCTAAACTTCTCCAGAAATACACTTGATCCCAGCTGTCTATACCTGACCCATGCCTCATTTGTATTCCTGGCCTCAAATTTGCTCATCATCTTGGGTTCTATACTCTTTTAAGGCTTGTCCTTCCTTTGAACAAGAACATGTATACCCTGAATTCTCATCATCACACTTTTGAAAGCATCCCACTTTCCAGACATCCCTTTACCCACAAACAACCTGCTCCAACTTTGGCAAATTCCTGTCGAACACCATCAAAGTTGGTCTTGTCCCAATTTAGAACTCTGGCTAGACACAAAATGTTGGAATAACTCTGTGAGTCAGGAAGCATCTCTGGAGAAAATGGATAGGTGATGTTTCGGTTCATGAGTTACTCCAGCATTTTGTGTTAATCTTTGGTATAAACCAACATCAGCAGTTCTTTTTTATTAGAACTTTAGCTCTAGGTATAGCCTTGTCCCTATTCATAACTATCTGAAAGCTAATAGAACTGTGATTAGTGATCCCAAAAGGCTTGCCCACTGACACTTCAGTCACTTGCCTGACAGAATTCCCAAAGAGTAGGTCAAGCTTTGTCCTCTACTTTGGAGGGCCCTCTACAATATAGCCTGAGGAAACTTTCCTGGAAAAGTTAAAATCCCCTACTATGACAACTCTATTAGTCTTGCACCTGCTTGCAATCTCCCAGAATTTTTGTCACGCTAATTCTTGTTGACTATTTGGGGACCTGTAGTATAATCCCATCAAGGGACATTCACTTTTTATTTCTCAGCTCCACCCGTAGAGTTTCACTGGACAATCCTTCAGTAATGTCATCTTGGACTATTGCTGTGATGTCCCCATGATCAACAAAGCAACTCCCAGTTTTTTACCACAGCCTCATTAACCATATAACAATTACAGCACGGAAACAGGCTATCTCGGCACTTCAAGTCCGTGCCGAACACTCGTTTTCCCCTAGTCCCATCTACCTGCACTCAGACCATAACCCACCATTTCTTTCCCCTGCATATACCTATCCAATTTATTTTTAAATGATAAAATCGAACCTGCCTCCACCACTTCCACTGGAAGCTCATTCCACACAGCTACCACTCTCTGGGTAAAGAAGTTCCCCCTCATGTTATCCCTAAACTTCTGTCCCTTAATTCTCAAGTCATGTCCTCTTGTTTGAATCTTCCCTACTCTCAATGGGAAATGCTTATCCACATCAACTCTGTCTATCCCTCTCATCATTTTAAAGACCTCTATCAAGTCCCCCCTTAACCTTCTGTGCTCCAAAGAATAAAGACTTAACTTGTTCAACCTTTCTCTGTTGAACAAGTTGCTGAAACCCAAGCAACATTCTAGTAAAATTAAGCTGCCAGTTCTGTCCTTCCCTTAGTCAGGTTTCTGTAATGGCTATAATGTCCCAGTTGCACGTACCTATCCATACCCTGAGTTCATCCATTTTATCTCTCAGGCCTCTTGCATTGAAATAAATGCTATTTAATCCAGCCCTCTTTCCTCGCTGAGCTCTAGTGAAACTTTCAGTATCACCTGTAGGAAGTGTGTCCAGCTGTAACTCTTGGCTGAGCTTGTCAAGGAAATGCAGCTGGAGTTGGATACACTCAGGATCATCCCCTGAGAGCATAACGGATAGGATTTTTAATGAGATGGACACACTTAAGGTGAAGGCTGCAGGAATTTGGGTGATTATCTGGAAAGGCTTGAGGAGGACGAGGTAGTGGACATTGCGTAAATGGACCAGCAAGGCCTTTGACAAGGCTCCACATGGTAGACTAGTCTGGAAGGTTAGATCACATGGGATCCAAGGAGAGCTGGCTAATCGGGTGCATAATTGACGATGATAGGAAGTAGAGGATGATGGTGGAGGGAAGCTTTTTGGACTAGAGGTTTGATAGATAGCAAGAAAGGTTATCAAAAATAATAGCAAAATCGTGATCAGGTAAGGAGGCCAAACAATGACAAATGTGAAATCAATAGCTGGCACAGTTTGGGTGAGGCCTCCCACAGCAGATAGCCTGAGATTGTCAGAATTGGATACTGTTATGTGACCAGTTAAGTCACATAGGAAACAAAAGAAGGCCATTACAACAATCTGTTATGTTTCAATATCCTGTGGTTGTATCAGGATCATGACCTGATTATTTTTCATTCATCTCCCTCGTCAATCAAGACTTATCTGCACAAAGTGCATGCTGGCTGCATGTTAATGACCCTTGGTGATCTGATTCCTTAAAATATTTTTTTTAATCTCCTTCAGATCTTGTAACACAAATAACTGCACCACTAATCTTACATTTTAGTAATCTTAAATTATGGACTCTTCCAGGGAAATAAAACACATATCACAATGTGACAGAATTTTGCATTCAATTTGAGACACTGATCAACTGGAAATGAGAGACTTGAATTTAAATAAAGCCAATTATGTAGGTAAATTGGCAAAGTGAGATTGGGAAATTTGATTGACAAGTTTGCCTAAAGATAAACTGCAAAAAAATTCTCAAAGATTCATATATACTGATACAGAAGGAGGACCCTTGACCTGAGTTCATGACAGCTCCTAGCAGAACTAGTCTGAAGAAGAATCTCGACCCAAAACATCACCCATTCCTTCTCTCAAGAGATGCTGCCTGTCCCGCTGAGTTATTCCAGCATTTTGTGTCTATCTTTGGTTTAAACCAGCATCTGCTGTTCCTTCCTATACTTCCACCAGTCCAATTCCTCTTGGCCTTATTCTCCTGTAGTCTTGCGTCTTATTCTCCTTGCACAAACCCACCGACCTCCCTTTTTGCTTCTTTTGCCACTTACCTACACTACACGGATTCAGCTGCGGGACTGACATTACTAACCATCGCCCGGCGGGGTCACAACATCCGAAGCCTGGATCGCCTCGGCACAGAGGGAGAATAAGAAGGGATGAGACAAAGACTTAAGACTTTTGCCTTCCATCACAGTGAGGAGGTGCCTGATGAACTCACTGTGGTGGATGTAAATTTGTGTTTGTTGTTTGTTTTTGTCATTTTTACTATATGTAGGACTGCAAGGCAACAACATTTCATTCAGACCGCAAGGTCTGAATGACAATAAAGGCTACTTTGACTTTGAAGTAACTTACAGTGGCTGGTTTGGGACATGGGAGAAAACTGAAACACCAGGGGGGACCCATACAGTCACAGGCAGAAAGAGTATACTCCGCACAGCACAGGAGGGCAGGATCAAAACGGGGTTCCTGGAGCTACGAGACAGCAGCATGAACTGCGGTGCTAACTGCGCCACCCTGCTACTACACTACACAGGAAAAATGATCCATTCCTGGCTAACTGTATTAGATTAAGAAAGGAAGGGCATTACAGGGTTTGGGGCAATCAATGGAGTCATAGTTAAATAATAGCACATGCACTGGTTAGCAAATGGTTGCTAGATTAGTGCCCTGAAGATCAGTACTCAGTCCTCAGCTATTTATGATTTGTACGGATGACCCAGGTGTGGAACGCGGTTGACGAAAATGTGAGGTTACTCACTCTTGCAAAACATGAGCAGAGTAAACCAGAATACCTTTTAACCGTGAAAACAAAATTTCTGCAAAATCTAGAGAGCAGTCCCGACCTACTATCTATGTCATTGAAGATCCTTGGACTATCTTTAATCAGACTTTAGTAAACTTTATCTTGCACTGTGCTGTATCTCCCAATTAATATACTCAGCCACCAGATCTCCACAGGTCAAATGGATAGGGAATTACAAAGATTCGCTACCCTCTGGGTGAAGACATTTCTTCTCATCGCTGCTCGCATGACTTTTGAGATTGTGCCCCCTGGTGCTAGACACTCAGGTCAGGGAAAGGCTCAGGGCCTGGTCAAGACCCTGAGCCTTTCCCATGATAGGTATATGGACGGGAAAGGAATGGAGGGTTATGGTCTGAGTGCAGGTAGATGGGACTAGGGGGAAAATAAGTGTTCGGCACGGAGTTGAAGGGCCGAGATGGCGTGTTTCCGTGCTGTAATTGTTATATGGTTATATATGGTTATAAGACACTCACCACTGCATTTTCCCTGCCAAGACCCTGAATCATTTTGTACCTTTCAATATGCAGCTGCAAGAGATGCAGAATGTAAACATAAAGTAAAACAGGAATACGATGGTAATCAGTGTCATACGGCATGGAAACAGGCCCTTTAGCCAACATGTCCATACAAACCAAGATGCCCATTAATATAGGCTTATATTTGATCCACATCCTTCTAAACCTTTCCAAGCCATATAGCTGTCCAAAAGTCTTTTAAATGTTTTGGTACCTGCCTCAAATAGTTCTTCTGGCAGCGCGTTCCATATACCCACCAACTTTTGAGTGAAAAAGTTGTCCCTTAATTATAAAAAGGTAAATATTAAATATAAATATAAATAGTAAAGATTTCCAATTCATTTACTAAATTCAGTATTTATTATTAAATGGTTATTACTTTAATAATCGATCTTAGGTAGGCATAATTCTCCCGTGCCTTTCATCCGTAGTACATGTAATACGCGTAACTATGTTCAACTCATGTGCCATGGATGCTGCTTCAAGCCTTCACTTACAACGGGCAGTAAAGGCAGCTGAAATTCTGCCTTGCACCATGGACTGTGCGCAAGGTGCTGTGCATGCCCACAGGAGAGACAAATCTCCGCATGCGCGGTTTTTAAGATTTTTTAAAAGTCGACTGACTGCCTATAGTACTGATCTATATGTGGGGTTTTCACGGTTTTCTGCGCATGCGCAGATTTTTACGATTTTTAAAAGGCGACTGACTGCCTAGTGCCTACCCTGAGTAATTACTCACGGCACATGCCTGCCTTAAACTTATGCCCTCTTGTTCTAGATTCCCCAGCCCTGGGTAAAAAATTCTGTGCATTCACCCTGTCAATTTCCCTCATGATTTTTTACACCTCTGTTTCCTGCCCAACCTCTGCAAATAACTCAGTCACTGTTAGTTAGTATTTTGGCCTTTACAGACGGACTACACAAATAAACAGTGGCCAACTTTTGCATACAGCTTTTCATTTGGAAAACCCATCTGCCATTTAGGAGGGTGAGAGGAGGAGAGGGAGGAGAAGGAGGGAGGGAAGGAGAGAGAAAGTTGGAAATAGGGCACAGAAGGATAGGTGAGGGGAGAGGAGGGGCAGGTGTGGAGGGGAGGAACTGGTGGGAAATGCATCTGCCATCAGAAAGGAAAATATATTTGCCGTGGGCCCAGAGCAGCATACACACTAGGTTGTTATCTGGGATAAGGATTTTGTCCTTTAAAGAGATACTGGGTGAAGGCCATATTTGCCTGACCATGCATTTAATTGGTGATGATATTTAAAACCGTACTCACACACCCTGTCCACGGACAAAACAAAACTTGAACATGTCTGCATGGTTTGAAAACATGACCTGCTGTAAACAGAGGCTGGAATTCAGATTTATTTTTGTGATGTTTGCAGATATTTGTAGGAGCACAGAATGAACTCTACATAAACTTGTAGTGTAGTGGGTAGAAAAACAGCAATAACCCATTGACCACAATAACGGAAACAAGTTCACACAGTGTGTGTGGGTCACTGAACAGTCTGGGACACAGCAGAGTAATGAAAAAGCTGTGGCAGAGTGAGTGGAAAGATAGTGGTGAAGGTGGGAGAGGAAGTAGTAGAGGGGAGGGGGGGGGGAGAGGAGAGAAGAGGATGGGGGAGTGGGCAGTAGGAGAGGGAAGGAAGGGGTGGGAAGGGGGGGGGGGGCGAGAGGGAAGAGGTGGGAGAGGGGGGAGGGCGGAGAAGGGGGGGGGGGAATGCGAGAGGGGATGGGGGGGTCGAGGGGGGGGGGGGGAGGGGGAGGGATTGCTTTAAGGGAGAGTAAGAGGGGTTCAAGAGGTGAGAGAATGAGGTGGGAGAGAAGGGGAGAGATAGTTGGAAATGGGACAGAGAAAGATAGGAGGGCAGGTGTGGAGGGTAGGGACAGGTGGGGTATGCAGAAGGGGAGAGGAGGGGGTGAAGGGGAAGAGTGGCTGAGGAGGCAGGCAGTGTTGAAGGGGTAGGAGGGTTTGATTGGGAGGGGGAAGAGAAGAGGATGAAGGGGGTTGGGGATAATGGCAGTAGGTGTGGAAGTGGGCAGAAGGGTTTGATGGGAGTGCAGGGTTGAAGGGGGCAGGAGGAAGTGAAGAGGCAGGGGGTTTCAGGCGGCGGGGGGAGGGGAGAAATAGAAAATATGTCACCATGAATTAATTTGGATTTGTGCAGCATCATGCAATACAGTTGTAAACAGCCAAGTAGAAGATTTACAAAAGTTCTAGGCTCAGATGCAGACAAGTAAACAGTGCCACTGAGTAAAGGGCCTGTCCCACCTGGGCGACATTTGGACGACTGCGGAGCGTCAGTGACTGACGCCTGTAAACCCGTCAAGTTGCACAACATACACACAGACGCGGATGGGGCTGTAAAATATTTTTCCTTCAATGCATGGATTTTAAACATTAATATATTAAATTTAATACAATAAAATCAATTGTGCAAATGAAAAGATGTCTGAGTCATTCCGTTTTATTTATAGGTGTATTGGTCCGCTTCCATATCCGATCACCAGGGATGGATTCAGTGAGTGTAGACTGAACTCCCCCCTTCCCTCTTCCCCTCTCCCGCCCCATCCCTCCTTCTCCATTCCCCCGTACCCTTCTCCCCTCCCCTCTCCCCCCCCCTTCTCTTCCCCCCTCTTCCTCCCTTCTCCCCGCTCCATTCTTCTCCCCCTTATCCACTACCGCCTCCCCTCACATTCCCTTCTCTGCTCTCTCCTCCTTTCTTCCATTCTCCACCCCCCCCCCCCCCCCCCCCCCCCCCCCCTCTCTCCCCTCCCCCCAATTCTGGACCCAGCGTGCTACCAGCGATCCCCCCGCACACTACCCCACAGATGTTAGGGACAATTTATACAAACCTGTGTGCCTTTGGAGTGTGGGAGGAAACACACACCCTAACCCCAGCCCTAACCCTAACCCTAGCCCTCACACTACCCGTAACCGTAACCCTAACCCTAGGCTTGGTATAAGTATAAATTGTTCCTAGCGTGTGTGGGATAGTGTGCGGGTGATCGCTGGTTGGTGCAGACTCGTTGGGCCGAAGGGCACTGTATCTCTGAACTAAATGTGCCACAGGGCTCCCAGTGCCACCCACCTGCTCCAGCCACTGTTTAAATACCCACCACCTATTTTGATGCAAGGTGGTTCCCAAAGTCTGCATTTATCCCATAGTCAATGTTACTAAAACAGATGATGTGGCCTTTGTGCAGTACTATTAGTGGGATCTAGCTGTCACAGGCGGGGTCCACAAATGGGGGGTGCTGGGAAAGTGAGGGGGGGGGGGGGGGTTGAAGAATGGGAGAAGGGAGGGAGAGGGGGAGAAGGGGATGTGAGGGGAGGGGGTAAGTGGATAAGGGGAGAAGAGTGGAGCGGGGGGAAGAAGGGAGAGGAGGGGGGACGCCCCTATTTGTGGACCCAGCCTGTGACAGCTAGATCCCACTAACAACTCGTGGCCAACAGTTTAGTTACCATGAGGAGCAGGCAGAAGCCAGAGTTAGGGCTAGGGTTAGGGTTTGGGTTTCCTACCGCACTCCAAAGGCGCACAGGTTTGTATAAAGTGTCCGTAGCGTGTGTGGGATAATGTGCGGGGGAATCGCTGGTCGCAGGCTGGGTCCGCAAATGGGGGGGGATCGGGGAAAGTGGGGGGGGGGGGGGAGAGTGGGAGAAGGGGGGGGGAGGAAGGGATGTGAGGTAAGGGGGGGGGTAGTGGATAAGGGGTAGAAAAAGTGGAGCGGGGAGAAGGGAGGAGGGGGGGAGGGGAGGGAAGAAGGGGAGAGAGGGGAGGGGAGAATAGTAGGGGGGGGTGGAGAAGGATGGGTGGGGGCAGGAGGGGGGAAGAGGGGAGAGGGGAGTTCAGTCTAAACTCACTGAATCCATCCCTGTGAAAAGAGACGGTGATTGGATCTGGAAGCGGACCAATACATCTATAAATAAAACAGAACGACTCAGGCATCTTTTCATTTGCACAATTGATTTTATTGTATTAATATTAATATATTAATGTTTAAAATCCATGCATTGAAGGATGAATATTTTACAGCCCATCTGTGGTCCCTAACCCCAACCCTAACCCTAACCGGGCGTCACCCACAGGACAGCATACGTCAGTGTGTGACAGGGCACACGACATGATGAGACACCCAAATGTTGCCCCAGGATTTTGAACATTCCAAAATCCTGGGGCGACAGGGAAGCACCGCGCGTTACCGCGTGCGTCACGACGCGCCAACCTATTTTTAGCCTGTTGCGTAAATGACGCGCAAATGGCGCCCAAGTGGGACAGGCCCTTAAATATACAAACAGACCCAAAGCCACAAAAGGAGATCGAGAAGAGAATGATAGTGTGAGAACAAGAGATAATAATCACAAAAAGATTTCATGAAACAAGTAAGATAGTTCTTATTTCCTGATGTAGAGGATAAATCACATTTCCTGATGTACAGGATGAAGACACATTCAGACAAAGGGCACCTTTTCAGATTAAGTAAATGAAATAACAGGCACTGTTTGAAAAGAAATACTCACAGCTTCACTACATATGGGAAGCTACTATGCACATAGAGCTCAGACAACAAACATATTTGCTGGGTCATTTCTGACCCAAGACCTTGAAATTACTTCTCAAGTAGAGCTGCACATCAGAGATCCCCTGCAGGAAAAATAACAAATAAATACATCACACAAAATGATCCCAGTTCGGCAACCTCTCTTCCCATCTGCTGTCTGATGTGCTCATTGAAGGGTGCAGACTACATCACAGCTGTAGCTATTTAACGGCAAGAAATGCAACCAAAGAGAACGATGGTTGTTCAGAGAGTTAGTAAAAGGCAGAAAGATCATAGAATTTACAATTCTCTTTGTCCGCAGCTGGGTAATAATTCTGGGACTGCATCATGGTTGTTATCTTTCCAAGCGTGTTTATCTGCAACAAAGGATCGTCTCATGGGAATGTGCTAACGGTCAGACCTGTTAATTAGCCCCACTATGTCCCCCTCCAGGGACTGAAAAAATGAACAGGAAATGTACACAAAGTGATCATAAATACTTTTGCCACGGGCAACCAGACCTCCTTAATACTAGCTCAGTCATCTCAAGACCTCACCTAGCACCAAAATAATAAAAGCCATGATCATATTGAATAGCGGTGCAGGCTCGAAGGGCCGAATGGCCTACTCCTGCACCTATTTTCTATGTTTCTAAAATCACGAGATTCACAGTAAGGAGAGCAATATGCACTTAACACATACAATTTTGTGTATGTTTATATCCACCAAGCTGAGGGATTTAAACAGCTCGACCTGTAATGTCCATTATTGAACGATGGACATTACAAACTGAGCAACATGTCATTAAGAGGTCAACCATGTTTAATTTTCATTGTTCAGTCTAATGAACTGTAACCCCACCAGCGAGTCTGAGAGTTACTACCATCATCTAAGGGAACCTTTCACCTTTCAAGGATTTTAAATTAACAATGAACCTGACTTGTGTTGACATCCTCCTATCTCAATACATTTCATTGGGAACCCTGATCACTATTGGGAGAGAAGATCATTGATAATTTAGTCACAGCTGGCTCGAAAAAGTTCACACATAGTGCAAGTTTAAGGTCTGCTTGCTGACTAACTTAGATAAATGGCCAGCACTTTGTATTTGAAAATTCGGTGGTATTTTGCATTTCTTATGGGGCTTTGTCATTGTATTTATTGCTACATTCATCAATACTGGAAAGGAGATAAAGAGGTCAGATGGTCAATGGTTTGGGGACATTGGGGAGATAGGGAATGAACATAGGCACAAAATGCTGGAGAAACTCAGCGGGACAGGCAGCAGCTCTGGAGGGAAGGAATGGGTGACGTTTCAGGTCGAAACCCTTCTTCAGACCTGAAACGTCACCCATTCTTTCTCTCCAGAGATGTTGGCTGTCCCGCTAAGTTTCTCCAGCATTTTGTGTCTATCTTCAGTGTAAACCAGCTTCTGAAGTTCCTTCCTACATAAGGGAATGAATAAGCAGCATGCAGATGGTTTGTCTTTGGGACGGTTACTTGCTGGGGGACTGAATGAAGGTTTGGGCTTTGGAAATGGATGGACATCTTCAGGTTATTGTTATGAGGGAGACTGTCTAACATGTAAAGGGTGGGGCTGGGTGGAAAAGGAGTGGTCACCATATAGGTGGTGATTCACAGGGTTCAGAGACTGCGGATCAGGATTGGGGACTGCTTCCAGGAATTAGGAATTTCAGAGATAAAAGAAAAAATTGCTGTGAAAACTCAGGTGGGTCAGATTACAACTGTGGAGAGAGAAACTGAATTAACTTATTAGGCCAATTACTTAAATCAGAAAATTCAGACCACTCTACAGAAAGGTAATTGATGTTTCCTGCCCAACCAGAGGAAACAATATTCTGGACTTAGTATATACTAATATTACTGAAGCCTACAAAGCCCTCCCCCTCCCCCACCTTGGACAGTCTGACCACCTCTCTCTGTTCCTGCTCCCCAAATACACACCTCTGATCAGACGTGTGAAACCTACCTGAGGACAGTGAAGGTTTGGCCTGAGGGGGCTGTCTCTGTTTTACAGGAACAGTTTCAGCAAACAGACTAGAGTGTTTGCCACGCAGGCCACCTTTAACTCCCAAGTGGACATCAACTCATACACCTCAACAGTTTTGGACTATATAAAATTCTGCATTGATAACATCACTACCCACAAAGAGATAAAGACCTTCCCTAACCAGAAGCCGTGGATGAGCAGGGAGGTCAGACTCCTGCTGATGCCGCGATGCCGCTTTCAGATCTGGCAACGCTGAGGGATACAGCTCATCCAGGGCCAATCTGAAAATGGGAATTAGGAATGTTAAACTCAATCACAAACGGCGGATTGAGGAGCATTTCCAAAACAACTCTGACCCCAGGCGCATGTGGCAAGGAATCAAATCCATTGCCGATTACCAGAAAGTTAACACCCCCCCCCCCCCAGACAACGCCTCCCTTCCTGACGAGCTAAACCATTTCTATGCTCGCTTTGACTGGGACAACAAAACTCCAGCCACCAAAGTTGCTCCACCCCCGAATGAACAACCCCTCAGTCTCTCCACCTCTGCTGTACAAGATGCACTGAGTAAGGTGAATGAGCACAAAGCTGCCGGCCCCGATGGCATCCCCGGGCGTGTGCTCAGGGCATGTGCTGGACAACGATCCCTAGTCTTCACTGACATTTTCAATCTGTCACTGGCCCAGGGTGTTGTCCCCACTTGCCTCAAGACATCAACCATTGTGCCAGTGCCCAAACAATCAGCTACAGGGAGTCTCAACGATTTCCGCCCAGTGGCACTCACCCCTGTCATTGCAAAGTGCTTTGAGCGGCTGATCTTGGCTCACCTCAAAGCCAGCCTCCCCCCCACACTGGACCCCCATCAGTTTGCCTACAGGTCTACAGAGGACGCCATATCGGCGGCCCTACACTCTGCCCTGACCCACCTGGACAGCAATAACACCTACATCAGGATGCTGTTCATTGATTTCAGCTCCGCCTTTAACACTGTCATCCCCGCCAGCTTGATCACCAAACTCAGCGGACTTGGCATCTCCACCTCCCTCTGCAATTGGACACTGGATTTCCTCACCAACAGACCACAGTCTGTTAGGGTCAACAACCTCACCTCCTCCACTCTAACACTGAACACCGGCGTGCCACAGGGCTGTGTGCTCAGCCCTCTCCTCTACTCCCTCTTCACCCATGACTGCGTCCCTAAGCATGGCTCCAACGCCATCATTAAATTTGCTGAAGACAAGATGTGTACTCGGGGTACACATCTCGGAGGATCTGTCCTGGTCCCTCAACACCTCCAAGCTGATCAAAAAGGCACAGCAGCGCCGTTACTTCCTAAGGAGGCTCAAGAAAGCTCACCTGTCCCCCCAGATCCTGACCAACTTTTACCGCTGTACCATTGAAAGCATCCTGACCACCTGCTTCACGGTATGGTACAGCAGTTGCACCGTAGCGGACGGGAAGGCACTACAACGGGTGGTGAAAACCGCGCAGTACATCATCGGTGTCCCGCTCCCTGCCATGGATGCCCTCCACCGAAAACGGTGTCTGAGACGGGCCGGGAAGATCATCAAAGACCCATCCCACCCCAACTATGGACTGTTTGCCCTCCTCCCATCAGGGAGGCGGTACAGGAGCCTCAGGTCTCGTACTAGTAGGATGAGGAACAGCTTCTACAACAACACTATCACATTGCTGAACTCAGAGTCCCGCCGATAGATTTCTCCAGTCTCTCCGTCCACATTGTTTGCTTATTCTGTATTTTTTAAATTTCTATATTGTACTATTACTACGGACTGACGCTAAACTGCATTTCGTTGTACCCATACTTGTATTTGTGCAATGACATTAAAGTTGAATTGAATTGAATTGAATTGATCTGAAAAGTTAGCTGTTTCTCTCTCCGCCTGATGCTGCCTGACCTGCTGAGCATCCTAACATTTTATGCCTTTAACGTCCAATTTCTTGTTTATTTGTTTTTATTTCTGTGGTTTTGTTACATGGTTATAATGCAGGGCAAGTCTGACGCAAAAAAAATAAGTAGAACATTTAATTAACTTACAGGTTGCGCAAATGGCCCTGCAACAGCAGATACATCCAGACATCAGGGCCCAAATTCCAGATGAGGTGCAAGACCAGGAAAATATTGACCGTACTTATGCCCACATATGTGCTTGACCTGCTGAGTTCCTCCAGAAATGTGTTTATTGCCCCTATGTTCCCCAGCAATGCTGAACCAGACCGATGCGCAGGGAAGAATGTCATCTTGTGCAGTCTGACGTGGAGGTCCCATTGGAATCACATGGGTGATTCATGACGAGAAGTGCATGTGCAAAGTTTTGGAGCAACATAAAACAACTTGCAAACACATAAATAAAACAGGATTAAGCAATTGAATGTATGTGTTCATTACATGACCTGCGTGGCCCCTTTTCCAAGGATTCAATGAAGTCAGTCTAATATGACCTTCCCCTTTGAAATCCATGCTGATTTTTCTTGTTATAGTTCCAAATGTTTTTTTTTTTCATTACAGCTCCTTTTACTAAATAACATTTTTATCCTCAGGCACTTCTGCCAATTATTGTAAATCAGTGTCCTGAACTTGCAGGTGCACTTGCCAATGGAAACAGGTTCCCTTTATTTAATCAATGGAAACCCTACATTATTTTAAATGACCCTATTAAAGCTCAACTCCTCCGCTCTGAAGAAACAATCCAAGCTTCTCTAATCTCTCTACATAACTCATTACAGATTATCATTCTGCTAAATTCCCAACATTCAACAAACATTAATTTGGATTCAATCTCCCAGGGATTCGGCAGATAGGATGTTTACACCAGCAAACTATATTAAGAGTGAGTTTGAATACTTAGGTATTGAAAATAATTAGCATTGCTCCAGTGTTAATTTGCTACTTGAGTTCATGTAAAATTGTACGTTCTGTCACTTGATGAATGAAAGTTCAAGAAAGTATGTTTGTAAATACGACAGGAATGTTTCAACCAAGCAATCTGCCAATGGACTTGTTTTAATCACAGGCGTCATTGAATCCAACAGCGCACACTGTGGTCACATTGTCCAGTACTAGGGTCTAGCACTCGAGTTGTGGACTATTTTAGCTCTACAGTTTTGGAGAATTAAATTAATCAAAACGGTGGTCCCGATACAACACTGAAGTGAATTGCATTCCAAAAAACTCTTCTCACGCCATATCTATGCAGACATGCAAAGAGTCAGCAGAGCTACACAGTGCTTTCTATAGAGATCATAATTATTATCAGGGTATCACAGTGCCCTCCATAATGTTTGGGACAAAGACCCATCATTTATTTATTTGCCTCTGTACTCCACAATTTGAGATTTGTAATAGAAAAAAATCACATGTGGTTAAAGTGCACAGTCAGATTTTAATAAAGCCATTTTTATACATTTTAGTTTCACCATGTAGAAATTACAGCAGTGTTAAGACATAGTCCCCTCATTTCAGGGCACCATAATGTTTGGGGCAGCAATGTCATGTAAATGAAAGTAGTCATGTTTAATATTTTGTTGCATAACCTTTGCATGCAATGACTGCTTGAAGTCTGTGATTCATGAACATCACCAGTTGCTGGGTGTCTTCTCTAGTGATGCTCTGCCAGGCCTGTATTGCAGCCATCTTTAGCTTATGCTTGTTTAGGGGGCTAGCCCCCTTCAGTTTTCTCTTCAGCATATAAAAGGCATGCTCAATAAGCGAGTTTGGTATTCCGAATGCGCATGCCCAGGTCATAGGCCACTAGCTATAATCAGACTCGACAATGTTGGTACTGCATTGTGTGCAGG
This sequence comes from Leucoraja erinaceus, assembly GCF_028641065.1. Taxonomy (NCBI): domain Eukaryota; kingdom Metazoa; phylum Chordata; class Chondrichthyes; order Rajiformes; family Rajidae; genus Leucoraja; species Leucoraja erinaceus. The sequence continues at coordinate 40,173,344 of NC_073383.1, forward strand.
CTTGTGTTTCGGCCGTGGTCGTGTTCAGGCCCGGCTCTCCATCACTGAGGGTGCTGTTGAGTTGCTGTTGGACCGTCCCAGTCCCCGTCCCCTCCCAACCCGGTGTCCCGTCCCTGTCCGGAGGTGTCCGGGGTGGTCCTGGGCTGGCGGGGCAGCCCTGGACTTGCAGCCGCTAGCTCCAGCTCGGCTCTGCCTGTCCCGCCGTGTTGGCCAGCAGCCTTCCACCTCCATCCCCCTCCCCTCAGTCTGACACCGAGATCCTGCTGAAGATGGGCAGCCGCCGGCCCTGCTCAAAGACGGGCGTCTCGGAACCGCTGCTGCTGGAGTCGTCCTAGTCAGAGAGAGAGTCTGCGGACGGGCTCTGCCGGCCATGGGCTGGCCTGGTGCCCGCTGGTGCTGTTGGTGGTGCTGGCGGCAACAAAACCTCCTCCCCCTCCCTTGCCCAGCCCCAAGCCCAGAGTCCAAGCCAGCTCCAACTCCAGGTCGGGGCCAGGCGGGGAAGGGACACTTGAGTGGGAGGGAGGTGAGAACCGGGGAAGGTCCAGTGGCGGTTCCACCACGCTTGTGGCGCCGGGGACACGGATTAGATCCTGGCTGCGGATGAAGCGAGATTCTGTGTGCTTGCAGCTGCCGAGAGCCGGTCCAGTCCCCCCCCCCCCCCCCCCCCCCCCTCCCCCTCTGAAGAATGGCCTCGACCCGAAACATCACCCATTCCTTCTCTCCAGAGATATTGCCTGTTCTGCTGAGTTACTCCAGCTTTTTGGGTCCATCTTCGGTTAAAACAGATTACAGATTATCTGGTGTTTTGAGCATGGGAGCTTGTGTGCGTTACGCAGGCAACCAGATGGTATTACTGTGTTTAAACAATAAATAAAACGTGCTTCTTGTTGTCAGGGGGGGAGAGTGGGAGGAGATAAAATTGTTCGTTGTCATGCACACTTGGCATCGGCCCAAATTTGTGACCCCCACCATGTTTTAAAAGTGATTTACTATGGCTGCCAATGCCCCGAGCCATCTGTCCCTGCAGCCGGGGTGGGGGGGTAGGTGAATCACTCGGTGTGGGTGAATCACCCTGGTATGGGGGTTGGGGTCCGATGGCGGTGCATCGCAGTCAATGACTCTGGGCGGGCGGAGGGACCAGCCTGTCCCACACCTCTGCTCCACCCGAAGCTGCTGACACACAGCCCGTCACAATGTGACCACGCGGGGGGAGACGAGACAAAGGGCGGCCGTGGCCGTGGGAGAGTGGGGGCTGTCCCGAGGGATGCTCGCACTCCTACGGTGCTTCCAACTTGGTGCTTGGGTTCAGAGTGCCCAGTCACCTATGGCTTGTGTGGGAAAATGACCCCCACCCTCCCGTCTCCACCGGCCAGTGATGTGATGGACGCAGGGGTCTGGACCAATCGCTGACAAGTCCGTCCCCCCCCCCCCCCCCCCCCCCCCCCCCCGGCGACGTCATGTCCGTTGTTTGACTTTTCTGCAGACCAGCCATTCGGTGAGTTGGCTTGTAGGCGACGCAGCCTTTCGGCAGAGCAGCCTTTCGGTGAGGTTACACAAAAAAGCTGGAGAAACTCAGCGGGTGCAGCAGCATCTATGGAGCGAAGGAAATAGGCAACGTTTCGGGCCGAAACCCTTCTTCAGACTCGCCTTTCGGTGAGTTTGCTTTTAGGCATCCCACCCTTTCGGTTAGTTGGCATTTCGGCTTCGTACGCTTTCGGTTAGTTGATGTTATTTGGCTCCCAATTCTTTGCTTCGGCATCTCGTCCTTCGGAGCCACTTCCGCGCACATTCCTTGCAAGTAGTAGAATGGGAGGGAGTATAATCAAGATAGCTGTGGGAGTCTTTGGACTTGTAATGGCTATTGGTGACAAACCTATCTTCCAAATGAGAGTAGGAGAAGTCGAGAAAGGGAAGGGAAGAGAGTCAGATTTACCACGTGATAGTGAGGGCAGCTTGAAAATCGATAGCAAAGGTGATGAAACCTTTGAGCACTGTACGAGAGCAAGAAGCAACACCAATTTGGTTATCAACAAAGTGATGGAGGGAGACTGAAACAAGGAATTTTGTTCAGACATCCTACAAAGACATAGGGCTAGATCAGAGCCGTGCATGTTCCCATAGCTACCATTTGCAAATGGAGCAAATGAATAACATTAGAGGAGATTTCTTCAATGTGAAAGTGAATTCAGCCAGGCAAATTGGTATGCAGGTGGTTTGAGGAGTTTGAAATTAGTTGTGACTCTATTTCAGGCCATCCTTGTGTGGGATAGGCATGTCGATGGATTGAATGTTCCAGGCTCAAAATGAGCTGGTTGATACTGGACGTTGAGTCAGAATGCTGCCACAGTATTATACAAATGGACAGCACTGGATAACGAATGCAGTCAATAACTACCCTTTCAAGACAAGTAGAGATAGCTAACAAAATGCAGGACTTGCTGGCTCTGCTCCAATCCCAAAGGTGCACTTTGAAAAAGTGCCTATTGAAGGCCCTTAATATATTTTCCTTTGCTCTGTGAATATTAGATGCTGTTGTTATCTTTAAGTAAGCCACTAATTCATGAGAAAGGAGGGAAAAAACTGTAATCACAATACATTTCAAAGGAAATATACAGCTGACTGAATTAGCATAGTAAGTAAGGTCAAAAGAGATCTTCTTGGAAATGACACAAACACAATAAAGAGTTCTGTCAGCCCAAGGTGATTATTATGATGCAGATAATGTGCTAATGCACCTGGAAGATGCAGCTATTAATATAATAATAGGCACTTTCCCCTGCTTTGAACTGGAATATAATGAATGCAAATAGCCTTTGCCTATTGATCACAAGATTTCAATATGACATTATTAAAAAGTAGCATTTTTGAAATAAATTTATTTTTAGTGATGCTACATTTTTAGGATGAGACTAACTGAAACGCCAATTAGAAAAAGGCTCCCATGAAGTTATTTGAAGATAAACAAATCACGGTGGATCAATAATTGTATGCCAAATCCTTTCAGGTTAGTAACAAGCAGTAAGCTCAATTTACAGATTTTATTAATTTACTACCTTCCTGTATTTCTGATATGAATAATAATCAATGCTCCATGTCCATCCACTCACAATGCCTCACTATTTCCCTCACATCTGCTGCGGAATCAGTAGCTATCAGACACCAACAGTGAAAATGGCATTAGTAGGATGGTCTTCCAGGGAGATGCTAAATGCATTTCGTTGTCTCTGTACTGTACACTGACAATGACAATGACAATTAAAATTGAATCTGAATCTGAATCGGATGGTGGAGACATCATTCCCAGCAACAGACCCTTAATGAATTGGCTCCATGCTTTGCTTCCTAAACATAATTTATAAATGAAAATGGGAACCTTGGGATTGTGTGGAAATTATTTTCCCATTTGGATATTCAGAATATCTGAGCCCATGAGTTTATCGTTTACACCAAGTGCAGTGTATTTATCACATGTAGTCTCAATTAGCTTTAACACACAATAAACAGATACTGTCCTTTATAAAATTAATACAGACCAGAATTGATCTTATCATGGGAAATAAAGCAATATAAGGAAATTAATTCAAACAGCTTTTACGAACCATTGACCAACACCACCCCCACCCAAGAAAAAAACAGCAATTTTAATGGAAGATATTTTTGTTGTAAATGGTCTTAAGGTGGGCTCTGGTATTAGATTAATCATGCTCACAGACCTTTCGTTCAGTTGCTTGGAGAAACAGCACAAAATGCACTTCTGGAAACTCAGTATATTCCATAAGAGCAACAATATCACAGGGTATCGCACACCAGTAAAGGTGTCATGAGAAGAAGGAGGAACAAAAGCTTTTTGACTAAAAGCCCAGAGTCAAAGTGCTGAGTGAGAATACTTATGCAACAGGCTAATCAAGTTTGCAACATATGGTGAATGCAAGTTTGCCCCCTTATGGTTTGACCTGAGGATGAGGCGATTAGTGTTGCTTACTTGGACAGAGGTCATAGACCAATGTACCAAAGGGTCAGGCAGTAAACAAAATTGGTGACTTAGTGAAGGATAGAACACGAGGTCACTTTTTTCTGAAGCCCCTCGGGTGTGGAGAACGAAAGGTCATCCATAACCTAGAGATGGGTGCTTTATTATGGGAATTTTGGTGCTGAAGAAGCTGAAGACTAGGATATTATCTTGCATGAGACTCAGACATTATCTTGTATGAGCTCCTATTCTTATTTGAAACCTACTTCACTGCTTGCAAAAACACACATATACATGGCTATAATAAATTACTGTATGATAAACTTGGTCTCATCACCACATGATCTCGGCTTTTCATTATACCAACATGCAAACTGTGTTGGCTAAGAACAATTAAAAAAAGCAACCAAATCACCAAGATTCATTTCTAAGGATACAAATAGAGAGCAAATAGTAATTATAAATTTGTTTGAAACCTCAATGACACTACACTGACTGGCATCAGTTCTGATTTCCATTTGCAATAGGGGTTAGAAGCACTGGAGGAGATGCTGAATTAATTTCCAAGGATACAAAAATTGAGAAGTTCCAACTAGTAGGAAAGTTTCAAGTCTAATGCTTTCCCTGGAATAACTTGGCAGAGGTCTCCGTATTTGATATTTGATACAGCAGACGAGGAGGAGCTATTTCCACTTGTGCAAAATATTAAAATGAGGAGCCATAAATATAAGGTGGTCACCAATGAGCTCAGGAGAAACCTTGTTACTCAGAGGGTAGCATGAATATGGAACTCAATTGAACAAACACAAGAAAGAAACAAAAAGTTAGATAATGGAGAAAATAATAAAATTATTTATTTTGCTGGACCAACTGAGTTTCTGATTAATGGCCGGAGCAGGAAAGAGATCTATGGAAACAGAATACATCAACGCTGTCCCAAATGGATAGAATGACCTGTTACGATGATTTAAATCAATTTTAATTATGAACACTACAGTAAAGAGCTTCATCGTATCCAATTTATTCACATTTTCAACACAGTAACACCTAACAGAAGATCTAATGCCACCCATTCAAGTATTTCCATTTTGAATTGCAGCTTGCCTACAGCTGTTAATTAAAGGCAAGTATTTGGTAATGAGACAACTTAAGATATAAGTCGAAGCTGTTAATAGACAAACTGAAGAATTGAAACTATTTCTCTCAGAATTCAACAGCAAAGAACAACTAATTAATTCCATGTAACCATCATCATTGACAGTTAACAAACTGATCAGTATTCATTTGACTTATCCCCCACTTATCACAAGCCTCATGAACTTTTTATTCCACCCAATTAGATGCAATCATTATCTACCTCATCTATTAAGTAGACACCCCACAGCTTAAATAATGCAGGTCTGGGATTCCATGTAGCCAGTGCAAAGTAGAGAGGCACATGAGCCTGAAAACCTCTTTGGATAATTAACGCATGTCCTCATCACTGTTACATAACCCAATGAACAGGAAGGATGAATGCCAGTTAGCTGTAATTTTATTAAATGGATACTTAGTTGATTGATCACCGATGGAGGTGGAAAAGTGAAAGTCAATCAAAAAGATTTCATTGTTGGAAACACAAGAGACTGCAGATGCTGGGATCTGTAGCAGAAAAATAAACTGCTAGAGTAACTCAACTGGCCAGATAGCATCTGTGGAAAGAAACGGAGGGCAGATGTTTTGGGTCACGACTTTTCCTCAAAGATTGCAAGAGTGGAGGCAAGATAACTGGTATAAAGAGGTGAAGGGGTGGGGCAAGAGATTACGTATGGTAGGTGGATCCAGTTGAGGGGTGGCTTGTTGGATGGGGAGAGAGGGATGGGGATAACAACAGAGGCTAGGTCAGTGATAAATAGAGGTATCCAGAGGTTGTATTTGATGGGAACGGAAGATGGTGTATGGGACTAAATAATGAAGGTGGGCTGGGGTCCAGATTGGAGGAATGTGTGAGCGATGAGCAGGTGGCATTTTACACCCATATAAAAGTTACAGACTGGACATTTTTCTTGTCCATCTCTCAATTTACCAATTAATATCACTATCTGTAGCAAAACCTTAGCCTATCATTATAAACTCCATAACTAGCTGGCAAAGGCTGGACAGACTCAATGTTATATTTTGCACTAAATCCTTTTCATTGCACCTTAGTACGTGTGCCAATAATAAACTAAACTAAACTCAAAGTTAGGGATTGTCCAAAGGGATTGAGGAGTCAGAAGAAGAGTCCTGACCAGAAACGTCATCTTTCCATTCCCTCCACAGATCCTGCCTGACCTGTTGAGCTTCTTCAACACCTTGATTTTTGCTCAGGATTTCAGCATTTTAAGTTTATTGTGTGTTCAGCTAGGAATTCAAGAAACTCATGCAATTGTGTTTCACGCATGGAAAGAGACCAGGAACCGTTATCTCATGGTAGAATAAGAGGTCTAGAGGTTCTAAAGGGTTATATGCCTGGAGGAGGTGACAGACAGAAAATAAACAAGAAGGGATCAGAACACAAGAGCTACTATGTTGGTAGTCTAAAAAGGTTATCAAACAGTGTTATGCGTGAATAAGTGTGAATTAGAACAGTATAACCCAATTGAGTGCAAGTCCATGGAGGGTAGAAAGAAAAAAAACCCCAGCAGCAAAGCATTGGAATACAGGTGGATTTTAAGCATCATTTCACTGAGACCAAAGATTTGCAGACGAAACTCAAAATTCCTGAAATCTGAACATTACAGGCAAGAATTTACACAATAGGCCATTCGGTCCTTCGAGCCAGCACCGCCATTCACTGTGATCATCCACACTCAGTACCCCGTTCCTGCCTTCTCCCCCCCTCCCCCCATATCGCCCGACTCCGCTATCTTTAAGAGCTCTATCCAACTCTCTCTTGAAAGCATCCAGAGAATTGACCTCCACTGCCTTCCGAGGCAGAGATTTCCACAGATTTACAACCCTCTCTGTGAAAACGTTTTTCCTCATCTCTGTTCTAAATGGCTTACCCCTTATTCTTAAACTGTGGCCCCTGGTTCTGGACTCCCCCAACATTGGGAACTTGTTTCCTGTGTTTAGCGTGTCCAAACACTTAATAATCTTATATGTTTCAATAAGATTCCCTCTCATCCTTCTAAATTCCAGCGAATACAAGCCCAGCCACACCATTCTATCAACATATGATAATCCCGCCATCCCGGGAATTACCAGTCTCTTGGGTATTCCAATATGGTTGGCTATCAAACAGTCAGATATAGAAGTCCGGCACAATTGTGATGGAGTGAGTTTTAACCTACATCACCTGAAGAAGGGGCCAAAGGTGAAGCATGATGAAACCCATCAACTCTCTGGCATACTTTCAATGAGGCCTTACTGTGAAAGGAAATGGAATGGCAATGGAGAATCTAAAATGGGCAACAACATAACAAACTGCATCAAGGTTTGCAAGTAAAAATCACATGGTTGAAAAGTTCATTTTTTAAATCACTTTGTCTGAATATGTAGTTTTGGCCCATTAATTCCAATCTTGTTCGTTTTTATTACTTAAAATAACTCACGGAATTACACCAAAGCAATTCCCATTATTATCCACAGGTGCGAAGACTATCCTGAACTATTCTTCATCATAAAATAAAAACACAAGCAAAAAGTGAGGAAATAACCCGCAAAGGGGGTCGTGTAACACAGAGATCAGATTCAGTACTTTAACAATGTAAACCTGCACACTGGGGAGTCATATGCTTCAAGCATGGAAAAAAACAGGAAAGATATAAAACCAAGCACCAACACAGGAACAGGCAGCAATGCCAACGCAATACATCAATATCAGATTAGGAAACAAAATGATTTGATCATTGTGAGAGTAAGTCATCAGCAAAACCAGGGAAAGCAGAGGAACTATACAATATTTCACTCGGTAACTTGTGTTACTATTTTGTTGTTGAGTTTTTGCCATATGTGTGTGTAAAATTAAACCCTTCCCCTCCCCTACAGGAGGCACCTTTAATCATGTTGCCATACATCTAATGTATTCTATCTATATACAACAGTGACAGTTATGTTAGAAAAATGTACAATCTTCAGGCCTAATGTTACATCAACAACAGAACCATCAAGTCTCCTCTCATTCTCCAATGCTCCAGAGTCAATCCAAGTTTGTCCAACCTCTCCTTATAACCCATGGGCCGCGGAACCGGGGGAGGGGGGGGCTGCAACTTTTTTGGCTAGACATGTTTCAATGTCTCCGGCTTTGGACGAGGCGTTGCTGTGCTCTGAGCAACCTGGTCATGGGTGTTGGAGAGCCGGGGCGGAGGGAGAGATGGAAGCAGAAGCAGCGGCGGGGGCAGATGCGGACGGGGAGCCGGGGCTGGCGAGTGTTTGCCGGGCTGGCGAGTCGCTCGCTGCAGCTCCAGCCATGGAGCAGCCTCAGTGCAAGAGTCCCGGGCCGTCTGAGGCGTCGGAAGCATTGCGCCACTGTCGTGAGAGTCTCTGCGCCAAATTCGCCTTGAGGCCCGGCATGAACTAGGCTGCGGCTCGGTGCATTCTGGAGGACAACCAGTGGCTGCTGGAAGTAGGTACCAAACACTGGGTAGAAGCGGTGGAAGATAGTGGCCTTCAAATGGGGGTGGTTGGAGAAAGCATCCTGCTTGCCTGATAGATTTTCACTTACTGTAACTGCAGGAAAAATGTTCCCGATGTTGGGGGAGTTCAGAACTAGGGGTCACAGTTTAAGAATAAGGGTAGGCCATTTAGGACTGAGATGAGTTTTCAAGACAAACTTTCTTCACCCAGGGTGTTGTGAATCTGTGGAATTCTCTGCCACAGAAGGCAGTGGAGGCCAATTCACTGGATGTTTTCAAGAGAGAGTTACTGTCGATTTAGCTCTTAGGGCTTGCCCAGCACTTGTTTTAAGGTTTTGCACTCTTGTTTCGGAAAAATCACAAAAAATAAATCAACTCAGTGCATTGAAATGTATATTTCGAATTTTCGAAAGTCTTATCTATGTTATCAAATCCTAAATTCAAATTGAAATCCTTTTAACAAAACCTATTTTTTCCCCCAAGTAATACATAAGATTGCATTTCAACCTTCAAAACACAACAGTATAAAATCAGGTTTATTAGAAACATAGAAATTAGGTGCAGGAGTAGGCCATTCGGCCCTTCCAGCCTGCACCGCCATTCAATATGATCATGGCTGATTATTACGACCAGCCATCATAATTTAACCCACAATATCATCCTGATTAAACTACATTTTACCCTTTTCCAAGGCATTGATATAATTTGTTATCCTTAACTAAACCGGTCTTCGTACTGGGGATCGGACAAATGAACTCTTGAATTCCTGTTCTCCATCCCCTGCTTGCTAATTCAATGAAGGAGTCTGGCCAAGCCGTAATGACCTTTCAGAGACCAGTCAACGCAACAGAAATCAAACTTTTGGTTTCACTGATTCTCAGAGCAGCAAAGTGGCACCGCAGTTAGTGCTGCTCTGACTGGTCAGTATATTTACAATTACTGGGGTGGTTGACTTCTCCTGAGCGGTACTGAAAGAAGCTTGTTCTTGGAACGTGCTGCCTGGAGTGATGGTGGAGACATATATGATGGTGGCATTTAAGAGCCTTTTTTTAGATATATATACAGTGCATTCAGAAAGTATTCAGACCCCTTAACTTTTTCCACATTTTGTTACTTTATAGCCTTATTCTAAAATGGATTAAATTCATTTTTTTTATCATCAATCTACACACAATGCCCCATAATAAAAAAAAGTGAAAACAGGTGTTTACAAATTTCTGCAAAGTAATTAAAAATAAATAACTGAAATATCATATTTACATAAGTATTCAGTCCCTTTACTCAGTACTTTGTTGAGGCACCTTTGGCAGCAATTACATGCCTCAAGTCTTCTTGGGTATGATGCTACAAGCTTGGCACACGTGTATTTAGGTAATTTCTCCCATTTTTCTCTGCAGATCCTCTCAGCTCTGTCAGGTTGGATGGGGATCATCGATGCACAGCTATTTTCAGGTCCCTCCAGAGATGTCCGATCAGGTTCATGTCCGGGCTCTGGCTGAGCCACTCAAGGACATTCACAGACTTGTCACAAAGCAACTCCTGCGTTGTCTTGAATGTGTGCTTCTGGTCGTTGCCCTGTTGGAAAATGAACCTCTACCCCAGTCTGAGGTCCAGAACATTCTGGAGAAGGTTTTCATCAAGGATCTCTCTGTACTTTGCTCTGTTCATCTTTCCTTCAATCGTGACTAGTCTCCCAGTTCCTGCCACTGGAAAACATTCCCACAGCATGATGCTGCCACCACCATGCTTCACCATAGGTATGGTATTGGCCAGGTGATGAGCGCTGCCTGGTTTCCTCCAGACGTGACACTTGGCATTCAGGCCAAAGAGTTCAATCTTGGTTTCATCAGATCAGAGAATCTTGTTTCTCATGGTCTGAGAGTCCTTTTGGTGCCTTTTGGCAAACTCCTAGTGGGCTGTCATGTGCCTTTTACTGAGGAGTGGCTTCTGTCTGGCCACTCTACCATAAAGGCCTGATTGGTGGAGTGCTGCAGATATAGTTGTCCTTCTGGAAGTTTCTCCCATCTCCACAGAGGAACTCTGGAGCTCTGTCAGAGTGGCCATTGGGTTCTTGGTCACCTCCCTGACCAAGGCCCTTCTCCCCCGATTGCTCAGTTTGTCCGGGCGGCCAGCTCTATGAAGAGTCCTGGTGGTTCCAAAGTTCTTCCATTTAAGAATGACGGAGGCCGCTGTGCTAGTTGGGACCTGCAATGCTGCAGAAATTGTTTTATACCCTTCACCAGATCTGTGTCTCCACACAATCCTGTCTTGGAGGTCTACGGACAATTCCTTCGTCTTCATTGCTTGGTTTTTGCTCTGACATGCACTGTCAACTGTGGGACCTTATATAGACAGGTGTGTGCGTTTCCAAATCATGTCCAATCAATTTAATTTACCACTGATGGACTCCAATCATGTTGTAGAAACATCTCAAGGATAATCAATGGAAACAGGATCAACCCAAGCTCAATTTTCAGTGTCATAGCAAAGGGTCTGAATACTTATGTAAATGTGATATTTCAGTTATTTCTTTTTAATTACTTTCCAAAAATTTCTAAACACCTGTTTTCGTTTCTTCATTCTGGGGTATTGTGTGTAGATTGATGATAAAAAAAAAAAGAATTTAATCCATTTTTAAATAAGGCTGTAACGTTATAAAATGTGGAAAAAGTGAAGGGGTCTGAATACTTTCTGAATGCACTGTACACAGATAATCAGGGAATGGAGGGAAGTGAATCACGTACAAGCATAAGAGAGTAGTTCAATTTTGCATCATGGTCGGCAAAGACATTGTGGGTTGAAGGGCCTGGTCCTTTGCTGTATTCTTCTATGAATAATTAAACATGGTAAATCTAGCTGCTGATCACGTGCCATCGGCATTTGTTATTTATTCTAATAAAACCTTTGTAATTTTAAACACCACCATTGAGTCTTTTCTGCTGTCAAATTTGACAACCACATCGTCACTCGTCTCTCACTATCACACAAGTGCCTCATCCCTGCTATCAAACTTTTTTAACGTAAATGTTAACATCCTCCCTAAACCATACTGTTTTAAAATAAGAAACCATACACCATTTGAGGATTAAGCTGTAAGTAACCTGCCAAGGTTTTGCACAACCAAAGTCTTTGTCTGGATATCTTTGCTGGATGTCAGGTACATCGTTAAACTACTGGGGGAGTGCTTATATGTACTTTAAAACGAGAAACACATTCCCAGGCTGAGAGGATAGTTAAAAAATATTAAAATTCAACAGGCATGATTTATAACATTACACTGTGGGAATATTAGCACCTGGCAACATACTTACTACAGCCACTCAGTTCATAACTTCAATTATGAAGTAAAATGTAATATTTCAATAGAATTTCCATTTTTTTCTCCTTTCCTTATGAAAACTCAGAGCAAAACAAGGCATCTTCATATTTTAAGCAGTAATTTATTGTCACCTGCACATCACGATCCAATACCATTGTTCTTCAAACGAGGTCAGAAATAAAGGGCAACAATACATTCACTGAAAAGGTAGCACACCAAGTCTGTTGCACTGTTGTTTACCCTCACTGTTCTCTCTTGAAGGGTTCTGCTGCTTTCTCAGGGCAGCTCTGATACAAAAAATATTTATTTGTGAGTGAGAGTTCACAGGTTGAATGGCAGCAACCAGCATACCAGGAGGCATGGGGAGAGGGGATGCAATAGGAGCCTTATAATACAATCTCAGTTTTCTCACATTATGCCCAAGGCAGTGCGAAATGGATCAGAACTAAAATTTGTTGCTGATGTTTCACTTTCCTATCCCCAAGGGTTAAGTTCAGAGATGGAAACCTACTATCTTTCACACTGAGATTGACCAATAGCACAGACATGGATATGATAATACGACCTTCTCGGTCTGTAAGACACAACATTACGTCCAGTGATGGATTTCGATTTTGTTTGCAACATAGGAACTGGAGAAACCTGCTTATTCTCACAAAAATATAAAATCATTAACAGGGAGGATGTGAATAGAATCCAGAATTAGTGGTTGATTAGAGATAGTCAGCAAGGTTTTGCATTCGGGAGATCATGTCTCAGGAATGAAGAAGTAGCCAAGTCTACTGTTGACGAGGCATGATTAGTAAGTTTACAGATGACACTAAAATAGATGGTATCATAGACAATGATGGTAATCAAGGATTACAATGGGATCTTGATTAGCTGGGCAAGTGGGCGAGCCCTGGGGAGTGTTGTAGGGCATTGGAACATAGGAGTACCCGTATGTAGTACCCTTAAGGTGGCATCACAGGCAGATAGGATGGTGAAAAAGGTTTAATACTTAGGGCTTCGTCAGCCAGGGTATTGAATATAGAAATTGGGACACTGTTACAGTTCTACAAGGCATTGTAAGGACGCATTTGGAACATTGTGTTCAGTTTTGGCCACCCCACTACAAGGAAAATGTCATTAAGCTGGGAAGAGTGGCGGGAGTGGCGGGAGTGGCGGCGTTGCCTTGCAGCTACGGTTCGCCTGCAGTTCGTTTGTCTTTTCTGTTTTTTGTTTTCTCTTGTCCCGTTTTTACAGTTTATTTCGGTTTATTTAGTTGTGTATGTGTGTGGGGGGGGGGGGGGGTGTAACATGTGTTTTGACTCTTCCTTCGGGGGGGATGCAACCTTTCTTGCCGTATCCCCCGTCACCGTGTCCGTCTATGCTGAGGCCTATCGCGGAGCTGGCGGCCTCCAACTGGGACCGACCTCGAGGCTGTGGAGGCAGAGCCAGGACTTACCAACGCGAGGCTGGCCGACTTCGGGGCTGTGGTTGCGGGGCGACCCAACTTCCGACCCGACTTTGGAGCCTCGGACGCTCTGCTGCGGGCCAGTGGATGACATCATCGGGAGCTCGCAGGTCACAGGTGGTGACCTGTTTTCCGGAGCTCCCGCAACCACAGCTTCGTCCGCTGGACTGGAGGGTGGCAGCTTCGGCAGCTTCGACCGCCCCGGGCCGCGGAATTTGAACCGGCTCGTTTGCGGAGCACGGATTCAGCCGCGGGACTTGCTTACCATCACCCGGCGGGGTCACATCATCGGAGGCTTGGATTGCCTCAGCGCAGAGGGAGAGCAAGGAGGGAAGAGACAATGACTTTGGGACTTTGAGTGTTTGTTATTAATTCTGTTATGACTGCAGGCTAAACCATTTTGTTGCACTGAAAAGTGCAATGACAATAAATTGAATCAAGAGAGTGCAGGGAAGATTTACAAGAATGTTGCTGGGACTCAAGGGCCTGAGCTATAGGGCAGGCTTGGACTTTATTCTTTGGTGCTGAAGGTTAAGCAGTGATTTTTTGAAAGTGCATAAAAGCATGAGAGGCATAGATAGGGTGAAAGCTCAGAGTTTTTTTTAACCAATGGTAGTGGAAGCAAGAACTAGGGGGGCACAGGTTAAGATGAGAGGGGAAGCCTGAGAGCCGACTTCCTTCACTCAGAAGTGAGTATATGGAATGAGCTGTCTGGGGAAGTAATTGAGGAAGACACTATAACTGCATTTAAATGACACTTGGACAGGAATGTGGATAGGAAATGTTTATAGGGATATGGGCCAAATGTGGGCAAGTGGGACTAGCAGACAGGTCATCTGGATTGTCGTGGATGAGTTGGGCCAAAAGGCCTATTTCCATGTCTTATGATTATTACTCTCTGACTCTATGCTGAATGTAAGCACTGTGAAGGATTTACGCATTAAGCAGCACCTTCTGAACCCACGGCCACCACCATAAGGACAAGTGCAGCAAAAGCTTGGAGGTCACCCTCCAATCCGATATTTGGAAATATATCACTTTCCTTCACAATTGCTAGGTGCGATTCCTAACTCTTTCCGTAACAGCATTGCAGTTACATCCCCACCACAAAGACTCTTGCAGCTCAAGAAGGCAGTTCACCACCACCTTCTCAAGGGCAATTAGAGATGGGCAAACAAATGCTGGCTCACTCTGCAAAGCTCACATCCATTGAATAAATAAATTAAAAAAAACTAGATGTACCCTATAATACAAGGTGTTCTTGCTTTCTGCCACATGTAGAATAGAAGTGAGATGGTTACCACCCGATAGATTGGGTGACAGCAACGGAGACCAAGGAACAAGTGGCATACATGTCCTCTTACCTGTTCTTGATAAATGTTGCATGGCTTTACAATTAGAATAACATTTAATTAATTTTACTTGTGAAGTGCTATGGCTATAAAATTAGTTGACCCAGTGGAAGAGGGTCCTTTGATCTGCCAAAGATCCCAAGTTCTTTTGAAAATCACAAGAAGAGATTGTGTTGCTCATACTCGGAAAATACTGTATTACACAGCTGCAGAAATATTCCATGGTTCTGCAGTTCTTTACTCTAAGTTTACTTGATCAAAGATGACAACTTCAGGCTGATGGCTTGTTCATTTTACATTCTAGCATTTTTTGACCCGCAATGATCCACTCTTTGTGTATGACCACAGTAGATTTGCTAATCCCCATCTCCCCCCTCTGACCCCATGTATGGACAAGGCATTTAGTTTTATCATTATGTCTGAAGCTTTCCAGTGCATCATCTGTTTCACAAGAACAATATTCTCTAACATTATTTAGTCACCAATAAATCAAACTGCACTAGATCTACTCATGACCATCAGTCTCAGCTATGGATTGAATTATAACAACAACATGACATTTTTGTAGGAACTTCAGCCTAATCACAAATATACACAATCTATCCTTACATTTGTTGCAGCAGACTATATCTAAATTTGTTGCCACACTTCCTACTTTATAACAATAGCTGCAGTTCTACTATTAGGTCATTATCTGCTAAATACTCTGGGATCCTTCAGATTGGGAAAAAGTTGTAACAACTTTAAAGATTTCATACACTGCACAAACTTTCACTTGCTATGCAGCAAGATAGATATCCTCCTTTTCCATACAATAACATGGTGTGCTAACTTACCACTGTCACGTTTTACAGTGTCACTTGTAGATTGCTTTCAATTAATCAGTCAGTGTCATCTCTCAATTCATTAAAATATATCAACTCCATCCGCACACACCCTTCCCCCTACATCACATGCCTTATCCCGCCAGCAAGCCAGGTTAATCCAATCTAAAGGCAAACTCCTCGGCCATTAATTTAAAAGACAAGTAATCACATTTCAACGTGGTTTAGGCTTTACCAGATTTTGTACAGTAAGATTGAATCTTATTTTGGATGTAAGTGGAGCTAGGCAGGTACCGAAAGATACATGGGAGTCCACAGAGTTTGTCAGTTTATTTATTTTTCCCCCCACTGTCACAGTAAATCATCTGAACGAGGCTGATGAAAAGCATCTTGGAGATCAGTGTTCTTTAACTTAGGCAGATTCATTTGTTGCTTCCTGCTGCTCCCTTGACTTTTCAAAAATGCTACACATTGCCAAACTATTCGATAAAAAGACAGCAATTGTCACAATTAATCCGGGAGAACTATTCACTACTCATTAATCAAAGGTATATCTGGTTGGACCATTTTACTTTGCTGCTGGATGTGGGATGATTGGATATCACCTCAATGAATTGATAAAAAAAACTTCAATGCAACCTAATTGGAAAATGTCAAAACACAACTACTCAAAAATATTACCCCTGAAGGCTGCTAAAATCAGTCAAAAGCAAACTTTGCCTGGAATCCAAGTTAGAGCAACAAAGATGCCAAAGGAGATGTGACTGTGTGATGCGGGAGGTAGTGGCGTTCTTTCACAGTACCAAGGATTTGATTTGATCCTGATTTCAGGTGCTCTGTGTGCTGCCTTCCATTTGCCTCTCACCACATGGGCAGCATGGTGGCGCAACGGTAAGGGCGGCACTGTGGCACAGTGGTAGAGTTGCTGTCTTACAGCTCCAGAGGCCTGGGGTTCGATCCCAACTACGGGTGCTGTCTATACAGAGTTTGTACATTCTCCCCATGACCGTGTGGGTTTTCTTCAAGTTCTTCGGTTTCCTCCCACACTCCAAAGACATACAGGTTAATTGGCTTGGTATAAATGGAAATAGTCTCCAGTTTGTGTAGGATAGTGTTAATATTGTAATCATGTATTGTCTTTCTGTTGACTGGTTAGCACACAACAAAAGCTTTTCACTGTACCTCGGCATACGTGGCAATAAACTAAACTGAAGGTGAAACCATTAGACTCAACCATAGTCATGTTCAACTTCCACAGTGATAGGTGGGAAATTTTAATTCAGTGAATCAACTTAATCTAGAATGAAAAGTTCAAATCTGTGCCCATGTGACAAACCGTTGACACAAAATGCATCTGGTTCCATTCTCCTTCAGGAAAGGAAAAATGTTGTATTTCTTTAAAGATATACAACTCAATTCCAACTTTTAACATATTAACAAGGATAACACAATTCAATGGCAATTAGCGATAAGTAGTAAATGCTCATCGGCGCCTTACATCTTACAAGTCATAGTCGTGTCACACTAATATTTTTTTGAAAAATCCAGTTCTACCCTGTCCTAATCTCTCTGGAAAATATTTGTAATCGATTCAGCCTTTCTGTAAAATTCAGTCATAAAAGACACACCAATCACATTCTACAAAATTTGTGTGCTATAACAACTGCTGTAAAGCACCAACAGTATATATTTGTAGAATCAACACAAAAAGAAGAGCTATTCTCCGTGGTCAAACTAAAGAAACAAAAAAAAAAAAAAATTTTTTAAATCGGTGGGAAATTACATATTGGGTCTTGATACTCTTTCTGTAATAAAGTACCATCTGAGGCCAAGTTGCCAGTCTGAGTGTAGTTGTTGTGGTGAGACAATGTGGCACAACAGGTAAAAATAATAGAACAGCCTTAATAAAGGTGTACAATATTAATACTCAAGATATCCCTACCCAGAACCTTATTAAAACACCTGTGGTTTTTTAATCACTGATTTTAAATGCAGTTTTACCCTCTACAGTAGTTTTTCCCCCTACAGTGTCTGATATTATTTCTCCAGCGCCATTATTTATCTACTGTTGTCGCAGCGCAGATTTCCCAATACAGGTATTTCTTATGAGCAACTTATGTTACTTCAAATGGCATCTTCACCCTCAATAAATCAACAATTTCATTTAATTTTATGAGAAGCCCTGTGTAAATATGCCAGACCAAAGCATTCAATCGTTTCAAGTTGGAAAGTCAGCATGGAATAAACTGAATTATTCTTACACAGCCATGCTAACTGGGACATCAAAACTGCTCCCAATTAAGGGAACACTTTCATGTGTTTATTGAAAATAGGTTTATGATGTGCGGCTGGCAGGATGAAAGGTGGCCTGCACATTTAACATGTGGTTTCTGCAGGGACACAATTAGCATCAAGTGTGAGATGGACCAGGACTGAGTGACCTGGTTGTGATTGATGCAGCAGGGAGAAAAAGAGCACTACCCTGCATCTAACAAATAGTGCAAATGGCCTGCAAGTGATTGATGAGAAGAGAACAGGAGAACTTTAGACTGTATTTAACCTTTCTGTAGCTGACCCGGAGTCATTAATGGAATGGGATGCAGAGAGTTTGGCTGAGCTAACTCGTGGAGAACATATGATTGACTGACTGAGTAAAATAGAGAGGTAAAATGCAATGAATGGGATACTGTACAACACAGCTACATAAATACTTTGCTTATTCTGCCACCATGCTTTCAACTGTCTGGACCCTAAACACCCCACATTTCTGCTACTGTCTCTCTTCCTCTATGACGATGTTGCTTAAAACACCTCTCTTTGATTCAGCTCCTAGTTACCTTCTTAATATTTGCCCTACTCTGTACAAAATTATGTCAAATGGTCCAATGGTGTGCCTCAAGGCACCTTACTATATTAAAAAACTGCATAAATGCCTCATATTGGTATCCCTTATCCTGTCTTAACCGTCTAAGAGCAAAATGGTTGCTTGTCTACTCCAGCGAAATACCTTAGGATATTTTAATTAAATGGGGTAAATAAATACACTGTAGAAGGAAGACCATCCATTTAATCTATACTGTCATTGACTTGGAGGAAAGGAGAAGAAAGTTAAATGAGTGTTATCCTGTTTCTTGCAATCTATCTTGATTGACATGATTTTGCAACAAAAAGTTAAATCTGTTAAACTAATCCTTGCTTGTATGAAGGAGCAAGTAACTGCTGTGCAGTGCAGGGTCATGTTTATACCCAAATGTGATTATTTTACTCCAATGATTAGTTTTCTCATTTCAAGGAGATAAAATTCATACCACTTTCTCAATATTTGAATAATTTACTCTTTGACCAGGTCTCGATTAGAAATGTTTTAAACAAACATTTAAAAACACACAATGCAATAGTCTAATTAGCACATTCAATACCTTTGTGTACTCAACGAGACCTCAAAGGAATAAAATGTACCATTCTATGCATCTGATTAGTTTCTTTACACAATTAATTTAGCCAGATCTTTCCTATATTTTAAATGTATAATGGATAAACACAGCACAATATATGATAGGTGTGATTTATATACTGTGTATATATGCACACACACATATATATATATATATATATATATATCCCTCAAGAGTACAGACCATAACAAGTTACCAGATACCCTCCAACTATTTAGCATACAAATCATGCCATACTTGATCTGTGAGTGCTCAGTCCTGAAAAAAAATTGGGAAGAGGTTCCATTCCCAATTGAGATATTGCTTTCATGTGTTAAATGAAAATAGGCTTAATCTGTGAGCAGGCAGGATGAAAGGTTGCCTGCATGTTTAACATGTAATATCTACAGGGACGCAATTAGCATCGAGTGCAAGATTGAACCAGAAAGAGGATTGAACACCAAAGTAAGAAAAAACCCTACTTGAAATTTCTTAATATGCTTCCGTCTGTTCAGAGCTAGTTTGTGACCATCCACATAAATTAATCCTGCCAGGGAATAGTAAATTCTGTTTCTGTCTTCAGAGAATCGGTGAAAGACACCACTGAGCCAACTGACATTATCTTTGATTAGGATGGGGAGGTAGGGAGCTTAATGAAAGGCTCACTTCCCCAGGGAAGTTCCTCCTTCAATTGGACAGCGATACTCTTTGATCTCAGTCCCCATAAGATCATGTGGTATAGGAGGAAGTTACTAGGTCCAGTGGGCCTTTGAGAGATCTGTTCACTTATTTTTACATTTTTTATCAAAGCCCTGTATTGTTCACCTTTCAAATGTTTATTCAATTCAGTTAATAAAGTTACCAGTTACTCTGCATGTTTTTTCCCCCAGATTGTAACAGAGTTTGCAGTGCAAAAAAAAGTATTTTCCTTTCCAGACACTGTTAAATTAACATCCATATTTTGGATAATCCTCCAATTGGCCAAATAACCCTCCTGTGAGATTGTAATGCAATAATTCATTTAAAACAGTTGTAGCAAGGAAGTGACAATATAAAAAACTTGGACTGGAAATTGTTACACAGCTATATATATATATACAAGTACAAAAATAATGTGGAAGAAAACACTGCCTAGTCCATCAAGCATTCCCCACCCACTTGCCGTTGGAGAAAAATGACTAAACACTTTCTGCGCTTATGTCTTAATGCTTTCTACACAATACATAGAATCATGTGGAAATAGCAAAATGAAGAAACCTCATCTGCTCTCTCCATCCTCCCCCTCACCACCCCACATGCACACGCACAAAGTCACAACCTTGGCTAAAGCTTCAGCATTGTACTGAGTTGGTGTCAGGCTTCAGGTTTCCTATCTGCCTCTTAGTTGACCATTTTTCCTTTTGGAAGGGAGGGGGGGGGAAGGGGGGAGTGAAGTTGTCCTAGGTATTCTGGCTAATTTTCATTCCTTCCTCATTCACCATTATAATCTGGTCTCATTCACGGCTGCTTGCAAATGTACTGGTTAAACTTCCCTTGTTACAACAGTGACCACACTTCAAAGCATTAAGATTTTAGAAGTTGTGCCAGGTAGGAAATTAATATTTTTCCTTCTTTTTCGGTACACTATAGTTTTAATTTATAAATTCCAAAGGTTTCTTATCACTTATTATTGTGCTGCCCCTGCGCTCCTCATTTCTCCCTGCCTATCTCAAATTCCAAGCACCAGTCTCGGGTTTAAATAAAAATGATTTTTTTTTTTACTGTAATTACTTTTAGAACAGAGTAAAAGCTATAAAAGTCATTACTGCATGCCTGTAATTAGCATAACAATCAGCAGTTATTGCTTCGACCTGTCACAACCTGGCATAATCATTTATCGGTACGACCAGTTAGATTATGACCTCATTAGGGTCAACGTGTATTGACTTTTAACATAGGAGCAAAAGTTGAGCTCAAATCATGTGAACAATGATTTATCTTTCAGCATTTCAATTGCCTAACTTAGGGTGAGAAAAATCTTCATATTTTCCTCAAAAAAATGCCACAATAAATGTCAGCATCTTCATCTAATACATGTGATAGGAGTGGAACAGTGGATAACAATTCCTGCCAGTCAGGAGGTTGTGGCTTTTAACTCTTAATCTTGAGGCAGGTGTCCAAAATCCAGCATGCTGCTCCTAAAAAACAAAGGAAACCTTGCAAAATCACTGGACATCCTAAAACAGTTCATGGCCAAAGGGTATTTGAAATACAGTTACTGCTAAAAAAAAAATTGAGCGCTACTTTGTGCACAGCGAGATTCCACAAACAGCAATGCGCCCATGGATGGTTAACCAGTTTGGGGAATGCTGGTGGATGGGTATTTTTTGTGTGGACATTAATGGCCATGCCAACATTTAATGACCATCCCTAATTGCTATTGAGAATGTGGTGATGGAATACCTTCTTGAATCACAGCAGTCTTTCTAGTGAAGGTAATCCATTTGTTTAAATTAGTAATGTTCCAGGATTAAGATCCAGAAATGATGAAGAGTGACGTGTTCAAGTCACAATACTGTATGAATTTGAGATGAAACTACAGTATTGTTAGACCCCTGTGACTTGTGCCTTTGTTCTCCCTGTCTTGGATTTAGGAAATATTGGACGAGAAATACTGTTGGGGAGTTTCCATGGTGAGTAAATGCAGTATTTTTGCTTCCTAGTACACACTACACTTTGGAGAAAGGTGAACATTCAATAGCAATCACAGGCATTAGAAATATAGAAAATAGGTGCAGGTAGGCCATTCGGCCCTTCGAGCCAGCACTGCCATTCAATATGATCATGGCTGATCATCCAAAATCAGTACCCCGTTCCTGCTTTTTCCCCATATTGCTTGATGCAGTTAGCCCTAAGAGCTATCTATAACTCTCTCTTGAAAACATCCAGTGAATTGGCCTCCACTGCCTTCAATGGCAGAGAATTCCACAGATTCACAACTCTCTGTGTGAAAATTGTGGCCAATTCACTGGATGTTTTCAAGGACATCTCAGTCCTAAATGGCCTACCCCTTATTCTTAAAGTGTGACCCCTGGTTCTGGACTCCCCCAACATTGGGAACATTTTTCCTGCCTCTAGCCTGTCCAATCCCTTAAGAATTTTATATGTTTCTATAAGATCTCCTCTCATCCTTTTAAATTCGAGTGAATACAAGCCTAGTCGACCCATTCTTTCATCATATGTCAGTCCCGTCATCCAGGGAATTAACCTGGTGAACCTATGCTGCACTCCCTCAATGGCAAGGATGTCCTTCTACAAATTAGGAGACCAAAACTGCACACAATACTCCAGGTGTGGTCTCTCCAGGGCCCTGTACAACTGCAGTAGGACCTTCTTACTCCTAAACTCAAATCCACTCGCAATGAATGCATGCATGTACCTGCATGCTTAATTTCAGTGACTGATGTACAAGGACACCCAGGGGATATAGGGAGAAGGCAGGTACGGGGTACTGATTGTGGATGATCAGCCATGATCACATTGAATGGCGGTGCTGGCTCGAAGGGCCGAATGGCCTACTTCTGCACCAATTGTCAATTGTCTATTGTTTCGTTGTAGCTCTCCTTTTTCTAATCTGGCACCATTCAGATAATAATCTGCCTTCCAGTTCTTGCCACCAAAGTGCATAACCTCACATTTATCCACATTCTACTGCATCTGCCATGCATTGCCCACTCACCCAACCTATCGAAGTCACCCCGCAGCTTCATATCATCCTCACACTGCCACCCAGCTTTGTGTCATCTGCAAACTTGGAGATGTTACATTTAATGGTGGCACTTGGACAGATATATGGATACAAAGGGTTCAGAGGGATATGGGCTAAATGCAGGCAAATGGGACTAGCCCAGAACGCAAACTTGGCTGGCATGGACAAGATGGGCCAATCCTGTTTCCATGTTGTATAGCACTATGACTCTATATGGGTATACATGATAATAAACCATTACCACAAGAGACCACTCTACCAACATTATGACTTCGACATTGAAAGCCAGTTCTCACATACCATCCCTGAAACGGGACAAGCCTGACCGGCAATCCTTTTCATACTTTCCTTGTCTGACCTGCAATCCTTTTCTATCCAACATATTCCCCAACACATATTTTCAGGCTGGCACAGTGCTGATAATAGAGCTGCTGTCTCACAGCTCAAGAGACCCTTGTTCAATCCTGACCCCGGGTGCTGTCTGTAAGCAGTTTGTATATTCCCCCTGTGACCCCATGGGCTTTCACATGCTCCAATTTCCCCCCACAACCCAAAGATGTGTATATCGACAGGCTTATTGTTTGAAGTGTGTGGGTGAGGGGTATAATCTCCTTGGAGCATAACCTTCTCTGAATAAATCAATTTTCACAGTCCCTGATTAGACTCATATTCATAGAGTGATACAGTATGGAAACAGGCCCTTCGTCCCAACTTGCCCACACTGACAGCCTGCCTGCATTTGGTCCAAAACCCTCTAAACCTGTCCTATCCATGTACCAGTCTGTTTCTTAAACGTTGGGATAGTCCCAGCCTCAACTACGTCCCCTGGCAGCTTATTCCATACACCCACCACCCTTTGTGTGAAAACGTTACCCCTCAGATTCCTATTAAATCTTTTCACCTTCACCTTAAACTTATGAACTCTGGTCCTCGATTCACCTACTCTGGTTAAGTGCATCTACCTGATCTATTGCTCTGCACTGGATTGTCCTGAGCTTCCAGATCATTGTTGGAGCGGCACTCATCTGCAAACTGGACAACATACTATCATACCAGTGATTTGAGCAACAAAGATGGTGGAAAAGCTGCGGGACATCGAGAGGTGGGACACTTTAGTTTAGTTTATTTTAAAGATGCAGCATGGAACCAGGCCCATCGGCCCACCGAGTCCGCATCAACCAGCAATCCCCGCACATTAACACTATCCTATACTAGTGACAATTTCTACATTTACACCAAGCCAATTAAGTACAAATCTGTACATCTTTGGAGTGTGGGAGGGAACTGAAATTCTTAGAGAAACCCACGCAGGTCACGAAGAGAACGTGCAAACTCCGTACAGACAAGCACCCGTAGCAAGGATTGAGCCTGGGTCTCTGGCGCTGTAAGCGCGGTAAAGCACCAACGCTACTGCTGCACCACCGTGCCGCCCTATTCTCAATGAAGAATATCCAACCACATCTCTACTTTGTGCCGCAGTATTTACACAGCTAGTCAAATATATTTTTGGTCAATAATGTCCTGGTGTGATGTTGTTTTTGTATGACTTGGTGATGGCAATATTGTTGAATAATTGAAAATTTGCAACACAAAGCAGACATTTAGCCCAATTTGTTCGTGTCAATTGAAAAAGGCAACCGGCCTAAATTCAGCATCTAAGAAAGATCAAGGGTAGATGATTAGACAATTCCCAGTTGGTAGTCATCATTGCCTGCTACTTGTATGGCACTTATTAGCCCATGTCTGAATGATGTCCAGGTCTAGCAGCATGCATGAATTAGCTGCTTCATTTGCAGAGGATTTGCAAACAGAACTGAACAATGTGCATTCATTATAGAACATCCCCACTTTTAACCTTATTAGGGAAAGCAAGTTATTGATGAAGTTGCTGAAGATGCTTGG
The DNA here is from genome assembly GCF_028641065.1 of Leucoraja erinaceus. Lineage (NCBI taxonomy): Eukaryota > Metazoa > Chordata > Chondrichthyes > Rajiformes > Rajidae > Leucoraja > Leucoraja erinaceus. Next base: position 40,197,947 of record NC_073383.1, read on the forward strand.
ACATAGTTTACTGAGCTGAAAAACTCCTGCAATGGCACATCCAATTGAGATGATTGACCTCCAATAACCACAACTATCATCCTTTGTATGAAGGATGACTCCAGATGGTAGGAATTTGCCTCTTAATTCCCATCGTTCAGTTTACCAGATGTCTTTGATAACATATTCATTGAAATGTGGCCAATATCAAGTCTGAAATTGATGATGACAGTGGGGAAAAATTAATCCACTTTTCTTCAAAACAATGCCGTGCGATCTTTCCTACAAGGTGGACGGAGCCTGGATTCACCCAAGTGAATAGCATTCCCTTGGTACTCCACAGAAGCTAAATCTTTACAAACAGTTCAGAGGAGGTTTATTTCTCCTTTCTTCAAACAAATCTGCACAATTTCACACTTTGATTCATATGCAGACAACACGGCAAAATCTGATTAGATTAATGAGTTAACAAAAGTGCTCAAGATGATTGGCTTTCACACTAACAAATCAAATGTGTATACTTTCTTTGTTGAGTATTGTAACTTTATCCACAAGTTCTAGAATTTGCTCTCTCAATATCCAAATCACCCATTTCAGTTCATAAAAGATTTTCAAAAACATATTAAAGAATATGGGGAATTCTAACACATTAGGCAGGTCTAATTTGTTACAACACAGAGTAAACACGTGGATATGCACTTAGCATATCCGTACTCTCCTTACGGACTGCATCCATAGTCAGGATCGATCCCAGGTTGCTGGCGCTGTGAGGCAGCAACTCAACCGCTGCACCACTGTGCCGCATTCTCTTTTATATCTCTCTCTTTCTCTCTAAAGCTGACGTGGTGTGGGGGGTTATGGGGAGAACAGGAGAATGTGGTTAGGAGGGGAGACATACAGTGCATTTAGAAAATATTCAGACCCCTTAACTTTTTCCACAATTTGTTACGTTACAGCCTTATTCTCAAATGGATTAAATTCATTTTTTTAAATTATCAATCTACCAACAATACCCCATTAAAAAAAAAACAGGTGTTTAGAAATTTTTGCAAAGTAATTAAAAAGAAATGACTGAAATATCACATTTACATAAGTATTCAGACCCTTTACTCAGTACTACCCAGTCAACAGAAGCACCTTTGGCAGCGATTACAGCCTCAAGTCTTCTTGGGTATGACGCTACAAGTTTGGCACACCTGTATTTGGATAATTTCTCCCATTTTTCTCTGCAGATCCTCTCAAGCTCTCAGGTTGGATGGGGAGTGTCAATGCACAGCTATTTTCAGGTCCCTCCAGAGATGTTCGATCAGGTTCAAGTCCAGGCTCTGGCTGGGCCTCTCAAGGACATTCATAGACTTGTCACGAAGCCGGTCCTGCGTGCTGTCTTGGCTTATGTGCTTAGGGTTGTTGTCCTGTTGGAAAGTGAACCACCACCCCAGTCTGAGGTCCAGAACGCTCTGGAACAGGGATCTCTCTGTACTTTACTCCGTTCATTTTTCCCTCAGTCCTGACTAGTCTCCCAGTTCCTGCCACTGAAAAACATTCCCACAGCACGATGCTGCCACCACCATGCTTCACCTCGATGAGCGGTGCCTGGTTTTCTCCAGATGTGTCGCTTGTCATCCAGGCCAAAGAGTTCAATCTTGGTTTCATCAGACCAGAGAATCTTGTTTCTCATGGTCTGAGAGTCCTTTAGGAGCCTTTTGGCAAACTCCAAACGGGCTGTCATGTGCATGTTACTGAAGAGTGGCTTCCGCCTGGCCACTCTACCATAAAGGCCTGATTGGTGGAGTGCTGCAGATATAGTTGTCCTTCTGGAAGGTTCTCCCATCTCCACAGAGGAACTCTAGAGCTCTGTCAGAGTGACTATCGTGTTCTTGGTCACTTCCCTGACCAAGGCCCTTCTCCCCTGATTGCTCAGTTTGGCCAAAGTTCTTCCATTTAAGAATGACGGAGGCCACTGTACTATGTGGTATTTCAGTTATTTATTTTTAATTACTTTGCAAACATTTCTAAACACCTGTTTTTGTTTCTTCATTCTGGGATATTGTGTGTAGATTGATGATTAAAAGAAAGGAATTTAATCCATTTTAAAATAAGGCTGTAACGTAAAATGTGGATAAAGTGAAGGGGTCTGAATACTTTCTGAATGCACTGTAGATCAGCCATGATTGAATGGCGTAGACTTGATGGGCCGAATGGCCTAATTCTGCTTTCATCACTTTATGACCTTAGAGTAGGAGGCAAATTCTCCTTGGGTAAGATATTATTTTAAAGCCTTTCAGTTAGAATGATCTAAAAGGCACTGCCAGAAAGGATTGTGGACACAGATTCACTAGTGCTCAATTTTTTTAATTTGTGATAGCCTTGAATATACTCAATAATTGAGCATTCTTCTCAAATAATGGCTAAACTACAATGCCTGTATAGGGAAATCTCCCTATTTCACTCCAAAAATGCCATTGCCTTGTTCTACATCCTCTTATTAAAGAAACACACGTTAATGTCAAGCCTGTCATTCTTTTAGAAACCAAAGGTTACTTCACAATATTCTAAACCTTTCTGAGTAGAAGCTAATCTTAGTCAATCTCTCGTCTCTCAGTTACCAATCTGATATATTTTTTGTCCTGACATATACGTTTGCCTGCCCAGTGCTTTAGAAGTAGTTCAGCAATGCCCTATACAACAGTAGATGGACTTCTGCACTCCAAATCACTTGCAATAAAGGCGAACAGATTGCTGCATTACTAATTGCTTGCTGTACTTTATTTTGCTGCATGTATAGATTGCACGAACAAACCTTTTCCAGTGTCACTGCTCCATTTTGTCTGACTGGAATGGTTTGACATTTCAGACAGGCAGTCATATTCCCCAAAAGGGGGAGTTTGGTTTTTCAGGTGGGAGGTAGTTATTTCTCAAAAATATTATCGCTTTTAATTTGGAGTAAGGGATTGGAGGACGGGGGTTATTTATGGAAATCATAGGGTAAAGATTTATATTATTTCACGGTTTAAAAGTCTTTCTCCAATTCTAATCTATTTGGAGAACTTAAATAATAAAATTGACAGATCCACAGGTGCTGTCATTAGAAAACTGTCCCTCAGGCATTGGACCCTAAGTTATTATTACTTCAGTGTGCTGACTCACTCACATAGCTCATTTGGAATGAAGCTGGTGACATTTTAGTTTTTTTTAAAAGCTAACGCTGTGAAGAATTTTTCATGTATACCAACAACAATCGCATTACCCTGGCATCACTCCCACACGGCGAAATATCACATGAGCTTCACAGTCGAGAAGTGAAAGACAGCAATAGGGATAGAGCAGGTGGCATGAGTGCCAGGGGGTGTGAGCACTTGAGCAACAAATTTCCTCTTGGTGTGAAAATATGGTTCCCAGCATCACTTCCAAATGGATAAATCAGAACAAAATGTGTAAAATTAAATCAAATCATACACTGAAAATCCAAAGAAAAAATACCTAAGCATAGCTCCAAATCCTTTCTTCTTGGCTTTCTTTTCTTGACTCTCATTTTCCTTCTTTTTGTCCTTTCCTTTTGCTTTCACCTTTTTTTTCTTCTCTTTCTTCTTTTTCCCTTTTTTCGTCTTACTATCAGAGCTCTCCACATCTTCAAGCTCAGCGGTCCCCTGCAAAGCAGATTCACTGCCCGGGGTCTCGTGGCCTGACTGAGAACTGTCTTCAGAATCTGCTGTAGGTACATGAAAAGATATAACTGTGACAAAAATAACTCAATTGTGTAAAGCCATTCTTAATTTATTATTTGAAACATTGCATTTTGAACACTTTTGTGGTTTTCCACCACTTGCTTTTTCCAATGCATCCAAATACAACCTCAAATTAAGTTTCTTGCATTAATATCTTGAGACCAATTATTAAGAATCAGTGGTAGACAGTGCTACATGGGACTTCCATTTCCATGTTTGTCAGCTATAAGGCTATGGGCTTGATCTCTATTCTTAAGTCTTTGATACATGATGTTTACTTTACCATTGTGCTACGGTTGGAAAGCTGTGCATTTTCTTGGCTGAAACCAAGGGGATGTTGTCATCACTATCTCAAGTGGCACATCTTCAATGTAGAGCAAGACCTCCCTTCCTGGAGTTCTGAACAAAAATATGCCAAATATCACTAAACATAAAGATTCTGTCGTTATCTGAAAAGTCACCCATTTCTTCTCTCCAGAGATGCTACCATCAGCTATCCATGTTCTCCAGAGATGCTGCCTTACCCACAGAGTTATTCCAGCACTTTGTGTCCTTTTGTGTAAACCAACATTTACAATACCTTGCATCTACAGACAACTCAGTTAAACTGGACTTGAAGCAATGAACTGAATAACTGAGACTGTAGATAAGAATTTAAACTAATACTGGGCTCAAGGATTCTTGTGGGGGGAAATCTAGAAATTTAAAGAGAAAGAGACAAGGGTACAATGTAGTTAAATGGGGCGTTAATAACAAGGGAGAGAGCTGAGTGCACCCCCGATTAATCAGAGGGACTGATATCGACATATAGATTGGACACAGACCAAATGAGCAGTACCAGTGTGAAGGACAAATTCATCAAGTTACAAGACAGTTGCCTGAATAAGTGTGTTGAAGAACCAATGGACCATGTTTATTTTATCAAGTGTACCTACTTTTGTATAATAAGAAAAGGTCAATTGATGATTATTTATTTCCATTATTTTATGCTTTTCAGGTTTCCAGTATCTGTAGTTTTTTAATATTTGCCCGGCAAGCAACGGCCAAGACCACTGGCTCGACACCTTGGACCGGCGACACACTCGAAGACGGCGGACCCACTGGAAAGCCCTGCTCATCCACCGCGAACTTGGCCCCGAGCTACTGGTGTCAATGAGACCAGAGAGTGAGGGGGTACCTGTGAGCGAGGTGGATTGTGGAGAGACAGGTGGATGGTCGAGAGTGTAGGAGGATCCACATTGCCGAGTGGTACCTGACGGGGCCACCAAAAACAAAGGGGAGAACGTGGTGGGTGGACACCATGATCGAAGGGGGACCCAGCGGGGGGGCGCCTGTTCCCGGTGGAGCGACAGGCCTGGTTCACTGCTGCGAGCAGAAGATAAAACTGTTCAGTAACTGTCAGCGCCTGAAGCATGGTGACTCTTGTGTACTGCCTAGGTGAGGTATGCTGTTTGATCTTAACGGGTTGCATGCAAAACAAAGCATTTCACTGTACTAGCTACATATGACAATAAAGTATCATTGAATTGATTAATAACCTTAAGTGTCCTTTAAGGAACAGCAATCATAAAATGTTTTTGACCAGAAAAAACATACTGCCATGTAGTCGGGATTCGTTAATGAACAAAGAATACAAATAAATAATTCTTATACAGTTTGGGAGACTGAGGGTACCACTAGGAACAGCTATTCAGTTTATATCATTGATTTGGATAAAGAGGTGTGATAAATCTTAATTTCCTGATGATACAGGTGGGGTAGCTCGGTAGGTTGAGGAATTGCAGACTGTCTCCCAGTGGATTTGAGGTGGCTAAGTGAGTGGACGTGGACATGCAAATGGAATGTTAAGTGGGAAAAATGTGAGATAACCCACTCCGATACACAAAAGTTAAAATATTAATTGTTGAACGATTGAAAAGCATTGCTGTTGAAAAGGACCTTGGTATCCTTAAACATAAATCACTGAAAGTTAATGTGCAGAAAGAGTAGGTAATTAATGGTCCATCCGCATATATTGTAGCAGGATCTGAGTACATAAATAAATACATCTTCCTGCAATTATATAGGGCCCTGGTGAAATCGCACCTGGAATTTTGTGAACAGATCTGGTCTCATTTCCTAAGGAAGGAAATACTGTTGCAGAATGAGTGCTATAAGATGGATTCCTGGAATGGGGAAAACTGCATCAAAAGATATAAGCAAACTGTGCATATCCTATTGCATTTGGAAGAATGGAAGGTGATCTCATTGAAATAAAATAATTAGGGGATTTGGCAGGGTAGGCACAAGGGTGATATTTCTCCACTTCTGCAATGTCCAGAGATGGTGTTTTCAGTCCCAAAATAAGAAATTGTCTATTCAGGACTAAGTTGTGAATGCTGATTTTCAGTTCTGATATTCGGAAGACTTATCATATGAGACTGCTATACAAAATAGGACCCCATGATATTAATGCATGGTTCCAGAGTAGATAGAAGATTGGCTAATGGGCAGAAGGTATAGTGGGAATAAAGGGGGGCTTTGACTAGTGGTGTTCCGCAGGGGTCGATGTTGGATCCACTACTTTTCACATCGTGTGTAATGATCTGGATGAGGGAACTGATGGCTTTGAGGCCAAGTTTGCGAATGATACAACAGTAGGTAGAGGGCAGATAGTGTTGAGGAAGCAGGGAGGCTGCAGAAGGACGGACCGGTTGGAAGAGTGGGCAAAGAAGTGGCAAATGCATAGCAAAGTGTATGGGCATGCACTTTCGTAGATGAAATAAAGGTGGAGACTACTTTCTAAATGGGGAGAGCATATTCAAGAGGACTAGAATATAAAAGCAAGAATGTAATGCTGAGGTGTTATCAGGCACGAGTGAGGCCACATTTGGAATATTGTGAATAGTTTTGGGCCCCACATCTGAGAAAGGAAGTGCTGGCTTTGGAGAGGGTTCAAATAAGATTTTCGAGAATGACCCTGGAGTTGAATGGGTTAAAGTGTGAGGAGCATTTGAAGTCTCTGGGCTTGTACTCACTGGAGTTTAGAAGGATAAGGGGGGGGGGGTCATTGAAATCTACTGGATAATGAAAGGCCCAGAAAGAGTGGACATGGAAAATATGTTTCCGGTAGTGGGAGAGTCTAGAACATAAGGGAGCAGCCTCAGAATAAAAATACATACTTTCAGAATGGAGAGGAGGAGGAATTTCATTTGCCGGAGGGTGGTGAATCTGTGAAATTCATTGTCACAGATGGTTGTGGAGGCCAAGTCATTGGGTATTTTTAAGGCAGAGGTTTATAGATTCTTGATTAGTAAGAGTGTCAAAGGTTACAGAAGAGAGGAGAATGGGGTTGAGAGGGAAAAATAGATGAACCATGGCTGAATGGCAGAGAAGGCTTGATAGGCTGAATGGCCTAATTCTGCTAAATCTGCCATGGTTTTATAGAAAATAAAATTCTTCAACATTGTCACCATGTAGTGAATCTTTAGAATTCACTAACTAAGAGGGCTGTGGAGACTCAGTTCTGAGTACATCCAAGACATTAAGAAATGTATTTAACTGGCACTGTTAATCTTCAGCTGAAAATTAATTTCAATTTATAACACAATTTTAGTCTTCACTTTTTTATTTTCAATGAAGATTCCAACTTTGGTATGGCTGATGGTGACAGGAATGGGCCATTGTGTGGAAAGAACAAGCTTGCCAATGGTCAGTTTGACTATTCAGTTAGACTGTGTAATCTGTATTTTCACCCCATTTGCCTTCCTTAGTTCCATATTTCTTAATACCCTTGCCTAACAAGAATCTATCCATCTCAGTATTGAAATTTGCAAAACATTCACAACTTAATTGGCTTTTGGCAGAGGTGATTTACGTTTCCAGTCATTTTAGTAAAGTGCTTTTGGTACATAATCCAAACACCCCAACTCTAATATTAAGGCTGTGTTATACCCATTGATCAGGGCTGCTCATAGCTTCCCTATTTAAGTTTGATTAACAATTACTGATTATAAATTCCAGTGCAGTAAAATGGTCCCTGCAGCAGTGCACTAATCACTTCTTACTGCAAATTTCAGATGTGCCAAGACTTAAGGCTACATACACCATTGCAAGAATGTTGTGGATGTTCTTTATTAAAAATGTGTCATCTGGGACTTTGTGAGGGATTGGGCTGGCGTAAAGAGATACAAAGCTGTCAGTCGACAGGATAATTGAGGTCTGGAATCAGCGAGCAAGTTTAAGTGGCTGAATGTGGTGGAGTCATCCACAATAATACAATAACTACGTGAGCTGGGCCAATTGTGCAACTTCAGTATTGAATTAACCTACCAACCTGTACATCTTTGGGATATGGAAGGAAATCAGAGCACCCTGGGGAAATGCATGAGTTGTAGGGAGAATGAGTTATTTCCACAAAGAAAGCACCTAAGTTCAGGACTGTACTCGAGTCTCTGGCATCTGAGGCAACTTTACAAGCTATGCCACTTTGTCGTTCAAAGTCAATGTTGTGCTGGTGGGAAAACAAACTCAGACCTCCAAGGGGACATCGAACAATTCATCATGTGATAATGGCCACAATGCATGCATTGCAGGAATTTAAATGTAACTGATTTAGGAGAAGTATATTGAACTCATTTCTCGATGGGGATTTTTGAGTTTCCTGTGGCGGTGATGGAGCCTCGGTGGTGGCAGTGGGGCCTTGCGGGTCGGCCCACGGTCGGCGGACGATGAGGGCGCGGAGAACCACCTTGAGGGGGAGGAGGAAGAACAATGGAGGACCCGGCACGGGGGGACTGCCGTGAGTGAAGGGGAAGAACAATTAACAAGGTATGACCACATGGGAGGGGTGGAGATAACAAGGGAAGAACTTTGTCAGCCCCGTTTATATGGCGACTAGTCTTAGGTATGCAAGCAAAGAATTTCACATGGGACAATAAAGTATTCCATTCCATTGTTGTGCTTCATGATTACTGGAGGTGAGGGGGGGGGGGGGGTTGTGGTGAGACCACACCTGGAGTATTGTGTACAGTTTTGGTCTCCTAATATGAGGAAAGACATTCTTGCCATAGAGGGAGTACAGAGAATGTTCACCAGACTGATTCCTGGGATGTCAGGACTTTCATATGAAGAAAGACTGGATAGACTCGGCTTGTACTCGCTAAAATTTAGAAGATTGAGGGGGGATCTTATAGAAACGTACAAAATTTTTAAGGGGTTGGACAGGCTAGATGCAGGATGATTGTTCCCGATGTTGGGGAAGTCCAGAACAAGGGGTCACAGTTTAAGGATAAGGGGGAAGTCTTTTAGGACCGAGATGAGAAAAACATATTTTCACAGAGAGTGAATCTCTGGAATTCTCTGCCCCAGAAGGTAGTTGAGGCCAGTTCATTGGCTATATTTAAGAGGGAGTTAGATGTGGCCCTTGTGGCTAAGTGGATCAGGGGGTAAGGAGAGAAGGCAGATACGGGATACTGAGTTGGATGATCAGCCATGATCATATTTAATGGCGGTGCAGGCTCGAAGGGCCGAATGGCCTACACCTGCATCTATTTTCCATGTTTCTATGTTTCAGTGATCTGTGGAAGGATAAATATTGTCCAGGACAGTACTTTGAAAAATGAGGCTGAATTGGCTGTCTCTGCTCTATTTTCAAACCTCTCTATGGGGCTTGACCCACAGCCTACTGAAACAATCGTCACATGGTTTTATTTGGTTCTTGTCACAAAGTCACAGGGGAAAACATATAAGCATCAACACTAGTGCAGGGATGTTACACTGTGGTTTGTAATACATGGAGTTTGTGGTGGGCAACCACAATGAGTTTTTGATTGAAGATCTATTAGCCTGACATGTGTCAGTTCACCATCTGCCAAGCTACATATCTAACAAGGAGTGGAATATTGATGTTTGTCATGTTTAAAGTATGACAAGCAGATCACCTCAAGGAAAGAAACAGTGTGCATTCCTCAGTTGTTATTTTTCCCCCATTGTCAATCAGGGGAATCATAGAGCTACATGTCCATTTCTCATAATCAATATATAAATTACTAGATCAGGTGTGGACCCATTGGGCCCCTATCCCAAGGCAATATTCCACCACTGACCTATAGCCCCCAACTGCGCAGGAGCGGCTGAGGGGTTCCCGTTGTGACGCCAGAGATCCCCGTTGTGACGCGAGTCACGGCAACCCTCCATCAACTGCGCCTCGCCATCCCTCTTCCTAAACCTATCCTCCTCCATTCCCCCTCATCCCCAACATACCCTCCACCTCCTCTTCCCAGGACAATGATGAGTAAGGTGGGCCAAAAATTGTAGAGCTATTGTTAACCGTTTTGGTGGGGGGGGGTCGATATCATGCACACAAACAAACAAGGTGTGAGTTTTAGTAATATATACTAGACTAAGTGGGTCCCTGTCACATGGGAGGGCTGGTCCCCAAACGCAATATTCCACCACTCACCCATAGCCCCAAACTGCGCGGGCGCAGCTGACGGGTTCCTATTGTGACGCCAGATATCCCCATTGTGACGCGAGTCACGGCAACCCTTCCCAAGTGCACCTCGCCAACCTTCTTCTGACCCCTATCCTCCTCTATTACCCCTCATCCCCCAGCACTCCCTCCCACTCCTGTTCACCCTCCCTCTTCTTTCCCCTCTCCTCCTCCCCTCCCCCATTCCCTCCCTAACCTCTCCCTCCCTCTCATTTCCCCTTCCCGCAGTGACTCCCTCCCTCCATAACCCCTCCCTACCCCACTTGACGTCATTGTGAGGTGGAAGCTGCTGTGTTTTTTAAAACTGTTTTTTTTTAATGTAAATGAGATCCCATTGTGACATCATATGCTGCTAAGGGCCAGTGCAGATGAAATCAATTTTTGTCAAAGTAGATTTTGTCAAGTTTAAAATGTGAAAAACTTGTAAAATATACCATAAATTTGAACAAAACTTGATACAACACACCACAGGACAATGGTGAGTAAGCTGGGCCAAAAATTATAGCACATGTACCGTTTTTGCGTAGTTTCAGGATCAGACTCACAGACACACAGACAGACTCACAGACAATTCACAGACATACTAACAAACAAGATGACAGTTTTAATTATAATATATAGATAGATATTGATATACATGCTGTCAGTGGGCTGTCAGTTTTGGCTCTAAAGTAGCACTCTTATTTACAGGTCAAGAGTTTGTGGGTTCAAGTTTCACACTAGTGACTTGAACTCCAAAATCTAGGGTGATCAGGGCCGGATTTAGATGAAGAGAGGCCCTAGGCTTTTCCACTTGTGAGGCCCCTTCCAGTCATCCACCCCCATGACGAGAGGAAGATGGAAGAGTCCACCAGATTGACACCGATGAGCAGCCGAGCGTGGCCAATGAGATAAGGGCTGGAAAGTTGCGTTTCTTATTTATTGCCAGTGTTAGTGTCGAGTTATCGGCTTAAAACACTATTATTCTGAAATGGAGGGCAAGGAAAATTACTGAAGTGTTGTTTAGAGACTACAGTGCGTTGTGACAGCATATGTAAGAAAAGCCCATGACAGTGATAAAAATATTATACATCAGGCCCGTACGAAGCTTTTCAAAAAGGGAAGTGGCATGGCAGGATTACCAAATATTTATGTGAAATAAGTGCACGCAGCGCATATCACAAGTGCGAAGCTCAAAGTCCCTTGGGGCCAGGGCCCAGGGCCCGCTTAAGGGCCCTGGAAGCTCTAGGGTTTTAGATGCTCTCTGGTGCATTCTGAGCCTTGTTTTGGAGCATTTTGAACCAAATTTATGAACAATATTTCTGAATTAATTTTGGTTGAGTCAAGAATAATGAGTGGTTGGAATGGGATGATTGGGGTCATTGTTGTATACATTTTTTTAATCAAAAATTGAAGCTGTCCTTGTTTTAATAATCAAGTTGTACTGTAAAATGTTATGTAAAATGTTATAAAGGAGCATGCAAACACTGCAAATAAAATGCTGTAAATTTTTGCAGTAAATAAAACCTTTTTCTAGAAAATGTTTTGTGTGTTGATTTGATTGCCTGTTACTGTTCGACTGTGTTAGTGTTTGCACATTAAAAATATGATGCAAAACGAAAGTCGCAAACTATGGAATACAGATTTTTCAGTATTGTCATCAAGGAAAAGAAAGCAGTTCCAATTGTTTGATATTATTCATATGGAGGAGAAAATATAATTGCTCCAAAACCTACCTTAATTTTGCAATCTCACTAAAAATAATCCCCCTTTGCCTCACCCAACTCCTCCTTCCCCCTCCCTCTCTTTCCCTCCTCGTCTCTCTCTCCCCCCTCCCCTCCTTCCTTCCCCTCTCTCTCTCTCCCCCCTTCTCTCAACCCCCCTTTCCCCCTCCCTCTCACATCCCCCCTCTCTCTCCCTCAATCCCCCTCTCTCTCCCTCCCACGCAACAAGGCTCCGACTCCATGCCGCAGACACCGCAGCCTCCCCCCCCTCCCCGACCCGGAGAAACGGGCATTCCCACAACGCAATATTCCACTACTTACCTGGAATAGACACCTAGGATCTTTGATAAACACGAGGCACCGAGGTGATTGTGTGGAGTGCAAATGGAGTTCTGAACCCGCCCGGGCCCACTGCGCATGCGCAGAGAGACAGCATAATTTTGCGTCGCTCGGATGGTCGCAACTATTTTCCCCAAAACTTCCAGCGGGCCGGAATCAGAATTTTGGGTAATTTCCATCAAAGTGGAAACGCTGATAGGGTTCCAATTTATTTTTTCTCGGGATTTTTTTTACTCTGGGAAAAAAAACACATTGGCCGGAGGCCCCTTAGTTTTTGAGGCCCTAAGCTTAAGCTTGTGAAGCTTAAACGTAAATCCGGCCCTGAGGCTGATGATTGAGCAAGTGCTACGGCATTGAAAGTGGCAAATGCTGCTTGAAATACTAGAGTGAACCCCATCTGCCATCAATTGGATATCATGGCACAACTTGAAGCAGAGCAGGAAGGTTCATCACATTGTCCTGGACAGTGCATTCCTTTCACAAACATTACACAACTGGTTATCTGCGACCCGAAACGTCGCCTATTTCCTTTGCTCCATAGATGCTGCTTCACCCGCTGAGTTTCTCCAGCATTTTTTTCTACGGTCAGAAAACATTGGTAACTTTGGGAATAAAGTTTAATTACATGAGGTGAACTTCCCTGCTCTTCTTCAAAATATCATAATTACATATTCAGGTAAATCATCTATTTTTAAAATTAACCACCCAACAAATAAAATAGCAAATTTGTTGATGAAAGTGAGTAAAATTAATTACATTTTAAGCATCTCTAAATATTCTTCACAATGCAATATCATTTGTGACCTCTCCCTTCAATACTTGTTATTTTGTGGTAATGGTATTGTCCAAACAGTGCATAAATAATTTAGGTATCTGTAATGGAAGGGCACTGACATGGGATTTATATTTCCACAATAGCTTTTACTTGGCCTCACAAGTGGGAATAACAATCCTATTTCCTTCTCATCCAGATTGTTTTCTGATTATAATAACTGTCGGAGCTTTATAAATAAGTAATTGGGTTTGTTTATATGCTATTCTAAAGAGGTGCATTACGAACTCAGAGGAACATTTAATATTCTCATTTATATCACGCAATCCCCCTCGTCACCCCTCTACAGCAGCACCTAACAATGCTTGTTGTAAATGGTTTTAATGTAGGTACAACCTGCTGAAGGGCTTTCTGAGCCACAGATGCGATTGCTGTCATCCACAGGCCACAGAGCTAAATATGAGCCTTGAGCTTTGCAACCTGAACATGTATCAGGAATTCCAAAGGCTTTCTCTTTTGTATTATTAACGGGTCGCCATAAACCAACTGATTCAATCCCACAGCCATAATCAAGTTGGAAAACACAAGGGACTGTACTCGTGACCAACAAGCCAAATTCTTTTTTTGGTGCAGAGGTGGTCTTTGCAGGAGAATCAAACATACAGTACAGAAAAGTTTAAAGGCTAATGGAAGGTTCCTCGTCATCTTAAGGGGCTTAAATTCAAAGTGTGGGTGGAAATTATGCTTGAATTGTATGGTGATAGTTCCAAAAAACTATTGCCCTTGGTAATCAATTCAACATTTCAAAACTTAGATTGATAACCTGTTGGTGAAATAATTCATGAAACCAAGGAGTCAAATGGAGTGGAGGTACGGATCAGCTATCAGACCTTATTGACTGGCAGGTTGACGGGCTGAATGGCTTCCTACTTCTCTATATCATGTTGAACCAACCAACAGTCATAAGCGGCGAGTTAAATAACAGAATCATTTCTGTTTTTCAAAAAAGAACCATAGTATATATAGAATAAGGAAAGAATTCTGATAAATCATAAACCACAAAAAAAAAATCACTTTATGTTATCTCTGCTACAAAAAATTAATTTGCTGTGACCTTGTCTGCAGATATAAAAAAATTAATAATAGCAATGTGTAGCTGAAGTCATCGTGTCTGTCATATAAACAAATGTTGGCTATTACACCACAAGCGGTTTATTATTGGAATGATTTTCATGAATATTGAAAACCGACAACTCAAAAGAAATGAAACTGCTCATGAGATACCAGTTCCTTCTCATGCGTGAAATAAGCCAGTAATCAACTGCTAGCGATACGAGGAGGAAAGGAATGGTAAGATAAACCATGTCTATAGTCCTGTCTTCAGTGAGCCAAAGTACCTTTGTGATATATCACTTGCCATCTCAATAGCATAAAGATTTAGCTCTGCTACTGAAAAATAGCTTTCATATTAAAATATATCAAAAAAAATTACAGGAAAATTAATTATGAATTATACCCGATTTGCAAACCATCTTTGGTAACCCTTGAGCCTGATCCAAATGTGACTTTCAAACCCTGTTACAAAACTTTTCGTCAAAAGCTAACTTGCAGATTTTCACTGGTATTCAAGTGTAGCTGGAGAAATTCACCCTCAGATTGGAAATGCTGAACCTGCAAAATGGTAACATCTGTGAGCAATAGCTCACTACCAAAATTCAAATCTACCTGCTTCAATGGAGCTAAATTTCAGTAGGGGAGAACGCTGTGCAGATTCTTGTGTTTGGTGCTACTAATCAGAGGACAAATTTCTAAGTAACAGCATTTTATTGCACTGAAATGTTTTAAAGCACATTACACAGTGAATTATTTTATGACTGCAAAGACTACCATTATACAGATAAATGAGGCAGGCAAGTTGCCTTCGCTAATGTCCCATAAATAACAAGATGGAATGACCAGATAATTATCACACTCCCCTGCGGAAAGGTTTGCAGGGCATTGGGAGAATCATACTGCAGAAAGGGAGGTCACTCGGCCCATAGTGTTGGTGCCAGCTCAGCAAAGAAGCTGGCAATTGGTTCCACTGGCTGGTTTTTCCACTTAGGCATGAAAAGGCATTATTTTATATATCGCACTGAACTAGCTTCTACCCCACTTTCAGGCAATACACTCCAAATCATAGTAATTATTAGCCTGTTAAGAAGAATTATTTACAACATTAAACCTTCCCACAACCCTATCTTTAATCGCTTCATAAATTGAAATTTCCGTTTTGCTAGATCTCCTCAGAACCCTCTCCAAGGACCCCATATCCCGGAATGGGCACTATTTACTCAATGAGGCATAACCATTGACTCATAATGGTTTGCCACAAGTCCCTTGCCTTTGTACTCTATGTCTCTCTATTAACAAACACAGGGGACTTGAATGTTTTATAAATAAACTTATGGACGTCCTTCAGAAATTCTTATTTGTGAAACGCAAGTCTCCCTGCTCCTTTGCCATTTTGAACATTTCACCATTTAGTTTGTACTGCTTTGCTTCATTTTCAATTCTGAAGTATATCAGTGCACTCCTTTCTCTTACTGGGACATTCACTGACATTGTAGAATTCACCAATACAGGCAAATAGGACAATGTCAGGGTAATAAAAAGGGCATTAATGCACTGAAGAAAGTGCAAAAAGCATTTACAAGATGATACTAGATCTTCATTATTATAACTGAGAGTCAAGGATGAATAAGTTAGCAGTCTTAACTTGCAAAAAGCAAAGGCCTCATGGAGGCTTGTGAAATTATGAAATATTATGAAAGGGGAGACACAAGTAGAGCATTTCCAATCCAAAGGAAGCTAAAATAAAGGCCATCGATATAGATTGTTATAGACACAAAATGTTGGAGTAACTCAGCGGGTGAGGCAGCATCTCTGGAGAGAACGATTGGGCAACGTTTCGGGTCGAGACCCTTCTTCAGTCTGCAGTTCCAGGTCTTCAAACTGAACTCCAGCATCTGCAGTTCTTTCTTACAGATATAGATTGTTATCAAGAAATCAAAATAGGTCACTCAGAAGAAAATCTTATCCGACAGTTTGTGAGTGTGAAACAAACTACCGTAGAGCGCAGTTATGGTGCATTTAAAGGGTAGTTACATAAGGATACAAGGAAGAAGGGAATAGTGAATCATACTAATGGAATTTGACAAGGAAGATAAACAATTACTCTTACAGAGCACACATGGCATTGTGTTCAATGGCCTGCTTGGCTCATCGGTCACCATCTGTGTGGTCCATTTTGTGTAGTTTTAAGGTTTAACATATTTGAAGCATGACAGACCCCCCCCCCCCCCACCTCCCCTCCTTCTTGCTTCATGTCCAAATAGTGGCAGTGGAAGGTAAAGGGGAAAGTTGGTGACTGTGAACGGTCCGCAAACTCATCACCTGTACTCTTAGAAAGCATCCTAAAGCTCCGTGAACGGCTTGGGAAGCAGGACATGGTGACCTCAACTCACAGAAGTGGAGGAGGAGTGGCTGCTGGAGGCAGGTCGCATGGTTGCAATATTTGTGGATCATGAGGTTGAGGAAGGCAGCCGCCCGCGGAAGGCCCTACAACATCTGGGCGAGGTTGTGAATTTGTGTGCAGCCTGCAGCAGGTCCACAGGGAGGCAATGGAAGAAGCCAACGTCATCGTGCCATGCCAGAAAAATGCCTATGTTATTGATCCATGCTGCCAGGACTCCAGGCTTTAACATGAGAAAATAAAAAAATGCACATCTTCTTGGGTCACGATCAGATTTTTCGGAGGTTTGAAAATTACAAATGCACAGGAATGTGGTGACTCTCTGCATGCTGTTCCAAAAGCGAATCTATCGTACTCACGCATAGTAGGATTTAAATGGACAGCATGCAAAATAAGCTTTTCATTGCAACTCTGCATGTGACAAATAACAAAATTTCAATTTCACTCCCGTGTAAATGGATTAATTACATCATGATAATCAAAACAAAAATTGGCTGATGCTAGCAATTGGACAAAGGGTCCTTAACCTGAAGCGTTAACTGTAATTTATATTTAACAGATGCAACGGGCTTGTTGCGTGGTTCCATAATTTTTTGTTTTAATTATATCTTTATATTGTTGATTCACAAATACCGGTTTCTGCATCTGCTCTTAATTCACAGCGTTGTTAACAATGACAGGTTTGAAGAAAAATGGCGAACAACACCATAAAAGATTTGATGGGTAGCGAAGAAATGCTGAATACTAAGGTTTAATAGGGACATCTTGTCCTAGAATCCTGCAATCCATTCCACTGTATTCTGATTGCAGCTAACATTTACAATCCTTCATCGCTATAAAAAAGTAATGAGATTGGTTTGAGAACCCAGGAGCTGCAGATGAAAGAAAATCTAATCCAAGGTTGTCAGGAAGATTTAAAAGAATAAGTGGGCCGAAGTATCAAGAAAAATACTTCCTCAAAAGCCAAGCTTATGGGTCAATTGAAAACTTTAGAACTGAGACTGATAGATTTTGTTAGGTAAGGGCCTTAACGGATGCAGGACAAAGGCAAGTAAATGGATTTGAGATGCAGTTCAGCTGTGACCTAACTAAAAGGTGCCACAAGATTATGGCAATGTCAATTAAGAACATTGGTACCTCAAACCTTCTCTGTCATTCAATGACTATCTGATTTTAAAATCCATTCCATATTCATGCCTACTTGCGTGATCCTTTAATATCCCTTTGCTTAACAAGACTATTGACTTCTACCTTAAAAAATACTCAAAGGCTCTACCAGCATCTGAGTTGGTTCTACCAGCCTCCGAGTTGGTTCTACCAGCCTCCGAAGAAGAGTTTAACTAATTCACACTCCTTAGAGAGAGAAAAAAACAATCATCTGTCTTAAATGAGTTATCCATTATTTTTAAACGTGACCACTAGGGTTATATAGTCACACAGCAAAGAAATAGAGCCATCGGCCAAACTAGGCCATGCTGATCGGATGCCCTATCTAACCTATTTACCTGTGATTGGCCCATATCCCTCTAATCCTTTCCTGTCCACTTATCTGTCCAAATGTCATTTAAGTGTTGTTATTTTATCTGCTTCAACCACTTCCTCTGGCAGCTCATTTCATATACCCACTACCCTCTGTGTTGCTCCTCAGGTTTCTGTTACATCTTTCCTTTCTTGGAATGTATGTCCTAATTATTTATTTCCCAATCCTGGGATAAAGACATAGTGCATGCAACCTATCTATATTCCTTATGACTTTGTACACCTTTATAAGATCATCCTCTGGCTCCTGCGTTCCAAGGAATAAAGACCCAGACTGCCTATCCTCTCCTTATAGCTAGTCCCCGGCAACATCCTTATAAATCTTCTCTGCACTCTTTCCAGCTTAGTGGCATATTTTCTATAGATGGGTGGCCAAACTAAGCACAAGACTCCAACTGCAGCCTCACCAACATTGAGTACAACTGCAACATAACGTCCCAACGTCTACACTCAATTCCCTAAATGATGTAGGCCGATGTGCCAAAAGTCTTCTTCACCACCCTATCTACCTGCCACGTCACCTTCAGTGAATTATGTACTTATACTCCTTCTGCTCTATAACACTCCATCAGACCAATTTACTGAGCTGCCCTGAGTTGATCCCAAAATGGAATACCTCACACTTATCTGTATTAAATTCCATTAGCCATTCTTCAGCACACTTGTGCAGCTGATCAAGATCCTGGGGTCATTGTTGATAACCATCTCCACTGTCTATGATATCTCCTATTTTAATGTCAGCAGCAAACTTACTGATCATGACTTGTACATTCCTATGCAAATTATTGATATATCTGACAAACAGCAATGTTCCCAGCACTGATACCTGAGGCACACCAGTCAGAGGCATTCTGTTCTAAAAATAACCTTCCACCACTACCATCTGCTTTCGACCATGAAGCCAATTCCGTATTCAGTTAGCTAGCTCTCCCTGGATCCTTGGCAACTAACCTTCCAGAGCAGTCTACCATGCAGAACCTTATCTAAGGCTTTGCTGGTCCACAGAAACTATGTCTATGACCTAACCTTCAACATCATCTGGGTTACTTTTTCAAAAATCTTTAAATTAATTTTGTGAGACATGACCTAGCATGCACAAAACCTTGCTGACTATCCCCACTAATACTAACTGTTGACCACTAGTTCTAGATTCTCTTCACATCCTTCCAGACAACAATTTTATATATTTTGGTTTATGAAAATAAAAAGCTATCTCCAGTTCCTATTGAAATGAAATATAAATATCTAAAACTAGACAGACTGGTATATATTCTGGTTCCTCAACAATTCCAAAACTAATTAGCATTCAAAACACATCAAGTACTCCATGAAAGAGACATTTATTGGCACAGCATGTCATATCTTTGATTGCTATTTTCACCCTTTGAAAATATCACAATTCAGAACAATCACACTTGTTGTTTAAGAATAGGATTTAGAATGTAGTCAAACTGTTTGCTGCCTCACTATGGATTCATTAACTAATATTACAAAACTCAGTTGGCATCACGGACCATGAAGCGGCTAAGATTAATGCAGGAACAAAAGTCCTTGGATAGTTTCTCTGCAGCATAAAACCAACCGCTAACGAAAGGTCAAATCATCAACAAAGGAATAAGCTTTGGAGAATGCTTACCATCATCTGTAGGTTCTGGTCCGTCATAAGACTTATCAATTGCAGCCCTGAAGCTCTCGTTGCAGCCTCGTCCACGGACCATGTGAGGCCGGGGTCTGTGGAAAGGGAGTTCATTCTTCCTGACCTCTGCCACAGCTGTCTGCAAACTCTCGAGAGAGCTAGACTTCTTCAAACCCAGCATAGGACCCACATCTTTCCCCGTGGAATCTGGGGAGGAAAGCAAAAACATAGCAAATATATAACCCAAAAAATGATAAGGCAGAACTTAGAGCAGGGCTCACAGTAAACATAATCTTATTTACAAGGCACTCAAAGCTGATTCAAACTGCATAGAACAGCAAGCACGTTTCAGAATGCAGTTAAAAAGGGTCATACCAACTATCGCAAATGGACCCCCTCTGAAACAACAGCAACATCTCACAATTAAATCAGGTTTATTCTCTTATTCTGCCACTGAAGGGAAATAACCAACAAATCACCATTGAAAATTCAATCCAAGAAATATACAATTGTGTGACAATTGATTTCAGACACAATTGGTGCAAAGAATTACTTAACCACATCTGATTTGACCGGGAATAAAGGTGTCATTCGTTGGAACTCCGAAATGTGTTACTTTTCAACCATGGATAAAAGGCAGTAACTTCTATTTATTTTGGTTAACCATTAGCAAATTGGTTGCACTTTGCAAGTTGAAATGTTTTGGGAAATTCAGCTCAGAGAGCAGTCATCCAACTGCACGTCATCATGGTTCAATGGATGTACTTATACCCCAGAACCAGGCAGTTGCAGGTTTAGGTCTCACTCTAGGTGGTTCAGAACTAGGTGGTTGGCACTACAGTACAGCACTGCGAAGTGTTGTACTATCACACAAACAGCTGGATACTTAACCTCTTGAGCCCATTCCACTATTCAACAAGAGCACAGTTGATCTTCAATGCGATGTCCTAGATTTTTCCCATTCCCCTCAGATTTAAAATTAACATTTCACCAAACCTCTACCACCATTTCCACGTAGAGGTAGTCTCCAACTTTCTACCTAAATGGCCTGGGTCTAATGTGTAGTTTTGTATTGCAATCCTCTTTAGTCAGAGGGTAGTAAATCTGTGGAACTCATTGCCACAGAGGGCTGTGGAGGCCAAGTCAGTGGATATTTTTAAGGCAGAGATAGACAAATTCCCGATTAGAACGAATGTCAAGGATTATGGGGAGAAGGCAGAAAAAAGTGATTAGGAGGCAGAGATCAACCACGATAGAATGGCAGAGTAGACTCGATGGGCTGAATGGCCTATAACTTATTAACCTCCAGCATTGTTTCTCTTTATCTGTCTGATTGGTTCCCCTTAATATCATGAAAAACATCAAATCACGCCTTAATCCCTCCAAATATGAAAGGAATACAATTCTAGTTATGTATCCTCTTCTTGAAATGTAATTTCTGCATCCAGCTATCATCTTTGTAAATTCATTTTGTAAGACCTATGTCCAAAAATTAATGGGTGACACCAGAGCACAACAGGCAATGCTGTTACCTCCCAGCTAAAGTGATTTGAATTTGATCCTGACCTCCAGAACTGTCCGTGAGAAGTTCCCACTGGGTGATCGGGTGTCTTCTCTTATTCCAAAGGTGTGCTGACTGGTAGGTTAATTGACTGTAAATTACCCTTAATGTAGATGGGGAATAAGAGGCAAGATCACTGGGTGGTGGAAGGGAGAATGGATTTGTAAGGGAATAGCTTGAGGAATGGGATTTCCCTGAAAGCAAGCATGGGCAAAGTCAAATAACCTCCTATGTTGTGAGAAAAGACAATATACAACTTGCTTATCTTTCAATTTTTTAAGATAAAAAGCCAGTATTCCATTAATCTTCTGGATTATATTTTTTACTTGTTCAGGTCATTTCAATGATTAATGTACATGGAATCATTCTGTTGGGGCTTAGTCTTTATAACCTTTTCACCCCGAAGAAAATACTTCAATGATACTATCTTTCGGATGCAGCCCCATCAAGTGGGATTTTAACAATATCATTCCATAACTTGGAAGAAGAGCAGGGGAGTTCTTCCTAAGGTCATCTGGTCAATCTTCATACCTCAATTAACATCATAGCAATAGATGATTATCCCATTGTTGTTTGCAGGAGTTGCATTATGCAAATTGGTTCACTGGGACCTCTTAAAAAGGTTACTTTCTATTCTTCATTGTATTTTTAAGCAATACAGAAATAAAACACACCATCCATCCATCCTTATAACTATAAAACGTTTTGGGATCTTGGGAGGGGGGGGGGGTGGGGGTGGTGTGTGTGTGGGTGTGTGTGTGTGTGTGTGTGCGCGTGGGTGTGTTTATTCACATCTTGTCGAAAAAATGACACGCGAAGGGGAACATTTTTACATATTCCGGTAGAGATTTACACCCTGCAGTCCAAAATCGGCTAATCTGAAAATGTTGTGCTTTGTTTCTTGAGTTTTTAATAGAAATCTTCACAAATCCGAGCAGCGACTGACGTCACCTCTCGCCCTCCCTCCTCCACCCGTTATACAAAAGTCGCCCTGTCGGCTGAAGACCAAAGATCATAGCTGAAGACTGCGGCATTCGCAGCGAGTGAAGAACGAGCAAGTCGGGCCCTGTACTAGAGCTCTCAGGTCCAGTCCGTCGCTGCCGAAAAACCTTTGAAAAATACCCCGCTATCTTCTTGCTTGTGCTGCGAGTGACGTCACCCCCCTTCAACCACTCCCCCCGACCACTCCCCCCGTATTTGGGCCCTGCCTGCACCCTGGAGCGAGGTTCGGGAACCGGCCCTCCACTGTGGTGACGTGCCCCACCCCACCCCTCAAACTCTACCCCCTCCCTCTCTGCCCCTCACGCTCCTTCTAGCCCCCCCCTTCTCTTCCCCCCTCCACCCCTCCCTCTCTATGCCTCTGTGTCCCTCTCTGTGTCTCTGTGTCCCTCTCTGTGTGTCCCCCTCTCTGTGTCTCTGTGTCTCTGTATCTCTCTCTGTGTCTCTGTATCCCTCTCTGTGTCCCTTTCTGTGTCCCTCTCCATGCATCTGTGTCCCTCTCTGTGCCTCTCTCTGTGTCCCTCTCTGTGTGTCCCTCTCTCTGTGTCCCTCTCTGTGCCTCTGTGTCCCTCTCTATGCCTCCGTGTCCCTCTCTGTGCCACTCTCTGTGCCTCTGTGTCACTCTCTGTGGCCCCCTCTGTGTCCCTCTGTATCCCTCTCTGTTGCTCTGTGTCCCTTTCTGTGCCTCTGTGTCCCTCTCTGTGTCCCCCTCTGTGCCTCTGTGTCCAGGGCCGGCCTTAAGCCGATTGGACCGATTGCTCCAAATTGGGCCCCGCGCCAGATTAATCTACTCTCGTCTCGGGTAGATCTCCCCCGGGTGGAGGGGGGAGAGAGGGGTGGAGAGAGAGTAGAGGAAGGGGAAGAAAGGGATAGACGGGGAGGGGGTGTGAGGGGGAATGGAGAAGGGGGAGAGGGGGAGGTGGGTTGTTCGTTCACAGCAGCACTCCCGCCCCTCCAGTCGCTGTGCTTCACGCACACAGCCCCGGCTCCACCCTTCTCTCTCCCCGGGGAGACGCGGTGAACAATACACGGAGGGCCGGGCCAGGGGTTGGAGCAACGTTTACAAACCACGGCCTCAGCTCACACCCGTCCACCCTGGCATCTGCTCCCTCGGCCGGCCCTCTCCCTCCCTTCTCTCCTTCCCTCCCTTCTCTGCTTCCGTCGCTCCCTTCTGTCCTTCTTCCCTTCTCTCTCTCCCTCCCTTCTCTCCCTCCCTCCCTTCTCTCCTTCCCTGCCACACACACATCACGCACAGACAACTGACACGCACACATCATGCATGGACAACTAACACACACAACTAAGTTAAGATGGGGGTAGAAGTCCAAAGGGTAGGATGGGGCTGAAGCCCAACATTTAATGCCTGGACTGGATTTTCACCCACGGTTATTGGTTTTCCAGGATCTATTTAATTAAATAACTTTTTTTTTTCTTTTCAGTCACTAAAACAAGTGGTATTGTAACTATGTACATTTTTGTTTGTTACTTGTAGGCTAACATGTATGCAATTTTATATTAAAAAAATGTAGCTTAGATCTGTTTGGTCCATTAAGTTGCATGCACTTTTTAAGCGCACATTTTGATTACTTTCCATTCTACCACAGAGATATGAAGTCTATAATAGACTTTAATTACATTTCTATGAATCTACAGACCTTGGCTGGGAACTTGGGGCTCACCAAAATTGTTCCCAATTGGGCCCCGCAACTCCTAAGGCCGTCCCTGTATGTGTCCCTCGCTGTGCCTCTGTGTCCTTCTCTGTGCCTCTGTGTCCCTCTCTCTCCACCCCCCTCCCTCTCTAGCCGCTCCTGCGAGTTGGGGCTATGCGTGAGTGGATAGGGCGGGGATGGGTTAAAAGGAGTGAATGAATATTAATATAATATCAATGGGTGTGGTTAGTGTGTGTGGGTGGGGGGTGATTAGTGTGTGTGTGTGAGGTGTTGGCTAGTGTCTGTGTGACGCCGCAGGCCGCCCCCCCCCGCCTGCAACCACATGTTGAGGGGACGGGACCCAATGGATCCCACTTTGTCTAACTATAAAACTCTGTTCTTGGATGTGTATTTATTTATTTGTTTGTGATCACATCTTCTCAAAAAAACGACGTGGTAACGGTAAATTCTTTACATATTCCGATAGAGATTTATCACGTTTAGTCCAAAATTACCTCATCTGAAAAATTCATGCATTATTTCTCGAGTTATTAATCAAAATTTTCAAAAATCTGAAATAACTTAGAAAATAAAACCGGTTGGCTTTGGCTGATGACGTCACAATGGATCTGCTTGCTGCTGTCTTGCCGTCGTTTTCTCTTGGGGCTTCTCTCGGGGCTCCTCGGTCGCCCTCCCCTCTCTCCCCCCCCCCCCCCCCCCCCCCCCCCCCCCTCTCCCCCCCCCCCCCCCCCTGGTCTCTCTCTCCCCCCCCGCCGTGCTCTCTCTCCACCGCGGGCTCTGTCTCCACCCTGGTCTCTCTCCCCCCTGGTCTCTCTCTCCACCCCGGGTTCTGTCCCCCCGCCCCCCCGTGCACTCTCTCCCCCCCTGGGCTCTCTCTCTCCCCCCGGGTTTTGAAGAACGAGCAAGTCGGGCCCTGTACTAGAGCTCTCAGGTCCACTCTGGTCGAAACCGTCTCGGATCTGCCTCAGAGGGCGGGGGAGGCAGGTTCTCTGGATGCTTTCAAGAGAGAGCTAAATAGGGCTCTTAAAATAGCGGAGTCAGGGGATATGGGGAGAAGGCAGCAACGGGGTACTGATTGGGGATGATCAGCCATGATCACATTGAATGGCGGTGCTGGCTCGAAGGCCTACTCCTGCACCTATTTTCTATTGTCTACTGGATCGGGTATGATCCCCCCTCCTCCTCCTCTCCCATCTCTCCTGCTTTCTGCCCTCATCCCTCTCCGCCCTCCTCCTCCTCTCCCCACCCTCTTCCCCCTTCCCCCCTCCCCCCCTCCTCTCTCCCCCGGCCTCTCTCTTCTTCCCCACCCCCCCTCTCCTCTCCCCCAGCCTCTCTCTCTCCCCCCCCTCCCCCAGTCTCTCTCCTCTCCCTCCCCCCCTCTCCTCTCTCTCCCCCCCTCCACTCCCCCTGTCTCCCCCCCCCCCCCCTCCCCCCCCTCTCCCCCCACCCCTCTCTCCCCCCGGTCTCTCTCTTCCTTCCCCGTAATCCCTCATTCTCCCTCTCTCCCTGCCTCCCCCCATGCGTGAGTGGATAGTGCGGGGATTGGGGTGTAAGGAGCGAATGAATATTATTAATATAATATCAAGGAGGGTGGTTAGTGTGTGTGTGTGACGCCGCGCCCCCCCCCCCCCCCCCCCCCCCCCCCGCAACCAATGGGTCCCCCCCGCTTGGCCTGGTATATATTAAATATGATAGACTATATCTACAGATTTTGTTACTAAACTTTTGATTCCAAAGTTCAAAAGCTTCAATAGACAACCCTAGATGAAATCAAGTGTGTGGTATGTTAAATTAATATATAATTAATTTGTGCTTTTCAGATTACTCAAGAAAATGTTTCCCTTTTGCTACCTTATAATGGGCAGTAGCAACTGTGTACAGTTAAAACATTTTTGCTATTTGCTATTTGTTATACATCAGGAATAATGCTCATCTCTATTACAGAAGCCTGCACAGACCCCAGTTTAGTGTTTCCTATTTATTGTGCTATTTTTACTCCATTCCTTCTTTCTTGTTGTACTGATTGTGGATGATCAGCCATGATCACAGTGAATGGTGGTGCTGGCTCAAAGGACCGAATGGCCTACTCCTGCACCTATTGTCTATTGTTAATAACACTCATTGCATACAGATGGTGTATGGAAAATCTGAGCACTGTTTTTCCTTTCCCCATCAAAATCACTCCTGGGAAGTGTTGGATACATCAAATGGTCTCCTTGACAGGAGACTGGGCATAAAACCACAAAGGGATTGGAAAGCAAGGACAATCGTTTGTTAGCAATAGGCTAACAATTGGCTGCAATTTTAGAAGAGTTGGAGATAATGGGCAAGTAACAGTGATAATAGCAGTCTATGAATGATAATGATTTTGAATGAGAGCTTTGATGTATAATATTGAGGAAAAAGAGGCTAGTTCTAAAAATGCCTCAGGCACAAGGTTTGAAGTGGAAAAGCTATGTGTAGTACACCCTTGATTTAATGGACCCCTTTATAACAGATTTATTTTATAACGGACGGACCTGCCTGACCCCATCTCAGCTCATATGGCCTCCCTAGTTCGGTCCCATGGGGCTCCCTCCACTCTCACTGTCTGCTGCTTCCTTCTTCGCTTTGTCCGTTCATCGCTCCACTCGTCTCCTCCTCATTCTCCCGTCACTCCGTCCACTAGGTCTCTCCTTCCCCCCTCCTTTTCTGCCCTCTCCTCCTCTTTCTCCTTTTCCCACGAAGTCTGCGACACACTCCACCTTGGAGGATGTTGGTGGCTGCGGGGGGAGAAGGGGGGGGATGTCAGAGTGGGGAGTGGGCGGAGTGAACGCTGCATCTTGTCGTTGGTGGCTGACTGAGGGAGGAGCTGAAGGCCAGAGACTGCGTCGGCTGGATGGTAGTGTAGCTGAGGAACTCATGTAGTGAAGGAGCTCACTGGTTTCCCCTCCCCTCACTCCCCCTTACTAAAAATAGATATGGGGTCTTCACCATTAATATTTTAAAGGAAAGATACAATTCTTATTCTGTGCATTTGATTGAATGTGGAATTTGTAGTGGTCAGTATTGTTTGCATACTATGGCTACAACAATGATGTTGCAAATAATTTAAACCAGAAAAAGCCGAACAACCTTCACAGTGGAATTTCACAATCGAAGAAAATATAAAACTAAAGAGAGGAAAGTGTAATGCAAGTATAACATTCCTGGAGAAATCAAAGATAATCAGACAATGCACAATTCTATCAAAACCTAACAATGGTACAGTTGCATTTTTCCACTCTCACCTGTCATACAATGAATGTCAACAGCCAGGATAATCTGTCCAATCCCTGTACAATTACTTTCACATTCAAGGCTGGCCTTTTTGTGAATTTCTACTGTAATTTATCAAAGACGAATAACAACAGCATGTATATCAAATACTGATAACAACTTCCCCAAATGACATGGCATAACTTTCCAAGAAAGTCTCATAATATTTCACCATCTCCTCTCAATAAGGTCCGTTTAATATAATCGAAGTTTCACACAGAAATTGAGAAAATGCAGATAAAAATGTCATTCAAATAAATGCCAATTACTTTCTTTTTATTGTCATCACCAAGCAGTTAATACTCTCTTATCTAAATCCACATTCCCTCCTGCACAACGCTCTGATATTCATACAGGAACAATTGCAAGTTTTTTTTAACCTTTTCCTGAAACCTGTGGATTAATTCACTCAGCCTGTTTATTTTGATAAATCTTTAGGCTATAGCCTACGGCTGAGTAGAAGGGACAGATGAAAGGTTGAAAAGTAGCTGGAATTTGAGGAACATGAAGCAAGTGGAATGGGCAAAGCACTAGGGACACAAAGAGAGACAATAAAAAGTGAGGCAAGGGATAAGGGCGTGCAATGGAGAAGTTCAGGCACACAAGAGCGGCAACACAGGCACACAAGTGTGGATTAAGGGGGCATGAGAAGTGTGGAAGAGGAGAGATCCATTAAAATATGGACACCCCTATGTTTCCTCTCAATTTCATTTGCAGCCCCAATTCACTGATGTAATTGCTTGAAGATTGAGAAGTAATACATTTATTAGGTATTAATGCATCTGTTATGAATTAGTCGGAAAAATGATCAGTTAGATTGTGTTGACAAGAAAGCACTGTTGCTTTTCCTTTCATCTCAGGCCACAATAATGATGACAATGAATCAAGAGAAGAACCTGCTGAATTGGATATTATCCCGCTATAGAGTAAAGGAACTTCAAATGAAACATACATTTATATTCAAGTATTGAGAACTCAGTCAACACTGGGTCAAAATGTTGTAACTCCTCCAATTTAAAAACACAAATTCTTCACGTGAAACTAAAGTGGTTCAAGGTGGTGGCTCACTATCACCACTCCTCAAGGGTAATTAGAAGTGGGCAATAAAAGAAGGGTGCACCTGCTTTTTTTAATTACCTGTTAGAAACTTTGTACATTCAAAGGCACATTGCAGGCAATTAAATACCATTGAAGTGCAATCATTGCGATAATGCACAAAACATTGATGCGGGAGAAATGGTACTTGCATATCAGAGGACATATATATTATTTCAATTATACATATATACAATATATTAATCAATTTTCATTATATATATATATATATATTTTAATAAGTATTCATTTTTAATAAGTTAATGAATGAAATAAATAAATATTTAAATGATTAGTTTATATATATATATATATATATATATATATATATACACTAATCATTTAAATAATGTTCTTACTGCAAAAAAAAAATGAGAATGCAGGTAGGAGCCTAACTCACATTCCTCTCCAATTTAATTATTTTTATTGGCAATCAAACAAAATTTCATGGAAAGTACAAGTACTACTGTTAGTGCAAAGAAGGAATTGAGGTTTGACACAGAGGTATTAAATAGGAAGGACCACCCACAGGAAGAGAGGGAAAAATAAATCCAACATTGAATGTGTACAACTCTCAAGTGATTAGAAAGTTTAAGCAAATCTGGTACCTGCTTGAGCTATGGACTACACTGCTGGTAATTTCAGGGGAAACGGGTGGGAGAGGGAATTAAGCACACAGCAGGGGACAAGGGAAAAGCAGTGCAAGTCAAATGACTTACATTCCAGCCACAGAACAAAACCTAAAATCATATCTTATGATATCTTTAGCACCAACATATCTCAGAACCATATCCTTCTTTGAGCAGGGACTGAACTTGGCGACATTTCAAAACCCAATGAAAATAAAATCTGAACAACAATAACTCAGAACATATGTTGGTGTGGAACAGATGTCTCCCTTAACAAGTTCCACTGTTGCTTCATGTACCACAAAACCTATGAGGAATGTGAGCAGGCACAGATGTTTGAAGGCTTACATAGCTTTTGTTATTCTCATCGCAGCACTCGCTTTAAGTTAATTGCAAAACTGTTTGGGATTGCACGTTTGGCAGTGATGGTGGTGCGATGCATATTGTAGTGAAATAATAGTGACCTGGTTTGTTCGTTAAAGCTGAGTTTCCAAGCCCTGTATGGGGATTTGTTCAGGGTTTCTTCTCGAGAGCAGTAAAGAATATAATGGCAACTCCTTCTCCACAGTGTCTGCCATGAGTCAGATCGCAACACCTTTACGTCAGAGTCAGCAGGCCTCAATCCAGAAATCTGAGCATGTTTAGGCTGCCTTTGAGAGATTGCTGTATTGTTGGAGCCGTTTTTAAAATAAGACTACGAAACAATCATACATAACAGGAAATGCTTCGCTCTAAAATCGCATTCACTATTAATCCCTCGGCTAACATCTAAATTCAAATTATCAGTATCACGTCACTTGGATGTTTGCAACAACCTGTTTTGATCTATCGGTCTTTCTAAAATTACAACAATAATCTCACTGGGCATTAAAGATGCTTTATAAATCCAAGTTTTCGTTTCTTACTTTTTACAAGGTTTTGTGAATTGGCTGTAATGGTTTATTACCAAGACACAGTGAAAACATTTGTATTGTCATTCAGGCAAATCATACCAGAGACGAGCACAATCAAATCATAAAGGTAGTACAGAATGAGAAAGGAATAGTGCAGAATATGGTGTTACAGCAGCAGAGAAAGTGCAGATTAAAAAAAAGTGCAAGGGCTGCAATGAAATAGATTACATTCTTAGCTTATGACAGGTCCATTCAATAACCTGATAACATCGGGGGGGAAAGCAACTCCCTTGTGTGTTTGTTGCTTTCTAAAGGTCATTATTAATTTGTAATTCTAGACAATTACTGCTTAGATTCAATTTACCTTGAAGTCCATTGTATGGTGGTGTGGGTTTTTCGTTTGAGCTTGGTGTGGGGGTAGGGTGGAGTTGGAAGAAAAATAATGTAGTATCCATTTGCTTTGCTAATCAGCATGGTGTGAGGCAAGTATAGAAAAACAGCAACCCTTTGCTGCCCATCACTCTCTATAAAACCACATAAACAGTGTTCTCTGGTGTCAAAGAGAAAAAAAAATAGGATAGATTTACTGAGCCTTCTACAAGTGTGCCGAAACACAAATACACTTGAAAAGCCAGATTTACTACAGAAAATCATAATTTATTTAAGGGAGGGCTTTCACCATCAGGCCATTATTTAAAAATCAAACAGCTTATTAATACGATCTACATCCCTTTGTTTTGTTCCATTCAATTATGAATAATTTCTGCAAAGGCAATAATGCAGATGATATCAGGGCACTGGCTTGAAGGGCTCACTGAGTCTATTGGTGCGAAGGAACCGGATTATCATCTGCCTGAGAGTCATTACCTCAGCATTGATGGTGTGCTCTAATTCATCTTCCTTACAATTTGGACTTAATAGCCCAGAAAATGTCATCAACCCTTGCACTTTAAATAACAATGAAGTAAAATGGACTAAACAAAAGAATGCTATACGTGATTATAATTTGCACTGAATATTTCAAAAGATTTTTTATGACAAGGATTCTTTTTTTCATTCCTCTTTGATGGCTTTTTCATCATTATCATAGCTGTTTCTTCTGGTGAATGATAAGATAACATAGATGACAAAATGTATTCATTAAATAAATTAATGAATTGTCTAATTCAATTTTTCACCCTCCTGATATTTATTCTAATATCACCTTACAGTTGGCAGCTCTGGTTGTATCTGTTTTTGGAGATGACTTCCTTAACTTCAACTGTCCTTCCTCATGTCCCAACCACAGATCAGTCATCAATCCAAAATCACCCATCACAACCTTTGCACGCTAAATATAAAGTGGATATTCTCCTCTTTCTCCCATGGTTATTAGTAACCAGACAGGTATTTTCAACTCTTATCATCACAGTGCATTCATGCACCAATCCAGAGGCTTGTACACCAAATCTAGACTGACATGCTCCGTGCAGTTTGTGAATGAGACCTGGTAAGTCTTTTAGATGTGAGGTTACAAAGCTCCTTCTGTTCTTTCATTTTGACATGAAAGACCCCATTGCAATTCAAAGAAGAGAAGGGATTCTGGAAGGTCTCGACCCGAAATGTCACCCATTCCTGCTATCCAGAGATGCGGCCTGTCCCGCTGTGTTACTCCAGCATTTTGTGTATATATTCGGTGTAAACCAGCATCTACAGTTCGTTGGTTCTTGGTTCTTGGTTTCTTGGTCCTCCAAAATATTCCAAATGGAATTTAAGCTGGAGGTGGTGAAGGGAGGGCTTCCTACATGACTGAGTGGCATGACCTGTATTTATCCCTCAGCTAACACCATGAAAGACAAAGAGTCTGCTCCTTATTAAAATGTCATTAACAGAGCCTTGACATAAAGAAAATAGACTCTAACCTTTGTTATGTCTAACTACACGGCATAAAGTATTCTTTTGTAAATATATATATATATATATATATATATATATATAAAAGCATCATTGGAAAAAAGAACATTTTATTACCAACTCTGACAGGTTACAACATGGCTTGGTTCAGTATAAAAATGCCTAAGAATGAAGGAGACTGCAGAAAGTAGTGGACATTGTCAGATCCATTACGGGTACTGAAAAGAAAGGAAGCTAATATCAAAAAGACCCACACCACACTGGCCACACTCTCATCTTGCTGCCACCATCGGGATGAAGATAAATGAGCCCGGAACCTTTTCCGACAGTTTCAAGAACAGCTTCTTCACATCAACTATCATTGATAGTCTTTCAGGCTCTCGAACCACAATGCACAAACTTAACCATATCCCAACCTCAGCAATGTGACCTGGTTACACAGCAGAGCTCTTAATTTGTTGCATTATTGTTTATTATATATATTTATTTGTTCTGCTATTCTATCAATGTGCCTGTAAAGCTACCGCAAGTATGAATTTCATTGTTCTGTTTCCAGTGCAAGTGATAATTAAACACACTGACTTTTTAAATTCCAGCCACCAATGAACTGTTTCCAATGTTGGTACAACATGGCTGAAGTCTGCAACATGTACAAAATTGATTGCAGCATCTTACTAATGGCAATATATTTCCAAGTCATGTGAGCTAGGGGGCATGAGGGGGGTGAGGGGGGTTGGTAGTATTAGGAGTGATGTTCTTCCCCTACAGCCCCTGTTTTTACAGTTGGGAGACATCACAGGTTTGAGAAATGCTTATGTTTGGAGAAGATTTGGTGAGAAGCTGCAGTCGAAGGTGGTTGGTTAATACTTCAGCCATTTTGTGCAAGAGTTTGAAGAATCAACTGGTTGATTAGGCATCATTTGTTGCTCGGGATGGTGTGGAAAACATTATACCACAGTCCTCAAGGAAGGTCCGACCGAGGTACTCTAGCACTATGTTTCACTCAAGATTCCAGCATCTGCAGTTACTTGTGTTTATCGCAGTTCTGAAATGTTATCTGAATAAAGAAAATGGTTTGAGGAGCCAGGAGGCTAGACAGTCCATGTCAGTGATTAATTTTCAATTGTGGGAGAATATGACAACAGCGATAATAGCTAGGTCAAAAGAATATAGTTAATCGCTCTCTGATTGGAGTCGGCAATGGTCTGATATTTGGACACTGCTAAATTAATTCTCGCGTCTCTGCCCCAGTTTGGATAGCATCCAACTTTTATAGTGTGTGGGCACTTAAAATTCTTTAGTCAAGAAAATGAAAATGTATGCAAGTTCGCTCTTTTTGTTCATTCACCAAAACAAAGTCAACATCATATGCAAGAAAGAATAACTGCTACATTAAAAAAATAGAAATGAGTAGGAAGCATTGCAATCAGTCTTTGAGAGTTACTGGTGTGCCTTTCTTGCTCTGGTTAGCAAAAAACATATAGATGATCATATTACTGGAAATGTTTTAACTAGGGAAATTAATGAAGCATTATGGGGTTGCCCCAGAGTCAAATGGAATTTAAAAAAAAGAGCTTTACTGAAAGATCCCAAACTCAAAATAGTATAAATTTTATTAATACTATTGTTGTTGTTATCCACTGCTCACCCCTGTTGGTGCAATGTCCAGCAATCTCTGTACCAGTGGATAACACATGCTCCTTCCCCAGGACCACCCAGTACAAAATAGACTTTGAAAAATAAGCAAATGGCTGGAATGACCACTGCACCTTTCCAGCATGCATCTGCGAACGATGACCTCCACTTGGCCCCGGAATAGAGCGTTACAGGCAATGAGGCTGACTTTTTCTAAGCATCTAAATAATTGCAACAATGAACTTTTGTTGTCATGGGAAGTTATTTGGGTCATTTTAGAGCCATCTCACCAAGTGCCACTAAAAAATAAGAATTCATCTGTTCTCAGTAGTTTTAATGGGAGCAGGAGTTGCAGCCTCTCCCTATTTATGAAGCTGGAATTTTTAATGTGCTATTTAAAATCTGTAATACTTTCTTCATGGTGGTTAGGACTGCTAAGATGAAGAAATACAAAGACATGCTGCTATTTTATTTTTGAAACTGTGGATCTTCCCACTTGACCGCTTCATGCAGCTCATTATTTTAACAAGTGCCTTGGAAAATAAATACAATACAGGGTGAAGGAAGGTCGAGCGGTTATATAATTGCACCCTACTGCGGATTCCTTTTCAGTGTGCAGTTGTAGAGATGTGTCAAAGTTGAGAAGGAGAAAAAAAGTCTTTTCATCACAAAGTTTACAACCACAGACAAAGACGACCTGCAGAGGCAGTGGTCATACTGCCAAGTGCACCAGTTTGGCTTGTTGCAATTAAACTCAGCATTTGCTAAACTTAAATCAGGATTCACTGTGCAGGGCAACGTAGAACTTTGCAAAGAAGATGTAATGTAATGAAATGTAATGGTTTTAGAATTTATACTTATTTTATCAATAAAATATGCATTGCAGTATTAAGCTTGAAACAATGAGTATTTCTCCTTTGCCTTTACCCCGGAGAAGAACATTAATGCTAGAAAACTTGGGACAGATAATTGAGATATCTTGAGGATAGTCCACGTTGCATGTCTGATGGTCTGATCAGATTTGTCATCAACGATCATCAGATTTATGATCAGTTATATCCAAGGCCACTCTGGGAACCAAGAAAATAAATTGCGGGAATCCTAGCTGAAATATATAATCATCATTAGATATGGGTGAGGTGCCGGATGACTGAAGGGTGGCTAATGTTGTGCCTCTATTAAAGACAAGTGAGCATAACATCTGTGGGAAATAAGGTACTGGAAAGGATTCTGAGGGGTAAGATACATATGCATTTGGAGAGACAGGCATTGAATAGGGATATTCAGAGTGGTTTCTTATGTGGGAGGTCTTGTCTTACGAATTTAAATGAGTTTTTTGTATGAAGTAACCAAAATGGTTAATGAGAGCAAGGCCATAGCTGTTCTGTACTGACTTCAGCAAGGTTCAGTATGGTAGGCTGCTCTGGAAGGTTGGATCGCATGGGATCCCGGGAGAGTCAGCTGATTGTATGCAGAATTTGCTTCTCGGAAAGAAGCAGAGGAAGGTGCTCGGTGGAAGGCTGTTTCTCAGACTGGAGTCCTGTGTCTTCAATTGGAGTGGTGGAAAATGCCAGAATTAATGGAATATGCAGATCTCAGAGGGTTATCAGGATGGTGAGATTTCAGTGGTGGAGAGGGGCAGAATTGTTAAATTTCTCCAGCTCAAAACACAACTTTCCACCTCCACCATCTGAACAGCCTTGCAAAAAGGCCTGGCTAATGGAGTTTAATGCAGATAAGTATGAGGTGTTGTAGTTCAGGTAGTCAAACCAGGGCAGGACCATCACAAGTCATAGGGCTCTGGGAGTCATTTAGAGCATAGGGATTGAGCAGTACAGGTACATAATTCCCTGAAAGTGTTTTCACAGATAGCTGGGACAGTAAACACATTGGTAGATTGGCTCTCAACAGTCAAAGCACTGGGTATAACATTTTTGGATATTACATTACAATTATAGAAGATGTGGTGAGTCCGCATTTGGAGTACTGTGTTTAGTTTTGGTCACCCTGCTGTAGGGATGTCATTAAGCTGGAAAGAATGTCATTACGCGGCAAAGAGTGCAGAGAAGATTTATGAGGATGTTGCAGGTCTCAAAGGTCTGAGATGTAGGGAAAGGTTGGACAAGCTAGCATTTTATTCCTTGGAGCACAGGAGGCTGAGGAGTGATCTTATAGAGGTGTATAATAATGGAATAGATAGCGTGGAGTGCACAGGATCTTTTACCCAGAGTAGGGGAGTCAAGAACCGGGTGGCATAGGCTTAAGGTGAGAGAGAAAGATTCAAAAGGAACCTGAGGGGCAACTTTCTCACTCAGAAGGTGGTGGGTATATGGAACAAGTTGTCTGAGGAGGTAGTTGAAACAGGTACTATACCAGCAATTAAAATAAATTGGACAGGTAAATGGATAGGAAAGGATGAGAGGGATGTGGGATAAACGTGGGCAAATAGGACGAGCTTAGATGGGGCATTTTGGTCTGCATTGACGAGTTGGGCCAAAGGGCCTGATAACATGCTGTATGACTCTATGACACATATAAACCCGGTAACTAAAGGGTTTTTGATGGAAATTTGATATTCACCTCCAATCACGTAGTTCATGTAATGTAATAAAATGATGGTCATCTTATGTCCACTGTAGTTTATAACAAAATACAAAGCTCATCCTAACTTGTGCAAATTAAACATTCCGCATTTCTGCCCCTCTCCCCCTCTGAAACCCCCCACCATCCATACAACCCTTCAAGATCTCCACATTGCTAAATTATGGCATTTTGCACCATCCGTGATTTTCATTAGTCCACGACTGGCTGCTACTATTTCAGCTGCCTGAGTCGTTAAGCTCTTGAATTCCTTCCTAAATCTCTCAGCTTCTTGGCACTCCTTTAAGATACTCCTTAAAAATTCTACCTCTGTACTTGGGAAGCTAATCTGCCTAAAAGAAGCACCGTAAGTGGAAGTTACTGATGCTTTGTTTAAAAAATTGATCCTGATCCTGCTAAAATGATAACGTGTATGTATAACACTTTATTGTATCGCTCAGAGTATCCCGCAGGACTTCATTTATATTTATGTGATGATTTAGCGTAGTCAGATGTTCCAGTACACTACATCCAATGAATTACTTTTGAGGTTTGTTTAATTTGTTATGTGGAAAAATACAGCAACAGCTCAAGAGTCTCACAAGCAACAGAATGATAAATGGCTGGTTAATGTCTTGTCTCACGGTACTCGGGACATGAGGCTAATTCCACACTCTTCTTCACACGCACCTATCTTGGTAAATGGATGGGCTTCCTTAGCATCTGAGAGAGATGATGCCTGACACAATGCAACAATTGAACTGAAACACAGGCAAAATTATATGTCATTGGTAAAAATTGATCATACAACTTCTGATTCCAGAAGCAGCCTGCATAGAAAAGCATAGAATTCCAAAGACTGGAATTACACACCTACATTGACGCACTGTTAAACTTATCCAACAAAATAAATAGCACATCCATTACAATGCAAGTAATCCTTCATTTGTTGAACCTTCACCCTATTGAATGATTAAAAAATGCGCAGACACAAAATGCTGTAACTATTGCTTTGCTGAATATGCAATTCTAATTATTCCTTTGCGCAATGAAGCAACCTTATCCTGTTAAATTTGAATAACAATTTTATTTGTACATTGGGTTCAATATAACAAAAGAGGGCTAGTTGCGTTTTAGAAGTAAATAAAACATAAATGTGAAACGTGATAAAAACATCATCAAAATTACAAGTTTATAATGGAGATACACAAAAATTTAGATACTGGAATATGGACCAAAAATCAAACCGCTGGAGGAACTCAGTGGCGCAAGCTGCGTCAGTGGATCTCAATTATCTTAATGGGGTTAGGTTAGGTAAGGGGGAGGTACAGTGAGACCTGGGTGTCCTTGTACACCAGTCACTGAAAGTTGTCGTGCAGGTACAGCAGGCAGTGAAGAAAGCTAATGGAATGTTAGCCTTCATAACAAGAGGATTTCAGTATAGGAGTAAAGAGGTTCTTCTGCAGTTGTATAGGGCTCTGGTAAGACCACCTCTGGAGTATAGTGTACAGTTTTGGTCTACTAATTTGAGGAAGAACATCCTTGTGATTGAGGCAGTGCAGCATAGGTTCAGGAGATTGATCCCTGGGATGGCGGGACTGTCATATGAGGAAAGATTGAAAAGACTAGGCTTGTATTCACTGGAGTTTAGAAGGATGAGGGGATTTCTTATAGAAACATATAAAATTATAAAAGGACTGGATAAGCTAGATGCAGGAAAAATGTTCCCAATGTTGGACGAGTCCAGAACCAGGGGCTACAGTCTTAGAATAAAGGGGAGGCCATTTAAGACTGAGGTGAGAAAAAAACATTTTCACCCAGAGAGTTGTGAATTTGTGGAATTCCCTGCCACAGAGGGCAGTGGAGGCCAAATCACTGGATGGATTTAAGAGAGTTAGATAGAGCTCTAGGGGCTAGTGGAATCAAGGGACGTGGCGAGAAGGCAGGCACGGAAGATCAGCCATGATCATAATGAATGGTGGTGCTAGCTTGAAGGGCCGAATGGCCTCCTCCTACACCTATTTTCTGTTTCTATGGATGGAAAGAAATGTTCATGTTTTGGGTCAAGACCCTGCATCAGAATTCAGACTGGGGAAGACAGCTACCAGTATAAAGAGGATTGCTAAGATGGAGAAACCCAAAGACATGTTGTTGTTTTTTTTTTTTAAATGGTATATTTTTTCTCTCTACGCTCAATCATGATGCATAGTCTTGACCCAAAATATTCAACAATTCTTTCCCCCCCAATAGATGCAGCTCAAGTTGCTAAGTTCCTCCATCAATTATTTTTGCAAAGTTTGTAAGTGGACTTAAAAGAGGATAAGTGGGGATGCAGTGAGGTTGAGGGAAGGATATCTGAATCAAGATCCAGATCTAGATACTCATTGAGTATGCAGGACAAAGGCAGTGGCGGTTACACTCGATACTAGAGTTGGTGAAATGCCAAATGTTCTGAGTTGTAAGGCGGGAAGAGTACTGAAATAGGAAGGGTGAGGTCTTATATCAAGTGAACACAAGATCAAGGATTTTAAAGTCAAAGGTCTTGTCTGCAAGGTAATGTTGGTTGGCAAGGGCAATGAGTGAAAAGGGCAGTGCAAATTTGGCAGCAGATTTTTACAGAAGGTTTAAAGTGAGTGACCAATTGAAAGAGCATTGAAACAGGTAATTCTGAAGGTTGTAAAAGCACAAATGGGGAGTTTCATGACAGGCTAAAACGGGAGCAAAGATGGAGGTCCCTGTGATGTGGAATTCATAAGACTGCCACAACTATTTAGCAAGCAACTGTACTCCATTAAATGAACAGCAATTCCACAGCCGCCTTTAACCAGATGAATTAAGAAAGTGTGGATAGGTGCAGCTTAAAGAGAAAGCATCCCACTAAAACAAATGGCCCACGCTAACAGAGCAAGAAATATTTGTCTTTATGTTTCCTCACAAAATCACAACTACAATGCATGACTACTTGAAAAATTTAAGTGTTTTCAACTTTTGATGTTCTCGTTTTTCATTATTTTTTCTTCACATGTTTCAAATTCACCTTCTCACCAGTGAAGAAATACATTTTTACTTAAAGGCAACATTTACAAGATTGCTCTCTGTAGGATACTGCTGTTGTAAGGAGCAAAAACAGGATGCAAATTGAACTCACAGACCAGACTAAATTAGAGGGGGTACGGCACGGTGGCGCAGCGGTAGAGTTGCTACCTTACAGCGCTTGTAGCACTGGAGACTCAGGGTCGATCGTGACTACCGGTGCTGTCTGTATGGAGTTTGTATGTTCTCCCCGTGACCGCGTGTGTTTTCTCCGATGTCTTCGGTTTCCTCCCATACTACAAAGACGTCCAGGTTTGTAGGTTAATTGGCTTGGTATAAGTGTAAATTGTCCGTAGTGTGCATAGGATAGCGTTAATGTGCGCGGATCGCTGGTCGGTGCGGACTCGGTGGGCCGAAGGGCCTATTTCTGCGCTGTATCTCTAAACTAAACTAAAAAGAGCTCAATACTGAGCTCTACACTGACAGGAAATAAAGGAGAAAGCAACCATCTAATTCTCAATAATTTGACATTTATGTTCCGAAGCACTCATTAATTTGGGGTTTAAACAATGGGTCCTTGGCTCACATGATTATATTTATTCCTTCACGACACTAATCATTTATTATGGTCTGATTTAATCACAAGACTGGCACGGAGCTCCATTTCGATTGGCTTGCAATGGTCTTTTTTTTTGGTTCAGTCAACATCCAGAAAATTGAATGCAGTGCTCAGAGCCCAAAGCATCGGCACGGTTTTACAACAGAGATTAAAAAAACCCCAGGCAATTTTATTATGCCAATAAAATACAAGAAAATGAATAATTAGAAATAATGTAGCTGCTTATATTGCAATGTTGACTCTGACAACTATATTACTCGAACCTTTAATATTGAGAGTACACCATTACACCAAGCGATATTCCCTCTCCACAGAACCAAGTAAGATTTAAAAAATATTTTTAAACAAAACAATTTTTTTCCTGCTTTATTTAAGTAAACTACAAACAAATGGGGCTGAAAATAGTAGACATTGTCATCGGAATTTATTAAACTTATATATTGGGAGCAGCCACATTGGAAGAGGGTTTGTGTTAAGATATGTTTCAGGGGGAGTGCTGAGGTTTTGACTCAAGAGGCTTTGGCAAGGAAGCTAAGCAGAGAGCAACATCAGGTTAAGGTACCGTCTGTTGCATTTTGTGTAATTCGTCCTTGATCTTAATGTAGTAAGATGGTAGAATATCCCTCCTGCAGGATGTGAGAAGTCAGGGAGACTTCCAGTGACCTGTGGGAAGTGCTCCCAGCTGCACCTCCTTACTGAGAACATTAGAGATCTGGAGCTGTGGCTTGATCATCCAGGGGTGTGAAATGGCATTGATTAGAATTTATTGTGAGGTAGTTAAGCCCAAGATGCAAGCAGAGAGTAGCTGGTTGACCACCAATAAGAGAGACAAGAGAGAGTTAAGAGTGTTAATTTGTCACGTGTACCAACACTGGGACAATGAAATTCTCATTTGCAGCAGCATGAGAGCCTTACAAATCAATATACATAGATAATATAACATACACACAAATTCAATACATTAATAACCACTATACAAGTGCAAAAAACCCCAGAATTCCTAGTGCAACCAAAGACAATCCATAGAAGTTCATTTTTGAAGATAATGGTGTGCAGTGTTCAAGAGCCTGTTCAGCTTGGTAAAAGCTATTCTTGAGCCTTGTGGTCTTGATTTTCAGGCTCCTGTACGTTCGTGGCAATGGTAGGAGTGAAATGAGGGCATGGCTAGGGTGATGTGGGTATTTGATAATATTGGCTGTCTTTTTAAGCCAGTGCTTCCTATAGATCCCTTTGATGATGGGAGGTCAGTATCTGTGATAGACAGGTGTGTGCTTTTCCAAATCATGTACAATCAATTTAATTTATCACTGGTGGACTCCAATCAAGTTGTAGAAACATCTCAAGAATAATGAATGGAAACAGGATGAACCTAAGCTCAATTTTAAGTGTCATAGCAAAGGGTCTAAATACTTATGTAAATGTAATATTTTAGTTATTTCTTCTTAATTGCTTTGCAAACATTTCTAAACACCTGTTTTGGCTTCTTCATTCTGGGGTATCGTGTGTAGATTGATGATAAAAAAATCAATTTAATCCATTTTAAAATAAGTATCGTAACAAAATGTGGAAAAAGTGAAGGGGTCTGAATACTTTCTGAATGAACTGTATATAAAACTATGAGGTATAAATAGGGCAGACAGTCAGAACCTTTTCCTAATGTGGAAATTTCAAAGATTAGGTCCAGAACTAAGTCTTATGGTGAAAGTGGCAAAGTTTAAAGAAGACTTCTTTTAGACAGGGGATGGTGGGTGCCTGGAACACGCTGCCAGTGGTGGTGGTCGAGCCAAACATGATACAGGTGCACAACCTTTTATCCGACGATCCAAATAACGAAAAGCTCCGAATAGCTGACATTTTTTCGGTCCTTGAAGAAAGGTCCTTGAAGACGTTCACCGAGGGCGGCCCGCAGAGGTGACAGCGGAACCTCCGGTCGGTCCTCGAAGAAAGGGGAACTAAATCCCCATTCATAAAAGAGAAGGTGAGGGTATATTGCGCGGGAGGGTTAATAATTTACAATCTGCTGCTGCCTGCCCGCTGAGTTAAAAAGTTCCCACGGTAGACTCACGATACACAGTGTATTGTGAGTCTTGCGTGGGAACTTTTTAACTCAGCGGGCAGGCAGCAGCAAATTGTCGCTCCATTCAGTTTCACCCCACCTACACCCCTCTGCTTCCCGGCCATGTGCGTGACCCCTTCCCTCCCCTCTCCAGCTCCCCGCCCATTGCACCGGCGCGGGGGCTTTGTACTGTCTTCACGTTGGAGCCAGTGCCAGTCACCGGAGACGTCAGGACCAACGGGACACCGGCCCCCAGGCCCACTGCAAGCACGGAGATCCCAGAGACCCACAGCCAGCAGCAGCCCAGCCCCGTTCCAACTCCAGAGGAACACGCTCCCCGTAGGGACAGAAGGTGATGGTGTGCAAGGTGCGTCTTGGTCTTGAGGTTGCGGATGAGGGGGCGCAGCTCGGGCTGTGACGTCTCCGGCCACCCCCCTGTACAGGAGCTGAGACTGGTGACTGTGGGGTTGTTTGCAGTTGCAGAGGGTGGGGGCAAGGGCGGTAAAGTTCCCAGTCTCAGCTCCATTCCAGGGAGGTGGCCGGAGACGTCAGGACCAACGGGACACCGACTGCAAGCACGGAGATCCCAGAGACTCACAGCCAGCAGCAACTCTAGCCCAGCCCCGCTCCAACTCCAGAGGAACCCGGGTTGCGGATGAGGGGGCGCAGCTCGGGATGTGGGTGAACTGCCACTTGTCGCTGTAGCGGCGCATCGGGGAGCGGGTTCTTGTTGGTCCTGACGTCTCCGGCCACCCCCCTGGACAGGAGCTGAGAGACGTCAGGACCACCAGAAGCCGCTCCCCGATGGGCCACTACAACGACAAGTGGCAGTTCGCCCACAGCCCGAGCTGTGCCCCCTCATCGGGAC
Organism: Leucoraja erinaceus; assembly: GCF_028641065.1. Taxonomy (NCBI): domain Eukaryota; kingdom Metazoa; phylum Chordata; class Chondrichthyes; order Rajiformes; family Rajidae; genus Leucoraja; species Leucoraja erinaceus. The sequence continues at coordinate 40,240,454 of NC_073383.1, forward strand.
ACCGACCCCCAGGCCCACTGCAAGCACGGAGATCCCAGAGACTCACAGCCAGCAACAACTCTAGCCCAGCCCCGTTCCAACTCCAGAGGAACCCGGGTTGCGGATGAGGGGGCGCAGCTCGGGCTGTGGGCGAACTGCCACTTGTCGGCGTAGTGGCGCATCGGGCAGCGGATTCCTCTGGAGTTGGAGGGACAGGGAGACACAGCGGCTTTTGAGAATGGTGGGCAATCACTTCCAAAGTTCTACCCACACAGTCAGTACACCTCTCCTACACTTGTCTCCCGCACTAAGATTATCTCGCAGAGAATGATCCCAGCTTAACCCTCCCTATTCTCTCCTATTCTGCAAGAAAAAACTACATTGAAGACTCAAACTCGCGATCGAGTAACTGCCAGGATCGAGGCGCAAACTCACGACCTTGCGGATATGAGCCGAGCACTCTACCACTGAGCCAGCCGTTAAAATCTACGCTAAAAATCTTCCATTCCGAAAGCCGAAAAATTCTGAATTACGAAAAGTGTCCGATCCCAAGGCTTTCGGATAAAAGGTTGTGCACCTGTAGTGGCATTTGAGACATCTTTAGACTGGCACATGAATATGCAGGGAATAGAGAGAAATGGATGACGTATAGGGTGATTTCACTAAAGGTCACTGGAGCGTAGATCCGCACCCACGTGACCAAAATTCTCAAGTGGAGGACACTCGAGGGTTCGGTACATGTTAGTGGATTTGAAAAAACGCATTTTCCCACCCGTTAAAAACATAGAAAATGGCGAGGTTGTGAGCTGCAATTTACTGTGCCAGTCGGGGTGACCGTGAGGCACAGCTACCTAGATTTACAGGGGAAAAAAAAGATAGCAAGTAAGGTAAATTCAAGAGGGAACTGAAGGTGCCAAACCGGCAGAAATGAACAGCCGACATTTGCCGTGGATATTTACAGGTCCAAAATATCGGGAATTATCGCGTTTGCTCGCTGAATTTCATCAAAACTAAGGCATTATTAACTTACTTTTGATAAATTCAGCGAGCAAACGCGATAATTCACGATATTTTGGACCTGTAAATATCCACGGCAAATGTCGGCTGTTCATTTCCGCCGGAATTTGGCACCTTCAGTTCCCTTTTGAATTTACCTTACTTGCTATCTTTTTTTTCCCCTGTAAATCTAGGTAGCTGTGCCTCACGGTCACCCCGACTGGCACAGTAAATTGCAGCTCACAACCTCGCCGTTTTCTATGTTTTTAACGGGTGGGAAAATGCGTTTTTTCCCATCCACTAACATGTACCGAACCCTCGAGTGTCCTCCACTTGAGAATTTTGGTCACGTGGGTGCGGATCTACGCTCCAGTGACCTTTAGTGAAATCACCCTATAGGTAAGCATATATTAAAAAAAAACTAAAAGAGCCCCCAACTACACCTGTTTGTAGTGGGTTTTAGTTTTCTCTGAGTAAAGAGAATTTGCCCAGATTTACAAATGAAATGGGTACATTTGGCAGGGGGGGGGGTCCATGGTGTTGTAATTAGATTCTGTGAGTGGAAACAAGCTGCTTTAGGATATTGAGCTGAGGTTGTTTTAACCTGGGTGGGGGGGGGGGGGGGGGGGGGGGGGGTGAGAAGTGGAAGAAGTGTGGGTTCATAACCCCAAGTAAAACAACAATTTACTGAGAACCAGGGACAGGAGGAGAGATTTTGACTCGCATGAACAGTAATCAAAATTAGAACTGTGAAGTTGAAAGTAAATAATAATTTAACATGTAAAACTACAGTCTACCCTCGTTATTATGGATCTCTTTATAATGGATTTCGGTTATAGTGGACACAATCTGTTGTAATTGAGGCGTCCGTTCGTATAAGGAACAAAAGACCAAGTTTGTTGTCTCAGTCTGTGTTTACCTTTCCTGTTTATTGTGTGGCTTGTATAGTGTATATTTATTGGCTGCTTTTCCAATACTGTACATGTTTACCCCTCTTACACAGCAGATATTCGTCAATAATGGACACCATTCAGCCCCTATGGTCTGTTATAATGAGGGTTACCTGTATTCTGATACAAATTGTTTTTACTGACACTGATGTGAAAGACTAATCCACCGGATCCATATTTTAAAACAAATAACAAATGGAGGATAAATGACGGCAAAAATTACTGCTGAACAAACAAAGTCTGATCTGCATTGGCTGGAGTTATTGCAGTTTAAACCACCACATTGGATTTTTATTGCTACAACCTTACGTCATCTAGATAGAAGCCAAAATATAAAGTAAAAAAACCCATAAAAATGGCTGGATTAGGGTGTATTAGCTACAAGGAGAGGTTGGACATACTTGGATTGTTTTCCCTAGAATGCCAGAAGTTGAGGGCTGTCCTAATGAGATTATGTAAAATTATGAGAGGCAGAGATAGGGGAGACAGTCAAAACCATTTACCAAGGCTGGAAAGGTCAAAGCATAGAGGACAAAGCTTTAAATTTAGAGGAGTAAAGTTTAAAGGAGATGCACAGGGCAAATTTGAAACATAGAAACATAGAAAATAGGTGCTGGAGTAGGCCATTCGGCCCTTCGAGCCTGCACCACCATTCAATATGATCATGGCTGATCATCCAACTCAGTATCATGTACCTGCCTTCTCTCCGTACCCCCTGATCCCTTTAGCCACAAGGGCCACATCTAACTCCCTCTTAAATATAGCCAATGAACTGGCCTCAACTACCTTCTGCGGCAGAGAGTTCCAGAGACTCACCACTCTCTGTGTGAATTTTTTTTTTCTCATCTCGGTCCTAAAGGATTTCCCCTTTATCCTTAAACTGTGACCCTTGTCCTGGACTTCCCCAACATCGGGAACAATCTTCCGGCATCTAGCCTGTCCAACCCCCTAAGAATTTTGTAAGAAATTCTAGCGAGTACAAGCCGAGTCTATCCAGTCTTTCTTCATATGAAAGTGCTGACATCCCAGGAATCAGTCTGGTGAACCTTCTCTGTACTCCCTCTATGGCAAGAATGTCTTTGCGCAGATTTGGAGACCAAAACTGTACACAATACTCCAGGTGTGGTCTCACCAATACCCTGTACAACTGCAGTAGAACCTCCCTGCTCCTATACTCAAATTTTCATTTTACACATGCTGCCAGGGGTGGTAGATCTGGCAGATACAATAGTGGCACATGGATATGAAAGGAATGGAGGGATGTGGATCATGTGTAAGCAGATGAGATTAATTTATCTTGATATTACGTTCAGTACAGACATTGTGGACTGAAGGGCTTGTTCCAGTCCTGTACTGTGTTATAGGTTCTAAAATAGTCGAGTTCTTTTTCAGTTTCTACAAAATATCCACCAGGTTACCCATTGAAGGGAGTGGAAAGGTGTGTACAGCTATCCCCCACTAATGGGCACCTCATAATAACCCAAATATAAAACATTCCACAAATCAACCACCTTACTAAGTTCAGCATTGGACGACAAATAGTACATGGTCAAACAAGGACAATGTTGCATGCTCAATAAATAGAGACATGATGACTAACCAAAAGTTTGGCTGAGGCACTTTCAATCATGACATTTAAAAACATCTCATCAAAGTACAAAGTTGAAAAGAAAATATTCTAGGGCTGTGAGTAGTCAAAAATGCTGGAGAAACTCAGCGGGTGAGGCAGCATCTATGGAGCGAAGGAAATAGGCAACGTTTCTGGTCGAAACCCTTCTTCAAACTTTGCCTATTTCCTTCGCTCCATAGATGCTGCCTCACCCGCTGAGTTTCTCCAGCATTTTTGTCTACCTTCGATTTTCCAGCGTCTGCAGTTCCTTCTTAAACACTAGGGCTGTGGGAATTGGACCTAATTGGAAACTATTTCAAAGAGCCTGCACTTTCATAATGGACTGAATAGCATATTTCTGCATCGTATGGTTATTGCCAATTTGTGAAGGTGATTCCACTGAGAGGCTATCACTACACAAGATACAAGATACATTTATTTGTCACATGTGCCAATTGGCACATTGAAATGTGTGTTCACCATACAGCCATAGAATTAAAATAAAGTACACAACACACGATAGAGTCCAACATAAAACATCCCCACACAGCAGAATCAAAATTTCCCACTGCGAGGGAAGGCACCAAAGTCAAACCTCTTCCTCTGTTGTTCTTAATGTTCATCTGTGGTCGAGGCCTCCCGAGCCCTCCGCAATCGCCACTATGGGTTGCCTGATATTCAGGCCCACTCGCCGGTATGGATCTCCGGACCGGGAGAACAGCCTCCGCAGCTTGGACCTCAGAATCGGCCGCTTCCTACCAGAGTCCGCGGCTTCCGGAGTCCACAGGCATTGGCGATTCACACTGGCGGCCCTCGGCAAAGGGTCCCAGGGACTCCGCGGTGTTAAGGTCAGAGCCGCCCACATTGGGAGCTCTTCAAACCTCAGCTCCACGATGTTGGAACAGCGGGCCCAGCACTCCGGAGCTTCAAACGGCGATCCAGGTCGCTCCGCTCCGCAGTGAATCCAGCACTGCGACTCCGCTGCCGAAGCTCTAGCCCGGGTTCCTGGCAGGAAAGGCCGCTCCGATCCGGTTGGCAGGCCGCGAGGACGCGACTCGGAGAGTAGTTGCATCCACGCCAGGAAGCGACTGAGAAGCGGTTTCCCCCTTACCCTACCCCCCTCCCCACATAAAAATAGTAAATAAACTTTTATACATAATACAAAATGGAATGGCCACGCCTACAATGAACTTTATAATCAAAAAAAATCTTAATTGTTTTTAACAAAAATACACCCCTTATTTATTTGAAGGAAAATATGCATTTAAATCAAAAGTTACTTAGTATGTCCAAATAAATAAAATACTTTCCAACCGCAACAAATTTATATAAATTTCAGACAAATAGCAATGAGATAAATAGACAAAGAAATCTGTTTTATATATTTAAGTCACAGAACACTAGAGTGAACTATATTGGTTTAAATTCAGTCTTTCATAGCCAAGGTCTAAAAGCTTCTAACATGCCATAGCAACAGAAAGACAACACTATATAAAGTCTTTAATGAACATAAATGTCCCAGGAGCAAAATTAGACAAAGTCGGATGCCAAGCCATAGAGATACAATAACGTGCATCTCACCACTTAAGCAAAGAGTAAGTTTTAATTAGCTTCTCACAGGAGGGAAAAGGTTGGGAGGGTAGAGGTTTAGAGAGGGAATTCCCAAACTATAGAACAGGTTCCTTAAGGTATAGCTGACAACAGTGTACAGATGACTTCTATTCATTTGAAGTTTTGCTTTAATTGAAATGGTCTAATGATTTAAATCTGCTGTATTAGTGTGGCAGTTAAGTTACTGGACCAGCAGTCAGAGTTCTGGACCTTTGATCCACGACATGAATATGAACCTGACTATTGCAGCTGGGTGACTTAAATTCAAGTAATTTAACAAATCTGGAGTTTAAAAAAAAATCAGCAATGGTTGTTAAAAAACCCCATCTGGTTCACTAACATCCTTCAGGGAAGTAAATTTGCTATCCTTACCTGGTGTGCCCTGCATGAACTCATCACTGCCCAAAGTAGTCGGGTCTTAACTGCCTCATAACTTTAGGGGAATTAGGGATGAACAATAAACTCCAGCATTACCAGTAACATCCAAATCCATTAAAAAAAATTAATATAAACATGAACTGCTTCAGTTGAATCATCAAATAATTAAATCTGCTGGCACACTGTCCCTGTCTCAAAAAAAAAAGCCCATGAACTATCAGGAACATCATGTCCACTTTTTTAGCACCATTTACTTTGTTTTGTACTTCTGTGCATACTGCAATCATTTTTTGGTATTATGTAACTGCATATTTCTTCTTTCCTTTGCCTATGTTTATTCGCTGAAGTATATAATGCGGGTAGTGCAATGTTATTATAGTAATAAGGTTTGTCTGGCATCTGTTTTGGACTCTCGCCCAAGAAAGAATGACTATTTTTCTAATATCATATTGTTTCAAACTAAATTCTTCTGAACAAAAAATGGCTGATCTGGGAATACAGATTTCTCTAGAGTTGCCAGCAGTGTAGAGGTTAAAAGCAAATGCCTAAGAACAGCTTACCAAATGCTATAACGGATTAACCCAGCAGCTAATGTGTCACATTTTTGGCAAGTTACTCTCTTTCTTTCCCAAATTGTATATTCAGGGCCCCTAGCTTTTGGAAACCCCAACAGGCACATTATTGGGAACAGCAACTTAAAAAATGTAAACTTTCATCAGACCATTCACCAAGTCCAAAGCAACCAGTTACTTTGCATAAAGTAATTGGATCAATATTTATGGTGGTAGCATGAAATCACACTAAAGGAGAATTTTGTTTGTTATTTATACTGGAAACCATTACTCGCAATGCATTTCAACATGTTTTTCTTTGGTATTGTCATTTGAAGCCATTATTTAAGAGGTACGTACCATTATTACTATATATATGCTGAAACCCTCTGGTTAAAAAATCCAACTGACTCATATATTTGAAAGAAGAGTTAAATTTAATTGTCACAGAATGACTCAAAATTTGATGTTGATTGACATGTGAGAGAATGGAGAGATGTACTTCCAACCTCACTTAAACAAGATTAAAGGAATAAATTCACTTCATTAGCATTAAAAATGCTTCAAAACAGCCTGAAATCATAGAAAATTTTCTCTTCATCCTACAGTCTGCGTCTCTCTCACATTCAGATGATTATGAATGGAACCATTTTGTCTCAATGAACCTAAAAGTTTTCGGCAACAAGCTATAAATGTTTTCGGACAGAGCTGTGGCAAAAGTAGGTGACGTTGAAGATTCTGTGCTCAGTTCCTTCCAATTTATGCTTCCAATTCAATTTCCCGACTTTTTATCCACGTGGGACATTTATGGACTGCAAGGAGGTTCACCACCCCAAGAACAAATATCACAACATTCTTCACATGCTCTCTGTGCATAGTGGCAAAGAGCTATATTTCCTTTATGAAATTATTCCTGGCAACTGAAATGTGGAATTCTAGATAAGTGATCTCAGGTGCTGACATTTGTTTACTTTAAGCATTCCACACCTTTAACAGAGTACATGCTTATTTATCACATTGCTATTTCTGGTAGCTTATTATGCGCAAAATGTATGGTGGTTTCTCTGCAGCAGAAATATTGAATGCACTTCAAACAGTACTTTTTTTCTTAATCATTGAGGCCAACATTTATCACCCATCCCCAAATACCCTTGACATGCCTTGAGTGAAGGCATAGTTACAGTAGTTCAAGGGGGTTGTTTCAGGATTGAGAGACAGACACAATGAAGGACCATTTGTTTTTTTCAATCAAGGGTCATTGCAATTCAGAGGAGAACATGCAAGGAGGGCTTCCAGCGCACCCACTGCCTTAGTCACTCTATGTGGTAGAATGTAAGAGGAGTTGTTTAAATCTCAGCTCATTGCCACTCTGCAGCTTACAGAACATTATAAGGAGTCTCTTTATGATGAAATGAATGGTTAAGGTAGTGGATTCAGCGTCAATCAAGTGGATGGCAATGTAGAAACTTTACTCATCCAGTCGATATTTAAGTCATGAGAATCAAGAGAGTGTTTTATTCACATATGTCCCACAACAAACAATGAGATTCTTACTTCCAGCAGCACAACAGATGCAGTGGCTCCATAATGTTTGGGACAAAGACCCATCATTTATTTATTTGCCTCTGTACTCCACTTTTGATATGTGTAATAAAACAAAATCACATGTGGTTAAAGCACACATTGTCAGATTTTATTAAAGGGTACTTTTTATATATTTTGGTTTCACCATGTAGAAATTACAGCTGTGTTTATACATAGTCCCCCCATTTCAAGGCACCATGATGTTTGGGACACATGGCTTCACAGGCGTTTGTAATTGCTCAGGTGTGTTTAATTGCCTCCTTAATGCAGGTATAAGAGGGCTCTCAGTACCTAGTCGTTCCTCCAGTCTTTCCATCACCTTTGAAAACTTTTATTGCTGTTTATCAACCAAAGCTGTGCCAATGAAAGTCAAAGAAGCCATTATGAGACTGAGAAACAAGAATAAAACTGTAAGAGACATGAGCCAAACCTCAGGCTTACTAAAATCATCTGTTAGGAACATATTTAAGAAGAAAGAGAGCAATGCTGAGCTTACTAATTACAAAGCGATTGGCAGGCCAAGGAAGACCTCCACAGCTGATGACAGAAAAATTCTCTCTATAATAAAGAAAAATCCCCAAACAACTATCCAACAGATCAGAAACACTTTTCAGGAGTCAGGTGTGGTGGATTTGTCAATGATCGCTGTTCGCAGACGACTTCATGAACAGAACTACAGAGGCTACACTGCAAGATGCAAACCACTGGTTAGCATAAATAGCATAGCTCAGTTACAGTTTGCCAAGCAGTACTTAAATGAGCAACCACAGTTCTGAAAAAAGGTCTTGTGGACAGATGTGACGGTTAAATTATATCAGAGTGATGGCAGAGCAAAGTATGGAGGAGAGAAGGAACAGCCCAAGAGCCAAAGCTTACCACCTCATCTGTGAAACACAATGGGGGTGTTATGGCCTGGGGATGTATGACTGCTGAAGGTACTGGCTCACTTATCTTCATTGATGATACAATTCTTAAAATGGTGGTGCCCTGCTCGGCTGCGGCTGCACTGGCTCCCGATAGACATAGAATTTTAACAGTAAATAACTCGCTTAGTCCGGCGAGTTTGATGGTCACTGTTCAGTATGACGGGGTGCAGGTGGCGTGCGACTGTCAGTTCATGCTGGTACTGCGTACATCCAGCAGTTCAGCGGTCGTGGATCCGGCCACTCTGGATATTCTATGGAGTCTCGGATTGCTGCGATGGCTAGAACCAGCGGCCTACGAAGCTGCGGTGTCTCCTACCAGCACTGGCCGCACTCGGAGGAGACAGTGTGACGGGAAGCAGAAGTGCGGCACTCGGGGGGGGGGGGGGGGGGGGGGGGGTGTAGCGGCGAAACTGAAGGCTAACCGCTGCAGAACACCGCTTCCATCTATTCTGCTCGCTAATGTCTGCTCCTTGGAGAGTAAGTTGGACTACCTGAGGCAGGATTTGGTAACCAAATGGGAGGTGAGAGATTGCTACAGAGACGTGGTTAAAGTCCTCTGTTCCCGACGGCGCAATCAGCGTGGAGGGGCTGACAACAATCCGGTCGGACAGGAGCTGTGCTCTCAGTGGGAAATCCCGGGGTGGTGGTGTGTGCATTTACACTAATAACAGCTGGTGTAATAATGCCGCAGTGGTCTCAAATCATTGCTCCCCAGACATTGAGTTTTTGACTATAAAGTGCAGACCCTTCTATCTACCCAGGGAATTTACTCTCATAAGCAGCACAGCCATGTACATCCCCCCCCCCCCCCCCCCCCCCCAGTGCAAACACTAAGGAGGCCCTCAATGCTCTTTATCGCTCCATCAGTGACTTGCAAACTACACACCCAGATGGTGCTTTCATTGTTGCTGGGGATTTTAACTAGACCAACATGAAGACAGTTCTCCCACGTTACTACCAGCATGTGGACTTTGCAACCAGAGGAGTGAACACACAGGACCTGGCCTATACAAACATCAAGAAGGCATTCAAGGCAGTCCCCCGCCCCCACCTTGGCTCCTCAGCCCATATTTCTGTGATGCTAATTCCTGCATACAAGCCCCTGCTTACCAGAGAACAACCTCCTGTGTGGCCAGAGGGAGCTATGACAGCATTACAGGACTGCTTTGAGTGCACGGACTGGGACATGTGCAAGAAAGCTGCAACTGACAAATCATCACACCAACCTGGAGGAGTATGCTGCATCTGTGTCTGCTTACATGGAAAAGTGCATAAAGGATGTCTGTGTCACCAAGACCATCATTATACGGGACAACCAGAAACCCTGGATGACCCCCGAGGTACGTGGAATGCTGAGAGCCCGAAATGCCGCATTCAAATCTGGTAACTTGATGGCACTCAGATCCACAAGAGCCAATCTGAACCGATTCATCAGGCTGGCAATGCGTGTCCATGGTCAGAAAATCCAGAGCTTCTTTCATGACCCCATGAACACCAGGCGCATGTGGCAGGGAATCAAAACAATCACGGACTATAAGACCACTCCACCACACTGAGAAGACAACATTAACTTTCTCAATGAACTCAATAAATATTTTGGACGGTTCGAGGCATTCAACAACACACCTGCGAAAGGTGCTCCTCACTACGATGAACAGGCACTCAGTCTTGATACAGTGGATGTCCGGAGGACCCTAAAAGGAATCAACACACAGAAGGCGGCAAGCCCTGATAACATACCAGGCCGGGTGCTCTGGGAATGTGCTGATCAGCTGGCACATGTCCTTACTGACATCTTCAACACCTCGCTGAACCAGGCCGATGGCCCATCGTGCTTCAAGACTGCCACCATCATACCCAGTGCCAAAAAAATCGGCAATAACATGTCTCAACAATTACCACTCTGCAGCACTCACGCCAATAATGATGAAGTGCTTCGAGAGGCTGGTCAGGGACCATATTACCTCCAGACTCCCCTCCACACTTGACCCATTCTAGTTTGCTTACAGGCCAAACCGCTCCTCAGAGGACGCCATATCCTCCGTACTCCACCTGAGCCTGGAACATCTAGAGGAGGAGAACACACATGTGCGAATGCTGTTCATGGACTTTAGTTCAGCATTCAATACAATCATCCCTCAGCACTTGGTAAGCAAATTGGGTTCATTGGGCCTCAGCACCCCCTTGTGTAACTGTCTACTGGACTTCCTCACTGACAGACCCATCAGTGCGGGTTGGAAACAACACCTCCAACATCATCTCTCTGAGCACCGGTTCCATCTACACTAGTTATGATATGCACTGCATAAATATATAACGGTACAAGTTTTTTTTTCTCCCTGTTGTAAATACCACAGTGTGACTGACCATGATGTGGGGCCCTATCATAAGGTAGCAAAAATATTCCTCACCAACTTTCCCATCCAGGTCACAGCAGGGGCATTCTGTTGCAATCAACGTCACCAGTTATAAATGGCCAAGGACAGGTTATAATTACAGACATTAGGTGAGGTTGGAACCTGAACTTTTGCGTTTGAACTGCAGGTTCAAAGCCTAAACAATAAAATCATCAATGTATCTGGTTTGTTTTGTGTTTTCCGATCCAATTTGAAAGGGGTCCCAAGATCACTGTTTTGGGGTACTTTCAACCAGTCTCAAGAGCTTGTTCAAAAAAACAAATAAAATGCTGTCAAGTCAGCTGCCAGGCTAAATCAACAACACATTTTAACAGCATTGGTATCCCTTTAAGGGAGCCAAAACAACTGAAAATAAATTGGCAGATTTGTCACAGTTCGACATCTGAAAAAAATATACAGCGGCTGGAAGAAAGGCTGGGTGCTCTAATGAGGTGCAGTTTTCTGTTAATAAAAAATGTACAACGGTTAATCTGGAAGTGAAGAGTAAATGACTGAATTTTTCATTGGAAAGTCAAAGAAGCGCACTTTTAAAAAAAAAACAGCTGGAATTGCTGAACATGAGGCTGTTGCCTTCTCCTGAGCGACTGCATTCCGCATGCACGCTGCCAAACATTAAGGTTTAATCTATCACAGTGAAACTGGAGGAATCACCAGCATTAATAACACCACTCCTCGCTTGCAGGGATGGATTGGGTAACTGAATCCAGCTGCTGCTCACATACTGATCTAATTCTAATTCTTTCAGGTTTCTCTAACAAGACATATTTCGAGAAAATACAGAATGGATGGTAGCTGAGAGTGAATTACAAGGCAGTAATCTAATTGAAGTTGGTTCAGATGGCATTGTAATCTACAGGAATAAAGCTTTAGTGTGGATAATGAACCTCACCTGAACACACAATTAAATTGCAACCTAGATTTTCAACCTAGCTTTTGGTTTCCCATAACATATAAAAAACGACACTGGGTAATGTAAAACAACAATTATATTTGTAATCCTTATGGTGTCCAGCTGTATAATTTCTAAATTTTCAATACGTTCTGAAAATTTGCACAACGTTCTGAAAATTTGCACACAATGTGTCTCACTGAAGGACTCAATAGGTTAATTCCATGAACTGAAAGTGATGCCATCAAATGTTTGGCAGACAGAGATTCCATTGCTGGATACATGAATGGGCTAAACATACCGCCACAAGGCTACTGAACAGATGCATTGCAAGGGGAATTTCCACCCCGCACCCTCACTCCCCTTCAACTGTCACACCTCTTGGCACACTCATGAGAATGTAGTATTTTCACACTTTGATGGACGAAGAACAAGTTTCAGAAGAGAGTCCGGCAGCTACAGAAATGCGTTTTGAAGAATAAAACTGTAAGCTAAACTCATTGGCGTAATAAATATTTTCCATTCACATGGAAGTTAACAGCACAAGGAAATGTTTATGGCCCACTGATCCGCCCCAGTACTTTTGTTTCACATGTCTCTACTCCCAGCCAAACTCAACAAAACCAGTTTCCTTGAAATATATCCCTACCGTTACCTGAACAATTACTTGTGATATTAAGTGGCACATTCCAGCAGTCCCTGAATGAGGAAGGTCCTTCTGAATTTTGTATTTGATTTACTAGTGACGATCTTATATTTAGATTGTAGTTGTCAGCCAGGAATTGTTACATTCATCATTATGAAATAAATATGTATATATAGAAAACCCAAGTTCCATTATCTGAAATCATTCAAGACAGAAGAATATGAAATGTTCTTTACAAAAAATCCAGAATATAATATGAAGAGTGAAATTAAAATGGATTATTCATTGGTTGTTCAAATCCACCATATTACTTAGGCTCAATGTTCAGTGGTTGAATAAAATTAGATTAAATGGAAGATGTTTTCTCCTGTGTCGACACACTCCCATTGACCCACTGTACTGAAATTAATCAATTTTTAAATGTTCATTCTCCTCTATAACTTCATCTTGTGCCTCACGCCTCCCTAACCTTGCAATAATTTCCCATGACCCTTCCTTGTGCAAGGCTAGTTCTGGTGGCCTGCATCCAGGCTTTTAATTTCCCTCATCTTTGCTGGTTGTCCAATTATGTCAGTGCTGCTCAGCAAGTAAACATCAGTAATTCTCAGCTCCAGTGTCAACTCTAGAGACTCGACATCCATCCCTGGTCTTGACAAACAGGTTACCTACTGATTGGTCTCCCACCCTTAATCTGCGATCTTCATTAACTCAAACAAAATTTTGTTGACCTTTTTCTTGGCTCATTAATCTAGTAGGGTTTGGAAAAACAATGATTTGATTTTTAAACGTTGCATCTTTATTTACAACCTTTTCTGTGGTGTCACCCATACATGGTATCCTTCTATAATACTTGGATGGTGACTTGGTCATGTCTGAATTGATGTACCAATGACAGACAGGATTTCAAAGCTTTGGAATTCACTCTAAACCTCTCTCCATCTCTCTGACACTTTTTCTTACTTTAACATGCGCAAGCTCTACCTCTTAGGGTGAATGAATGGTGATCGATGGTTGGCATGGACTCGGTGAGCCGTAGGGCCTGTTTCCATGCTGTGCCTCTAAAGTAAACTAAACTCTCTGAACAACCGTTTGGTTAATCTTTTACAGTGCAATTACATTATTTTTCTACAATGCTCCTGTGAAGCACTTTGAGGCTTTTGCCGTGATAAAGACACTGCATAAATACAAGTTGTTTATACCAGTACACTGGTGACAATTTTCTCTGGTGGGTGTTTTCTTGGACATATTTCCTAATCAACATCCATCAGACAAATTAAAGCATGGACATGATGCGAGCTGACCAGACCTTTCCCAAATATGTTCTATAACTGTCCACACTTCAGAAAGCTCCACATCATGGCATAATACCTTGGTGCATTAACAGTAGTGGTCGCATGTCATGTCACGATAAGTGCACCTGACCCAGGCCCAAGATTATATTACTGGCACAAACAAATCATTAGAGTCAGAAATAAATGAGAACGAGGTTAAAGATTCTTTCCTTCTGAGGTTTTTACTTATATTAGACTTGATTATCCAAGTGCTTTAGGGAAGAGATTAAGATTTGCCACGCACAGCAGTTAGGCATGTTGGGTGTGATCTTGCTAGAAGAGTAAGGACACATGCCGTTATTAGTGTTTAAATTGGCCAAGCGCAGGGGATTAAAAGATATGCTGCGCGTTAAGAATCCCGAGAACTCATTGGTCGATTTCACGCTAGCCTGCTGTTGCTTTGCACAAATGGCATCTCACCCTTAACCTCTCTGTTATTTTTGTGAACTTCCACAAATTGCACATGCAAAACTCATTTGTATCCAGAGCCAAGTATCCCAACAGGCTCTGGGAGGACAGTACTAGTTAGAGAATGTGAGAGGGAGCAAGAAAGAGAGTGGGAGAGATCCAGAAAGCGAAATGCTAGGACCATGGAAACAATGAACTACAGTGAAGAAAGGTCATATTATTTACACCTGATAGCTTAGCTGAAGACGTGGGGGGAAATCCAGGGGGGGGGGGGGGTTAATCACCCCCATGTTTTGTCAGCTGGATTTTAAAACTCGGTGAAAATATAATCTATTAAAAATCTCCGCTTTCCGCGAGAGAGTGGGACTCTTGATCATGGGTGCCAATTGGACGAGAGACACGTCGGTCAGCGGGTAGTGGGGGGGGACCATGATGATTCAGCGCGATGATCAGAGGCGGGAGGTGTCGGTCAGAGGCGGATGTACGGAGTTGGGACAGAGGATAGAGCGCAGTGACTGGAGGAGAAAGACGTCCCGGTGGAGCAAAGATCAGAGAGCGGAGCTTGAATTAGCCCGTTTGCGGGGCTTTTCATCGCCCTGCCCGGAACGGCTTAAAATTGGCCGCGGGATCTTCCACCGCCCAGCGGTCAAATTGCTGCGTTGAGGAGATCGAGGCTCCTGATGTTGAAGCCCCGCTGGGCGATGAAAAGCCCCTCGAACGGGTCGATTGAAGACCCACAATTGGGGGCGGATGAAGCTGCTGTGGCTGGAAATCGGAGTCGGTCACCAACCCGGTCAGCTCCCGATGTACCGTCCACAGAGCCCACGGCTGAAGCCTCCAAAGCCACGTGCGCGTGTGTGTGCGGCTCTAAGAAATTGTATCCCCCCCATGTTTTTATAGCGATTTCCGCCCCTGGCTGAAGACACTTTTTCAGATCTGGAATCTGGCCTTGAGTAATAGCACAATGGAGATAAAGGTGTCTGGGAACAGCTATTTTGCAAACAGACTCTATGATGAGAAGGAAAACATAAACAGGCAACATTATAATGAAGAACTCTCCAGCCTGACAAGGAAACAATATGCATTTTGTTTATTCAGTCCTTGAATATGTGAATACTTAAAATGATTGACAATAATTGTAAGAATCTTAAGATAGTGTAAAAACAAAGGCTTCCTTTAGAAGATCGAAGGAAAACATCATCTAAAAGGTTGGTCCAAGACATTGGCAGCAACAACCCAACAATCACAAGAAGGAGGGCCCTGAGTTTGAAACTTAGAGACTATCCTCCTAGCAGCGGAGTGAGCCTGGATCCAAGTCGTGAGTCTTATGATTTAGTAAAAGAAGTGATAAGCTGGAACATTAAATCAAATGTTATTAGGAGTCCATGGTTTGCATGCATGCTTAAGTAATTCAAGTGCTAATAAAGATTACGTTGTACAAAACGTTGGTTTGGAGTCTTTTGTTCGACATGTCAGTTGATACTCTATAGAGGTAATAGGGTCAACACATTACAATCTTCACAGCACATTAGGTATGGAAAGTAACAGCCTAACTTTCCTTTATCAATATGATAATTATTCAAGCACCATTAAACACCTCTGCCCTAGAAAGTGAACAAATCAAGCAGAAGAGCTTCAGGCAGTAAATTGTTCCACGAGAGCTCTAAAATGATATTTACAGAACAATGATTTCTTACTCTTCCATTTCAACTATGTTTGTCACTCTAGCCTGCACTTCCCTTTTTATAATTGTTTTGTTTCTAATTCATCCTATTTCCTTCTCCAAACTTTTGGTTTCATTCTTAACATTCCTTTCTTGTTCATTTGCTAAGACCATTGGCATTTTGTTGTCACCTCACATGTCCAGCAAATGACGATGATGATGATACAGGAGGGAGATCGATCAATGGACCAAATGGTGGAAGACAACAATCATGCTCTCAATTACAGTAAAACCAAGGAACTGATGGTTGACTTTGGAAGAGGAAGGTTGAGGATCCACAAACCTGTCTTCATTGACAGGACAGTGTTGGAGTGTGCCAAAAACTTATAATTCCTAAGCATGCAATGATATGAAGATCTGTTATGGACCCAACATATTAATGCAATCAAAAAGAAAGCCCATCAACATCTCTAGTTCCTGCTATCGGGAAGGTATGGAAGCCTGAAAACTGTAATGTCCAGGTTCAGAGCAGCATCTTCCCTACAACCATCAGGTTATTAATCACTACTTGGGGGTGTTATATATATATATACACACACACTGAACATTTTTTTGTTTATTATGGTGCTCACAAAACACTATGTTTACATATCTGTGTTGAAGGGTTTCGGCCCGAAACGTTGCCTATTTCCTTCGCTCCATAGATGCTGCTGCACCCGCTGAGTTTCTCCAGCTTTTTTTTATGTTTACATATCTGCTGTGCTGCTGCAAGTGAGAATTTCATTGTTCCATTTCAGGACATATGACAATAAAACACTCTTGACTTGACTTGAAATGATGGCAAAAAATAATCATGAACTAAAAGTTGCAGAAATTCGAACATAAAATATACAGCTCCTGCAATGTGTACCCTGCTTATGACAGAAATTGATATGAAATTATGCCATCTGAAAAATGCCATCCAAAATAAAGCTATTTGGCAAACTGAGGTTTGTTATTTACCAATTAGGGTGGCTTAAAATGAGGGCATGACTCAGATCAAGAGCTAATAATTACAAAAACATCGACCCCTTTGGGTAAGGAACTTTAATTACTTGGTTCTGGAAGTCGAGAATCATTTTGCCATCACCCATAAGCAACACAACATGATGTGCGCTTATAAATAGATTTAAAAAAATCAAAAAATCTTGCCTAACAAAGTTAAAGGGACAGTGATGTCCTTTTGATAAATTATGCCGTGTACTGATGAGAATGGGGAATATCTATCGCAACATGACATGCTATTAAATTAATATTACTACCTCAATGGGGAGTTTGTGGAAGGATTCCTTCTTAAAACAGCCTGCTAAAAACCTCAAGTTGCTTCATCCCCATGTTGATAACCACAGGACATTTGTTCTGATGCACAGATTTTGTTTTTTGCTAATAATTTTTATTAAAAAAAACATATAAGAATGTAATTGTTCTGTTGTCACTACATATGGCAATTAAACGACTATTTCCTGGAGGAATGTGGTGCAGATACAAAATTAAATTAATCATGTTGTTTACAGCAGATCTCAGAACAGATATGTTATAGCATTTGGTTATCCTCTCAGATATTAATCTGTGTCACCCATCAAGATAGATATGGAGTGGGGCATAATTTCAATACAAAAAAAGAACCATTGAAAAAGTGATCAAAGCATAACATAATTAGCAGTTGTGCCACAATGAGGTACAACACACAGTTGATGGTGCAGATTTCTGCAGAAGAAACATGCGTGTATCATGATATTTGAAATAAATGATGCCTCTCATTTTCAGACTTAGTTTGCCCACCCAACAAACATTAAACAAAAACGTTATCGGTGAAAACGTGCACAGATCGTGGAAAGTGAGAGGCGAAGATGATGGAATCATGGGCACAAATAAAGATAGATGGCACAAAATACAAGTAGTGTGAAATGCGGAGAATGTTTTGCACAATGAACTGTTCAGATCTGGAACAGATTGATCAGATATGTAGGTGTAAGCAGATTCACATGTGACTTACAAAAGAGAATTGGACAGGAATTTCAAAAACAAATAAGTATTCAAGGCTGAGGAAGAAACCCGCGGAATACGGTTAAATCAGTGAGCTTGTGTGGATTAATGTTTTGAGCAGCAAAGTTTAATGCTGTAAGATTGTACGTCACAATCTGAATCATAAAAATATCACTGGAGGTTAAATTTGTAATCCAGACATTACAAAAAACTGAAGATCATTACTTTATTTTTAAAATGCTGAATTAAATCAGAGATTTTGTTTGAATAAAATACAATTCAAATGCTGAATTGATGGACACATTAAAATTCAGATGCCATTATCTTGAGAAAAGAAAAAGTGATGGAGGAACTCAGCGGGTAAGGCTGAGAAGAGGATGGACAGACGACAAAATTTGCCCGTCTCTTTTCTCAACAGGTGCTGCCTGAGTTCCTCCAGCACTTTGTTTTTTGCTCACTGAACTCAGGGGGCATGTCTTGCAAGTAGAAGATCTTACCATATTGGTGCACAGCCAGAGATCCAACGTTACTCTCATCAGCCACTGGAAAATACAAAGAAAGGTATTTTTTAAATTTATGGAGAAGACTTGGTAATTTTCTAACAAGATGCAAGTTTGAGAGCTCATCCAATTCCAGAGACTCGAACACAAAATCTGTATGGAAATATACTACTGCTTCTTCATTGTCAATCGGTTTGAAGCCTGGAACACTTTCTGGAGTGCCTTTGCCAGATTGACTGCTTTGGTACAAAAAGGCTCAGGAGTGCTGCACTGAAGAGGTGCTATCTTTCAGATGAAATGTTAAACTGCACCATGTCCACATTTTCAGATCAACATGAAATCATATGACCCTACCTCAAAAAAGAGCAGTGTTCTTCCACGTGCTTTGATCAATATTTATTATTTAGAATTGCTTAGATATCAAATTAAATGATAATTGTCTCATGCAACCTGAGATTTTGTAACCACACTTCCTACATTACAAATACTCAATACCTAAAGCATCTGAGATGTTTCTTCCATATTCTGCAGCTGCCCTTCATCTCTAAAGGTTCCTAGATCTCAAATACATGTTTCCATCACACCAAGCTCCTATCTTATCTATGCCATGTGCCATCAAATTAAATTCACTGTCAATTCCAATCATCCTCTTAAACTCATTTTGCTTGTTTTATGCAACCACCTGTTATAGCCCTCCGTTTCTTCCTTGACCGCAGAACCAACTAATCCCCGTCTACTGATACTCTCCTCCGCCTAGCAGAGCTGGTCCTTACCCTTAACAACTTTTCGTTTGACTCCTCCCATTTCCTCCAAATACAAGGCGTAACTATGGGCATGCGCATGGGCCCCAGCTACGCCTGCCTCTTTGTAGGGTATGTTGAACAATCTTTGTTTGAGGTGTACCAGGGCCCTATCCCTAAACTCTACCTCCACTACATCGACGATTGCATTGGTGCTACCTCCTGCACCCACACAAAACTCACTGACTTCATCCATTTCACCACTAACTTCCATCCGGCACTCAAATACACCTGGACCATTTCCGACATTTCCCTACCATTTCTAGAACACACTATATTCCATCCATTGCACAGTGAAACAAATCATCAAGATTAATACTGGAAAGTAGCCTGCTAATGGTTTAAACAACAAATTAACAAACCGATCGACGAACCACTCTCCACAGAACAGGAACAGTATTAGGCTGAACGATCCTTTGAATCTGCTTCACCATTCAATAAGATCATGATCTTTGGCCTCAACTTTAAAACCGGCCTAATCCCATAAAACTCAATTCCCCAGAAGCACAAAAATCTATGTTGGCCATGAATGTACTCAATAACTTAGAATCCATCACCCTCTGAGACTCCAACCCCAATATATTACTCACAGCTCAGTGCATCTTTATACTTTAATGTGGCATCTTATGGAATGCCTTATGGAACTCTAAATACACTATTCACACTGACTCTGCTACCATCTACTCTACTGATTACATCACCAAGGAACCCTGAAAACTTGTTAAACACGATTCTGCTTCATGTTGACACTGCCCAATCATCTTATCGTTTGCTGATTGCTTCATTTTCACTTTTTTAAAAATAGATTCCAGCATTGGTAGAGTTGCTGCCTTACAGCGAATGCAGCGCCAGAGACCCGGGTTCGATCCTGACTATGGGTACTCTCTGTACGGAGTTTGTATGTTCTCCCCATGATCCGCATGGGTTTTTTCCAAGATCTTCGGTTTCCTCCCACACTCCAAAGACGTACAGGTTTGTAGGTTAATTGGCTTGGTAAATGTAAAAAAAAATTGTCCCCAGTGGGTATAGGATAGTGTTAATGTGCGTGGATCGCTGATCGGCATGGACCCGGTAGGCTGAAAGGTCCACGCTGTATCTCTAAACTAAACTAATGTCAGGCTCACCGGCACAGAATTTTCCGTTATCACCCATTCTCCTCCATGAACAGCACATTTCACCTTTTCCATTAAGTCAGACCATTCCAAAACCAAGGGAATTCTGGAAGTTGACAACCAATTCATCTGCTACCTCAGCAGTTACCTCTTCTGGAGTGCTTAAATATATGCCATTGGGTTCAGGTGACAGTCTGCCCAATTCCCATTAATTGGCCCGGTACTCTTAGATTGAATGGAAATCACTGTGTTCATTTTCTCACTCTCCTTTCATCACCTATTATGTTTGCTTTGTTTTCAATGTCTTCTATTGCTCGGCAGATAAACAAAATTCTGTTTTGCCAGGAAGACAAATGATTCATGATGGTTTTTTGCATAAAGGCTACAGCGACCTTTAAGGTGAGCTGGATACACAATGTCCTCTACTACCAATGAGTCTTTTTGGTAAACGAGATGTGTATAGGACACACGCTACAAAAACGAAGTTGGACAATTTATGTTAATCTGAGCAAGTAACAGGTAACATCATGAATCATTCAGTGTCCACAGATTATATTTTCACATTGGTGCCTTGTTATTTAACATGCTAAATAAAAACTGTTTCACGATTCTAGCACGGCAGCCGGGAAACTGCTGTTGGGGACATCAGGAAGGTTTAAAATTCTACATGATGTGTGTAAACGTCAGCAGACTCCAAGTTTACTTTATTTTTGTCATCTTCTCCTTTCACAGAATTCACAATACAGGAAGAGACATCGATAACATTTTAAGAATCAAAAACCCCGTAAGGTAACATTTGTCGCATACTCTTGTAATTCAATGGCGTCCCAGTCTACAGACTCCCATTTGACACTGTGTCCTCAGCTCTCACACTCTCCTTAAACTGACCAGGATCCTTTTTCCTTGTGCTCCCTCTAAATTTATAGGGTCCACTGCAGAATTTATTGTAGTTCTGTGCAACATCTAAAAAAAGTGAATTAAAATCGTGTTGGGCAATTATTTAGATTAACATCCAATCTGGAAAATCTGTAAATCTGTCACCACTAATGTCCCAACAGGTCCTCACCAGCATTTATGTTTCACCCAAGCCTCCTCCCATCATTTTATCTCATTATTTTAGCATGACCTTCTAAATTTTGCCCTATTACCTACATGTTCAAATTCCTCTTAAGAATAATCTTGCTACTCATCTCAGCAGCTCCTTATGATAATAATTTTGACATTCTAACAATACGTTCAAGAAGAGTGCTTCCTTAATTCTTACCAACAACATTTATGAATATATATCATATACTGTCGGACTTCCCTACAGAGCAAACATCTGTAGCTCTATCCCATATATCCCTTCAATACTTTTAGAGATTACAAATATGTCATAACTTAATCTTCTCTAGAACTACTTCACTTTGTTTATTCAGTTCAGTTTAAACCCAACATTTATTTCATTCTATGGTAATAAGGAGGACTGTAAGGTGAACTTTGAATAAGGATCAGAAATAAGAGCCAACGCTATTTTTATTTGCTAATAACTCTCTGGGGCACCAACTCAATTAAAGAGATCTGCAGAGACCAAAAGGATCCTGGTCAGTAAATTATGACATTTTAGAAGCATTCAACTAATTCATAACTTCAAATACTCTGTGACCTTCCCTGTTTTCAAAAGGATGAGTGAATATTAAAAGTTGGATGTATAAGAAGTGTAGCAGCGGGAGTCAGGTAATCTCATGCAAAAG
Source organism: Leucoraja erinaceus (assembly GCF_028641065.1). Lineage (NCBI taxonomy): Eukaryota > Metazoa > Chordata > Chondrichthyes > Rajiformes > Rajidae > Leucoraja > Leucoraja erinaceus. The sequence continues at coordinate 40,262,562 of NC_073383.1, forward strand.
AGGAGATGGGAAATTTAAATTGTGTCACACATAAATTACTCTCTCACAATAACCCTCACTGGAAAAATAATATGGAAACTTTGATTGAGAAATTATTATGAAGCCGAACAACTTGCATTTCATGGGCAAGGTTCAGCACTAACTGTTGGAAGAGTAGAGTATTCAGGAATCAAAAGTAATATACAATTGCAGACAATTTTAACCAAACCCAACTATTGGGAAACTGACACAATGAGGGAGCGACGTTTAACGAGAGTAACGCAATCAGGTTGGTGAATTGTTAGTCAAATGGCTAGCTGCCTGTCACCTAATACTCATTGGTATCATTTGTTTATACAGTAAACCCTCGTTATAATGGACCATGGGGGAGGGGGATTATGTATATTATTGCTGATTGCCCATTATAACTGAGTAAGGTATTATCATTGAAACAAAGAACAACAGATGATGGTTAATACACAAAAGGGCAATGGAGTTACTCAATGGGTCAGGCAGCATCACTGGAGAACATGGATAGGTGACGGTGGGACCCTTTTTCAGACTGATTCAGTCTGCTGTGTTACTCCAGCACTTTATGTAATTTCACCTCATAACTAGCCACCAACGCCGCTGGTGTGCACCAGCGAGCCTTTTTTCACTGGTTGATGCAGCTGTTGTTGCGGCTCATGTTGTAGTCCCTGGGGACAGTGCTTTCTTCAGGCCATTGCCAATGGCAATATGCACTCGGTCACCCTGGGGCTCCCTCTCCTCTCACCTGTTGTGAGTTGGGGATGGCTTTGGAAGCTGGAGCTATAAGCATCCGGGAGGCAGTGCGACACAGGGGCAGCATCAGCAGGTCCTTCTGCTATAGCCAAATTCCTTTATAAAGGGGTCTGTTCAAATGGGGGTTGCTGTATTAAAATCTACAATTTAAAAACATGAATTTACAAGAGTACTGCCGCCACTTTGCAACAAATTTCAAAAGCTGGTGGGCAAGGATATCCCAGTGGCAAATATCTAGAATTTAGCAGCCAGGAAAGTATTTCTGTGTCATTAGACACGGAGTATCAAATGAATTGCTTGCCACGCTTTTTGCAGGGGCACAATTATATTTTTTAATCTCAACTGGACATTCACTTGAAAGAAATGATTAAGAGAATGTACCAAGTCATAAATCAATGCCAAACTGAGAGAGTTCAACTGGATAGTGCTGCCCTATTGACTTACAGCCATTATCCCAACTCCAGCCTCACAATATTCGATCAGACACTTCAATATACAAAAATCCTGAACTACTGGAGGTGACCTTTGTAAGGGGAAACATCAAAACAGAAAGAATTTGTGCATTTCATTGAACAAAAAACTCCGGATGTATTAACAAGGTCAAAACCTAGTCTTGTTTGACTTTAAAAAAAATGTAAAAAACATATGTACTTCTGTATCTCTTCTATACTTTCCTTCACGTAATTTCTATCAAATAAAATTTAGTATTCCAATAAATTCCCTCTATCGACCAGCCAGAGGGGGGCCAACCCTTTTATTTTCTAAAAGTGGTGCTTTGTCCAGCGATAGGAATATTTGAAAGGTCATTCACTACTGTGGCAGCACAGTGGCACAGCCATGACAGCAGCTGCTTCTTAGCTCCAGTGACCTGGGTTCAACCCTGACCTTTTGTGTGTCATTTTACACATCCTCCTGTGACCTCCATGGGTTTTCCCCAAGCACTCCGGTTTCCTCGCACATCCCAAAGGTGTACCGGCTGGGAGCTTAATTACTCACTGTAAATTGCCCCAAGTGTGTGGATAAGTAGTAAAATCTGGAAGTGGGGGAGGGGGGAGAGTTCATATGGCCTGACCTGCAGAGTATTTGCAGTGTGCTGTTATTTTAGATTTCTAGCCTCCATGTTTTTTTAATTTTCATTAAGAATACAAATATTACTCATTTCCATATTGTATGACTTTGACTCTATGACCCATTGTGACATTGACCTACTTTGACATTAAAAGTGACGTTCTTCAAATTTTATAGGAATTAAGTATGCAGATTCGAGGTATTATGACTGTCATGAGAGCATAGAAACATACTCTTTAGTCTCACTCACCCATACCAACCAAATTGCTCCTTTCAAGCTAGCACATATGCCCGTGTCTCGTGCAGATCCCTCTAAACCTTTCCTATTCATGTACTGTACCTGTCCAAATTTTAAATGTTGTTATTGTAACTGCCTCAATTGATGTTTCCCCTCAGATTTCTACTTAATCTTTACCTTCTCATGTATGCCCTTTGTTCTTAATTCCCCTACCCTTGTGCATTCACCCGATCTATTCCCCCATGATTTTTATACGCGTCTACCTCTCCAACCTCACCCTATAGCTCAGGCCTTGGAATCCCAGCAACATCGTTGTGAATTTTCGCTGTACTCTTTCCAGTTTAATGCTATACCAGGGTGACTAAAATTGAACACGACCCAAGTCCGGCCTCACCAAACTCTTGCACAACTGTAACATAACATCCCAACATCTCTACTCAATTACCTGACTGCTGAAGGCCAGCATGCCAAAAGCATTATTTACCTGCCTGGCCACTTTCAGTGGACTATGTATCTGTACGCCCAGATCTTCTGATCTACCACATTTCCCAGGGCCCTATTATTCATGAGGAAGGTCCTACCCTGTTTTGTCTTCCCAAAACGCGACAACTAAAAATTATCTGAAGTAAACACCATTTGTCATTCCTCAGCCATTTGCCCGGTTGTACAAGATCCAGTTGTAATTTTTGATAACCATCCTCACTGCCTAAATAGTGTCATCTATTTATCTAGATCTAAATGGGAAATGAAGATTAAAATGATAAATGTACATCCACAATTAAAAATATATGGAACACTAAAAGGCACGTGATTAAGTAAACATAGAAACATAGAAAATAGGTGCAGTAGTAGGCCATTCGGCCCTTCGAGCCTGCACCGCCATTCGATACGATCATCGCTGATCATCCAACTCAGTATCCTGTTCCTGCCTTCTCTCCATACCCCCTGATCCCTTTAGCCACAAGGGCCACATCTAACTCCCTCTTAAATATAGCCCATGAACTGGCCTCAACTACCTTCTGCGGCAGAGAATTCCAGAGATTCACCACTCTCTGTGTGAAAAAAGTTTTCCTCATCTCGGTCCTAAAAGATTTCCCCCTTATCCTTAAACTATGACCCCTTGTTCTGGACTTCCCCAACATCGGGAACAATCTTCCTGCATCTAGCCTGTCCAACCCCTTAAGAATGTCAATATTACCACAAAGAAACCTGCAATGTTGGTCCACTGTAACCATCTTGCAACTAGACCATCAGGAATTATTTTTAAGTGTTTACGGCAATGCACATTATCCATGAGAAAGATTAGTGCCTGTTAAGGTAAGTAGCTTTGCCCTTTTCTACAGTCTCAGTACAAAGAAGTTTTTTTGTAAAGCTAAGATCATCCTTTGTTCAGAGAGGATGAGAGGTAGGATATTGCAGAGGATATTTCAAGAATCTGGAAAAAAGAGTAGCTAACAACGCACTACTAATTCTACGTGAGAAAAAATATTTTTCAATGCTTTCCTTTACTTCTCAGCCTTCATAACTATGCAAGATTAATGCAATTAACTTATTTCTAGCAGTGTGTACTGACAACACTGTCAGCCAGTGAGTTGGAGCCAGGGCAAGATGCACATTTGAATCTGCAATCGATTGAAAACAGAGACAATGTCAATTCACACAGAGAACAGAGCATGTTTAGAGAGATGAATAAAACAGAATTGATGATAGAAATTGTACCAGCATCTCCTGATCAAACCAGCAAAATAACTACAGAAAAACAATTGAGTGCAATATAGTTATTGACAAATTAGTGCTCCCACCTGGTCCTGAAATTTAACTTCAGATTTACAATGCTGTGCTGGTTTTTGTATTATGGAAAGGATGTAGGCATCAATGGCTAGGTAAGCATTATCTGCCCATAGTAAATGCCCTGGAAAAAATAGTGGTTAGTTGCCTTTTTGTACCAAAGCAGTCTATCTGGCAAAGGCACTCCAGAAAGTGTTCCAGGCTTCAAACCGATTGACAATGAAGAAGCAGTAGTATATTTCCATACAGAGGTGCTGTATGACTTGGAGGGAACCTGCAAATGGTGAAGTTTCTATGTACCCGCTGAAGTCCTTCTTGATGGTAGAAGTTTTGAATTTGGGATGTGCTGTTGAAACACTTCTGGAAAATCCCTCCCTATTTCATTATCTTTGAGATGTTCTTTGTCATAGCTGCTATTTGGCCATCTATTATAACAACTTCTTGCATCAGTGTCAATTTTTAACAGGTAGTTTATCCTGCTAAGCTCAATGAGAGATTTTGCTAAAATCCTGGTAGCAACGTAAAGGAGCAATATAATCCTGGTTGTTGCTGGCTGGTACATGCATAATGTGTTGAAGTACATTTGTTACTTTAAAGGGGACCTTTGAATGGTTGTTAAGAGGAAGCGGGAATCGGTGTGGAATCCAGATTGGCAGGTGTGGTTAAAACTCCAAAGTGTGCAAGTCCTTCATCATCACCCAGTTTTATTCCCCTGTGGATTGTGCAATGCAGCCTCTCGCCATCTTCAATCAATGTCACTTCAGTGTTGTTTTTAACCCTCATTAACACTACTTTCATCTTATTAAGACCAAAGCACTTCAAAAAAGCTACAGATGGCAGGGAGATCACAGGGATATCATCCTGAGGAGGTGGTGGGGGGTGGGTGTGGGTATGGGGGGGGGGGGGGGGGGGGGGGGGTCTACAATCCATTTGGTTTGGCAAGCTAAATGACAATAGGTGCAGGTCACTTTCAATTCATCTTCTCTTTAATTTGTTTATTTTAGTTTTATTTTGTGAATGACAGGCTGAATATGACTCTCACCCAGATCCATGCTTTTGGAGCCGCTGATTTTTCCAGGAGATTGCCGCTTGATAGTGATACTAGGCTGACTTTCTAAAGCTCCATCCAGGGATCTCTGCTGCAGTCGAGAAATGGAATTAAGCTCCAAGCTGTCGAAAGGATGAGAGAAAAAAATCAGACAGAACCAAACAATATATTTAAAGAACCAGTTTCTGCAACAGAGCTCTCATCAGTTTGCTGCACTATGCCAGTTCCACACCAAAAACCATGGGCCACAGCATGTCCACCATTGTTAGAATCGCCCTGGTAGCTGGGCTCAATGGGCAGGACCCTTAACCCTCAGGCAGAAGGTTTTCAATACAAGTCCTATTCCAGAGACATGAACTCAAGCAGCATACCAGAGAGAGATCATAAATGAAAGACATACCTTGCATTTGTTCTATTATTAAGAGATGAAACAGCCCTTTAAATGGTACCCGGTGACATGGAATAGGACTATGATCCGAAATTATGGCATTCCGTCACAGCTAGATTTCAAAGGAAGATCATAGCCCATCACATGGCATAAATTATTAACAAACTCAAATGTACCAATGATGACATTCCAGAAACACAATTGTGTTATTTGTCACTTCGCTGATGTTTGAGTGCCTCGCTCATAATTACGAAATGCAAATAGCAGGGACTTGCTATTCAAAGTGTTAAAAAAAGACACAAAGTGCTGGAGTAATTCAATGCATCAAGAAGCATCTCTGGAGAACATGGATAGGTGATGTTTCGGGTCTGGAGCCGACAATCAGCCTGAAGGGTCCTAACCTCAAACCTCACCAATAACATGTTCTCCAGAGATGCTTCCTGGCCAGCTGAGTTACTCCAGCACTTTGTATCTTTTTTTGTAAACTAGCATCTGCAGTTTATTGTTATCCTTTTAAATGGGTAAATACTGGCTTCAATATCAAATGGTTACTAATTATCTGCATTGTTGCAAGGATTTGGACCCAAACATATTTAATCAATAGTACTACAAGAATCATTGGGTCATCACTGCTTTCTAGGACCTTGCCGTTCATAAATTAAAATAATTTACTTTTGAAATGTTTCCTACTTTACTATAGTAACTCTGCTTGAAAAGTATGGAATAGTTTGTACTGTATTTTGAGATTGTGAAAGGAGCATTAATGCAAGACTTTCTTCTTGGAGTCCAAGGAACTAAATTAAAATCCAGTAAAGGATCAATCAATTTCTCCAACTTAGCTTTCAACTATGCTCTATGCTTAGAAAGGGATAATTTCTGGTGACAAACCTTTTATCTTCACGAAACAGCCGCATTTTGGGCACACCCATAACTTCTTCTTCATTTGGATGTGGTGGAATGGGAGGCGGAACTTCAAAATCTCCCTCGTCGTAGGCTGTCAATGTTAATGAACAAGATTGTAAAATAATATACTGAAAACAAAGAACTCAGAACAATTTCCCAAAGGAATTTTAAACAGTAGGAGTGATGATACATGGGAAACTTTCAGCAGCAAACCAAAGGTTGCATTTACTAGATCCTGTGCAATCAGTGTATGTACTAATCCCACCACCTTGGCGAGTAATCCAGGAGAGCGTTGACTTTGAAAACCTTTTTCCCTGAGATATTAATCTGGATTTCGACAAAGCAACCAAATTCTCACGATTTTGGAGGACAGTGACTCAGTCAGAAGTTGTCTTTGCACATCACCAATGTGTCAAAGCCAGCATCAGCAGAGACTGATGCCCTGGAAAATATATTTTTGTAACATGGCCAAGTAACGCTGAGAAATAAACACAGACATATTAGAGCAGGGGTTCCCAACCTTTTTCGTCCCGTTTACTTCTGGCAACTTTAATAGCACATAAGTGTTATTTCACTTATTTATGAATAACTAATGATGAACAAATACTGGTATACCAGAACCAAACACAGTCAGTCAATGAGAAAAATAGGCACAAATCCAGAAACCACAAATTTACCCCATGGGCAGGCAAAATTTACCACCTGGGGGTAAACTTACCCCAGGTTGGGAACCCTTGTATTAGAGCAAACCCCTAAGCTTGGCTTCCTATGTTATTCAAGATAAGCAACAGCATACGACACTATCAACCACAAACGACTCCTCTACAAGATCCTTGAGATGATAAAAGATCAGCATCTAACCGAGCTAATATAAACAATGGGCGATCAAGGGTGACAAGGGAGAGTCAGTGGATGTAGTGGACTTTCAGAAAGCATTTAATAAGGTCCCACATAGGAGATTTGTGGGCAAAATTAGGGCACATGGTATTGGGGGTAGAGTGCTGACATGGATAGAAAGACATGGTTGGCAGACAGGAAACAAAGAGTAGGGATTAATGGGTCCCTTTCAGAATGGCAGGCAGTGACTAGTGGGATACCGCAAGGCTCGGTGCTCGGACCACAGCTATTTACAATATATATTAATTATTTAGATGAAGGGATTACAAGTGACATTAGCAAATTTGCAGATGACACAAAGCTGGGTGGGAGTGTGAACTATGAGGAGGATGCTATGAGAATGCAGGGTGACTTGGATAGGTTGGGTGAGTGGGCAGATGCATGGCAGATGCAGTTTAATGTGGATAAATGTGAGGTTATCCATTTTGGTAGCAAAAACAGGAAGGAATATTATTATCTAAATGGTGTCAAGTTGGGAAAAGGGGAAGTACAACGGGATCTGGGGGTCCTTGTTCATCAGTCAATGAAAGTAAGCATGCAGGTACGGCAGGCTGTGAAGAAAGCGAATGGCACGTTGGCCTTCATAACAAGAGGAGTTCAGTATAGGAGCAAACAGGTCCTTCTGCAGTTGTACAGGGCCCTAGTGAGACCACACGTGGAGCATTGTGTGCAGTTTTGATCTCCAAATTTGTGGAAGGGCATTCTTGCTATTGAGGGGGTGTAGCGTAGGTTCACAAAGTTAATTCCCGGGATTGCGGGACTGTCATATGCTGAGAGAATGGAACGGCTGGGCTTGTATACTCTGGAATATAGAAGGATGAGAGGCAATCTTATTGAAACATATAAGATTAATAAGGGTTTGGCTAGAGACAGGAAACATGGTCCCGATATTGGGTGACTCCAGAACCAGGGGCCACAGTTTAAGAATAAGGGATAAGCCATTTAGCACGGAGATGAGGAAACACTTTTTCACACAGAGAGTTGCGGAATTGCACAAAGAGGGCGGTGGAGGCTGGTTCTCTGGATACTTTCAAGAGAGAGCTAGATAGGGCTCTTGAAGATAGCACAGTCAGGGGATATAGGGAGAAGGCAGGAACGGGGTACTGATTGCGGATGATCAGCCATGATCACAGTGAATGGCGGTACTGGCTTGAAGGGCCGAAAGGCCTACTCCTGCATCTATTGTCTATTGTCTATTGATGCTCCCAAATTGAAGGTTCTTTGTTGAGAAAGGAGAGAAACATAGCAGATGTTAATGAACAGAAGAACGGCCTCCCTCAAGGAAGTGTTCTGGCACCGAACCTGTACAACATCTACACCAATGACCAGCCAACTGACTTGGTAACGAAGAGTTTCATCTATGCTGACGATCTCTGTATAACAGCACAGGGTACACAGTTCCAAGATGTTGAGACAACGTTGACAGAGGCACTCACCAGTTTATCTTCATACTATGAGGAAAACCAGCTGCATGCCAACCCATTGAAAACACAGGTCTGTGCATTGCACCTGAGGAACCAAGAGGCTTACCATCAACTACACTCCCACTAACACATTGCCCAAACCCAGTCTACCTTGGCGTCACACTCGACCGCTGCTTAACATACAAGGCACATGTGGAAAAAACTAAAGCAAAGGTAGGCACCCACAACAACATATCGAAGAAACTCACTACCACCAAATGGGGTGCCAACCCAACAACAGTACGTACTACAGCCTTAGAACTTTGCTTCTCTGCTTATCTGCTGCAGAATACACATGCAAAGAAGATCGACTCACCCTTGAATGCCAGCTGCCATAGCATCACTGGTTGCCTCCGATCTACAGTCATAAACAATGTCTACCTACAGGCTGGCATCGCTCCCCCAGCCATCAGGAGAGCTGTTGCAAGTAGGACAGAGCGTCTGAAACAACTGGTAGACGATAGACACCCATTACATAACCATGTGCCCCCTCCTAGGCGGTTAAAATCCCGTAACCTTCCTGACCAGCGTCACCCCATTGGAAACAACACCAACTGAAGCTCGCCTCCAATTGTGGAAGAACAGACTAGCCACTGTCCCTATTTCAACCAAGATGGGCATACCAGCATCAGAGCACTTACCACCAGGTGCTGATGAACACTGGCTGAACTGGAGATGTCTCAACCGACTGCTAATCGGGGCCAGGCGACCAAGGGTGACAATGCACAAATGGGGCTACATCGGAGGTACAACAACCTGTGACTGTGGCATACAGACCCAGACAATGCAACACATACTGCAATGCCCATTGCTGGATACTACTCCAGACCTTGCACTTAATTGGGGCTGTCCCACTGTACGAGCTAATTCAAGAGTTCTCCTGAGTTTCCCCTGATTCGAACTCGGAGAATTACGGTAATAGCCGCTCGTAGGTACTCGGGGCTCTCGTGGACATTTTTCAACATGTTGAAAAATCTTCACGAGTCTTCCCGAGCTTACCGCGTTTCCCGAGTACCTGCCGTTATCGTTACGAGCCACTAAGAGACGTCCCGAGCTCCGATGTACCTGCTACATACATTCTACGTGCTCACCAAGAGTTTGATTTTGTTTTTAACTCGGGAGAGCTCTTGAATTAGCTCGTACAGTGGGACAGCCCCTTAACATTCCAATAGCAACGAAGTGTACAGCAGTGGCGAGCCACTATATAGCATAAGGACATGAAAGAAGAAGCAACAGCATCAGCTACAGTTTTTACATTATAATTTCTTATAAAAATATTGGCTGGACCCCTAAACTTGGTGAGGAAATGTGTTTTGGTGGAGTTCTCCATACAAGCATTGCCTGTACAAAAGCAGTAATTGAGTATCAAAAAAGTAACTGATTGATCCCAAAGCGTGCAGTGAAATTTTACATGAAAATGCTGGTTGAATTTTGGAACTCTCTTCAGCAAATGGCACCTGGTGCTAGGTCAACTATCGATTTAAACTAAAGCAACTAAAATTTGACTTTGGACTATGACACAATGGTTTCTTGGTTTCTTGGTCCTCCAATATATTCCAAATGGAATTTAAACTGGAGGTGGTGAAGGGAGGGCTTAAGCCAGAAAGGGTTATTGGGAAGAAAGAGCTACTTTAAATTTAGTTGCATTTGGTTGGGTAACTATAGCTGGGAGGAGATTATTCCATGCTTTAATTGTGCGGGGGAAGAACGAATTGCTGTACACATCTGTCTTTGTAGCTGGGATCACAACTTGGATCGAATGCCCTCGTCTGCTCCTAATTGGTTTGGGTTTGGTGTAGGTCTTGTAGTCTATGTCGAGCTGACCATTTAACAGTTTGTAAAAACAGGTCAAACGGTGAGCTTCACGTCTGTCTTCGAGAGGGTTCCTTCCACCCCAGAGAATTCAGAAGTTTGGTGACATCGCTTCTCTCTCATAGGTGTTAGTAACAAAACGAGCTGCCTGTCTTAGGACATGTTCGATGGAAGAAACGGTTTTATTTGTGTATGGGTCCCATGCTGCAACTGCGTAGTCCAAATGAGGTCTAACGAGGGTGAAGTATAGCTTCTCCTTGACAGAAGTTGAACAATGATGAAAGTTGCGCCTCAGAAAGTTTAGGACACCTGTTGCTTTCACCGTTGCATGATGAGTCTGACCATTGTTGTGACCACTCAACCATAGTATCGAGATCCTTTTGGAGAGCATCTTCATCGTCAGCTGTCTTAATTGGACGGTACAGCAAACAATCATCAGCGAAAAGTCTGGTCGCACTTGCGACTTTTTCATGGATGTCATTTATGTAAAGCAAAAATAGGTGTGGGCCAAGTACTGTGCCCTGAGGTGTACCACTCAACACTGGATGCCAATTGGAGCTCTTTCCGTTCACACACACACACGCTGAAGACGTTTTGTCAGGAAACTGGAAATCCATCGTTTCGTGTTGGAACGAATACCATAGAAGTCAAGCTTCCGAAGCAGTCTCTGGTGTGGGATGACATCAAATGCTTTAGAAAAGTCCAGCACAACTAAATCCGTGATGACGTTACTATCAAGGTGCTTGGCCAGGTCATTTGTCGTCAGGATAAGCTGAGACTCGCATGATCTATGCCTCCTAAATGCATGTTGGTTGTCAGCAAGAATGTTATGTTTGCTCACGTGTCGCATCAGATTATTATCAATTAAATGCTCCAGCAATTTGCAGCAGGTACTTGTTAATGAAACAGGACGATAATTCGCTGGGTTAGTGGTTGAACCCTTCTTAAAGAGAGGAGTGATGTTAGCCTTCCTCCAAACCAGCAGAACATCACCTGAGTCAAGCAATTGTTGGAAAATGAACTGCAAAACTGGAGCCAGTTCTTCGGCTGCGATCTTGAGGGCTTGATTCTGTATCTGATCTGGCCCAATTGCTTTTGTGGTATTGATGTTGAGCAATAACTTCTTGACACCTTCAACCTCAATTTTAATAGCAGGCATAGACAAGGTGTATACAGCTAGGCAATAGACCAATTATGATCTCACTGAATAACAGGACAGACTCCGGGAGGTAAATGGCTTGGTCCTAATGCAATGAGGTGATGCTGGTTTGGTGACAAAGTGATTTTAAGATAACTTGTACCAATGATGTCTATTTCAATGATTTGCTAAAAGTGAAATAGTTCTGGCTCACAGCTCCGGAGATTTTCCGATTCTAATTTTTTATTTTATCTCCTCTCTAAAATACAAAGATTCTCCGAAATGTGAAGGAAGTTGAAGCTCCATGACCCATTACACTCCTTCCAAATAATTACACAACCCATCTAATTCCTGACACTACCACACACACACTGGTCACACAGAGAGTTCCTAGTAAGAATCTCACTTTCTTCACAGAGTCCAGAAACATATCTCGTCCTGCATGTTACATCATCTGGGCTTCTCTGGCTACTCAGAAGATAATCTCTGATTTCCCAGCAACACAGGAATTAAGTTCTGATTTGGCACGGAAATCACAGTGAACAGAATTACAGGTAATAAAAACAGAAATGCTGAAAACAGATGTTTCCTGACCTATGTGTGCTTCCAGCATTTTTTATTTTATTTTAGGTTTTTAGCAATTTCAGTCTCTTTTTTTATTTTCGTCAATGGATCAGAGATGTGGACTGCAATTTTGTCAACTTGCAACATCTACATGTTTATGCATTAAGAAAATGCAACATAATTCAGACATTAACTATTCAAACTCGCCAACGAGAAGGAAACACAAATCACAGGAAGAGATCATTCATCATGTCATGTCATATGGTTGGATCACATTTAATCCTGATCTGAGCTGCATCAGTCAGTAACCCTTGATGCTTGACACAAGATGACATAACTGTTATGTTTGCTGTATGTCCCTGTTGTGGCTAGCACAATTAATACACGTCCGACACCGATGACATCTTGCAAGAAGCCTTTATTTCCAACACTAACAGAAACTTCTAGAATATCACTTGCTCTCAGTCACGAGGAACTGGCCAACTCGCCAGCTTGTAGTCATGGCCACAAGGGGCGCTGGCATTTACATTACATCTCCCCTTCAACTTTATTTACATTACATCTCCCCTTCAACTTTATTTACATTACATCTCCCCCTTCAACTTTGCGGTCACAATTTTTTCATACAAATAAATTTAACCATTAATCAATTTAATGTGGATAACAAAATATTTTTAATACTAATATTGATGACAAATACAAACATCACATCTTCTCCTTCAACTTTTGGGTTTCATTTACGTATTCATTCATGGCATATGAATGAAAATACAGTGCTATTAAAGCCATTTAGGTTTGGCTTCATTTAGTTCAGCAGAACATTTGTACATGTCCCATATATTTTCCTTCAATATTCTTTCGCAATCGATTTAAATTCTGCTTATGAACTTTAATATCCACATAAAGTTTTACAATAGAATCAATAAAGACTGTTGCTGTTTTCCACATTAACCTCAAAACCTAGAAACATAGAGAAGGGAGAGAGAGGGGGGCGAGAAGGGGGAGAGAGGGGGGAGGGAGAGGAGGGGAGAGAGAAGGGGAGAGAGGAGGAGAGAGAGGGGGAGAGAAAGAGAGGGAGAGAGAAAGGGGAGAGAGAAAGGGGAGAGGGAGGAGGGGGGAGAGAGAAGGGGGAGAGGAGAGAAGAGAAGGGGAGAGAGAGGGGGAGAGAAAGAGAGAAGGGGAGAGAGAGAAGGGAGGGAGAGAGAGAGAGAGAAGAGGGGGAGAGAGGAGGAGAGAGAAGAGGAGGAGATAAAGAGAAGGGAGAGAGAGAGAGAGAGGAGGGGAGAGAGGGGGCGAGAGAAGAGTGGAGAGAGAGAGAGAGAGAGAAAAGGGAGCAAGAGGGGGAGAGAGAGAGAGGGGGAGAGAGAGAGGGGGAGAGAGAGAGAGGGAGAGAGAGAGAGAGAGGGGGAGAGAGAGAGAGAAGGGAGAGAGAGAAGAGTGGAGAGAAAGATAGATGGGGAGAGAGAGAAGGGAATGAGGGGGAGAGAGAGGAGGGGGAGAGAGTAGGAGAGAGAAGGGAGAGAGATTATGGAAGAGGCCGTCTATGGGGACCTGTGATTCCTCCGTCGATCTCAGGGACTCGTGGAATCATGACGCCTTTTCCTCACTGGTGAACCCGATCCCACCTGGTGATCTCTGGCCATCAAGGGGGGGGGACCTCCTTTCTGTCTCCCCCGCTTGATTGTTTGTCATGCGGGTGGGCGGGCTTCCCCTCGCTGTCGGCCGGCCCTCTGCTGCTTTCAAGTCTTGCTCTTCTTCTTGCTTCTTTCTTCTTGCTCTTGGACTGTGGCCTACTTTTTTTTTCTCTACCCTTTGACCGAGCATTGGGACTGGTTGACCGTCCTCAGATCACTACGAGCCTTCTTCTTCTTTTTCATCTTTTTCGGCCCACAGTCACTCATTCTTCTTCTTCTTCTTGCATGGAGAGGTGTCCCGTTGACTTGAGTCCCTCCATTTTTACTCTGACACCATGTTATGTTTGCTGTATGTCCCTGCTGTGGCTAGCACAATTAATACAAATCCGACACCGACGATATCTTGCAAGAAGCCTTTATTTCCAACACTAACAGAAACTTCTAGAAGGTCACTTGACCTCAGTCACGAGGCACTGGCCAACCTGCCAGCTTGTACTCCTGTCCTCAAGGGGCGCTGGCATTTATATTACATTACAATAACCCCATCTCCTTCACCTCAACCACCATTTTTGGGCTCCAGATATCCATTATTCCTTTTGTGAAGAAGGGATTTCAAACATCACCTGATTAATCTAACTTTCGTTTTAAATTTACACAAAAACATAAATTGTAGAAAAAGAGAAGGTCATCTGACCTTTCGGTCTGTTTAAGAAAGAACTGCAGATGCTGGAACAATTGAAGGTAGAAAAAAAATTCTTCAGAAACTCAGCGGGTGAGGCAGCATCTATGGAGAGAAGGAATAGGCGACGTTTTGGGTCTCGACGCGAAATGTCGCCTGTTCGTTCTCTCCATAGCAGCTACCTCACCAGCTGAGTCTCTCCAGCATTTTTTGTCTAACCTTTGAGTCTTTTCTGCCATGCTTCAAGCTCATGGCAGATCTTCAACCACACAGCCATTTTCTGGCACCATCTCTATGCCCCTCAATCTCCTTTATAGATAAGAATTTTAAAGATGTCTGTTTTGAATAAACTCAATGACTTAACCTCCACAGTTCCCTGTAGTAGAAAATTCCAAAGGTTTTTCAACCTTTGAGTGAAGATATTTCTATTTGTCCTCAACTGAAACAGTTCAAAGCTTAATCTGACACTGTGATTCCTGGTAGACAAAAACCTCACGAGCTGAGTTTCTCCAGCACTTTTGTCTACCTTCGATTTTCCAGCATCTGCAGTTCCGTCTTAAACACTGTGATTCCTGGTTCTGGAACTTCTTCACCTGGGAACATATCCTCATGGCTTACAGCATCAAGACCTGCAAAAACTTTGGAAATTCAATTTACACTTCCTCTCATTTATTTTTTAACTTTGGATAATGTGTGCTTGGTCAATCCAATCTCTGGCAAACCTGCCCTTCTGGTGAATCTAGCATTTCATCAACAACAAGCACATCCATTCCAAGTGTTGTTTCACCAAGGCTTTATATAATTGTACTTCAATTGTAATTCAAATCCAATTATAATAAAGACCAAGATTATCATTTAATCCACACTACCAATTGAAAAAAAAGTTTTACTTTCTCCATCTAATCAAATCCTTTAGTGATGTAGACAGCTGTTATCATTGTGGTTAAATTAAATTACTGGCCTGGTTTCCAGAAATGTGAATGGCCAATTTGAGGACAGGTTGTAAATCCTAGTCCCTTATTCCAGATTTATAGAATCATACGTGTCGGAAAGAAATGCAGATGCTGGTTTAAACCGAAGATAAAATAGATACAAAAAGCTGGAGTAACTCAGCAGGACAGGCAGCATCTCTGAAAAGAAGGAATGGTGACATTTTTGGTCGAGTCTGAAGAAGGGTTTCAACCCGAAACATCACCCATTCCTTCTCTCCAGAGATGCTGCCTGTCCCGTTGAGTTACTCCAGCTTTTTGTGTCTATCTTATAGAATCCTACCATGGGTTTCCATAAATCAGGAAGAATGTGCTAGGATTACCAGTGGTGACCAGGAGAATCTCATCTGGTTCACCAATATTCTTTCGAGAAGAAAACTGGCTCTATGTGATGCCAGTCTCACCAATGAGGATGACTCTTCCCACTGAAATGGTCATGCCTGTCAATCAGCTCAATGGGTAAGTAAGGAGAAACAATACACACTAGCCCCGCCAACAATATCCACAAGCATTGAATGAATAAATAAAACTTCAATACGATCAGACTTTAATCGTGATCATGCAATTGATTGTGCAACCTGCAAACACATGTGCGAGAACGTATAGACGTACACGTTTCTGGATTTGGGAGGAAGCCTGGGGGTTTCTCGCCAGAACCTTCCCTTGGAACTAAAAAGAAACCATGGAATAAAACAATTTATCCCCACAGTACCAAGTCCTTACCTAATGTTTCCCTCTCTCGAGGATCAGGTGACTGAGTATGTATGTGGCTGGGATTGTTCATGCGGCGAGCATTGTGGAGCTGCACAACACCAATCTCCGGACGATCCTGAGAACACAAAACAGAATTTTCAGACTTTAATCAAATTGCATTCAAGCACGTAATCTTCAACAAAGACATCTTTCTGACTCAATCCTAATGATCACAATTTGGCAATTCAGACAAATTGTCATTCTTCAAAGTCGACAAAATGCCCTCAAAGGCAGAAACACCTGGTGCTGACTTTGTCCAGTAGCGACTACAGTTTCCATAGCAACTTTTTAAGATCAGATTGGCAAACATTGGATTCAAGAGCTCCAAATAATTTTAGAAATTTCTCATCAAGAACATTATTCAGTTCATTGTTGAATCATCTCTTATCCCACAGTCACAAACTACAATATTGCACAATAGTGCACTGCAACCTCTTTAATTAGTATCAATAGGGAGAGAGACGTGCATTATGAACAATGAAAATGAAGTCCGGTTTAATTAAAAAATATATCTATATGGTTGCTTTGCTGATGGTTTGCATATTTTTAATGGTCAAAACAAATCTGAAGATCTAGATTCATAATTAAGTTGAGGGCTCTGCCGATAGGTTGTGACTCCACTGATTTTTATTCAAACAATCTCCAGCTGAGAGCAATCAATATGAAAGTAAAGGGAATGTTGAGAAAGAGAATCAAAAAGGCATAAAAGAAATAAAAAACACAACGTGAAAGGGAGGTGCCTGTTGAGTATTATAGATGGGTTTGCACATAGAAGCGCTTAAATGGAATGGAATGAGGCGAGGAGGAGAGGGGGGATTGCAGGCGGAAAGGAGGAAAAGAAAGGAGACGGGTGAAAAGGAGTTAGTGGAAGAGAAAAGGTGGGAGGGAGGGAGGAGGGCGAGTGGTGGGGAAGGAGGGAAAGATTAAGAATGGCGAGGAAGGGGGGAGAGTAGCGGGGAACGGGAGAGAGCAGGAAGGGAGGTGGACTGGTAGAGCAGGGGGCTGAAGGAGATGAGGCATGGCCAGATGGTAAGAAAGAGGGGACACAAAAGATAGATGTGGAATGGAAGAGAAGTGATATTGCAGAGATTAAGGATCATAAAACAAATTGTTCAGGATGAAAAGGTTGGGAGAGAAACGTAGAATATGCTCAGTGTGATTTGGAAAATTAGTCAAACCTGCAAAGTTAATGTATCAGGGGAATGACGCTGGCTAATTGCAACTTGAGTGTTCGTTTGATGAGTTTCAAATGAGTAATGGGCAGAATTCCAAGAATGCCCCATTCAGGTTGATGCTGGCGTGACATTAGCTCTAGAATAATCTTTAGGTTAGTTTATTATCATCACATGTACCAAGGTACAGTGAAACGCTTTTGTTGCCTCCGATCCAATCAGTGAACAGATTATTCAAAGGTCTCCAATGAGGTAGATGGGAGGTTAGGATCACACTCTAGTTGATGAGAGGAATGTTCAGTTGACTGATAACAGCCGATAAGAAACTAGCCCTGAATCTGGATGGATTCATTTTCAAACTTCTGTACCTCTTGCCTAGTTGGAGAAGTGGGAGTGACCGGGGTGAGACTGGTCCTTGATTATGCTGGTGATCTTACTGAGGCATTGTGAAGTGTAGATGGAATTAGTGTAAGGGAGGTTGATTAGTGTGATGGTTTGGGCTACGTCCACAGCTCTCTGCAATTCCTTGCGGTCCTGGATGGAGCTGTTCCCAAACAATGCTGTGATGCATCTTGATAAAATGGTGTTTCGGCGCATCCTTAGAAGTTGATGAGGTTTGGTGGGGACCTGCTGAATTTCCTCAGCCTTCTAAGGAAATACAGATGTTTGTGTTACTTTCTTGGCCATAGTTTCGATATGACTGGTCCAGGACAAATTGCTGGTGATATTTATTCCTATGAACTTGAAGCTTTTGACTATCTCTACTTTGGTGCCATCATTGCATACCAGGTGTATGTACCGCTTCGCTTCCTGAAGTCAATCAGTCTCCTTTATCTTGCTGACATTGAGGGAGAGGTTGTTGTGGTCATGGCATCTTACTTTATTTTCTGTATTCCATCTCAACATTATTTGATATCCAGCCCACTACAGTGGTGTCGTCTGCGAGCTTGTAAATTGAAGATAGACACAAAAAAGCTGGAGTAATTCAGCGGGTCAGACACCATCTCTGGAGAAAAGGAATAGGGGACGTTTCATGTCGAGAACCACCTTCAGACTGAGAGTCAGGGGAAAGGAAAATTAGAGAAATAGACGGCGATGTAGAGAGATATAGAACAAATGAATGCGTAGAGTCAGAGAGCAGGAAGAATCACAGAGAGGGAACAGCAGGAGAGGATGTTTCAGAACTCTCGTCAGAGAGAGGAGAACTTCTTCAAAGTAGATATACCTTGAGGTTTAAACCAGCATCTTCAGTTCCTTTCTACACAACTTGTAAATTAAGTTGGATTGGTATTTGGCTGCACAGTCATGAGTGTATATGGAGTGTAATAAGGGGATGAGAACACATCCTTTGCGGGGCTCCAGTGTTGATAATTATCACAGAGGATGATTTGTCCCCTACCCTCACTAACTGACGTCTGTTGGTCAGGAAGTGGAGGATCCATTTGCAAGGAGTAGTGCTGACTCCACAAGTTTGGTGATGAGCATGGATGGGATAATGCTATTGAAAGCAGAGCTAGAATAGACGAATAAGAGTCTGACATAGGCGTTCTTCTGATCCAGGTGTTCCAGAGATGAGTGTAGGGCTAGGGACATGGCATCAGCCTTGGACCTGTTGTGGCAGTAGGAAAACTGCATTGGATCAAGGCTGCTTGGGAGGCTGGATTTAATCTGTGCCTTAACCAGCCTCTTGAAGCACTTCATGATGGTGGATGTCAAGGCCACTGAACAGGATTCATTAAGGCATGAGATCTTGCTTTTCTTTGGCAGCGAACACTCCTGCTAGTTTGTTAATGCAGTTCCTAAGGACACAGCCACGGACTCCATCCGGGGCCAGTTGCTTTCCGTGGGTTCACCCTCAGAAAGGCCGATCTAACTTGTGCAACTGTGGTAAACACACATTCGAGTCCGATGGGACATACATCATCACCCTGTTGGCCTTCTGCTCAAAGCGAGGATAGAACGCATTATGTTTATCAGGGAGGGCTGCAATACCACTTGCGTTGCTGCCTGACTTCGCTTTGTCCCAGTCTAAACTTCTCTCTTCCTCATGGTGTATTTTCTCTTAACTAAGATATTATTCAATCCATTATTTCTCACCATTCTATGATGCATGCAGCAAAGTTGCATGCAGTTTTCATGCCAATTATTTTTTTGATAACCATTCGGGGAAATCTATTTAAGACATTTTACTACATTAATAAAGGAGTAATAAAATACAAGTAATTATTCCCCTATAACATTGGATTTTTTTCCCTTCTTATTCTTTTTCAATAGCCATGACTCAAATTGTTTCCATCATTGTTCATACAATGCATTTTACATCAAAACATTGTATTAAAAAAATTCTCAATTCCCCTCTGGTTCCTTTGCCAATTATCTTAAATCTATGTCCTCTGGTTTAACGAAAATTTAAATGAAGAAAAAACATCTGGCTCCATTCTCCAATCTCATTGAAAGTTAAGCAGCTTTGTGCAACTTCACTCTTCCAAATCAGCCTCACTGGAAATTATCCAGCGGAAAGCTGACTGGAATCTATATTACTAAAAGTCTGTTCTTGACCGGTTTCGGCGATCTGTGCTGCGATTTCCGAGAGAACGCCGCCACCTACGGCCGTCATTTCGGCCACCTCGCTCAGAGCCCCCCTCCGCCGCATGTGTGCCGAGGATTTTTCCAGTCGATGAAAAATGACAGAGATATTAATGATTTTACAAAATTCCCCATTCTCTCTGCTGCCCCCACTGGCGGCGGGGGGGGATGGACTATAAAACCAGGAAGTGGTGTCCCTCAATAAGTCCTCAAGCTGGAGGAAGGCAGAGGGTCACGTTTCTCTGAGCTGTGAATAACACTGAACACATTTACACACAACTATGAGTAAGTACTTAATGGTTTGAAAATGAAAATATGGTTAAAGTAAAAAAGCACTGCCTGCAAATGGTTGTTTGGCGGGTTTGGGTTGAAATAAAAGGCACTCTCTCTCCCCCCCCCCTCCTCCTCCCCCCCTCCTCTCCCCTCCTCTCCTCTCCTCTCCACTCCCCCCTCTTTCTCTCCCCTCTTTTTCTCCCCTCTTTTTCGTCCCTCCCCTAAAAAACCCCCCTCCCCTCCACACACCCCTACCCCCTTTCCCTCACCTCTCCCCCTCCCCTCTGCCCCCCTCCCCCTCACCTCTCTCCCTCCCTCACTCTCACCCTCTCTCCTCCCCTCCACCCCCACCTTCCCCCTCTCACCCCCCCTCCCTCTTCTCCTCCTCGCCACCCCTTCTCCCTCTTGCCCTTCTCTCTGTGTCTCTGCCCCTTCTCTCTCTGCCCTCACTCTCTGCCCCCTCCCCCTCCCCCCTCTCTAGATGTGACTGCAAGTTGGGGGCTATGCGTCAGTAGATAGGGTGGTTATGGGGTAAAATAAGCAAATTAATAATATTAATATAATATCAAGGGGGGTAATTAGCATGAGTGCGGGGGGGGGGGGGGATAGTTAGTGTGTGTGATGCTGCATGCCGCCTCCCCCCCCCCCCCCCCCCACAACCACAAGTTGGGGGAACAGACCCAACGGGTCTGCACTTGGTCTAGTATTTTCATAATATTTGGTCATGGAGTAATACTGATTGCAAATTTCTTCACGTAACTCAAGGATCTCTGCCCTGTCTATCTTGAAAACTGTAAGGTAAATTGCGATTGGATAAGGTTCAGAGGCACATGAGATCAGCATTGCAACTTCACACACCAGCCTAGACAGTAAAAAGCAAACTTCTGGAGGAACTCAGTTGGTCAAGCAGCATCTGTGGGAGGAAAATAAATTTTGATGTTTTGGGTTAAGAGCCTGCAGCCCAGACCGTAATTCTGGCTGAACTTTCCATCCTCTAAACCCAGAGGCATCCAGTAGCAGCCGTCATGGCACCATGGCTGAGCTCATTTATCTTGGCATAACTGAACTGAACTGCAATGTTTCCAGTTTGCATTCCTGTGGTGTTATCCCCAGGCAGTTTCTTTGGGCATCAGAAAGCAGAGTTCACCGAATGATATTATGGCAATTGCTGTGACATCAAATCCTTACACACTTTATTAGCAGAATGTTGCGTCAAAACCCACTTGTCCTTAAACATTGCTGGCCTAACATTTGTCAATCTTGCAGTGCAATAGACACAATGTGTAATCAGTATATAGAATCAGACAGTAAAGAGGAGGCCATTCAGCATTTGAGGCCCATGTTGTTTGATAAAAACGTACCTGAGAATTTGCTCCCACTACCCTTTATGGTAATGTATTTCAGATTATAACAATCCACAGCGTAAACTAAAAGAATTCCTATCTTCCCGCTAATTCTATTGTCATTACCTTAATTCTGTTGTTGAGGAATGACACCCACATAACACGTGAGCTGCACTTGGTCTATTATTTTCATAATATTGGGTCATGCAGAAGATGCTCACCTGGATTATATGAAACAAAACTACATCAGTAGTTTGTGCGGGGTGGGAGATTGCAACCTTCACATGGTCCACCCTGTTTTGACCAATGCAATCAACCCGGCGTGCACAATCAAATAAGATCAAATAGAACAAGTTGTCCTACAACTTTTGGCTGTGCACGCCATACGCAAGAAGGAGTTTGTGCCAAAATAAATGCACTTTCAGGACCATTAGTTTTTGCCAGTACATTCTATAACTAGCCTGCTGCTCATTGTGGATTGCATCCTGGTTCTGAGACGGAGGTTATGAAAGCAGGATCTACGGATGGATCTACAGTTAATTGGTCTCTGCAAATTTCCCCAAGTGTGTAGGGAGTGGATGAGAAAGTGGGGTAACAGAGAACTAACGTGAATGGGTGATGGTGATCGATGGTTGGCATGGACTCAGTTGGGCCGAAGGGCCTGTTTCTATGCTGTATCTTTCATTTAAATTCAATTCAATTCCATGCACGTACACATAACCTTTGGTTGGCATTCCAGTACGACACAAGGTCTCATTACACTCCAGATGAATCTTCTTCCTCTCTGAACTCTCAGATGGCTCTAAATTACACCACAAAGAATAATCTTGAAGAAGCAGGTCATCCTCGACAATATTTATAGCATTAAAGTCATACGGCACAGGATGTTTAGCCCAACTTGTCCGTGCCGACCAAGAGGCCCCACCCCATTTGCCTATGTTTCACCCATATCCCTCTAAACCTTACCTATCCATTTACCTGTCCAAATGTTTCATAAATGCTGTTTAAAAAAAAAGTATCCACCTCAAATACCTCCTCTGGCTGCTCGTTCCATATACCCACCAGCCTCTGAGTGAAAAAGCTGCCTCTCAGATGTATGATCATGTGTAAGATGGAAGTACAGATGCTGGTTTAAACCGAAGGTAGACACAAAACGCTGGAGTAACTCAGTGGGACAGGCAGCATCTCTGGAGAGAGGGAATGGGTGACGTTTCGGGTTGAGATCCTTCTTCAGACATGAAGCGTCACCCATTCCTTCTGTCTTACCACCTGCTGTAGCGTCATCTCCAGGTTAACTAATCTTGCCTTGCACATTGTCTTCCAAATCATTGATATAAACCACAAACAGCAATGGGCCCAGCATTGATCCCCAAGGCACACAACAAAATAGAGGCTATTTTTTTTTAATTAACATAGCTTTATAATGAAACCTTGCTGCACATAAATTGGTTGCTTGAAGTGCTAATACAGTTGCAAAAATGTTTCAGTTAATTTTAAAGTCATGAAAGATAATGTACAAAAGCATCTTTAAAAACCAAAACAGGGACTACATTGGTAATATTTAAGTGTTTTGGGGATTGCCTTGCACAAATCCCTAAATTTGAATTTTGGACTATTAGTCTCTAGTGACGGATGACTGGTCCGAGTCTGCTTTTATTATATAATTCTGCATGACTCTGCCTAATGCTCCCAGCATTTTGGATTTAAATTTCACTATTGCAACCATTATCCCACCATTGTTTTGGGCCTGACATTCCAGAGTCTCCAATCTTTCTCAGAAAGTGTCAGTTTATTTTGAACCGGCATCACTTTTCTATAAGGATTAACAGCTGCGATAATGAAATACAGCAGGATTAATAAGTAATAGTCTGCAGCTGTTTACAGCCAGGATGGAGGTGGAGTAGATATTATTTGCACTGTGCAATATTCTCAACACTTCTTTGTTTGATTTATCGTTGACATCAATTTTTTTGGTGGCGAATGGCAAAATTTATTGGTCCCTTCAATGGAAGTAAAGCAGATTTTACACTGGCGCCATTTTAATTTATTCCCTAGGAAACCAGTACCTATTATTTGCACTGCTTCCATCTCCCAGCAACAGATTCGTAGACCCACATGAATCGAAATAACACCAGCAGAAAAGCAGCTCAAGGTTGCATGTCATAAAGACTTACTGCATTTCACTATGATAGGTAATTCCATGTGAATCATTAGGCATTGCTTATTACCTCATTTGGTGACCACTTTAGCAAGATCTCAGCTAGAAATGAAAGTATCCCATTTTTCACTTTATACCAGAGAATTCATGCTTCATTGCATGCGTTTGCCTCTACTTCCTAACATTCATGGTTTAAACTTGACAACTTTTCTTTCCTTGATAGAGAAGTCAAGGGCATATCTTTTCAAAGTTAAGGAGGAAATCCAGCTCTGGGAATGTTTCAGTTGTTTAATCACCAGAACAGCGCAGGGATTTTGTAGTACAGATTTGACAGAAGCAGGCAGATGTCAAAACAATAGAAATCAGAAGGGAAAATAAGAGAAAATAATCCAATACAAATAAGAAAAAGATGGCATTCCAACTTTCAAATTTTCCCAAGGAAGTAGTTCATGGTTTCGAGGCTAAAGACTGAAACACCAGAGTCAACAAGTTAAACATCTTGTTGCTATTTTGATGCACTGCTCCCTGTGATGTCTTGGCCCCAAGATCTCAATCTCTCTCGTGAAGACTCCAAGAAGCAGCTTAAAAACTGATCTGCTAATCACACTTCACTCTCTGTAACTCAATATAATTAATCTTCTTTCAAGTGCTTGAGGAGCTTTTATAGTTACATATATAATATATATTTAATGAAAGAATTGGATTGCTAATTTAGAAACCCAAAAATCACAGTTTATCCATTTTTTGTTTCAGTGATATTTATTTTGTTAATTTCTTTAAATACTGTTCTATGACTTCTTAACTACATTGCTTTGTGCTGGTTTCAACCACGAGATGTACATTGCCCAAAATTTGAAGTTTCATTCTGTCACCGGTAATTTGTTGTAAAAGCAAACTAACACAAAGAGCAACTTTCTGCTTGGAATTTCTTTTTACATGCTCAAACCATCAGTTACAGTTGCAGTTTTGTTTATTGTCACATAGAAACATAGAACATAGAAACATAGAAATTAGGTGCAGGAGTATTCTTTGGAGGAATGGACAGAAGAAGGCTTCAGTGATTTTCCATTGTAATTGTGTAGGGTAAAGTTAGAGCTATGGGTTAGTGGACAACAATCTGACCACATTGTCAGAAAAACTAAAATCTCACTCCAGGAACATACCAATTTTATCTCCAACACTATCTAGCATCCCAGATGGACATATGATCTCTATAACCACTATTCAGGAAGTGCAGCAAAACATTCCCCTGCACCTGGTAAAAATTATTCCACCACCCACCAGAATGAAAATTAATTTCATCAATAACTCATTGAAAACAAGATACTGCAGAAGCTGTAAAATTGACCACGGTGAAAGTATTGCTGGACCAGGCAATATCTGTGGAGCAATGAACTGAGTCAATTCCATTAGAACAATAGAAATTAAAAATTAGACATGTATTAAGTTGCATGGAAGGGGAGGTGAAAGGAGTCAGTGGGAATATTTCTGATAGCGTGGCGATAAAGAAAGATTGAAGGTAAACAAAAATTCTGGAGAAAATTAGCGGGTGAAGCAGCATCTATGGAGAGAAGGAATAGGCGATGTTTCAGGTCGAGACCCTTCTTCAGACTGATGTCAGGGGGGGAGGGGAAAGAAAGGATGAAGCGGAGACAGTAGGCTGGTGGGAAAGCTAGGAGGGGTAGGACGGTGAAAGTAAGGACTATCTGAAATTGGACAGGTCAATGTTCATACCATAGAAACATAGAAACATAGAAATTAGGTGCAGGAGTAGGCCATTCGGCCCTTCGAGCCTGCACCGCCATTCAATATGATCATGGCTGATCATCCAACTCAGTATCCCGTACCTGCCTTCGCTCCATACCCTCTGATCCCCTTGGCCACAAGGGCCACATCTAACTCCCTCTTAAATATAGCCAATGAACTAGCCTCAACTACCCTCTGTGGCAGAGAGTTCCAGAGATTCACCACTCTCTGTGTGAAAAAAGTTCTCCTCATCTCGGTTTTAAAGGATTTCCCCCTTATCCTTAAGCTGTGACCCCTTGTCCTGGACTTCCCAACATCGGGAACAATCTTCCTGCATCTAGCCTGTCCAACCCCTTAAGAATTTTGTAAGTTTCTATAAGATCCCCTCTCAATCTCTTAAATTCTAGAGAGTATAAACCAAGTCTATCCAGTCTTTCTTCATAAGACAGTCCTGACATCCCAGGAATCAGTCTGGTGAACCTTCTCTGCACTCCCTCTATGGCAATAATGTCCTTCCTCAGATTTGGAGACCAAAACTGTACGCAATACTCCAGGTGTGGTCTCACCAAGACCATGTACAACTGCAGTAGAACCTCCCTGCTCCTATACTCAAATCCTTTTGCAATGAAAGCTAACATACCATTCGCTTTCTTTACTGCCTGCTGCACCTGCATGCCTACTTTCAATGACTGGTGTGCCATGACACCCAGGTCTCGCTGCATCTCCCCCTTTCCCAATCGGCCACCATTTAGATAATAGTCTGCTTTCCCGTTTTTGCCACCAAAATGGATAACCTCACATTTATCCACATTATACTGCATCTGCCAAACATTTGCCCACTCACCCAGCCTATCCAAGTCACCTTTCAGTCTCCTAGCATCCTCCTCACAGCTAACACTGCCCCCCAGCTTAGTGTCATCCGCAAACTTGGAGATATTGCCTTCAATTCCCTCATCCAGATCATTAATATATATTGTAAATAGCTGGGGTCCCAGCACTGAGCCTTGCGGTACCCCACTAATCACTGCCTGCCATTGTGAAAAGGACCTGTTTACTCCTACTCTTTGCTTCCTGTTTGCCAGCCAGTTCTCTATCCACATCAATACTGAACCCCCAATGCCGTGTGCTTTAAGTTTGTATGCTAATCTCTTATGTGGGACCTTGTCGAAAGCCTTCTGGAAGTCCAGATACACCACATCCACTGGTTCTCCCCTATCCACGCTACTAGTTACATCCTCGAAAAATTCTATAAGATTCGTCAGACATGATTTACCTTTCGTAAATCCATGCTGACTTTGTCCAATGATTTCACCACTTTCCAAATGTGCTGCTATCCCATCTTTAATAACTGACTCTAGCAGTTTCCCCACTACCGATGTTAGGCTAACTGGTCTATAATTCCCCATTTTCTCTCTCCCTCCCTTCTTAAAAAGTGGGGTTACGTTTGCTATCCGCCAATCTTCAGGAACTACTCCAGAATCTAAAGAGTTTTGAAAGATTATTACTAATGCATCCACTATTTCTGGAGCTACTTCCTTAAGTACTCTGGGATGCAGCCTATCTGGCCCTGGGGATTTATCGGCCTTTAATCCATTCAATTTACCCAACACCACTTCCCGGCTAACCTGGATTTCACTCAATTCCTCCAACTCCTTTGACCCGCGGTCCCCTGCTATTTCCGGCAGATTATTTAAGATTAGTGAAGACGGAACCAAAGTAGCTATTCAATTGGTCCGCCATATCCTTGTTCCCCATGATCAACTCACCTGTTTCTGACTGCAAGGGACCTACATTTGTTTTAACTAATCTCTTTCTTTTCACATATCTATAAAAACTTTTGCAGTCAGTTTTTATGTTCCCTGCCAGTTTTCTTTCATAATCTATTTTCCCTTTCCTAATTAAGCCCTTTGTCCTCCTCTGCTGGTCTGAATTTCTCCCAGTCCTCTGGTATGCTGCTTTTTCTGGCTAATTTGTACGCATCATCCTTCGCTTTGATACTATCCCTGATTTTCCTTGTTATCCATGGATGTACTACCTTCCCTGATTTATTCTTTTGCCAAACTGGTATGAACAATTTTTGTAGTTCATCCATGCAGTCTTTAAATGTCTTCCATTGCATATCCACCGTCAACCCTTTTAGAATTAATTGCCAGTCAATCTTGGCCAATTCACGTCTCATACCCTCAA
Source organism: Leucoraja erinaceus (assembly GCF_028641065.1). Taxonomy (NCBI): domain Eukaryota; kingdom Metazoa; phylum Chordata; class Chondrichthyes; order Rajiformes; family Rajidae; genus Leucoraja; species Leucoraja erinaceus. The sequence continues at coordinate 40,290,151 of NC_073383.1, forward strand.
AGTTACCTTTCTTTAAGTTCAGAACCATTGTTTCTGAATTAACAATGTCACTCTCCATCCTAATGAAGAACTCAACCATATTATGGTCACTCTTGCCCAAGGGGGCACGTACAACATGATTGCTAACTAACCCTTCCTCATTACTCAATACCCAGTCTAAAATAGCCTGCTCTCTCGTTGGTTCCTCTACATGTTGATTTAGATAACTATCCCGCATACATTCCAAGAAATCCTCTTCCTCTGCACCCCTGCCAATTTGAGTCACCCAATCTATATGTAGATTGAAGTCACCCATTATAACTGCTTTGCCTTTGTCGCACGCATTTCTAATGTACACATGTACCGAGGTACAGTCAAAAGCTTTTGTTGCGTGCTATCCAGTCAGCGGAAAGACAATATATGATTACAATTAAGCCATTTACACTGTATGATAAGGGAATAACAGGAATAATCAAAGTGGGAACACTTTTCATTTGTTAAATAAGTAATTATATAGGTGCCTTCAGAATAGGGCGAAGCAGCTTATGGCACTGCATGTAAAAGTGGATGGAAAATGGTTCTGAACTCGGAAATTAAGGACAGCACAAATAAAATTGACCAACCAAGTGGGCTTGATCAGGTGTTGTTAAAAGGTGAAAGTGAAATAAAAAAATTAGAGAATGTGCAAGGCAGATTAAACGTTTTAGTATATAGAGAGAATGGAATGCAAGGCCATCAAAAGAAAAAAAGCAACTAGGTCATGGTTCAAATCCTCGTGCATCTTAAAGTGCTTTGCAACCAAAAAATATGCTTGAAGTCAAATCATTGATGTAAGAAAAGTTAGTTAATTCGAGTTGTTTGTTACCACAAATATCGACATGATTATGACCAGTTAATCTATTTTTGGAAAGTTGGCTGAGAGGTAATCATTGGGCAAGAAAACTGCGAAATATCCCTTGCTGTTCGTAACAGTAACAAGAGATCTTTTAGTCCATATGAAAGAGCAGGTGGGTCTCAGTTTAGTGCGTCTGGTAATGTCACCGCCTCTAGCACTTGAAAACATCCTAAGGTTATAAAAAGCAAGTTTATTCATTTTTCCACCCCCAGCACTATCAAATTGAAACTTGACTCCTTTAAGGGTATTTGGATGCTTCCAAGCAATTTGGACAATAAGCATTTTGTCTCCCCAGTTTTGTAATTCACCATTTGCTGAGAGACAGGAAGTTCATTAGATTAAGAGGAATGGAAAAAAGTGAAATTTGTGTACTAAATAAGGCAGAACAAGTTAAAGCATCTTTTCCGAAGGCTTTTATTCCATTAAGCCACACTATTACTAAATTAAAATGCTGCCCAATGGGAGAATAGAAATGTGCAGAGCCAAGCAAGAGCATATGCACTTAAAAATTCCTCATCATTCTCTGATAAATTACATGAATCAATTCGATAGTGGCAAATCGGTACTCGCCCTAATTAAAGTATCTGGCTTGTAGAACAGATCAGTCACTGCCCTGTGCATTACTGTCCAAACCAATAAAACCATAAAAGATTGTTTAATGGTGTAAGCATTACAGATGGAGGTTGTGACGCAACTACAAAAGGTCACAGTCCGCTTCCCCTAACGGGACCGCCACTGACTAAATTACCATTGAGCACAAAAACACATGCCTGAGTGTGAAAAAAAGTTTTTACACACGCTCCTTCATGTGGAAAATTCAATTAATGAAGGCAATTAACCAGGGACCCCAGACAAATACATTCTAGACTTTAAATTTTTGCTTCAAGTGTCCATTAAAAGAATTTGTAAATAGAGTAGTTATTGGTTGGAACAGAAAATTCTTATGTTTACACCAGAAACAATAGATGAAAAGTAGATAACACAACAACGTGTAAAATGATAATACAATACCTACAACGAAGACAAAATATTTGTAATTATTGTTCCTAACAAAAAACCTTTTTATTCTACAGTATGTGCTCGTGTTGAGCACCGGTTTTAAAATAAACCCCCCCCAGCTTTAAATCAACGAATCATTTTTAAACTGTGAAGTAAGCATTATTTTATAAAAAAAAGAACAGATTTACAAGTAGCAATTCTGCTTAGTCTGCTGAAAACTCTCTACTGATCAATTTCTATTACAGTCAACTGAACCAGGCCAATTCCCATTACTTAGATCCTGGAGTCTAGCAATGTATTGTGAAGGAAGGAACTGCAGATGCTGGTTTAAACCGAGGATAGACACAAAAAGCTGGAGTAACTAAGCGGACAGGTAGCATCTCTGGAGAGAAGGAATGGGTGACGTTTCGGGTCTGATGAAGGATCTCGACCCGAAACGTCACCCATTCCTTCTCTCCAGAAATGCTGCCTGTCCCACTGAGTTAATCCAGCTTTTTGTGACTACCTCTAGCAATATACGGTCACAAGCCAACCACGTCTTTCAAATCTGTGTAAAAACAGAGACATCTTATTCACTCTCGGGTAATTTTAAAGATATTAGGGTACTGTTTTGGAATTCTCGCACCATGGTCTATATTAATCCCCCAGGAAATACTATTTAGACAAAATCTGATTATCTCACTGCAGTTTATGGATCTCACTCTGTCCAAGTTGGCAATATAATGATTAAAATTTCAAGACTGTTAAGGCAAATTCCTGGAAATCCTCACATGCACATTGGGCGAGTTCCAGGATTCAACACATTGGCAGCAATGGCTCGTTAGTTGATATTCACTCCTTTCTCAAGAGCAATCAGCAACAGGCCAACAGGTTTGGCCAGTCTGGTTACACAAGCATTATATGAAAAAATGAAAAAACAATAGGCATCAGGCTAAAGGAGGAGATTGTAGAATAGATGACATAATTTCTCGAGCGTTTGTTTCAATAAGCATGGTGAAAGAAAAAGAGTTGGAGTGGCTGAGAAGGAGCAGCCATCTAGACCAGATAATCATAGTCTTCTTGTAATGGATGGGATAAAGGAAGTCAAGGCTCCTCTAGTTAGTGTCCTGAATTGGAAAAATTATTGGATGGACAGACAAAATTTGAGTCAGCACTCTTCTTTACTCTGATGAAATGTCGTCTGCTTTGAAGCAAATAATCACAGGTCTAACCCTCTGAGTTCCTCCAACACTGTTTTTTGCTCTAGATTCCACCATCTGCAGTTTCTTGTGAATCCAGAGTGTATCAGTGGCAGAAGCACAAGTGAAAAGGTCCAAACAGGAAACTGCAAGAACATTTGTGCTCTCACATGGTAGTCTTGTGATAGCACAAAGCCAAGGTGAATTACAAGTTCTCCCTTTCGAAAGTGACGTTCTTTTGTGCAATTAGTTAAAATGGTCTTAGCCTAGTTTCTGAGCCTGAGTTACCTGAGATGAGACCACATCACCCCTTTACACTCAAGAAGGTTACAGTTGGGGTCGCTGCCTTTCCCCCATTTTACACTCACACATGCACAATGCTTTTTGACAACACTATTTTCACATGAAAGTAAACATCACATAGGTCACCAAATCCTAACAGAAAGGTAAATAGTTTTTTACATTTAAATCCACAGCTTACCTCATGGGGATTCTCCATCCTCCTGGCCACCATTACCTTGATCGTTCCTCTGATGTTTCCCTCCATTGACATGGATCGTCGTAATGTTTCCAAGGCCTCGTGGTTAGATTTATCTAGCAGGTGTTCGCTATTAACAGCAATCAGCTGATCATTGATATGTAGACGCCCGTCCTAGTTGTTGGAGAAATAAATAACATCAAATCCCCACTCTGTTCTGGCATTTGCATCCTAATTTAACAACTTGAGTTTATACAGCAGGTTAAAGTAGTAACAATAAATTTGAAACAGACCACGTTATTAGAACAGATAATAAAAAAGATATCTGCGGAAGGGTCCTGAGTTGAAACATCACCTATCCTTGTTCTACAGAGATGCTGCCTGACCTGCTGAGTTACTCCAGTACTTTGTGTAATTTTGATTATTAACCAACATCCGCAATTCTTTGTTTCCACATGATGAAAAAGTTGTTTTTATGACGTTTAAAAAAGAGGGGGATTTAGAGAGAGGACTGTGTTTGGAAAAATGAAAATAAAGAATGCCTGATGAAGGATATGGGTAGCAGATATTTGTATGATCTTATAGCTAATAAGGGGATATTGTGGCAGCTGGTGAAAACCTTTAAGCTTGATCAGAAGTGCAACCTCAAAGGTTACTTTCTATCTGGCTAGTGACTCCAGTAGTCGTATCCTATATTATGTTAGTCCTTAAATCCTTGTGTGTCCGGCACAGTGAAATTAGTGAGGAGGTGGCACTCTCAAAAATTTCAGTGGTCAGTCAAAAGCAAGCAAACTTTAAATGGTGGGCCACAATTATATGTGATAGCATTAATATTTTAAGCACATAATATAGTGGTGACACTTCGGATCCACATTTCAGCTGCCTGAAATGAACTCAAGAGGGGAAACTAAAACAAAAACTCTCAGCAGTCAGCTGAAGCAATCAATGAATAGGTCAGATGCCAGTCCCTTGACCTGGAAAGGAGGCTTGGAGGATGTCCGCACTTCAAAAACTGAAAACATACGTTTCAGATGAAATAAAAAAATATTAAAATCAACTTCATACTAGGTTACATTAATTAACGCAATTAGTATATTCGATTAAATTTACTGTGATTTTCATTACTGAAAGCCATTATGATATCACAAAAGATGCACTAGCTTCAAGTGTAGTTTTATTATAGACAACAGAAAACCTAGATGATGAATGCAAGATCAAACTAAAAAAGCTGCAATAAAGAAAACAGCTAAACTTTAAACTCATCTGATCCTTCCCCAGTTGTAACTTAACTGACACAACGTTTGCAGACGTTTATCTCAATCAGATGGGTAAAATGTGAATTGGCTTTATTGAAGGGGTTACGTTAACCCAAAAACTTCCAAGTAGATTTTGCTACAAGTATAAAGAATGGTTATATTCCTCATCGCTTGCTATAAAATAGATGTCAATACTGGACTGTTCAGCCTGTTGAAAGGAAAAGCTGCAATAAAGAGTTTCTAATCTTCAAAGGTCTTCAAGATAATTTGTGGAACATCCATTCATATCTACATTTCAACCTTAACCAACATGATTAAGAAGGGTCTCAACCCGAAACTATTACTTTTCTCCGGAGGAGCTCCAGCTGTTGTCTATCTTCAGTTTAAACCAGCATCTGCAATTCATTCCTACACATGATTACCTTGAAAGCTGCCCCTCCATGAAGAATAGCCTTAATGAATATGCCAAGGTCAGCTCCAGTCTCTTTCGATTTGTTTCCTTTAAGGCTGATGCCCAGTCCAGCAGAACCAGAGTCATTGAGTGGGATCTCAAAGGTCAGGTGCTCTTTTCTATCGTCAGCTGGGAGGTTACAGTTCTGTTCCCCCTTCTGAAATAAAACAGAGATTGGATAGCAGAATAAATAACATACCAGCCTATTAATATTTCTAAAAAATGTCAAGGTCATGCAACCACCATATTGGCGTTAGTTATGCATTTGTGGAGAGCACTATTTGAGTTTCATTTCCACACCAGCCCTTCCATTACTCAAAGCCCACTTCAGAGAACTGAATTCATCACACACGTTGAAAAGTCAACACTATACTGAATACACTATTCAAGGGGCCACCTTTTGGATAAGATATACAGTGCATTCAGAAAGTATTCAGACCCCTTCACTTTATCCACATTTTGTTACGTTACAACCTTATTTCAAAATGGATTAAATTCTTTTTTTTTATCATCAATGTACACACAATACCCCAGAATGAAGAAATGAAAACAGGTGTTTAGAAATTTTTGCAAAGTAATTAAAAAGAAATAACTGAAATATCACATTTACAGAAGTATTCAGACCCTTTGCTATGACACTCAAAATTGAGCTTAGGTTCATCCTGTTTCCATTGATTAGCCTTGAGATGTTTCTACAACTTAATTGGAGTCCACCAGTGGTAAATTAAAATGATTGTACATGATTTGGAGGCACACACATGTCTATATAAGATCCCACAGTTGACAGTGCATGTCAGAGCAAAAACCAAGTCATGAAGACGAAGGAAGTAGACCTCCGAGACAGGATTATGTGGAGACACAGATCTGGGGAAGGGTATAAAACAATTTCTGCAGCATTGAAGGTCCCGAAGAGCACAGTGGCCTCCGCCATTCTTAAATGGAAGAACTTTGGAACCACCAGGACTCTTCATAAAGCTGGCCGCCCGGCCAAACTGCGCAATCAGGGGAGAAGGGCCTTGGTCAGGGAGGTGACCAAGAACCCGATGGTCACTCTGACAGAGCTCCAGAGTTGCTTTGTGGAGATGGGAGAACCTTCCAGAAGGACAACTATATCTGCAGCACACCACCAATCAGGCCTTTATGGAAGAGTGGCCAGATGGAAGCCACTCCTCAGTAAAAGGCACATGACAGCCCGCTTGGAGTTTGCCAAAAGCCATGAGAAACAAGATTTTCTGGTCTGATGAAACCAAGATTGAACTCTTTGGCCTGAATGCCAAGCGTCACGTCTGGAGGAAACCAGGCACCGCTCATCACCTGGCCAATACCATACCTACGGTGAAGCATGGTGGTGGCAGCATCATGCTGTGGGGATGTTTTTCAGCGGCAGGAACTGGGAGATTAGTCAGGATCGAGGGAAAGATGAACGGAGCAAAGTACAGAGAGATCCTTGATGAAAACCTGCTCCAGAGCGTTCTGGACCTCAGACTGGGGCGGAGGTTCACCTTACAACAGGACAACGACCCTAAGCACACAGCCAAGACAATGCAGGAGTGGCTTTGCGACAAGTCTGTGAATTTCCTTGAGTGGTCCAGCCAGAGCCCGGTCTTGAACCCGATCGAACATCTCTGGAGGGACTTGAAAATAGCTGTGCATCGACGCTCCCCATCCAACCTGACAGAGCTTGAGAGGATCTGCAGAGAAGAATGGGAGAAATTACCCAAATACAGGTATGCCAAGCTTGTAGCGTCATACCCAAGAAGACTTGAGGCTGTAATTGCTGCCAAAGGTGTCTCAACAAAGTACTGAGTAAAGGGTTTGAATACTTATGTAAATGTGATATTTCAGTTATTATTTTTAATTACTTTGCAAAAATTTAAAACATCTGTTTTCGCTTGTTTATTACGGGGTTTTGTATGTAGATTGATGATAAAAAAAATGAAATTTAATCCATTTTAGAATAAGGCTGTAACGTAACAAAATGTGGAAAATGTGAAGGGGTCTGGACACTTTCTGAATGCACTGTAAAACTAGGGCTATGTCTGCCCTTTCAGGTGAACAACCAAATCTCACTGTAGGAGTTTTCAGGATAACACTTTTCCCTCCGCTGACATCAGTGAATACTAAATAGAGATACTAGTTATAACAGCATTCCTGATCCTGGGAGCTTGATGTATATAAATTGGCTACAGTATTTTATGGAGCCTAACCCGACTACACTTCATAAAATTGTTATGGCACAGAAGGAGCCTAGCAAATGTATACTGGCCTCCAGGATAGCCAGAGATAAGAAGAAATCCACATATTTCCTTTCTTTCAAAACTTTTTATATAATTTAACTAAAGATTAGAACATTCTAGTTTCTAATATTGTAAATGGCTATAGCATATACTGATTTTATTACTGTAACAACAGAAAATAATAGAATCTGAGAAATGGTGATTGTTAAGTTCAGGAAATATCATCACATTTAGGATGACATAATAGGTTATCCATAAGCTAACAAGAACTTTCAAGTGAATCTGCACCAATTCCTGTCTGTTTTGTGCACTCTCAATCCAGACACTCGGATGGATGCCATTAGTACAGGCCCCAGTGATACCCTAACTAAAGTAATTTACAGATATCTACTCAATAAAAAAACATAGAGCACTCAATCATTGTGTCATCAGTTAATCATTTTCTATGTAAAAGCCAAGTCAACAAAAGCAAAGGAAACAATTGTTTGCACAAATGTTAGACCTACTCTTGGATGCGTTACAGTGAGACTGAAGCATGGTATATAAATGAGAAAAATAACAAGACTATCTTCAGCACACAAAGAAAAAGATAATTCAGGCAAACGTCATTGCATCATCTGAACAATAATAAGACTGTTCCTTTACTGCTTCCAGCCAATTGTAAGCACAGAAGCACTATTCAAAGCGCAGGAGTTTATTGGGAGTTACTGACAGTTTTATTGGTTTCATAGAAAAGCTGTATGGCATTAGGAACAAAAACAGTGAACTCAAACCTTCCTGGCTGGCAAAGACCCAAGCTTGATTTACAGATACATAGAAACATAGAAACATAGAAATTAGGTGCAGGAGTAGGCCATTCGGCCCTTCGAGCCTGCACCGCCATTCAATATGATCATGGCTGATCATCCAACTCAGTATCCCGTACCTGCCTTCTCTCCATACCCCCTGATCCCCTTAGCCACAAGGGCCACATCTAACTCCCTCTTAAATATAGCCAATGAACTGGCCTCAACTACCCTCTGTGGCAGAGAGTTCCAGAGATTCACCACTCTCTGTGTGAAAAAAGTTCTTCTCATCTCGGTTTTAAAGGATTTCCCCCTTATCCTTAAGCTGTGACCCCTTGTCCTGGACTTCCCTAACATCGGAACAATCTTCCTGCATCTAGCCTGTCCAACCCCTTAAGAATTTTGTAAGTTTCTATAAGATCCCCTCTCAATCTCCTGAATTCTAGAGAGTATAAACCAAGTCTATCCAGTCTTTCTTCATAAGACAGTCCTGACATCCCAGGAATCAGTCTGGTGAACCGTCTCTGCACTCCCTCTATGGCAATAATGTCCTTCCTCAGATTTGGAGACCAAAACTGTACGTAATACTCCAGGTGTGGTCTCACCAAGGCCCTGTACAACTGCATTACAAATTACAATGATACCATTTTGAACACAGGTCCACTCAAAGTAGCATTTGTGCATTTATAAAGTTAAAGGCATCCAAGTTAAGTCAGACAAGACTATATTATTAAATTGCTGTGCACCCACTGCTCACATATAACTACATAGTTAAAGTGCAACTTAAGTTGTAATGCTCTCTTCCACAAACTTCTGATTTTAATATCTACATCATTCCAATCAGCTGGAACCAGGAATCAAAGTTTCCTAACTGAACCTCATGCTATTCTACCTCTTTAACTGAATTTTGGATCGGCATTCATTATATCTCTTTACGCAATGTTGTCTAATTTTTGTTTGCTAATGCTTTTGTAAAATGTCGTGGAATAATCAATCAATAAGGGAATCAAACGTTCTGGGAAAAAAGCAAGAAAGTGGACGAGGAAAGCTGGACCACCCATGATCTTATTGAGAGCCAGAGCAGGTACGTGTTTTGAGATATGAGGCACATGGATCGGACAGATTTGGAGGAATATGGACCAAGCACAGGCAGGTGAGACTAGTGTAGCTGGGACATGTTGGGCAGAAGGCCCTGTTTCCACACTGTATCACTCTATGACTATCTGTGACTCTATAATGAAAAACTACAGTGAGGAGCTCAATGATTTGCTCCTGTACCTATTTCTTCTGGTCATATGAAACATTTTCTTTGGTAAAAGGGGTATACAAATGCTGTGACTGTATACTAGGCTGGCATAATTAACAATGAAGAAGATTTCCTCTCAAGTCTTGCCTCATCTTCAAGGGACAAAACATTCATTAAATAACTTAAGCAGACAAGCACTAAGCTAAGCCAAGCTAAGCTCTTGGTTGAAACATCCACCACTCATCCTTCAGTATCTACTGAGCTGAAAAGCTGCAGAAAAAGATCACTGTATTTTCTTTAAGACGACGTGCAAGGAAAACACGGGTTGGTTCCAGAGGGCCATTGACAACGCCCAGAGGATTGTCGGCTGCCCTCTCCTTACCTTGGAGGACTTACACAGCTCCCGCTGCATCAAAAAATCCCAGAGTATTATAAAGGACATTTTCCACCCCGGACACTCCTTGTTTGAACTGTTGCCGTCAGGCAGACGGTACAGATCTACAAGGACAAGGACAAACAGACTTAAAAACAGTTTTTACCCCACTGCTATAAAGGCACTAAATGTAGCTGCCAAGGAATGCAGGGGCGATACATACTAAGGGACTGTGGTACACTGTGAAATCGACAGAAGGATGTAGGGTTGGGTGTTTATGCGTGCTATTTTCATGATATTTATTTTAGTTTATCTTTTTTTAATAATTTACCTTGTATGTATCGTTAGCTTTTAGAAATGTTTGAATGGTGCACTGACTGGCTGACATTTTAAAATTTTGTTGTACATGGTTCATGTTACAATGACAATAAAGAAACTATTCTATTCTAATATTCTATTCTATTCTTGGTTAATGGACACCAGGAATCTGAGGAAAGGCGAAGGAGCTGGATCAATTGTATCCGAAAAATACTTCAGAATGACGTACAAAACATTTCAGATTATGAAAGGAAAATGCACAACTGATACAGGATAGCTATTTGCATATACAGAGTTACAAGTTACAAACTGAGAGAAAGCAAAACATTTATGTAAGATACCGGGGGAGGTCTAAGAAAGCAATACAAATTGACACAAAGAACAAGAGATATTTCTGGAGAAAGGAGCAACAAGAGTAGTAGTTCATAGATTTCTCACTATTTCGTTCAGTGTGGGGAGTATGAAAAAGACACATTTGTTCATTCTGCAGGAAACTGTTTTAAGGCAGCTGAGTTTAATAGCACTATATATATTTCCTGTCAACGAAAGAGGACCTCAACATGGTCCATCAAGTTGATCCTGGCTCTCAAATCCCATTCATTCACTTATTTCTCTTTAATTTTACTGCTGTCTACTTACAACTCGGAACAAATTAAACAGTGGCCGACTACACTACCAGCACATCTTTCAGAAGAGGGAGGGAGAAGAAAGGACAAGAGTAGTAAGAAAGGGAGCAGTGGGTGGGAAGCAGAGAGGTAAGGTAGGAGAGGGGGAATGGGGAAAGGGGCTAGGAGGGGGCAGAAGGGAGGGAGGAGGGCAGAAGGGAGGTGGGTAGGGAGGAGGAGAGGGAGAGGGATGGGAGGACGAGGGGGAGGGTATTGGAATGGTGGAAAGGCATATTTATGAGTGTCAGAAAGTGTTATTTTTTCGTCGAATACCCTGATGTCTTTTTTCGTCGAATACACAGAAAGTGCCAACTGTAATCCTTCCTCTCAACACATGGGTCAAGTTACCACTAGCTACTAGTCCAGTTATTGACAGCATGAAAATTTCAGCCAGTTTATATGGCCTCAGTTCATACACAATTAGGAGATTCTTTTCACCCAGCTGTCTCAGTAAAATGTTATTATTTGTGAAGTTTGATTAAAAAAAGATTCCTGTCTGCTGTTTGGCAGTTCATTACATTGTACAAAATAGATCAGATTTTCATCAAACATTCCTTCCTTGCTCTCTGGTAGTCACACACATTGTTCAGAAATTCTTACGAATAGAACTAATTCTGTATCAGTGACAAAAATATACTGCTGATTTTTGAGGAGTAAGTATCGAAAAGGACAATTTTAACAGGTTGCTTAAAAGTTTTTGTTTGAAGTGAACTCGCACTTTGTTTCATCTAAACACAAAAAAGGTTCACATGACAGATCTGAAAATCACAAGATTGGGTTCAAATGAAACAAAACATGACTGCACACACAAGACTATTTTTTACAAGAGGATACACAACAAAGAAACATAGAAATTTGGTACAGGAGTAGGCCATTCAGCCCTTCGAGCCTGCACCGCCATTCAATATGATCATGGTTGATCATCCAACTCAGTATCCCGTACCTGCCTTCTCTCCATACCCTCTGATCCCCTTGGCCACAAGGGCCACATCTAACTCCCTCTTAAATATAGCCAATGAACTAGCCTCAACTACCCTCTACAGAGAGTTCCAGAGATTCACCACTCTCTGTGAAAAAAGTTCTCCTCATCTCGGTTTTAAAAGATTTCCCCCTTATCCTCAAACTGTGACCCCTTGTCCTGGACTTCCCCAACATCGGGAAAAATCTTCCTGCATCTAGCCTGTCCAACCCCTTAAGAATTGTTTAAGTTTCTATAAGATCCCCCCTCAATCTTCTAAATTCTAACGAGTACAAGCCGAGTCTATCCAGTCTTTCTTCATATGAAAGTCCTGACATCCCAGGAATCAGTCTGGTGAACATTCTCTGTACTCCCTCTATGGCAAGAATGTCTTTCCTCAGATTAGGAAACCAAAACTGTATGCAATACTCCAGGTGTGGTCTCACCAAGACCCTGTACAACTGCAGTAGAACCTCCCTGCTCCTATACTCAAAGCCTATGTCAAACAATCATCATTTTTTCCTGTATAATAAATAGTTTTAAAAACATTGTGCTGGAAATTGGAAATAAAGAGAGAAAATGTGGAGAAGCTCAGTAGTCCATTCAGCATCTGTGGAAAGAGAAATGATCCAGATCTTTCAAAAGATTTCTAATAAAGGCTGCAGGGCCTGAGAAGTTAAACGTTTCTCTTTCCGTAGATGCCGTCTGACGTTGAGTGGTTTCAATAATTTCTGATGTTATTTATTTTGTCCTCTTTCCTTTGATAAACAATGGTGCCAATACCTATCGTGATTATGTAAATATTCTCCACAAGCAATTCTTAAAAATTACAAGCAACATAAAGCCTGTATGCAGTCATTTGGGAGAGCAACTCTTGCTGGTGTGCTGAAAAACACCAGCAAGGATGCAAATGTTTTAACCTCTGCTGCCAAACACTTCAACTGAGTTTCAGCTCAGAATTTTAAACATTCTAAATATTGTAAATGTTTAAATATTCTTACCACAGGATATTTATTTATAGCTCAGCAATTATTTAAATAAACAGAAATAAAACTTCAAGTGGTTTCTGTAAACTCATCTTTAATGCTTTCCCAGTGGCAAAAGGATTTATTTAGAAGTTCCTTGTGCAATGCACATCAATCAACCATTCTCCAGAAAGAAGCAAGGTTGTTTTTAGTCTTCCAAAGCCCATGAGAAGAAGTATTCTTTGGAGGAATGGACAGAAGAAGGCTTCAGTGATTTTCCATTGTAATTGTGTAGGGTAAAGTTAGAGCTATGGGTTAGTGGACAACAATCTGACCACATTGTCAGAAAAACTAAAATCTCACTCCAGGAACATACCAATTTTATCTCCAACACTATCTAGCATCCCAGATGGACATATGATCTCTATAACCACTATTCAGGAAGTGCAGCAAAACATTCCCCTGCACCTGGTAAAAATTATTCCACCACCCACCAGAATGAAAATTAATTTCATCAATAACTCATTGAAAACAAGATACTGCAGAAGCTGTAAAATTGACCACGGTGAAAGTATTGCTGGACCAGGCAATATCTGTGGAGCAATGAACTGAGTCAATTCCATTAGAACAATAGAAATTAAAAATTAGACATGTATTAAGTTGCATGGAAGGGGAGGTGAAAGGAGTCAGTGGGAATATTTCTGATAGCGTGGCGATAAAGAAAGATTGAAGGTAAACAAAAATTCTGGAGAAAATTAGCGGGTGAAGCAGCATCTATGGAGAGAAGGAATAGGCGATGTTTCAGGTCGAGACCCTTCTTCAGACTGATGTCAGGGGGGGAGGGGAAAGAAAGGATGAAGCGGAGACAGTAGGCTGGTGGGAAAGCTAGGAGGGGTAGGACGGTGAAAGTAAGGACTATCTGAAATTGGACAGGTCAATGTTCATACCATAGAAACATAGAAACATAGAAATTAGGTGCAGGAGTAGGCCATTCGGCCCTTCGAGCCTGCACCGCCATTCAATATGATCATGGCTGATCATCCAACTCAGTATCCCGTACCTGCCTTCGCTCCATACCCTCTGATCCCCTTGGCCACAAGGGCCACATCTAACTCCCTCTTAAATATAGCCAATGAACTAGCCTCAACTACCCTCTGTGGCAGAGAGTTCCAGAGATTCACCACTCTCTGTGTGAAAAAAGTTCTCCTCATCTCGGTTTTAAAGGATTTCCCCCTTATCCTTAAGCTGTGACCCTTGTCCTGGACTTCCCCAACATCGGGAACAATCTTCCTGCATCTAGCCTGTCCAACCCCTTAAGAATTTTGTAAGTTTCTATAAGATCCCCTCTCAATCTCCTAAATTCTAGAGAGTATAAACCAAGTCTATCCAGTCTTTCTTCATAAGACAGTTCTGACATCCCAGGAATCAGTCTGGTGAACCTTCTCTGCACTCCCTCTATGGCAATAATGTCCTTCCTCAGATTTGGAGACCAAAACTGCACGCAATACTCCAGGTGTGGTCTCACCAAGACCCTATACAACTGCAGTAGAACCTCCCTGCTCCTATACTCAAATCCTCTTGCTATGAAAGCCAACATGCCATTCGCTTTCTTTACTGCCTGCCGCACCTGCATGCCTACCTTCAATGACTGGTGTACCATGACACCCAGGTCTCGCTGCATCTCCCCCTTTCCCAATCGGCCACCATTTAGGTAATAGTCTGCTTTCCCGTTTTTGCCACCAAAATGGATAACCTCACATTTATCCACATTAACTGCATCTGCCAAACATTTGCCCACTCACCCAGCCTATCCAAGTCACCTTGCAGTCTCCTAGCATCCTCCTCACACCTAACACTGCCCCCCAGCTTAGTGTCATCCGCAAACTTGGAGATATTGCCTTCAATTCCCTCATCCAGATCATTAATATATATTGTAAATAGCTGGGGTCCCAGTACTGAGCCTTGCGGTACCCCACTAGTCACTGCCTGCCATTGTGAAAAGGACCCGTTTACTCCTACTCTTTGCTTCCTGTTTGCCAGCCAGTTCTCTATCCACATCAATACTGAACCCCCAATGCCATGTGCTTTAAGTTTGTATACTAATCTCTTATGTGGGACCTTGTCGAAAGCCTTCTGGAAGTCCAGATACACCACATCCACTGGTTCTCCCCTATCCACGCTACTAGTTACATCCTCGAAAAATTCTATAAGATTCGTCAGACATGATTTACCTTTCGTAAATCCATGCTGACTTTGTCCAATGATTTCACCACTTTCCAAATGTGCTGCTATCCCATCTTTAATAACTGACTCTAGCAGTTTCCCCACTACCGATGTTAGGCTAATTGGTCTGTAATTCCCCGTTTTCTCTCTCCCTCCCTTCTTAAAAAGTGGGGTTACGTTTGCTACCCGCCAATCCTCTGGAACTACTCCAGAATCTAAAGAGTTTTGAAAGATTTTTACTAATGCATCCACTATTTCTGGAGCTACTTCCTTAAGTACTCTGGGATGCAGCCTATCTGGCCCTGGGGATTTATCGGCCTTTAATCCATTCAATTTACCCAACACCACTTCCCGACTAACCTGGATTTCACTCAATTCCTCCACCTCCTTTAACCCGCGGGCCCCTGCTATTTCCGGCAGATCATTTATGTCTTCCTTAGTGAAGACGGAACCAAAGTAGTTATTCAATTGGTCCGCCATATCCTGGTTCCCCATGATCAACTCACCTGTTTCTGACTGCAAGGGACCTACATTTGTTTTAACTAATCTCTTTCTTTTCACATATCTATAAAAACTTTTGCAGTCAGTTTTTATGTTCACTGCCAGTTTTCTTTCATAATCCATTTTTCCTTTTCTAATTAAGCCCTTCGTCCTCCTCTGCTGGTCTCTGAATTTCTCCCAGTCCTCCAGTATGCTGCTTTTTCTGGCTAATTTGTACGCATCATCCTTTGCTTTGATACTATCCCTGATTTCCCTTGTTATCCATGGATGCACTACCTTCCCTGATTTATTCTTTTGCCAAACTGGGATGAACAATTTTTGTAGTTCATCCATGCAGTCTTTAAATGCCTTCCATTGCATATCCACCGTCAACCCTTTTAGAATTAATTGCCAGTCAATCTTGGCCAATTCACGTCTCATACCCTCAAAGTTACCTTTCTTTAAGTTCAAAACCATTGTTTCTGAATTAACAATGTCACTCTCCATCCTAATGAAGAACTCAATCATATTATGGTCACTCTTGCCCAAGGGGCCACGCACAACAAGACTACTAACTAACCCTTCCTCATTACTCAATACCCAATCTAAAATAGCCAGCTCTCTCGTTGGCTCCTCTACATGTTGGTTTAGATAACTATCCCGCATACATTCCAAGAAATCCTCTTCCTCAGCACCCCTGCCAGTTTGATTCACCCAATCTATATGTAGATTGAAGTCACCCATTATAACTGCTTTGCCTTTGTCGCAAGCATTTCTAATTTCCTGTTTGATGCCATCCCCAACTTCACTACTACTGTTAGGTGGCCTGTACACAACACCCACCAGTGTTTTCTGCCCCTTATTGTTTCGCAGCTCTACCCATACCGATTCCACATCCTCCAAACTAATGTCCTTCCTTTCCATTGCATTAATCTCCTCTCTAACCAGCAACACTACCCCACCTCCTTTTCCTTTCTCTCTATCCCTCCTGAATATTGAATATCCCGGGATGTTCAGCTCCCAGCCTTGGTCACCCTGGAGCCATGTCTCCGTGATCCCAACTATATCATAATCATTAATGGCTATCTGCACGTTCAACTCATCCACCTTATTACGAATACTCCTTGCATTGAGACACAGAGCCTTCAGGCTTGTTTTTACAATGCTCTTACCCCTTATACAATTATGTTGAAAAGTGGCCCTTTTTGATTTTTGCCCTGGTTTTGTCTGCCTGCCACTTTTACTTTTCACCACAATACCACTGGGGTGTCAACTACCCAAGTAAAATACGAGGTGCTGTTCCTCCAATTTGCGCTGGGCCTCACTCTGGCAATGGAGGAGACCCAGGAGAGAAAGTTTGGATTCGGAATGGGAGGGGAAGATGAAATGCTGAGCCACCAGGAGATCAGGTTGGTTATTGCGAACTGAGCGGAGTTGTTGGGCAAAGCTATCGCCAACCTGCGTTTGGTCTCGCCGATGTAGAGAAGTTGACACCCGGAACAGCGAATGCAGTAGATGAGGTGGGTGGAGGTGCAGGTGTGCCTCTGCCTCACCTGGAAAGACTGCTTAGGTCAGATGGAGTCGAGGGGGGGAGGTAAAGCGACAAGTGTAGCATTTCCTACACTTTGGTTGCAAGGGAGGAACTGGTAGGGGATTGAGTCCTTACAGGAAGCAGGGTGGATGATAAGCAGATTGAATGATAAGTGGTGATGGTGCTGGCTGAGAGAAGGCAGTGAAGGCTGGCTGATCTGTCTGGACGAGGTGTAAATAGAAGGTGAATGAGAAGGTGCATAAGTAAAGAAATGCTGGAAATTTGGAATAAAAGATTGTGGTGGAAATATCCAGCAGGACAGGCAATATTGGTGGAGAGAGATAAAGTATATGAACATTACAGTTCATGGTAGGCTTTCTGAAATTGCAGAACTCAAAGTTGAGTTCCTCAAGCTTACACTGGGGTTCAATGGAGCAGTGCTAGGGGCCAAACTTAAAAGTCAAAGCAGACTGAATGAAGAAATAAAGTGGCAGTTAACTGGAGACTCAGTAATCACCACTGTGTCTCCCTTGTTTTCGAAGTTAAAATGCAGAACACTTAGTGAAAAGTAGATACAGGAAACTGCAGATGCTAGTTTACAGAAAAAAGACAAAAGGTGCTGGAGTAACTCAGCAAGTCAGGCAACCCTGGAGAACATGGATATATGATGTTTCGGTTCAGGTTCCTGGATTGCCCAGTTGCTAACCATTAAAACTCCTCTTCAGATTCTCATAATTACCTTTCTGTCCTGGGCTTTCTTCATTGCCAGAATGAGGCCACATGCAAACTGGCAGTGTAAATTGCTAATTTCTAAGCTTCCCCCCAGTCTAGTTTCAGTCGAAAACACTGGATCAAGCACTTGAACAACTAATATTTATTTTAACAAAACCCAATTACAGTTCAACTACTGTACCTATCCCACCGCGGGTTTGATCCTCGTATCTGCCTGTTCAAACCCGCTAGGCCTCACGCAAACAGAGATACTCCAGAAGGTCACGCAGTCCCAAGCGCTCTCCCAGAAGATCGACGCTGGACCTCGTGATAGCGGACTTTTATAGGTCCCGGGACCTCGAGGGGCCGAACCACATGGGGGTGGTCTCTTAATAATCCAATTACAGCTATCGATACATAACAGACATTTCCCTAACCTATTAATACAGCAGCTCAATACATTGTATTCAAACAGGACTTCTCAAGGAAGCCAACAGGGATATTTACCCTGATCTGCAAGAAACCCAGACAAGGCTCAATACCTCATCCAGTCAACACTCGGCAAAGAACTCTGCAACATTATTTACAATTATTTACAAGGTGTATGTCTGGTTTGCAGCCATCCAATCCATTCTATGCATTTTGCACCTAATTGACAGGGTCTGCAGGTGTCTTATTCTTTTCTTGCAACTTGTATCTGGGCTCTAGACACACTGGCATCACTCCGTAGCTTGTCCCAGCTCTGCAGAGAGCAATTCCAAATTGACCAAATCCCCCAGCAGCCCTGAGGTTTTTACCCCATTTTAAAGTCCTAGCCTCTCCAATTTGGCCAGGATTAAAACTAGAACAGCGCCTCATATAGCTAACAACCGAATGGTATGAACTATTGAATTCTCAAATTTTAGGTATCCAATTAGCTGAAGCTAATGAAATCATGGAATTCTACATGGCAGTCCTGCTGCAGTGGAGAAAGGGTTGAGGGATTGTACCAGTGTACAGTTGGAACAAGGATCGTTCAATGTAACCAACAAAAAAGCAGGCATAGCTGGGACCCATGGCTACATGTTTAACTTGAAGAAAATAAAGGAATTAAAAGAGAAGTTGTGGATGATGAGGATAACCTCTGCAAGGTGCAGGACAGTGATAGTAGAGGGGAATTGATTTGGTCTCTTTTCAAGGTAGTACCGAGGGTCTTACCTTTCTAGAAATTGAAAGTTATTGAAAAGTTGAAGGGAATGTGAGGTGTTACTTCATTCATTTTCAATGGCTTCTGTGCCTAATTAATGCAAATTTGGCTGCACTGTCCCACAAGACAAAGTCTCAACTAGTGAGAAGAAGGACACAATCCAAAACTCAAATCCAAACCACATTGTTAAACTAAAGTGCCTCACCATCTTGGAAGCACTTTGGTTTAAAAATATGAGAGCTTTTATGTTGGAACACCTCTTGCTTTACTTTTTAAGGGACAGGGTAATAAAAAAACCATCAAACAACTTGATATCCATATAAAGTCATGCTTTTTCTTTAAGACCTAAACGAGACTGAATCTGTTCAAGTTGTTTAGACTTTATGCATCGTTAAAGAGATTTGTTTACTTTACATTTGTGCTCCAAAAGGTACTGTAATGTTATTTGTAAGATTTACAAGGATCTGCGACAGCTGATGCTGACGAACAGATTGTTTTTGTCATTCACAGTTGTCTGAACTAGTTGAAAGGTATCCGGCCTTAAAATAATTTTTTTTTGAAAAAAATGCTGTCAGTCTCCTTGGGGAGCAGGGCAGGAAGCTGCGTTTGTGTAACACATCGGGACCTTTTGGTACCTGCACATTGCCCTTGACTGCATCCCTGTCAAAATATCTTGAGTGCTGCCTGGCCCTGTCTGACTGTTGCTGGCTGATAAGAAACCAGAGATCCCCGGAGTCCCATTTCCAGCCAGGAATTGGAAGCGGTCTCCCAGAGATCAAGAATTCAGCAAAGGAAATCAGTCAATTATATTCTGCTTCCATTACTTCTGGCACACCACACAGGGGTTACGCTCCACTAGGTGACTGTTGGAGACATGCCATGGCCTCTGTTGTCTACCAGCAAGAGGGGTGGAGTTACAGTTCAAGGGTCATCTCTCAACCTTGCTTGCACAGCAGGGCCAACCCATTGGCAACTTTTCAACGGGTTATTTTTGTCTCCGTCTCAACTTCAAACGGCTCAACTGTGACTTTATGTCTTCACACACTGTGAAATTCTTTCAGGATCAGAGAGAACCAATGCCTCATTATCACAAGGGGATAACAGTTTTCCCGTGAGTCATTAAGTACAGGCACATTTGGTCTACAAACGATCCATTTGGAGTGTGTGTATGTGTGTGGTGGGGGAGGAGGGGGTGGGGGAGACTTACTTCGTCAAACAACAGAATGGAGGAGTCAACAAACTAAACTTTACCACAGAAAGTGAACACAGCTTTCGAGTTATACTGAATACTAGTGAGAAGAATATTAAATAGTAGTCTGATCAACAGTTTCAGAGTATCAGGTCAACTTGAACCAAGAGATTAGAAAAGTAAGAATTCAGTTCAATGAAGTTTGAGTTTTTGTTCATATTTCTCAGTTAACAAAATGATAAGTCAATATGTAATGCCAACCTGAGCTCATTCAAAACTCTTCTGTTCCTAAATTCGTCCCCTCGCACATCTGTTTCCTGGTTCGTCTGCTTTGATAATGACTATAATCCTCATCTTTGTTTTCCAATCTCTCCATGCCCTTCCCTGCCTATCTATGACACATCCTACAGCTTGTCAAGCCTTCAAAATTTCCTGGCTTTTCCCAATTGATCACTTGTGCTAAATTGATTGTTATTTATCCCACCCGAGGCCTCACTTGCCATTGCCAAAAGGGTAAAATTCCTTCCCTAACATTTATACAATACAATACAATCAGTTTTATTCGTCACTTGCACATAAAGTGCAAGTGAAATGCAATTGCAGCAGCAGTACAATGAAAAGGAACACACAAAAACACAACAAAAATTTAACACCACCACAGCATTCATCACAGTGGTGGAAGGCACAAAATTTAGCCAGCCCTCCTCCATTTTCCCTCATGGTCGGGGTCTCAATCCTCCGCAGCCGCCGCTGCGGGCGTCCAGATGAGTGAAAGTCAAGGTAAGTCCTGATACGGTGCCTCCCCACTGGAGACCGCGGCTTCAGGTTGGTGTAGGCCGGCGGTCGAAGACTTAAAGTTCCCTCCGCGCCGCAGCCAGAAGCACAACAGGGCAGGCGGTCGAAGCTCCCCTCCAGGGATCCCCGGCGAGGGACCCCCCTCCTGATGGTAAGTCACCACCGCGCCCGCGGTAGAATTTTGCCGCGGGCCGGCGGTGGTGGCTTCTTCTTATCCCGGGTCCCCAACAAGGGATCCCAGGCTGCGGACGCTGCACCAGCTGGAGATCCCGGTTCTCCTCCAGAGAGGGCTCTCCCGCTCCACGCCGAGAGTCCGCGCTGCGCCCGCCGCTGAAGCCCCAGGCGCGTCTCCGGGAAAGGCCGCACCAATCCTCGATGTTCGGCCACGGGGCAGGTGACATGGAAAAAGTCGCCTCTCCGTGGAGGAGGCGACCAAAGCGGTTTCCCCCTTACCCCCCCACACCACCCCCCACACAAGACACACAAAGAAACATTAAAAACATACATTAAAACATACTAAAAAAACAAAAAAAGTAGAAAGAAATGGACACGCTGCTGACAGGGCTGCCGGCTTGCAGCGCCCCCACCGACTACCTCTCTTTTTTCCTTTAAAACGTTCATTTAAATTTCTCTTTGGCTGAACGTCTGTCATCTGTGCCAATATCTCCTCGCAGTTGGTGTCAAGTAATGCCTTATTACAAGCATATGGGTATTTTACAGTCCCGAGACTGGTAAATGAATGCAAGTCATTGTTTATTTTGGAACCTATAGTGGATTCAGAAAGTATTCAGACACTTTCTCCTTTACCACATTTTGTTACATTACAGCCTTATTCTAAAATGGATTAAATTTGTTTTTTTTTTTAAATCATCAATCTACACACAATACACCATAATAAAAAAAGCAAAAACTGGTGTTTAGATATTTTTGCTAAGTAATTTAAAATAAATAACTGAAATATCACATTTACATAAATATTCAGACCCTTTACTCAATACTTTGTTGAGGCGCCTTTGGCAGCGATTACAGCTTCAAGTATTCTTGGGTATGCCGCTACAAGCTTGGCAAACCTGTATTTGGGTAATTTCTACCATTCTTCTCTGCAGATCCTCTCAAGCTCTGTCAGGTTGGATGGGGAGTGTCAAAGCACAGCTATTTTCAGGTCCCTCCAGAGATGTTCGAATTGGTTCGAGTCCGGGCTCTGGCTCGGCCACTCAAGGACATTCACAGACTTGTCACTAAGCCATTCCTGCGTTGTCTTGGCTGTGTGCTTAGGGTCGTTGTCCTGTTGGAAAGTGAACCTCTGCCCCAGTCTGAGGTCCAGAATGCTCTGGAGCAGGTTTTCATAAAGGATCTCTCTGTACTTTGCTCCATTCATCTTTCCATTGATGCTGCTACCACCATGCTTCACCGTAGGTATGGTATTGGCCAGGTGATGAGCAGTGCCTGGTTTCCTCCGGACGTGACGCTTGGCATTCAGGCCAAAGGGTTCATTCTTGGTTTCATCAGACCAGAGAATCTAGTTTCTCATGGTTGAAGAGTCCTTTAGGTGCCTTTTGGCAAACTCCAAGTGGGCTGTCATGTGCCTTTTACTGAGCAGTGGCTTCCGTCTGGCCACTCTACCATAAAGGCCTGATGGGTGGAATGCTGCAGATATAGTTGTTCTTCTGGAAGGTTCTCCCATCTCCACAGAGGAGCTCTGGAGCTCTGTCAGAGTGATCATTGGGTTCTTGGTCACCTCCCTGACCAAGGCCCTTCTCCCCCGATTGCTCAGTTTGGCCGGGCGGCCAGCTCTATGAAGAGTCTTAGTGGTTCCAAAGTACTTCCATTTAAGAATGACGGAGGCCACTGTGTTCTTCGGAACCTGCAACGCTGCAAAATTTGTTTCATACCCTTCCCCAGATCGTGTGTCTCAACACAATCCTGTCTCGGAGGACTACGGACAATTCCATCGTCTTCATGGCTTGGTTTTTGCTCTGACATGCACTGTCAACTGTGGGACCTTTCTAGACACGTGTGTGCCTTTCCAAATCATGTCCAATCAATTTAATTTACCACTGGTGGACGCGAATCAAGTTGTTGAAACATCTCAAGGATAATCAATGGATACAGGATGAACCTAAGCTCAATTTTGAGTGTCATAGCAAAGGGTCTGAATACTTATGTAAATGTGATATTTCAGTTATTTATTTTTGATTACTTTGCAAACATTTCTAAACACCTGTTTTCGCTTCTTCATTCTGAGGAATTGTGTGTAGATTGATGATAAAAAAATTTTTTTAATCCATTTTAAAATAAGGCTGTAACGTAACAAAATGTGGAAAAAGTGAAGGGGTCTGAATACTTTCTGAATGCATTGTATACTAAAGTACAAAGGTGGTTATTATGATTATTAAGAAACCAAACTAACTGCGTATTTTTAATGTCACAAAAGTCTACTTTTGGGTGCAAAGATGCATAGACATTAGGTACAGCAGTTGGCAATTCGGCCCTTCGAGACAGCACTGCCATTCAATGTGATCATAGCTGATCATCCACAATCAGTACCCCGTTCCTGCCTTCTCCCCATACCCCTTGATTCCGCTAGCCCTAAGATCTCTATCTAACTCTCTTTTGAATGCATCCAGGTAATCGGCCTCCACTGCCTTCCGAGGCAGATAATTCCACAAATTCACGTATGAACAAGTTTTTCCTCATCTCAGTTCTAAATGGCCTACCCCTTATTCTTAAACTGTGGCCCCTGGTTCTGGACTCCCCCAACATCGAGAACATGGTTCCTGCATCTAGCGTGTCCAATCCCTTAATAATTTCATATGTTTCTATAAGCTCCCCGTTCTAAATTCTGGTGAATACAAGCCCAGTCACTCCATTCTTCCATCATATGGCAGTCCCGCCATCCTGGGAATTAACCTCGTGAACCTACGCTGCACTCACTCAGTAGCAAGAATGTCCTTCCTCAAATTAGGGTAGACCAGTACAAACCAAATATAAACAGAATGAAAATGCAAAGGAGTTAAACATTAATGATCATATCTTATTTACATATAATTATCTGTTAATGTGTTGCCATGAATTACGGCATTTACATATTGTCCCTATCAACATGGGATTAATTTTAACCCAAACAGGGTTGAGTGCTCTTTTTGAGCTTCCAGAAATGCTGTAAGTAATGTCTATTTTATTTTAACTGTTCAAAAAGTATTTAAACTCCTTATTATTCATGTAACATTGGTGATTGGTGATAAATGTAAACTAACTGGGCAATTGGAAACCGGATGTTAAAAATCTACGATCAATCAAAAGTGATCAATCCAAGTTAGCAATCCCAATCCTCGCCTCTCTGGAGGGAACTGGACAGATTTGGGTTCACCAATTTCTGTGACTTTCATTTTATTTGCTACAACCATCCCTGTAATCTCTATTGCAAAAGTGCATTTCTGACTAATCATAGCTAAAAGAGAAATATCAAATAAACAATAGCTTTCCAATTCACAAAATCTACATGTGAATAATCCTCAAACAGCATGTTTTACTATCAACTCTCCAATTTAATTGCCTGTGCAACTGTTAGACTAATCACCTGCCCACCTGGTTAAATAGGTTTTCAGAGAATGGATCTAACATCACATTTTATATTCTGTATGAATGCAGGATTCAAATGCGAAGGGTTCCAAATACTTATTTGGAGCTTTGACCCGATTACATCAGTAAATTATATAATGACAGTTCCAGTTAAATTTCATGATTCAATAAATTTCCTGGGAGATAATTACGTAGAATCCATAATACATGCAGCCATGGTAACATCAGTGTTTTACCCTGAGTCATAGGTTTCAATTCCCATTCCAAAGATTTGTGCGCAAGAAGTTGTCCGATTATTCCTGAGGCAGTCCTGCCTTATGATTGAGTTAGAAAAGCCTTATCTTTTCTTGAATTAATATAATGGGACCCATATCACTTTGTTTCAATAAAAACATGGAGAATCAGAGGATCTTACAGCAGGGAAACAAGCACTTCTACCTCTTGAGTTCATACCAATTATCATATACCCATTAATCCTACACCAATTTCATTATTTTTGTCAACACATTTCCATCTTGTTTGCCTTCATTAGTCAGGTCATTGAGTACAAGAAATGGGACATCATGTTACAGCTGTAAAGATGTTGGTGAGACCACATGGTGGATTGTGTGCAGTTGTGGTAATCCAGCTATGGGAAGAATGTCATTAGGATGGAAAGGTGCAGAAAAGTTTCACAAGGACATTACTGGAATTGGAGGACTTGAATTATAAGGAGAGATTGGATAGATTGGACCTTTTTTCCTTATAGTGTAGGAAGCTGAGGGCTGACCTTATGGAGGTATATAAAATCATGAAGGGCATAGATAAGGTGGATAGTCACACTTTTTCCCAGAGTAGGGTAGTTTAAAACCAGAGTGCATAAATTTAAGATGAGGGCAGCAAGATTTAACAAGGAGCAATTCTAAGGGTGGTGGGCAATTGGAATGAGTTGCGAGAGTAAACAATAGAATGACAGTAATTCATTTAAAAGACATTTTGACAGGTACGTTAATAGGAAGATTTTAGAGGGATATGGGTCAAACACAGGCAATAGGACTAACTTGGAAGGAATGGATGAGTTAGGTCAGAGGACATGTTTCCATGCTTATAACTCTATGATTCCTTCTCCTCCAAAATGCTACCACTCCTCTACACAGTAGATTGAATTTACGGCAATGAACCAGCTTACTAACACACTGCTCTTTGGAATGTGGGCAGAAAGCAAAACACTCGAAGAAACAAATATTGTCACGCGAAGGGCATGCAAAATCCATATAGACACACCCAAGATTGCAAGAGCTGTAAGCCAATGGTTCTACTAGTTGCACCACCAGCCGATTATTTTCTCTCAACCATTACCATCCAAATATTGAATTATCTAGTTATAATCACTATTTTTTTCAGGAGATTTTGCTGTGCAGAAATTTTGGCCGCAGTTTGGCCTGCATTACAAGAGGAACTACAATTCAAGGACACTCCTGTGGCTGTAAAGCTTTTGGAATATTTTGAGTTAGTGAAAAGTGCCACATAGAGATACGTCTTTTGAAAAATCCCCATAATGAATTCAATCCCAATGTATTTGTTGTAATAATTTTCAAACCCGCTTTTAAGTAGACATTCATCCAGTTCCTTTTTAAATGTGTGAGCGACCTAGTATTAACTGTTTTAATCAGCAGCCAATCCAATCTCCCAATTACTTATGCAGTGAAAATAAAATTACTTCTAAATCCAGATTCAAAGCTTGGGAATAAGAGTTCAAATGCAAGAAGGATACATACCCCAGAGGATTCTGTTGTTACAGCAATTGTTAGTATATTTGAATCAAATGCTCTGAAGATAGAATTTGCTAATCTGTCCTTGACATCACACACTACTGTCTGGCTTGCATTCCTTCAGGAGAATTCAGCAATACATTTTCTCAATAAATTTCAAGTTATGCAAACAATGATCAATTAAGTTAGTTAATTCAAACCCTGGAAATGATTTCAGGCCTTATTCCAAAGTGTTAGACAAGAGAAAAACAACAGGGTTAGCACATTCCTACGAGGATTAATTTACACAAGTATTCTCTCTTAAATAAAAGGATGCAGATGCTGGAAACGTGAAACCAAAAATAAAAAAATGATTGGTACAGAGAACAATTTGGTCAGCAACTGGAGAAAACACAAGTTACTAACAGATGCAGCTCCTGCTCTGGAATGGAAACAAAAAGAAGTAATCAACAGGGAGAAATCCAGTGACCATGAAGGGGAAATGTAGAAACAAAAAAATTAAAGACATACAGAGGGGAGAGATTCAACAGTGGAATGACGTGCTTGATTCACTCCAAGTAAAATTCAGAAGCAAAAGAACATTAAAGGGTAAAATTAGTTACGTAAGTGAGAAGCAGGTTAAAATTAAAGAAATAGCATGGCAAATCTGGGGATCAGGGATAAGGCTGAATGATTCAGCCAAGGTTAGGTTATAGCTTTGATCAAAGCAGAGGGTGTCATATTGTGATCAATCTAAATTAGCAATCCTAATCCTAACCTCTCTGGTGGGAATTGGATGGATTTGGGTTTCACATTGCCAAGGAGATAGGAGATGGCACGCTATTATTCCAGAAGCTGGAAATAATTGGTATGGAGCACTAAGCCAATTACAAATAATAGACGTGGCAATGGAAGAAAGGTATACAGTGGCAGGTCACAGTTAACTAAGGAACAAACAGACAGAGAATAAAAGAGTTTCTCTAATCTATTCCTGCTGTCCTCCAACCAAACAGCTTTGTTTGTTCAAAATCCACTGAAGTCGAGGATCCTAGCATTGATTCATCTGTGAGGTGTACACCAATTATCGGCCATGTTTTAGCTGTGTCTCACAAGTCACAATTCCCAAGTGCTTCAATAACATTTTAGAAACCTAGGCACAGAACCTACACGTGCAGTTCAGAGAAAATTTTGGAAAATATCTTCTTGTGTCAGCATATACAGAATTCCCTCCAGCATTGACCAGTTCCCTATCAGCATCATCCAGAATCTGCTGAATATGCATGAAGTGCAGCCAGACAGGAAACAGGAAGGAATGCTTCAATTGTAACCATTTTTCTTCCTCGACCTGTTGGCCATTGTGTAAACAAAACAGTTGCATCAAGTCAGAAGTCTGCTTTCAATGCAAATGCACAGTATGAACAACAGTACTATAGGAATCCACATAATAGAGGGAGGCAAAGCATGAAACAAAGGAGGCATGTGGTCAAATGGTGCACTGATCAGAAAATGTATCATCCCAAAATATTAAATAATTATAAAGACATCTATACTATGTCCTCTGGTGGAAAAGGACACAAATGATTTTGAGCTGCTTCTTTAACAAAGGAAACAGGCTGATTTGCAAGGCAGCTTGTAAGGATGTCAATAGCTGTGAATTTTACAATTGTATGTCCAATGAATGTTAATGCCAGTATTATAAATTCCATTTTGTCTGGAGATGGTTAATGGCTAGCACATTTACTCGTCACATATTAACCCCGACCATCATTTTATACAGGTGAAATCAAACACAGAAATAAATGAATATCTCTGCTTAGAATCATAGAGCTATAACATCACAGAAACAGGCCCTTTGCCTATGCTAAACACGTTGCCTAACTGAGTTAGCTCCACTTTCCCCCTCTCATCTTAAACCCTCTAATAAGACTCCCCTACATTTTACAGAATTAGGAATAGTTCTTTATTTAGGAGGATTATATCAGTATAGAATTAAATCTTTGACAAAAGAGTTTGACAAAAGGATTCACAACCTCAGGAGTTCATCTAGCGTTCTGTATTTTATTGTGTAAAATTAGCCTCCGTATTTATAATGACATCTCAGTTCTGTCTCCATTTTCTTCAACCCTCTGTGAGAAAGGTAGCAGAAGACTCTTCCCAAGGATGGAAAGTTATTGATAAAAAATGTCTATTCAATGCTGAATAAGTACTTCACAATTTCACCTTCCATCACTTTACTGATCGATGATAAGGTGGTAGTTTTTCTATTAATTGTAGGCCCAATAAACTGGAACATTTTAAACAGTTACAATGATGACAGTGGTGTAGCTTCACTATGGCTGGAGATTTGGATGGTTCTACATCACAAATCTTCCGCACTAATAGCAGGATGTTTTCCAGTCCCATGTCTTTACCAAATTCAGTGGTTTAGACTTTTCTTAATATCACATCCATTGAATCGAGGATGTAGCAGCCATGAAGTAAATGCATTTTTTGGTAAATGCATTATGTTATCCATGGGAAGAGACTACTGATGCCTTTCGACAGAGAGGGCTAAGGAAAGTGGTAAGGAGATAGGACGAGGAGTTATCATTAAAAATAGGGAGGCTGGTTTTAAGGAACAAAAAGCAGAATGCTGAAAGAAATCCCTAGGTTGTAAATCCTTTCAGCACAACATTTTAGCAAATAGTCCCAGGGAAGCAATCCAATCCTCCATTAAATACTCATGACAAATTGGTTTTGTGGCATCACATTTTAGAATTTCCTTCAATTTAGGAACCATCATGTTCCACACAGAATTTAATTATCTCTGTTTGTACTACCTCTTATTACCATCAATCACACCTCTAAACAGTACAAACACTACTTAATCCAGATGTCTATCTATATGTTCACTTATTGATGAAATACTCCTACTTACAATGCAGAAACAATGCCACACTTCTCAGGGATATAAACCCAAGATCAATATTCATCACTTTATACCCGTGTGCTTTGACTGCTGCTATTGAAAACAAACCCACATTTACATCTCTATACAGCAACACATGCATCAAAACAAAGTGCTTTATTAAAAGGGAAAGGAGGAGACAGAGGGAGGAGAGCTGCAGGGTGGTGATCAAAGAGACACGATTTTAAAGAGGCTTTTGGTATCATAAGCCAGTCATTTTGGAAAGGAATTCCACTAAGCAGGACACACTTTGTAAAACGAGCCAACCGTGATAGGGTAGGGAATGAAAAACAATAAGACGTCTGGATGTTGGGTCATAACTGAGTTGGCAACAACAATAAATAACATAAAAGGAACGTTAAAATCACTGGGGCATGATGACTAACGGAAAGGAGTGATGATTGTGCATGATTGCATGTAGGCAGGAGTTCAGGATAGAGAGCCCTAGAAATAAATGGTCTTCTTTCCGGCATCCCACCATACACGCTGTGTGCACTTGAATTCCTCCAAAACTGTTGATTGTTCGCAAACACACAAGTCCCATTCATCCAGCATTAATTGAACCCGTGGTTTAAAATGGCAGCAGGACCTTGACTTTGAAATTCTTATCCCTATTTTCAACCTTTATCCCTCACCAGCCTCATCCCTCCCTATATCCCTGATCCTCTGAGATGCTCCTGAAACTCTGAACCCTGTGCACATCCTGATTATCACGGCAATACTGGTGATGTGCCTTCAAATGTGCTGAAAGTACACCAGGAGCAGAGAGGCAGTGAAATACACTCAACAAAATCTCTTCACCTGTCCACCTCTCCCACATAGTCTGTAAATATCTTCCCTTACAGTAAGCCTTGCATCACACGTCCCATGCCAATGTTAAGTTTTGTTGGTAACCTTTTCCTCCAAGTTTAAACATTATTAAAGGTGTTAGACAATTACAGCTTGACTTAATACCATTGTGAAAAGCAAGGGCAAGTAGCTATATAATGCTGGAGCTCCACACACGAGAATCAAACTGCAAGACGACTTCCTGCAAGAAAACAATACAGTGGCCAGCGCGTGCAGACGTTCGTCATGTTAAGACAGCAGGGACAGCTCCAGTGAGGAGAGTGGCAGAAGGACGGAAAGGGAAGGCTGCCTCTGAAGCCTTCCCTTTCATTACAGAGGTGCTGTTCTTTGGCGACAAGAGAGGCTAGTCAGTGAAAGGCTTTTGTCTTACAGCTGTCACTGATAATTCCACAACCCAAGAAGGTGGTAATTAATTATCCTTTAAAGGCCCATCCCCTACAATGTGTTTGAGAAAGCAGAGATTTTTTTTTTTTTAAAAGGCCCTTGTGTCTCATCAGAATCCTTTTAACATCAGTTACAAAGAATTGGGATTATCTTAATATCCTCTTCTTTGTTTTGATCTGTTTCCATAGACTTAATTTTCTTTTGTCTCATCTCACTATTTAAATAGCAGCCTTTAAGATGGTGAACAAGAATGGAGGAAGGAAGACTGAGGAAGAGTGATTTAACAAGCACATAAAGAGTTGAAACGGTGCTAGCGCAAAATGTACTGTATTATTCATCTGCACACACACAGATGATGAAGCTGAATTGTCAGTTTGTTTACTCCGCAACATTTTGTTTTTATGAATACAATGATAAATCATTGATGAAAAAAAAAATCAAGAAAAATAATAGATTCACACATTACAACTGTTTTACTGGGAAATGACAAAGCTTTAATAAAGCACAGGCAATAAAGGACCTGTGACACTGCGGGGACCTAATCTGCGAGTTTAGAAGAGTTTGCGCTCGACTCAAACTCGCAGCATGGTCGACACGTGGTCCTAGGAGGTCACTGTATAATGCCCCTGTCACACTTAGGAAACCTGAACGGAAACCTCTGGAGACCTCTAAGCCCCACCCAAGGTTTCCATGCGGTTCCCGGAGGTTGGAGGTGGTTGCCGGAGGTTGTGTGCTGTGTGTCACAAATGAAAAACTTGAATCCGAAAATGAAAGATTAAAAAAGGAGTAACTGTCCTGGCAAAACACTAATCGACCTTGACTTGAGTCACCAAAGGTTGTGCAGGAATTGGCTGACAATGTAATATTGCAGTTACATAATAATGTACTGACTTTATACCTTTATATTTTTAGACCACTTAAAGTAGATATGTTATCCTATTGGGAAGATTTGTAGATTTGAAAATCTGAGAAACCATCCTTACTGCTCAAATTGCATATAGTTAGATGATGTTGTAGAGTTGTAGACTAACAACTCCAAGGGGCGGGAGGTAATGCAAGGGTTAAATAGGCTTTTCTGCCAAATGGAGTTGTCTGCTAACAGCCCCTGTGTCAAGCAGGCTGGCTTAGGGAAATAATCAAGTGCTTAGGAAAATAATTGTGCTCACTTGGAAGAACTAATCCTCATATCATGCAGCTACAAGCACAAAATAAAGCAAGACACACTTTTCTTTCCAGAGACATCTGAGATTAACACGACTTCTGACAGAAGAAATAACTCAGTATAAACGTCAGTATGAATGAGCAGTGTTAAAATATAGTTGACTGTTGAATGTAGATTAGGGAAGAAGCGTGGACTTACTGAGTAAATAAATGAATGCTGCGCATGAGGTAACGAACGCTCCTCAGGCCGAGATCCAAAACAGTTCCAGGACCTGAGGAGGAGTTCAGGGCAAGCTGTCGTCAGGACTTCTCGACCTGCAGTTATTGAAGTAGTGAAGGGCATGCGAGATTCATTATTTTATTACTTTTTATTGTTGTTTTAATAAATGTTTCATTTTTAATCTTATATGTGTGTTCTTTCATCATCTTTGATTGGAATTCTCAAAACCCGTTTTCAAGATTACACAGACCCAGAGTCTCTGCTTGCTCCTGCCCACCAAATTCATCTACAAATGCCTCGATTTTATCTTGACCCCCCCCCCCTCCGATCGGTCCTTCAGTGCTACATCAGAAAGACATGTTCTTTGCCACTTAAGTAACTTTCAATTCCTAGGCCCCCACCATCTCACCATTACACAATGCCCAGTCCCTATATACCTCCATCTCCATTGGGAAGGTCTCGGGGCCCACCAGTTCTTCCTTGGACAGAGACCCAATCTGTCCCCCTTAACTAACCCTCGCCTTTGATTGGTGAGATATGTCCTTAACAAATTCTCTTTTGACTCTTCAAGTCAAAATGTAGCCATGGATACTTGTTTGGGCTCCTGCTCTGCCAGTCTTTTAGTTTTGTTACGTTGAACACCCCTTGTTCCGGCACTATTTCAAACTCTTTCTCTGTCACAACTTCCCGTCCCTGTCCACTTGTACTTTCATCACTTGGTTCACTCATCCCTTTCCACCTAACCAGTCCCCATCCCCAGTTTTTTCTCTTGCTGGGGATGTAACATTTGACCTTCCACCTCCTCTCTCACTTCCATCCAGGAAAGCCAGCAGCCCTTCCAGGTAAGACAGAGGTCCACATGCACCTCTTCCAACCTTGTCTTCTGCACTTTGTTACTCTCAATGTGGCCTCGGTTACATTGGCAAGATCATGCGTGTGGGCGACCATTTTACCGAACAATTGTGCTTTGTTCACCAGGGCCTGTGGAGCTCCTGGTTGCTAACTACTGTTCCCATTCTGACCTTTCTGCCCATGGCCTCCTGAATTGCCAGTGAGGCCACACAAAAACTGGAAGAACAGCAACTAATTTTCCATTTTGGTAGCTTACAACCCAACAGTATGAATGTTGAATTCTCCAATTTCAAGTACTAACTTCCCTACACCCCCTCTCTTTCCCCTTTTCCCCCGCACCTTGGTGCTCACAGATTTCTCCCACCATCCCAGTCATCTTGCTCGTTTCTCCTCTCTTTTTATGCTCACATTCCATACCTAAACCCCACTTCCATGTTATCCCTCCGCTTTCCCCATCCCCTGTCCCTTTCCTCCCAATTCCTACCTTTTGGTTTTACTTTTCACTCCTCCTCTTCTTGCCTCTATGATACCTTTTTGCTTATTTTCACCTCGCCTTTGTCACTTACTCCATCCATCTGCTAATCATCAACCCCCCATTTGTATCTACATGGCATTTGCCAGGCTTTGTCCTGGCGCCACTTCTCTCTCCAAGCTTTCTCCCCCCTACTATATTTGTTTTAAGAAGGCTCCTGACCCGAAACATCATCTGTCCAGTCCCTCCAAAAATGCTGCCTGATCCATCAATTTCCTCCAGCCCTTTTATTTTTATTCGACTTTGCTTACACAGCCTTTAAAAGTAATTCAACAAATGTTTTGAAGAAAATTCCAATGGAATAGAATCAAATAGTACAGGAGGAGGCTATTCAGCCCATTGAACCTTGCCCTGCTCTCCATTCAGTTCATCCCTTTTCCCCTGCTCTTACCCGGACATCCATGCCTCCAATTTGTGACTATCAAGCTTAATGATCAAAATAAAAAGTAGTAGATCAATAATAGGCTTCTACCTCTATGCCGCCTCACAAACCATTAAAAATCTGTTTTTACAAAAAAGCTTTTTCACAATCGCAAATATATGCAAGGAAGCAAATTAACAAAGGAAAGAAGTGGTTCTAGATCTTAGTCTAACACTATTCTTTATGCAGTGAGAACAAACACAATATCAGCTCAGTTGAATTGACTTTTTGCACCAGGTAAAACCGGCATTCATCTGGGAGGAACAATAACTGTCACCATCTTTCATGTTTTTGACTCCCTTTCTTTATCTTTGCACTATTGCACACAGCTGCACTAAACTTTGCCTGATTATGGTAAAAAAAAAAACTCCAAACGGGCTCTGTGGCTAGTAATAGCATCCGGCTACAAGAGAATTCACAATAAAAAAAAATGTTTCCCCCCCAATCATATTTAGATAAGAGCTTAACAAAATAAATGGCTTTCAACCCCAGCAAGCATGTGGCCAGGAAAAGCGATTCCGTGCAATAAATTTTAAGGAGGGGTAAGCAAACAATCATGAGGATGGGAAGAGACTGAGATTTCAAGAATGCTCTCTGCAGGAGATAATAAAAAAAAGGTTAAACAAAAGTCGGAAATCCTTTCCTTCCTTCCTTGTGCGGGAATTAGAGTAAAGTCGCCTGCATCTGCTGCTCACACAAATCAAACCTCGAAACAGAATAGAAGAATCTGACCTATGTGCTTGGGTGTGGGTTGGTGAGGAGAGGGGAAGTGAGGGAGACAGCGACCAGCCAAGTGGACAAGGACCAGTGAAAAGGATATAAGAAAAAAAGATAAGAAGACTCAGTGAACACGCAAGTGGATGAATGATGGAGAACTATGCTGGGTTGCTTGACACATTAGGGGAAAGTTTACGGTGATAAAGGAACAAAGACCAAAGCTGAAAAAGAAAAGAAAAAAGGGTCGAAATTGCATTTAAATGTACAAAAAAACATAGTGTGGAGGGAATGGATGGATGTGTTCAGCATTCTGACCTTTGAACACACAGCCTTGAGGTGCTTTTGTGTTGAAGTTATCCAGGAGGATATCTGGTTGTAAATTAATACCGATTGTGGTCTGCTAATTTGGAAGGGGAGGATCCAATCACATAGGCATGAACAGAGACCCAATTCTCTTAGTTTGATTATAAATCTGGAGGGATGCTAGTGTTGAATGCCAAGCTGCAGTCAATGAACAACTTGACACACGTGTTCTTATTGTCCAAGTGGTCCAGTGCAGACAGGAGAGCCAGCAAATTCACATTGCCTGTTGATCTGATGTGGCAGTGAGTAAAATTGTAGTGGGTCCAGGTGCAGGTCATGCTAATGCAGGAGTTAATATGTGCCATATAACCAACTTCTCAAAACACTTCATTACCATGGCGTTAGTGCACCAGGTCATTAGTCATTGAGGCATGTCACTGCACTCTTCTTGGGCTCTGGTATTATTGATGTACTTTTAAAGCAGGTGAGAACCTCGGGCCTAAGTAATGAGAGGTTAAGATGTCTGCAGAAACTCCAGCCTGTCCACTGCCACAACAGATCCACAAGGGATATGAATTTGCTGGCTTTCCTCACTGCACAGGACCACTTGGACAATAAGAACACATATATGCCTCTCTGTGATTGTATCCTCGAATTATAACCATATAACCATATAACAATTACAGCACGGAAACAGGCCATCTCAGCCCTACAAATCCGTGCCGACACAACTTTTTTTTCCCTTAGTCCCACCTGCCTGCACTCATACCATAACCCTCCATTCCCTTCTCATCCATATGCCTATCCAATTTATTTTTAAATGATACCAACGAACCTGCCTCCACCACTTCCACTCGACTTCTTAATTGGCAAATCACAATCGGTACTAATTGGCAACATGACCTCCTCCTTGATAGCATTAACATAAAGCACCTCAAGGCCTGTGGTCAGTCCCTTGCCCTATTCTCCCCATTCCCACGACAGTAACCAGATACAGATCCAATGCCAGTTTTAAACACACCAATAATACCACTCCCTCCAACGGGAATTCTATAAAACCCGCTTTCACTGCTCCCCCTCTGTGATTCCTGCTGCTCTTCGCTCCTTATCAACCAACATCCTTTTGGCTCCATGTCTCCCTTAATCTTCTTTTATCATCTTTTTGTCTGCTTTTCATCTCTAGCCTTTGTCCACCCACCCACCAATCAATATCCACCTTAACCTGTATCCAACTATCACTGGTCAAACCTCCTCCTTTCCAGCATTATCTCCCCCACTACAATCAATCTGAAAAAGGGTCCCGACGCGTAACTTCACCTTTTCATGTCCTCCAGAGATGCTGCCTGACCTGCTGAGTTACTCCAGCACTTTGTTGTTGGACAAATAATGAGCAATAATGATTTGGAGTACAGGAGGGAGTTTGACAATCTGATTGAATGGAGCAAGAACATCAATCTTGCTTTCAATTTTAGCAAGACCAGGAGTTGATTGTTGACTTAAGGAAGGGAAAGCTGGAGATCCACAAATCTGTCTACATTGACACACGCCAGTGGAGAGAGTCAACAGCTTCAAGGTCCTGGGAGTACATATCTTTGAAGATCTGTCCTGAGCCCAGCACATTGATGCAACCACGAAGAATGCTAATCAATATCTCATATTCCTTGGAAGATTGAGGAGATACGGTATGCTGATGAATAATCTATCAAACTTCTACAGTTGTACGATAGAGAGCATACTGACAGTTCCATTGTGGCCTAGTTCGGCAATTCAAATGCCCAGGAATGAGGGAGGCTAGCATTGCCTTGTCCATCACAGGTAGTGACCTCCTGAGATTGAGGAGATCTATGGAAGGTGCTACCTCAAAATGGCAGGCAATATCATCAAAGTAGCCACATCACCTTGGCCATGCTTTCATTTGGAATGGAACGGAATACTTTATTGTCACATGTGATAAGGCACAGTGAAATTCTTTGCTTCCATACACAAGGTATGCAAAAAGTGGCCACATACAATACGATAAAACGTTATTCATCCCCAGAGGGAAATTGGTCTGCCAAACAGTCGCAACACACAAGGTACATGAAAACTTAAAATTAAAAGTGAAAACAAAAAGAAAAAGACAAGCGACTGTTGGCTGGCTGCGATGTGCACAGCACCTAAACCAGTACGAACGAACAAACAAACAAACAAATGCAGACTTATCCCCTGGGCCGAAGATTGTAAACTAGAATGCCCCCCCTCCCCCCACACTGGGTCCCCATTTGTTCTCCCACCATCCCTCATGGCGGTCCCCCCAAGCCGGGTCTTCTCCCCCCCTCCCCGCATGCTCATAGACATTTGATCATGGGTCGATCACGATGCCACTCCACCATTGACATCCAAGGCTCCCGTTTCTGTCGAGAGGCGTTGCAAAGTTACAAAGTCCCTCTTTGTTCTCACTCCCCCCCCCCCCCCCCCCCCCCCCCCCCCCCCGCCGACCCCCCCCCCCCCTCCAGCTGGGTCCTCCATTGTTCTTCCTCCGCCTCCCAACGGTGCCCCTAGGCCGGATCCCCCATTATTCTTCCCCCTCATGGTGGTTCCCTCGCTGCTACCGCAGTAACTATGATCTGGGTCTCTGTGGACTTTGGTTTTGTGCTTTTATGATTACCTAGTATTACAGTTATTTATTTATTATATAATTAATTATTATATATTTGTTTCTGTGTTATTGTGTTAACAGGCTTGTTAAGCTGCAGCAAGCAAGAGTGTCATTGTTCCATTACTGGTATATATATGACAATTAAACACTTGATTCTTGAAACATGAATCCAGTTATAATACAATACTAAAAATATGCTAAATTATGAACTTATTAGAAAATGCACGTCAAACTGTGAAATAAGCAGAAGGCAATATAATGCTTGATAATATGCTGTGAACCAGCTATTCGATCAGTAGATCATGTGACATCGTAAATTGCACGAGCAAAGCTCCAGTCATTTAAAAAATTCGTCAGAAGCTAGAGATTGAATTATTTTTTTGAACCTCTATCAAACATTTAGAATTCTTCACATTATAAAGCAATTTTATCCATTATGGGCAAGCTGAGTACAGTTACTATTAGGTCAAAATGATACATTCATTGAGATAATATAATAGCAGTGTGGAGGAGAAAGGCATATGTTAAGTACTGCATACAATATGATTCCAGGTCACATTATGATGCTACCTGCACTTTCCAGCCACACATTGTTGAGAAATATCCCACATTACTTTAAAACACATTATCATACAGGCACATCTATCACAGAGTGCACAACACATTCATCCTCAAGAAAATAACCTCTTCCAGTCTCATTTCAATTATATCATTGTTGGTGTGTGTCTTACCCACCTTATCTCTGTGCCATTATATCTTTGCCTCACAAAAAAAAGTTCATCAGCCAAACTCAGCAGCCTGTTTGGGAAACGTGTTCCAGATTTCCACTGATCTTCATGTGAAAAATGCTTCTTGACATCACCCCTGAATGGCTT
Source organism: Leucoraja erinaceus (assembly GCF_028641065.1). Lineage (NCBI taxonomy): Eukaryota > Metazoa > Chordata > Chondrichthyes > Rajiformes > Rajidae > Leucoraja > Leucoraja erinaceus. The sequence continues at coordinate 40,328,260 of NC_073383.1, forward strand.
CTATCGTTATATACCTTTGTTTTGGACTCTAGGCACCAGAAGGAATAGACTGTGGCTGCACAAACATCTTTTAAAATGTTTTTAAAATGTAAACATCTTTTGTGAGAAGAGAGCTGTGGATTTCCACTAACCCTCAATGGAAACACTCCTTAATATAATAAGTAAATATACATTACCAATTCTCGGGGTATGAAGATATCTTCTTGGCGTGCAACCACAAGTGAAACAGTCTCTCCATGTTTAGTGCTGCGCAGCATTCCAACCAGCTCCTCCTGAGTTTTCCCCATGATATCAACGCCATTCACCTGGTGAAAAATCAGATCTTTACTTACAATTGCAGTGATAATTACAGGTAAAATGGAAGTGAAGCTAATGCAGCTTTGCCTTTTAAGCAAAAATAAAATGAACTGAATAAAAAGTAGCATTTCTCTTTCACCCTCCATGACTTCAGGATTTCCCAAGGTGGTTTACAACCAATGACGTCATTTCCGAAGTGTAGTTATCAACATAAGAACTAGGGTGAGCTTTTTAATACATGAACTATCATTATGCAGACTACAGACCTACAAGAGAAAGCTCCATTGAAAGCAAGGAAGGTAATAGGGAAGGTAGACAAAAAAGCTGGAGAAACTCAGCGAGTGAGGCAGCATCTATGGAGCGAAGGAATAGGTGACTTTTTGGGTCAAGACCCTTCTTCAGACTATGTGGGGGTGGGGGGGCAGGAAGAAGAAAGGAAGAGGCGGAGACAGTGAGCTGTGGGAGAGCTGGGAAAGGGAGGGGAATGAGGGAGAAAGCAAGGACTACCTGAAATTGGAGGTCAATGTTCATACCGCTGGGGTGTAAAGTACCCAAGCGAAATATGAGGCGCTGCTCCTTTAATATGTGGTGGAACTCGCTCTGGCCATGGAGGAGGCCCAGGACAGAAAGTTTGGATACAGAATGGGAGGGGGAGTTGAAGTGCTGAGCAACCGGGAGATCGGGTTCGTTAATGCGAACTGAGCGGAGGTGTTGGGCGAAGCGATCGCCAAGCCTATATCAGTATCAGTATCAGTATATCTTTATTGTTATTTCCTGAGCACTCACATACCCAGAGGAAACAAAAAAACGTTGCTCAACCAGTGTCCATTCAGTGTGCAGTACAAATAACAACAAGTAAATAGAAATAAAAATACATATATCATGAACAAATTAAATTAAACACTCTACTCTCTACTAAACATCTACAGGCGTTCCGATCGACAGCTGCTGCAGTGTGTCCAGGTTGGTTGTTGGTGCGCGATACTTTGGCAGGGGGCTAAGTCCGTTTATCAGTCTTATAGCCTGCGGGAAGAAGCTGAGGAGCATCCTGCTGGTTTTGCAGCTAATGCTCCTGTACTTGGTCTTGGTCTCACCGATGTAGAGCAGTTGACACCTAGAGCAGCGGATGGAATAGATGAGGTTGGAGGAGGTGCAGGGGAACCTCTGCCTCACCTGGAAAGACTGCTTGGGTCCTTGGATGGAGTCGAGGGGGGAGGTAAAGTGACAAGTGTAGCGTTTCCTACGGTTGCAGGAGAAAGTGCCAAGGGAGGGGGTGGTTTGGGTGGGAAGGGACGAATTGACCAGGGAGTTGCGGAAAGAACGGTCTCTGCGGAAAGCCGAAAGGGGAGGAGATGGGAAGATGTGGCCAGTGGTGGGATCCCGTTGGGGGTGATGAAAATGTCGGAGGATTATCTGTTGTAATAGGGAAGGATTCTAGTCACAATTAAATTAAATTCTATTACAAGAGAAGTAGGGAGAATCACAGATCTCTATAGGAAGGTGATAGCCTAAATAGCCAGGCTCACTATACCTCTCATTGTTATTTAAAAAAATTAAGCTACTCAATTAAACTACTTAAAAGAAAACCGAAATAATTTGCATCAACAAAACATTGTCTTTGATGCCCATTAAGAACTCTGTTCATTCTGTTCCCTCGTCTGCAATTTCACCCGTATCTCATTAAGTATCTGAAATTGAATCAGACTATATGCCATCACAAAGTCACATATGATCCTGAAATGAGATGCAGATCTCTGTAGTAACCTATTTTTACCTCTATAATTTTGCCCAACTCCACCTTTACTGAAACCTCCATCTACTGCCGAAACTCTAATCAGTGCCCTTGTTATCATTAAATTTGATTATTCCAACACTCTTCTAGCCAATCTCCCTCATTTAGCTTTGTACAAATTTGCATCCATCCACATATCTGTAGCCACGTCTCAAAAGGCTTCTGGTCAACCATTAACCCTGTGGTGCTGATCTCTATTGGCTTGTAGCTAAACAATACCTCAGTTTTAAACCTGTAGTCTTGCCCCTCACTAACCTGAAAATTAGTTCTGGCCCAAAAACATTGAGATGCATGTTTCGTTGGTCCTGACTTTTAATTTAGTTGTTCCTCCATTATAAACTTAACCTATGAATAAGAATTGCAATTTCATCCCACTTTTCACTTCTCTCTTATTTTCCTCCTTTATCAAACTCATCAAAATCTATCCCCTTGAACAAAATCATCCATCCAAATATGTCTTCATACAGTTGTGTTGGATTCTGTTTGACAAAGCTTGGGTTACCTTGCTAGTGCACAATGATCAATCACTTATTCTGAGACAATGCTCCCTTGTTGTAGAGGAAACATACTCGTAGCAGCTTTCTCCAAATCTTGTATAATACGGAGAAGTTTAATGTGAGGAAATGTGAGGTCATGCAATTCAGTAATAGGAATCAAAAGGTGGATTATTGTATAAATGGAGAGAGACTGCAGATGTTAAGATGAGAGAGATCTATCACAAAAAGTTAACAATCAAGGCCAACCGATAGCTAAGAAGAGGAATAGCATGTTAGCCTTATTGCAAAGATTAGGAAGGTTTTGTTACAATTGTACGGGGAATGGATGAGGCCACGCTTGGAATACCAGGCAAGGTTTGGGTCCCCTAAAAAAAAGATATCATAGCATTGGAGGCAGTCCAAAGGAGATTCACCAGGCTAATTCCTGGGATGAAAACGTTTTCCGATCATGAGGCTAGACAGTTTAGGTCTGGATTGCTTGGAATTTAGAAGAATGAAGGGTGAACATTTACAACCATGTAAGATTTTAAGAGGGTTTAACAGGGTAGAAAATCTCATGAAGATATTCTCGAGTGGGAGAGTCACAAACAAGGAGGATTTGTTATAAAATAAGGGGCCAGTCAGTTAAAACTGAGATGCGTAGAAATTTCTTCTCATGGGGTGGTGATTCTCATGAATTCGACATCCTGGGGGTGGTAGAGGGCAGATCATTAAATATATTAAAGGTGGAAAATATTCAATATTTGCAAAATTGAGAGTTATGGTGAAATGGCACAGAAGGGCTTGAGGTCAGCGTAGATCATCCGTGATCATGTTGAATGGCAAGGCTGCCTGGAGGAGCCCGGTGGCCTACTTCTGTTCCTGTTTTCGTGTGTACTCTTGTGTCTCAATGAAATCACATCTTGTTCATATCAACTTCAGTGGGTTTAGGACATTCTTTACCACTGGATTCCAGAGTGAGGTGGGTCTGAACTTTCACTGCACTAACTCCAAAGCAAGTATATTTTCCTTTAATTACAGAGATCAAAACTGCACACAGTACTCAAAATCAAGTCTCCTCCAAGATCAGCAGATCTCAATAAGACTTTCTTCTGGATTCTAGTTCCCCAAAATAACGGCTGCATCTATTTGCATACACAACTGTTTGCAGCACCTGCTAATTATTTTTCTGCATCTCATGAACAAGCATGTCAGCATGCATCGTCTCTAAGTTTCTCAACATTTAAGAAATCCTTCGTTATCTTATTCTTCCTATCAACGTGCATAACCTGACAATTTCCAATCTTCTACTTTCATTCACCTTCTTATCCACTGGTGTAACTTTTTTTTTTTCCTCGTGCAAATTCCTTACATTCTCCTCTCAAATCGCCTTGCTCTAGCTTCTTCTGATATAGTCTATCCTGGTTATTATGGACCTCCTAATAACAAATTTTGGCTATAGTGGACTGAGACATCCGTCCGTGATGGCAGTTGGCGGGCGATGCACAGCGCAGCATTAGGTAGAGGGAAGGCAGCGGTGGGGAGACAGCAAGCAGAAAAACAGCCTTGAAGCACGATGCATTGGGCATGGGTTTGCAGTGGCTGAAACAAAGCGAGGTCCCGGGGTGCAGTGCATGCCACTGCACCTATGTCGCCCTGGCAACACATGCCTCGGTAGCCTGGTAATAGTGCGAGGCTCCCGTTGCGCTGCCCACCACTTCCGCCAGGTTACTCAATGAGCTGATGCCACATGGTGCGCTTCTGATTGTGGGAGCAGAGAGAGAGAGCAGCATGAAAGCAACCTGAGTACTGGGCAGGTGCTGGTGCACTGCGTGTGGCTCCACTGTTCCCCGGCCTACAAATTCCCCCTGATTTAAATTCCCCCTCCCCCCAGCATTGTGCTTCTTCACACAGAGAGTTGTGCGTCTGTGGAATTCTTTGCCTCAGAGGGCGGTGGAGGCCGGTTCTCTGGATACTTTTAAGAGAGAGCTGGATAGGGCTCTTAAAGACAGCGGAGCCAGGGGATATGGGGAGAAGGCAGGAACGGGGTACTGATTGGGGATGATTACCCATGATCACATTGGATGGCGGTGCTGGCTCGAAGAGCTGAATGACCTACTCCTGCACCTATTGTCTATTCCCTCCCAGCCTTCGGTTAAACTGGTTAATAGTTACCCCCCTTACTCGGTTATCCCCCTTTCTGGACAATCGTCAATAACAGACAGCATTCCCGGAACAGGTCATTGTTAGCTGTTTGTTGGGTGAGAATGGGAACCTGGTGCGACTTGGGTGGGGGAGGGATGGAGAGAGAGGGAGTACAGGGGTTACTTGAAGTTAGAGAAATCAATATTCACACCTCCAGGTTGTAAGCTGCCCAAGCAAAATATGGGATACTGGTATGTCTGAAGAAAGGGCCTGACCCCAGACATCACATATCCATTCTATCCAGTGATGCTGCCTGAATCTAACTGAGTTACTCCAGCATTTTGTGTCTACCAGTATATACGGTTCTTTTTTATTACATCATATCCAGGCACTTTCACGCCTTTTTTGGGCAGTAAATGTAACATTATGAAGGCTCAATTAGAGCTTCCATCATGCCCTGGATTAAATTGCATGTCACTCTTTTCTAAAAGACTGAATTTAACTCTGTTAAAAATGGAGCAGTTTACTTCCAGTGCTGCCACATTGATGACAGTCATAAACACAGTCAATCTACCCTGGATGATACAAGATAATGACAAGTTTATTGAGGTGACAAATTTAATCCACATTTTGACCTTTTCGTCAATCCTTTTCTTGCAATGAAGGATGCCCAGGAAAGCAAGGTCAGCATGGGGATGCGATGGGGAGCTAAAATGGTCAGCAACCGGGAGAGCCTTTCTGTCCTGGGCCTCCTCCATTGCCAGAGTGCGGCCACATGCAAACTGAGGGAACAGCACCTCGTATTTCATTTGGGTAGCTTACAACCCAATGGTATAACTATTGAATTCTCCAATTTGAGATAACCTCTAATGTTAATATTGGTTAAATTAAAGACATTACAAAATGGAGGATCCCTGCATTTGTCAGAAGTGCTTAACCCTTGTCAGCTGAACTTTACAGGCTTCGATTGGCATCAGCTAGTCTAGGCTCAGACTGATATGCAGAATGGTAAATGGTTCTCCATATTTCCCTTAAATTGATAACTTATAATAATGATTTTGCAAACTGACCTTAAATGCATCATTTCTATTGGGCCGCTGCAAAAGCATTGTAAAACAATATATATAATGACAAGGTACACAAAAAAGCTGGAGAAACTCAGCGGGTGCAGCAGCATCTATGGAGCGAAGGAAATAGGCAACGTTTCGAGCCGAAACCCTTCCTCAGACTTATATAATGTTGCAAGATGGTCATCCTGTTAATTGATGATTGGTCTAACTGTTGAGCCTTGGAGAAGTTCTTGATTTCCAGGGCATATGTTTCAATGTTTGTTCTCGTTAGCTTCCTTTGAGAGCTTTCTGTTTAATACAATGTATTGACCTGTTGTATAATTGGGTTAGGGAAATGTTTGTTATGTATGGGGTTAATCGATATTTGTAATTGGGTAATTGAAAGACAACCCCCGTGTGGTTCGGCCCGCAGGTTTGCGGGGCATATAAAGGGCCGTGATCACGAGGTTCTAGGTCGATCTTCTGGAGGAACTTCTGGAGTGTCTCTGTCTGCGCGAGGCCTAGAGGGCTTGAACAGATAGACACTGGGATCGAACCCGCTTTGGGGATAGGTACAGTGTTTGATCTGTGATGCACTTTTGGTAAAATCAAATTTGGTTGATTCAAGTGTTTTTACTGAAACTAGACTGGGGGGGAGCTTAGAAACGAGCAGGTAGACAAAAGTGCTGGAGAAACTCAGCGGGTGCAGCAGCATCTATGGAGCGAAGGAAATAGGCAACATTTTGGGCCAAAACCCTTCTTCAGACTGATAGAGGGTGGGGGGGGGTGGGGGGCGGCGAGAAGAAAGGAAAAAGGAAGAGGAGGAGCCCGAGGGTTGAGGGGGAACTGAGAAGGAGAGGAGACAGCAAGGGCTACCGGAAATTGGAGAATTCAATGTTTATGCCTCTAGGGTGCAGACTGTCCAAGCGGAATATGAGTTGCTGTTCCTCCAATTTACGGTGGTGCTCACTCTGGCCATGGAGGAGGCCCAGGACAGAGAGGTCGGATTCGGAATGGGAGGGGGAGTTGAAGTGCTGAGCCACCGGGAGGTCAGGTTGGTTAATGTGGACCGAGCGGAGGTATTCGGCGAAACGATCGCCAAGCCTACGCTTGGTCTCACCAATGTAGAGCAGCTGACATCTAGAGCAGCGGATGCAATAGATGAGGTTGGAGGAGATGCAGCTGAACCCCTGTCGCACCTGGAACGACTGCTTGGGTCCTTGAAAGGAGTCGAGGGGGGAGGTAAAGCGACAAGTGTAGCATCTCTTGCGGTTGCAAGGGAAAGTGCCCGGGGAAGGGGTGGTGCAGGAGGGAAGGGAAGAATTGACAAAGGAGTTACGGAGATAGCGGTCTTTGCGGAAAGCAGACAGGGGGGGAGATGGGAAGATGTGGTGAGTGGTGGGGTCACGTTGGAGGTGGCGAAAATGGGACTATTTGTTGTATGTGACGGCTAGTGGGATGAAAGGTGAGGACTAGGGGGACTCTGCCCTTGTTACGAGTGGGGGGACGGGGAGAGAGAGCAGTGTTACGGGGTACGGAAGAGACCCTGGTGCGAGCCTCATCTATAGTAGGGGAGGGGAACCCCCGTTCCCTGAAGAATGAGGACATTTCCGAAACGAGCAATTATCACTAACAACCCTCCCCCCCCCCCCCCCCCCCCCCTCCACAATACCCCCCCCCCCCTCCGCCCCGCCTAGACTGGCACCTTTTTCTCCCCCCCCCCCCCCCCCCCCCCCCGCCCCCCTCTCCCGACATTCCTTCGTCTGACTTCACAATTCGCAACTTTTCACTACTTTGGTCTCACACCTTTTTGTTTCATATCTGGCCTTTATCCAACCATCCGCATATCAACTCTCCCCCCTCGCCTGTGTTCATCTACTAATACCTGCCACACTTGCCACACTTTGCTCTGCCCCTCCTCTCTTCTAATTTTATCTGCTCTCAACATCTGAAGAATGGTCCAAACTCAAAACATCACCTATCCACGTTCTTGGTTCTTGGTTTCTTGGTCCTCCAAAATATTCCAAATGGAATTTAAACTGGAGGTGGTACCCCATCTTCCCCCTCCCCCCCACACACCCCCTCCCTCCCCCTCCCCGCTCTCCTCCCTCACCACCTCTCTCTCTCCTCCCCTCTCTCCATCTCCTCACCCCTCTCCCCTCTCCTCCCCCTTCTCCTCCCACCCCCATCCCCTCTCCCCCCCACCCCCTTCCCCCCTCTCTACCCCACCCCCTTCCCCTCCCTCCGTCCCCTTCCCCCTACCCCTCTGTCCCTCTTCTCCCACGCCCCCTACCCCTCCATCCCCACTCTTCCACTTCTCTCCCACTTACCCCGCCCATCTCCCTCTCCCCACCACTCTCCCCCCCCCACCCCTCTCCCCCTCCCTCCACACCCTTCCCCCTCCCTCCCCTACACCCATCTCCCTCCCCTTCTCCCCCCTCCCCCACACCTCTCTCCCCATCCCTCTCTCCCGTACCCACCTCTCTCTCTTCCCCCTCTCCCTCTACCCTCTCCCTGCCTGCAGTCATACACAATAATAATAAATAACAAAACATACAATAAACACAAATTAACATCCACCACAGTGAGTTCACCAAGCACCTCCTTGGTGATGGAGGCAAAAGTCTTAGTCTCTGTCTCTTCCCTCCTTGTTCTCCCTCTGCGCTGAGGTGATCCAGGCCGAAGATGCCGTCCTCCAGTCCAGCGGACCTCCAAAGTGATGTCGCCGCCGCCTCAGCTCCGATTCGGGCCGCTGCCGAAAGCTGGAACACTGCCTCAGCGAGTGGGGCCGCCGCTGCCTCAGCTCCGAGTTCCGCTGCCTGAGCTCCGGGTTCCTCAGCTTCAGCTCCGAGTCGGGCCGCCGCCGGAACGCAACCTCAGCTCCGAGTCCCGCCGCCTCAGCTCCGAGTCCCGTCGCCTCATGTCCGAGTCCCGCAGCCTCAGCTCCGAGTCGGGCCACCGCCGCCTCAGCCCCGCATTGTAAGTCCTGACTGGCTCTGCCTCCGGAGCCTCGAGGTCGGTCGCAGTTGGAGACCGCTAGTTCCGCCATTAGGCCTCAGCGCAGACGGAGGCAGGGAAGGGGGATACGACAAGAAAAAGTCGCATTCCCCTGAAGGAAGAGACAAAAAACATGTGTCACCCCCCCCCCCCCCCCCCCCCCCCCACACACATAACACAGCCTAATAAACTAAAACTAAAAATTTAACTAAAACAATACAAAAAAAACAACAACAAAAGTAAAAACAGACGGACTGCAGGCGAGCCGCAGCTGTTCAACAGCGCCGCCACCTCCTACACGTTCTCCAATGATACTGCCTGACCCACTGAGTTACTCCAATACTTTATGTCTTTTTTTGTAAACTAGCATCTGCAGTGCCTTGCATCTAATCCTTACATGAAGTAGTGCTTTCTGACATTAGTACTGAGCTGTTTTTTTGCATTCATTAGGCTTGTTGGCTCATCTCCTGCAGTGCTCATTATTACTTTCCATTCCAGCTACACTACAAATAGGTACTTATTTCTCTCCTGCATAAACCCATCAACCCAAACCAAAACCCTAGCGCAATTTTTCTGCCAATCTTTCAATGTCCAAATAGCAGCCATTCTATAGCACAGTAGTCAATATTTAACAATAAAAAAAATCATGATTTTAGCTTCTCAGAGGAAATATTTTGATAGGTCTCTCATCATAATATTCTATGACTTTCATTATTTTTTGTTTGCAACGCAGTGTATAAGATTGCGATTGTTTAACAAACGCATTTGAGTTCAGATAGGAACGAAAATGGCAAGGTGTTGCAGACAATTTAGATACTTTATCCGCAGACCGCAAAAAGGGAGGAACTGGAGTTATCATGTGCAATGCAGGAAGATACAAGGTGTTGTTAGCCCTCAGATAGGCATTTGAAATTAGGATAGATTTTGCCAAGCAAGACAAAAACAGAACAATAGAAATTAGAGACGTACAAATGCTTAAATAAACTATTTGCTATTTACTTTTGCTCCACAAAATGTGAGCAATACCAGAGATGCTGGTGGCTTTCCACCCTTCTGGGAATTTGGTAATAGTGCTTCTGAGTGATCACATAAACAAGCAATTATCTTTTATCAACAGCTGAACTGACATCAGCTTGATTTCCCTACTCAGTAACGTTGTCCTAAACTCTGTCGTTGCAATTATGCATGCCACGAATATCAAAGCCAAACATATCAAATGCACATCATCAGGTAAAGTGAACCTAATCACTTAAAAACAATACTTTTCCACTGCCTCCTCCGGACTCGGACTTGGATAGGCACCAATTTCACAAGCAGCAGGAACGGCAATCAAATATTTCCAAAACTTTAGTCAATATTCTCATACCAAACTGAAGGCCATTCGTAGACTTTCCAGCTCACTAGCATCATCATGTTTAAGACATTGGAGCAGAATAAGGACATTCAGCCCCTTGAGTCTACTCCGCCGTTCAATCATGGCTGATCTATATTTCCCTCTCAACCCCATTCTCCTGCCTTCTTTGCAATAGTAACATAGTGGATTCAACCGACAAACCAAAAACTTGAGCAAATTTGATGTGCTCGTGTAATGCAAAGTGAGTGCTGCATTGTTCAAGGTGTTGTTTTTTAGATGGGTCATCGTTTTTTGGACATAAATATATGCAAATTTACTAATTTTTCTACATTCAACAATGACTACTTTGAAAAATATTTCATAGCCGACAAGTTAATTGAACCATGTTGAGTTTTTAAAAAGGTACCATATATGCAATTCCATCATTACACATCTACACTTCCAGTAAATGATTCTGAGACAGCAATTGGGAATTAGGGTTATATTCATGGTTATACAGAAAAGCTGGAGAAACTCAGCGGGTGCAGCAGCATCTATGGAGCGAAGGAAATAGGCAACGTTTCGGGCCGAAACCCTTCTTCAGACTGATCGGGGGTGGGGGTGGGTCGGGACAAGAAAGGGAAAAGGAGGAGTAGCCAGAAGGCTGGAGGGTGGGAGGAGATAGTAGGGGAGCTGAGGAAGGGGAGGAGACAGCAAGGACTAACAGAATTGGGAGAATTCGATGTTCATGCCCCGGGGGTGTAGACTCCCCAAACGGAATATGAGGTGCTGTTCCTCCAATTTCCGGTGCTGCTCGCTGTGGCCATGGAGGAGACCCAGGACAGAGAGGTCGGAGGCGGAGTGGGAGGGGGAGTTGAAGTGCTGAGCCACCGGGAGGTCAGCTTGGTTATTGCGGACCGAGCGGAGGTGTTCGGCGAAACGATCGCCCAACCTCCGCTTGGGTCTCACCGATATAGATCTGCTGGCATCTAGAGCAGCGGACGCAATAGATGAGGTTGGAAGAGATGCAGGTAAACCTCTGTCGCACCTGGAACGACTGCTTGGGTCCTTGAACGGAGTCGAGGGGGGAGGCAAAGGGACAAGTGTTGCATCTCCTGCGGCCGCAAGGGAAAGTGCCCGGGGAGGGGGTGGACCGAGAGGGAAGGGAAGCATGTTCCATATCCTATGCAAGTGCAATATCAAAGATCATTGCTTGCGTTACGACAGTTAATTCAGCGCAGACCAGCGATTTAGCTTAGGCTTTCCAGATTATCATTACACCAATTAATAATGAAGATTCCTTTAAGAGGGATGTTTCCTCTGGAATCATTCTAGAATATTTCTTTATTAACGTAATTCTGCAGTGAGAATTCCAGTCTATTTTTAGTGGAATCTCTAAACTCTTCAAAGTGAATTGGAAATTTTTCTGAAGAAGCAGTCTAAACATATCGTATAACCTATGTGAGGTAGATGGAAATTATACACACTTGAAATACAATGTGCCGTTCAACACTAAAAAATAAAATATTTCAATGTTAATTTCTATAAATATATCAGCAAACACATGGGAAAATTCAAATGGAGTAAGATTTAAAATTTATTCCATCCGATTTTCACAAAAATAACGCCAAATATTATGCTGTTCTCTATCCAAGCGGGAACTTATGCAATCATAATTTTCAGGAAATGTAGTCATATGTCAGAATGTATATTCAGAGTATAATGACCGGAAATCAGCATTGCAATTGGGAAAAGAGGGAAAATCTGAGTAGGTGCCATTTTCCTTCCTTTCCCTTCTTTATTGATTCAGAAAGTTAAGAATTTGAAACCTTCAAACCATCATTTAAATATGTTATGATTACTTTATATGCTTAAGAAAATTCAACTGTCAAATCTTTTCACTTTCTAGTGTAATAGATTCCAAGGACATGACGGCCTTCAAAACTATTTAAAAATCTCAAAATAGAAAGAAATAACAACCAGAAATCATAACTTTGGTGTCAAGTTACAGAATCTGAGGCAGCTGAAGTGCAGGAAACTCACCTTCTTTGGTTATTTGTACTGTTTAGTGATATGTTCATGAACTAACTGTGCTTTTGGTAAAAAAATTGAAAAAAATCCTTTTTCGGCAATGTTTCAGTATAAAACTATGATGCGTTGATTTCCTCAGGACATGACAGTCCACGTTTGCATTGTATTCCAACATTTCAATATGTTCTGAGCCAAGGCAACATAGTGTGAAGCTTGGCTGGATTAGATAGATAGATAGATAGCCTTTTATTGTCATTCAGACTTAGTCTGAACGAAATTGCAGCAGTCATACATATAATACAATACAATAAAACAACAATAAACACACATTAACATCCACCACAGTGAGTCCACCCAGCATCTCCTCACTGCGATGGAGGCAAAAGTCTTAGGTCGCAGTCTCTTCCCTCCTCTTCTCCCTCTGCGCTGGGGCGATACCCCCCCCCCCCCGGCTATGTTAAGAACAGTCCCGCGGCTCAAACACCGCGGCCCGGGGTGGTTGAAGCTGCCGCCCATCAGTCCTGCAGAAACAGCTGCTGGCCCGCGGCCGAACCCCGGACTCAGGCCACCGCCGCCAGAACACCGTCCCAGCCACCCTCACGTGAGTACTGCGCCGTCTTCAGCCTCGGGCTGGGCCGCCCCGACTTGGGCGCCGAACCTCCCCCGGACCGGGGCCGCCCCGACTTGGGCCTCCCCCGGACCGGGCCGCCCCGACTTGGGCGTCGCTTCTCCCCCGGACCGGGCCGCCCCGACTTGGGCGTCGCTTCTCCCCCCGGACCGGGCCGCCCCGACTTGGGCGCCGAACCTCCCTCGGGCTGCCAGCGCCGCACCTTCCCGAGCTCGGCCGCTCCGACGGGAGCCTCGTTCCACCCTCGGGCTGGCCGTCCTCACGGGAGCGTCCCAGCCTCTTCCAGCCCTGAGCCGGACCACCCTCACGGGAGCGAGCTCAGTGCGAGTCCTGACGGTGCTCTGCCTCCGGAGCCTCGAGGTCGTCAGCTCCATTTAGGCCTCAGCGCAGACGGAGGCAGAGAAGGGGAATACGACAAAAAGGTCGTATTCCCCCGCAGGGAGAGACTGCAAACCCCGTTTCAACCCCCCCCCCCCCCCAAAACACAAGCTAAAACCAAAAAACTAAACTAACCAAACAAATAAACAACATAAAAAACACAAAGACAACGGGACCGCCGGTAAGCTGCTGCAGCCAGAGCCGCGCCGCCACTCCGAACTATGTTTATTATGTTTTCCATTATCCATTATGTTTATATATGGTGTAGAAAGTGGCCTGCCGTGCTGAGATTTTTTATCATTTGAGACACTGCACTGACTGGAATTATGTTGCGTACATTCTTAAAAACTAGTTGAGCTCACTTTCAATAAATCCTCAAGAACACGTCCAGAATACTATCCTGAAGGATTTGGGTTATTAGTAACAAAATGGCAAGTTGAGGGGTGTGAAGGTAAGATAGTGGAAGGAGAAAAGAAAGAAGTATCATTGTGCACAGAGAGGGGAAAATTGTGGTAAATTGATGGGAATGAGTAAAGTGAATCTTAATTTGAAACAAGATACAAATCATATTCCTTTCAGTATATGTCCTATTCTGTATATTATTGGCCTGATTAAATACTGGCTGTGTCACCACATGAGACAAGGATTTTAGGCACAAAGCAAATGGAAAACAATAATTGCCTCACCTTTGCACTGACAAAGAAGAGGTTGTATTTTACCTGTGCCTTGTGAGGTTTACTTTAACTCTATTTAGCACCATTCATGCTTGACCATTGAAGTATGCCTGCAAGGGTTGCCTCTAGCACTATATGACACACCCTCGGGGACTTATTACCTCAAGTCTTCCAGACGAATGACTGGCATAATGAGCAGTACTTATTCCTTAAATCCCAAGCCATGTGCGTAGTTTCGCATGGTTCACTTTTGTCAAGAGGAATATCTTGTACAAATAAAACTGCATTCTACAGTCCTTCTCTTGATCACTATCTCCCATTAGGCACATTGGCCTTCTGAAGCAGGTAGAATAGAATAATGTCCTTCTCTGAGCGACAACTCCAGACTAGTTTGCTCGAGAGGCAACGTGCACTGCATGTTTAAGGCAGAAAAATAGGCCCCATGGTTCCGCACAGTAACGGTCAGGCAGAAAGTAAAAGTCAAAACAGTAAATATTAGGTGACTAAGCAGTTGATCAAACAGGAGTCACACGGAGTCACTCCGTGCATTCAACCCACAATTCAGTGTTTCCGCTAGCCCCGTGACATAAAGAATAACGTGCCATTCAAGAAAAAATGGAGCCTGCTTATCACTCAAGTACCTGGTAGCAAAATTAATTAATTTTTTTAAACGTAATTCCTTATAAGCAGTTTAACGGTTTCAGAGAAGCTGGTGAGATAGAAAGGAGGGAAGAAATGGGTGCAACCACGGTATTGGGAAACCAAAACAACTAGATTGTTATAATTACACACTGAACCGTGAAAGGTTAATAGCTATATCTGTTAAAGCTGTTAATTCAGCTACCTTTAACTTGTTCATAATGAGGATTTTGAAGCATTTTAGCTGACAGGGAATATGGATTACAAAGAGGATAAAGGTGGAGACATTGGTTGGCAGGTTGGAGGAAGAGGCAATTGTATTATTTCAATGGTAGGGGGACTGTCGGTTTGGGAGGTTACTCCAAGAGACAAAAATGAGTTGATGCAGACAACCAGCATTGTCTGAAAATGTGTGAAGCTCTTCTTTGCCATTGGTGAAACCCTTACAAATAAACATTGAATCCCTGTTTGTCAGTCTCCATAAACTCCATCTTCAGCGTGATCCCATCATCTGTCACATATTCCCATTCCTTCCTCTTTCCATTTTCCACAACAACCAATCCCTCTGCAACTCCTTGTTCCCACATCCCAACCTACCCAAACCAACCCTTGCCCAAGTACTTTCGCCTGCAAGCACAGGAGATATATAACCTCGCCTTATACCTCCTCCCTCACCACCATCCAGGGACCCCAGCAACCCTTCTCAATGAGACAGAGGTACACATGCACTCCTTCAAACATTTGATGCTCTCGATGTGGCCTCCTTTACATCAGTGAGACCAAGCATAAGCTAGGTAACTGTTTTGCTGAAACCTTGCACTTTATCCAAAGCCGCTGAATCTCCCAGTTACAAACTATTTTTATTCCCCTTCTCATTACCAGAGTGAGGCCAGATGCAATCTGGAGGAACAGCACGTCATGTTCCGCTTGGGTAGCTTGCAACTTAGCACTATGAACATTGAATTCTAAAAAGGGCAGCACAGTGGCGCAACAGTATAGTTGCTGCCTTACAGTGCCAAAGATCTGAATTCGATTCTGCCTACGGGTGCTGTCTGTACAGAGTTTGGATGTTCTGCCTGTGACCGCGTGGGTTTTCTCCAGGTGCTCTGCTTTTCTCCCACATTTGAAAGACATGGTTGTAGGTTAATGAGCTTTTGTAAATTGTTCCTAATGTGTAGGACAGAAATAGTGTATGGGTGATCATTGGGTTGCACGGACTCGATGGGCCGTAGTGCCCGATTCCACGGTGCATCTCTAAACTAAACTAAAATTTCACGTAAACCCTGTTATCCCCCCCCCCCCCCCCCCCCCCCCCCCACTCTCCCACTACCATCCATATCCTTCCCTTTGGCAACATTTCACTCCTCTTCTCTCCTCATCTGACACACTTTTGTCTCCTTTTCACATTTAGCATTTGTCACTTACTCCACCCATCTGCCAATGAAACCCCCCTCAGCTGTTTCACCTAAAACGTCATCTGTCCATGTTGCCGAACCTCCAGCACTTTGGGTTTTGTTCCACAAACACCTACATTTGCATGTAACATGCAAACATAGCCACCTGCACCATACAAAATATTGCATATCCACAATCCATTTTCACAGGTTCCAAGTCATCCTAGACACTTGACTTGAAACTATCCGTTGGGTGCTGGAACTAATCAATTTAAAATACTCAGAGTAAGCTTCAGATTCTTCCCAATCTAACTCTGTCTCCTCGCAGAACTATGTGTACTCTACTAAATTCTTGTTGCTGTCCTGGATTTGAGCATCCATTTTGATTGCAAGGCCATTCACCACCTCAGTGCTGCTTGTTTCAAAACCATCTTCCAAACACTTCAAAGGGGCTAGTCATTACTTCCTCTGTGGAAGTTTCTTCTTGCACAGAGTGTTGAACTCTGGAATGCTGTTCCTCAGAGAGTTATGAAGGCTAGCTCATAAGTATTTGAAGTGGAGATGTGGAGATATGGCATAGGAGGAGTTGAGGCAAGGATCATATTGAATGGTGAGGGAGGCTTGAAGAGACCAGATTACCTTCTCCTGATCCTATTTTCTTGTATGTTTTTATTTGCTTTAAAAACCTGTCACAGCCCATCATTCCGTGAAAACTTCCAGGCACCTCCCCTACCTCTGCTTCCTAATTTCATCCCAGCATCTCATATTCTCCCTTGTGAATTGTACTGTAGCTTTATTTCACATTAAAAGCACATATAAAATACATCTAGGAGGTAAAAATAGATTGGCATTGATTTATTTATGTGAATTTCTTTATATCAATTTATTTCATTTCTGATTCAAAAGCAATTTCTTAAGTTCCTGTTTAAATGTTCAAATTCTTGTTTCCCAGAGACTTGAAATAATTCATCTAAATATCGAGGATACAGCTGTCATTCAAGGGACCAGCTTCCTAAGGATGTTACAGTCATGATTAATCAGGAACTGGCCCTTGCTAACTGTTAGATAAATGAGTCTACTGACTGACTGATAATTGAATCTGCAGGAAAACCTGGGCAATTATTCCCTTACCGATTTTTAAAAAGCTAATTGGATGAAATTATGATCAAGGACCAAATTCTCACATATCTTATGTAGAGAGATGGAGCTAAAAGAACAGTTCTTTAGTCGATACTTTAGAATTGAGAGTTTAGTCAAGCCTTGATTTTCAATTCAAGAATGGCACCAGCTTGTAAATCTAGCAACTTCTTTAGTAACTTGTCGGTTTCTTTGTTGAACTAAATTAAGGCGCATTTTGCAATCAAAATGATAAACACCATTGCATCTTGAATTTTCTGAAAACCACAAAATGTCTTTTCAATGGAATGACATCTAAAGTAATTGCAACATCGAAAATTTCATCTTTCCAAGATGGAAAATCTGAGTAGCATGTTTTAGCATGCATGTAATCGTCTTCAGAACGGTGCCTAACTACCAGGGTGGAAATAGGAATCAGCAGTGCACCAATTGGCCTGACTTCCTAACAAAGAATGAATTCTTAAGTGAATGCTTTCATCTTCCTGCAATGTGCAGTACTTAAAATCATTCCACACAAGCATGTGCATTTCCTAATGGAACAGAGCTCAGGGAAAGAGATTTTTGCCTCACATTTTACTCTAGCACCAAGAAAACTTTGAGCAAAATAGTTCCAATTTCCTTCAATCTGCGTTCGACAACAATGACTTCTGCTGTCCATGTCAAGCTCTCTTCAGCCATGTCTTAATTTGTCTCATTAAACCTCACTGTTTCTCTTTTATTGTCCTTTAAGGTAGACTTAAAAAACATATTTGTGATCAAGCATTGGGGAAATCTGTTCTAATGTGACCCAATATAAATTTATTTTTGCTCAAAATGCTTATTTGGATAATCATTAGAAACATTACTAAGGGCATTAAAAACAAGGAAGAGCATTTGTAATTAGGGGCTGAGTAGGAAATAGATGTGTTTGGAATTCGGAATTTGTCGGCCTTCGGAATGGAAATTTTTTAGCGTAGATTTTAATGGCTGTTTGATCGCCCCCTGTTATCCCAGGGACAGGGAGACAGGACGTTCACCGAGGGCGGCCCGCAGAGGTGACCGCTAGGGTGACATGAGTGCGAGAGGTGATTCAATGCTGCGGTCACATTTACAAATTCAGGAATTCATTCAACACACTGCATTTCATACAGACATTTATTCTGCAAGAAAAAACTACATTGAAGACTCAAACTCGCGACCGAGGAACTGCCGGGATCAAGGCGCAAACTCGCAACCTTGCGGATATGAGCCGAGCACTCTACCACTGAGCCAGCCATTAAAATCTACGCTAAAAAATTTCCATTCCGAAGGCCGACAAATTCCGAATTACGAAAAGTGTCTGGTCCCAAGGCTTTCGGATAAAAGGTTGTGTACCTGTACATGCAAGAATAGATATACATTAAAATTTCTTCCAAACCTTAGCAGGTGATTGGACATAAGTCTTGGAACACCAATGTAAACACCTTTCTCCTCAGGCTTTGGCCAGTCCCCAACAGTTATGGCAAACCATTAAATAATATTGTACACAGACCTACTACTTCCTGACATGGTTGAATTTCATCTTTGGTCAGCTGGCAGTGTTCACAGTTAACTTTAATTTTTTGTTAACTACTTCGGATTGCAATACAATTTTTGCCCCATTCTGCTTCTTCGCATTTGATGTTGTATTTATTGCTGTATCTATCATTATCTTATATACTGTTTACTCTATGCACTTCATTGCTCATTGGTGTACTTGACAATTAGTTCTTGAGGTAATGAAAGGCACTTTCTAATTGCAAGTTTTTTCTTCACGCTTGTAAACAAAATGTTACTCCGAATGTTTCTAAAATCACTTCCTGACATTCTTCCAGTTTGAGTAACAAGAACACTAATCCAGTCAGAGATGAAAAACATATAAATCTGCAGCAAGACATTTAATTTGGAAGCCTATCAGTTTAGGAGCAAGTCAACCTTAATCAGTGATGAAAGTATTCACTTATCTTTAGTTTGCCAATATTAGTTGGGCAAATCCTGGGCTCTTATCACATGGCCATATGATCCCACGTCCTCATACTACCACTATTGGTTTTTAACACATCTATCCACTCAGCACCTTCCCCTACTACATCAATTGGAAAATGAATGGGCTGTTCATTTCCAACTCCACCTCCAGCAAATTTTCTAATTAAACAATAAATGTGTTCAAAGGTTGGTAGGTTAATTAGACACTGTAATTTGCCCCTCATGTGGAGGAGAGTGGTAGAATCTGAGACTATTGATGAGAATAAAACATGGGATCAGAGTAGGATTAGAGTAAATGGGTGGTTGATTGTCTGTGTGGATTTTGTGGGGAAAGAGCTAAATTCTGTGCTGTACCTGTCTTTAACTCGGAAGTGGCAACCCAATATTGATCATGAGCAGAAGTTTGAGCACACTTCAGCGGAAGCAACCACCCCCAAATATCACTCTCAATAGCTTGAAGACAGGTAACATTTACAGTATGATCTCTCAAGAGAGAGGAATACATATGGAACAAACTCCTGAGGGGTTAAAATAAAATGTAATACAATTGAAATCAACTGCATGGTACTCAAAAGAAAAAGCAGTATCAGCGTGTGACAATCTAGAATAACAATGGCAGAGAATTTAATATTGGTAAAGTGCAACATAAGATGACAGGCATCTTTGTCAAATGATTCTGGGTCATCATGAATTCTGCATTAAGAAGGGACTAATCAATATGTGTAGCTGGCTAGCAAAACACAGATTTTGTCGTCTAGACCTTGCTTTTGTTATGAAGACACAGAAGAATTCCTCACCTCTAAGATCCTGTCTCCAGTCTGCAGTCTCCCATCTTTAACTGCTGCTCCTCTTGGTAGAATATTTTTGACCAGAATAGGACCAGGTCCATGCACACTTGATTCTCTGGTGACTACTGTGAAACCAAGACCTTCTGAACCTGCATGTGGACAGAAATTAAGGGAAAGTTGTTGGATATATTAAATCTGATTTAAAAAACAAGCTTAGATACAATTTGCAAGCAAAGAATGGGAAGATCTGCAAACCCTGTCAATCTGGTACAAAATGCATAGCATGGATTAGATGGTTGCAAACCAGACATACACTTTGTAAATAGTTGTAAATAATGTTGCAGAGTCTGACTTTGCTAAGTGTTGATTGGATGCGGTGTTGAGCCTTGTCTGAGTTTTCTGTTAATCGGGGTAAATGTTTCCAAGTTGACTCCATCTTGAAGTCCGTTGTGAGTACAATGTATTGAACTGTTGTATCATTGAGTTAGGGAAATGTCTGTTATGTATGGGGTTAATCAATATCTGCAATTGGGTGATTATGAGACCACCCCCATGTGGTTCAGTCCCTTGAGGTCCCGGGACATATAAAAGTCCGCGATCAAGAGGCTCAGCGTCGATCTTCTGGAAGAGCGCTCAGGACCGCATACCCTTCTGGAGTGCCTCTGTGTGAGAGGCCTAGAGGGCTTGAATGGGCAGAAGCAAGGATCGAACCCGCGATGGGATAGGTACAGTGTGTGATCTGTGTTGCGCTTTTGGTAAAATAAAATTTAGTTAATCAAGTGTTTGATTCAGTGTTTTTACTGAAACTAGACTGGCGAGAAACTTAGAAACGAGCAATTATCACCTGTAACACACTACACTCCCTGCTTTCAACCACTTTCCTCCAGGACAGCCAAAGAACAGAGTACTCCTGGCCCTTACCTTCCAGCCAATCTGCATCTGTCTATTACGGATCATTTTTTTGCAATTTCCACCAGTTCCAACAAGATTCCACCAGCAGTTGGAATATTGCTCTCCCCTTGCTTGTGCCATTTTGTAGCAATCACTCCCTTTATAACTCGCTATCCCAATGTTTAAGAAACAGTTAGACAGGTACATGGAAAGGACAGGTTTAGAGGGATATGGGCCAAACGCGGGCAGGTGGAAATCATGTAGCTGGGACATGTTGGCTGGTGTGGGCAAGTTGGGTTGAAGGGCCTGTATAGAGTCACTCTCTGACTATAATAAAGCATAAGTGAGAAAATATCAAGGCATGTAAAAAAGAGGAACCACAATTATCATGGGTGATTTAAAACTGCACGTTATTTGGACTACTCAAACTGGCAAAGCACAGTGGAAGAGGAATTTGTGGAGTATCTCGGGGATTAATTCCTGGAACTGAATGCTGCCAAACCTGCTCAGGAACAAACTATTTTGGATTTGGTCATGTATAATATGGTAGCTTATGAAAAATTGTTGTGATTACGAATCCCCAAGGGAGGAATGATCACACATAGTAGAATTCAAGATACAGTTTGAGGGCAAACACTTGGGGTCCCATTACTAATCAACCAACTTAAATAAGGAAATTTATAATGTAGAGTTGTCTGGAGTGGGCTGCGTAAATGGACTAAGGAATGAGCAGTGGCAGATATTTAAACAGCTAATTCAGAATGCTCAGCGGAAATTTATCCCAATTAGAAAAGAGAATCCCAAGTGAAAGATGAGCCTTCAAAAGGAAGGTAAGGAGAATGTTAAATCACAGATTAGAGCATATACAGTGGCGAAGGCTAATGGTAGACTAGAGGACTCGGAATTTCACAAGAACCTGTGGCGAGAGACTAAAAAAATAACAAGGAAGGAGACAATTGATTTGAGAGAAAACTGGTAAGTAATACAGAAACAAGGCTTTCATAGATATTTTTAAAAAGTGAGAAGGCAGCTAAGGTTAGTGTGGGACCCCTAGTGAAAAAGAATATGGAATAAATAATGGAAACACAAAAATGGCAGATAAGTTAAATCAATACTTTGCATCAATCTTCATGATGAGGAGACAGCAAATAGCCGTTTTTCAAGAGTGATTTAGATTTAGCTCTTAGGGCTAAAGGAATCATGGGATATGGGGAAAAAGCAGGAACGGGGTATTAATTTTAGATGATCAGCCACGAATATTTAATGGCGGTACTGGCTTGAAAGGCCGAATGGCCTTCTCCTGCACATGTTTTTCTGTTTCCATCCCAAACATTTTGGATAGGCTATTTTCAAACACTATCGAAGAACTTATAACAATAATTATTGAAAGGAACAGAACGTTCCAATAACTAATTGGACTACAGCAGACAAGTCATCAGACCCCATTGGCCTGTACTCAAGGTTTTAAATGAAGCGTCTGCAGAGACGTTGGAGCCATTTGTTGAAGTTTCTCAAAACTCTTAGTTCCAGGAAGGTGCCAATGGATGGAAAAGCTGCAAATATAACTCCATTGCTCAAGAAGGGATGCTACGTTCTGTTTGCCTAACATCTACAGTTGGCAAGATTCTGAAGTTAATAATCAAGGAAGAAATAGCCAGCCACTTAGAGAACCTTAATGTACTGAAGCCAAATCAACAAGGTTTCAGAGGAGATAAATCACATTTGATAATTTTTCTGAATGTAATAAGTGGAATTGATAGTCAGAATCTTGAAAATGTAGTGACTTTCGATCTTCAGAAGGTATTTGAGAAGATGGTGCATAACTGGCCAAAACACAAGCTAAGAGCTTGTGGTGTTAAGCGATGTATGTTAGTGTTTATTGAGGACTGGTTAGTGAATAGAAGATGGTGTCAGACTAAACAGGTCTTTTTCAAATTGGTAGGATGTAACGAGTGGCATGCCCCAGCAATTTAGCCTTCTATTATGATTTATCTTAATGACTTCCAGAAGAGATGGACTGTAAAGCACCTTTAATGGAAGTATTATCCAAAGCATTTTTCCAGAGCAACAGCAGTTCCCGATTTAGCTTGGTATCTGCGCGGAAGTGTACAAATGTGCACACACGCTTAAATCCCAAACTTCTGCACAGCTGTTTGTGATTTCACTCAGAGTCCAGGAGTTAAGTGCACATTTTCTCAGTTCCCCAGCACTTAAGCTGGGAAATCTGCCTGCTGATCCTTTGCCAGATCAGACCTGGCAAAGGAACAGTGAGGCCATTCACTCAAACACAGGGGATTGGCTATTAGGGCAAAGAGGAAGTACAAGGTAATTTATTTTGAGTTTTATTAAGTTGTGTTGAAAACAATTTAAAAGTTATAAGTTAAATGTGTTCTCGTGTTAATTTTCAATTTGTTTTGAAAATTGTTTAACGTAAAAGGGAAATAAATAAAATTTTGAATGCTGGAATTGGCTGTCGATACATTTCTGTAGCCACGTCAGTCTTTTAGTATTATGCCCTTGCTGAACAGATTGGAGCCAACTTCACCGAAGAACATTTCAGCAGCAGACCCGGTCAAGGTAAGAGGGGGTTTAGCTGACAAGGTGACCAGTGAGCCAGGCAGCAGCTGGTATCAGATGAAGGGACCCTACCCAAAACATCGACTGTCCATTTCCCTCCACAGATGCTACCGGACCCGCTAGGTTCCTACAGCAGCTTGTTCGTTTTGCTCCAGATTTCAGCATCTGCAGTCTCTTGTGTCTGCGACAGTAGGTATCAGATGACTGTTTAGGTTTATTATTGCCACGTGTACTGAGATATAGTGACAAGCATTGTTTTGTATTCGATGTAATCAAATTAGATAATACTACACATGAATACATTCAAGCCAACTCGAAGAAAACTGGTAGAGCAGAGATACATAGTGTAGAATATAGTTTTCAGCATTGTAGCGTAACAGTTTCAGCTAAAAAGTCCAATGTCCGCAAAGATGTAGGTTGGAGAATTGGGATTGCACCCTAGCTTATGGAAAGATCATTCAAAAGACCAAACCGCAGGGAAGTAGTCTGGAGGTGCACACTTTGAACATTTATATATCATGTACATTTCACTGGAATGGCAAAGCATACTAAGTGGACAGAACTGTGTTAAGGGCTTGTTTTTCTCAATCATTTCTCATATACTGAAGCTCCAGTTACAGCAGAAACGAACTGGAAACAGACTTACAGATACTGAACACTTGAGCAGATATAAAGGCACAGTTAAAGCAACCTATTTTGTTCTTATCATTTACAGAGCACTAGTTCAACTGATACTGAGCTATTTAGCAACTGAATGGATCCAGTTCACCATTATTCTTCAAAAAAAGACCCTAATTGTTGGATACAATTTGCTTTGGAGATTATGTGTGGTAGGATCACATATACCCATGGAGAATAAGCAGCATCCCAATAATAAGAGCAATAAGTCCCTTAGAAAGGAAATTCAATATTCCTCATTCCTCATGAGTATAAAAGTTGGGAGGTTATGTTGCAGTTGTATAAGACGTTGGTGAGACCGCATTTAGAATATTGTGTTTAGTTCCGGGCACCATGTTATAGGAAAGATATTGTCAAGCTTGAAAGGATCCAGAAAAAAGGTATGAGGTTGTTGCCAGGATTAGAGGGTGTGAGTGAAAGGGAGAGGTTGAGTAGGTTGGGTCTCTATTCCTTGGAGCGCAGGAGGATGAGAGGTGATCTTATAGAGGTGTATAAAATCATGAGAGAATAGATCGGTTAGATACACACTCTTGCCCAGAGTAGAGGAATCGAGGACCAGAGGACATAGGTTCAAGGTGAAGGGGAAAGATTTAGTAGGAATCCGAGGGTTAACCTTTTCACACAGAGGGTGGTGGGTGTATGGAACAAGCTGCCAGAGGAGGTAGTTGAGTTTGGGACTATCCCATCATTTAAGAAGCAGTTGGACAGGTACATGGATAGTACAGGTTTGGAGGGATATGGAACAAGCGCAGGCAGGTGGGACTAGTGTAGCTGGGTGTAGGCAAGTTGGACACGGTATCATTCTATGACTCCCCATGACTATTAGAAAGCACTCAGTGGCAAGGCACATTGCCTCCATCTAGGCCTTTGGGGTAATGTAAAAAAATGAATAATGAATGCATCATATGTATTTGTAATGACTTGATGCTTTGAAATGTTATGCTTAAAACAAATCTACTACAACAGAGTGAGAATAATGAGAAACATTTGCAATATCCATGTAACAACAGAAAAAGTGCTGATCTCAGGATCTGACTGAAGTGACAGCTGAAAAATGGTTAATGAGAATGTTCATTTCCAAAGGGGAAATTTTCTCAGGCCCCAATTGATTTCCAATGCACAGTACACTCCAGTTAATGGGCACCTACGGTAGATAATGGGAAATATTCATTAAAAAAAAACATTTGTTCCAGTTGCAGTTCACTGTTTATTCCCCATATATTACCCAGCATTTGCATCATAAAAACAAAAAATAACAACTAACTTCCTTGCCAAAGGCTCTTCTGTACTGAAGTTCATTCTAAAGAGAAAGTTTACCCTTCTTAATTGTCACGAAAAATAAATTTGCAATACTAAATGTCATAAAATTGGACATCAGTACATTTACCATTGACTCTTGGGGGCTTCTCAATTTATATACTCATCTGCAGAGCGTGATAAAATTGTTATGCTTGCTATTGCCTTTATAACATTCCATAGTAACTAGAGGCAATGCCCAAATAAAGAAAATGTTATGTTATGCACAAGACATCCTAAGGCACTTAAGAGCCCATGAATTACTTCAGCAGTCTTTGTTCATTTCCTGCCCATGTTACTGTTACTTAAGACCACGATGTGTGTCTCCTCACTTTCATTTTGCACTCTACCAATCTGTTCAACATATCACCCTCCACTACTTACAGCACCTCCAGCAATTCCACTCCTTCCCATAGAGCCATACAGTACAGTAATGGACCCTTCAGTCCACTGGGTCTGCTCCCATTATTAGGCACTTATTTATACTCAAACAAAGACACAAAGTGCCAGAATAACTCAGCTGGTCAAACAGCATATCTGGAGAACATGGATAGGTGATGTTTCAGGTTGGGACCCTGATTGTGGTGGGGTGAGATGGGACGCAAGAAAGTTAGAAAAGAGGAA
This sequence comes from Leucoraja erinaceus, assembly GCF_028641065.1. Classification (NCBI taxonomy): domain Eukaryota; kingdom Metazoa; phylum Chordata; class Chondrichthyes; order Rajiformes; family Rajidae; genus Leucoraja; species Leucoraja erinaceus. The sequence goes on from NC_073383.1 coordinate 40,354,067, forward strand.
GGGCAGGACAACCCCCCCCCCCCCCCCCCCCCCCCCTCACCTGTATCCACCTATCACTTTGCCCATCCCCACTTCTTTCTCCCTCTCTCCCTTGTACGTCACCTGGACTGGCACCTATTTCTTCCCTTCCACAAGCTTTACAATTGTCCCCCTTTTTCCCCCCACTCTCCCTGTTGCCCCACCTGGACGTACCCATTTCTCCCCTCTGCCTCCCCTTCCACTTACATTCATCCCTCTCAAAACATTCACAACATGTTAATCCTTTTGTCTCACACCTTTTGTTTTTTTAGCTCTGCCCTTTGTCTAACCATCTGCATATCAAAAAAAAACCCCCTTACCTGTATCCACGTATTACTTGTCTCGACCTGAAACGTCACCTTTTCCTTCTCTCCAGAGATGCTGCCTGTCCCGCTGAGTTACTCCAACTTTTTGTGTCTATCTCCGCCTATTACATGGCAGGCTTTCTCCTGCCCACCTCTCTTCCAGCTTTCTTCTTCCTTCCCTCCCACACACAAGCAGTGAAAACCCAGAACGACACTTATTCATGTTCTCTGGTGATGTTGCCTGTCCCGCTGATTTACTCCAGCACTTTGTGTCTTTTATTGTAAACCAGCATCTGCAATTCCTTGTTTCAAATATGGCAAGTGATCGGTGGATACAAGTAGAACTGCTTAAGTATAGAGCTACCTACCCTAGCATTTGCTGTGATGGCGCTGAGGTCATTCTCATTATGCAACATATACAAATGTGCATCAAGCAGTGTCTTCTCACTTTTTTCCACCGCTTAGTGACGCTTATCACAGGATTGTTCAACTCTGGAGATTTGTACACGGAATCTAGTCTATCAACCCAAAGTGAAAGGTGCAATATTTTGGTTAAAACATTGAACCAGGGTATTTCTTATGCTGTCAAAGCAGAAGAGATCAAGGCCAATGTTTAACTCTCAACTAGTGGAGAATGTTATATGGCGTTAACACACTGACTGTAGGACCCAAATAACAATGATTATAACTCAAAATACCTTTTTTCAAATCAATTTTAATCTTTTTTCCTTGTTTCTTGTTTCCAAGTCCCCCAATTGATGTTGGTGAGGATGCTTTCCCGGAATGCGTGGAGTGGTGATTGCTCCTCAACTGTTTCGGGCTACTAATCTTCTTCGAAATCAACTGTGAGCTCTCCTCAGCATTATTGGGATAAAACAAATCTGCAGGTTTGCCGGGTGGCTTAAAACCTAGCGTAGGAGGAATTTTGTTTTTTGAATCATCCTCATGAATGTGGCTCAGAATAGACCCAATTGCAGATTTTTCATAGCGTTCCCTGTTATAACTTGGAACTATTTGGAGTTCAACAGCAGGATATTGTAGTGCTTTTCGAAAAATCTCTTGTGCTCTGCAAATAAAAAATAAGAGTTTAATGATAAAAGGTGAGATAAAGAATTTTGCAACTAAACGTTTCCCATATTTTTCAAATAATGTAATACTCAGGTTAAGTATGCATAATTTTGTAATATCTAGGAATCAATGCAAAGATGAGCATTCTCTAAAACAAGCACTTTAAGTTAGTGTGATGAAACTGCTGGCACAAGAAATTATTAAAATACAACATTATAAATGGCAGCATTGAAACATTTGAGGGGTAACTTAGGCATCTGTGAACAAGTACATTTAAGAGTGGGGGGATAATTATCTTAAGAGTAATGGACCTGTACATGTATAGTGACAATAAATGGCATATCTATCTATATCTGTCCCACTTAGACCACTTTTTAGGCGACTGCAGGAGACTATGCAGTCGCCACATGGCTGCCACATGTTTGCGGGTGGTTGCCGGGGAGTCGCCTTCATGGTCGTGAGGAGTTCCCACATTTCTGGGAACTAGTCGTGGCCTCATTATGGTCGCCATGAATTTTTCAACAGGTTGTAAATTTAGCGCCGACTAGAGAGTATTGAGAGTAGCGAGAATTCCCGAGCCGTAGGTGGGTCGCCATGAGGTCCTAATGGGTTGCCAGGAAGTCGAAGGTTCTCGGAGGCTCTCAAAGGTTGTAACTGGTGCTAACTGGTGAATTTCATTAGCTCATTGGGGAAAAAAGGTTAGCAGTAGTTTTCAGAACCAAGGATATGTTAAATGTCCGCCGAGCTTCACAGCCGTGTTTCGCTGGCTTCTTAAAAGTTGTCTCCACTCCTTCTCACCCCCCTCATTTAAAGGATTTACCGTACACTGTGCTTAAGCCGTCTTAATTACAGCGCCAACCTTCCTGTTCATCGCGGTGTGTGTCTGTATCACCTTGGCTTTGCACCGTGTGCATTTTTTTAGACAGGGCAAGTGGGGGGAGCACTGTCTAAAAAATTCACACGAGCTGGTGAAGGAAGCGATGTGTTTGTGTGTGTGTGTGTTCCACTCTGACAGTCGCCGTTCCAGTTGCCGGTTTTTCAGGTGACTGCTAGCAACTTGACAGTCACCGGCAGTCCACTGAAAAATCACCTAAGTGGGACAGGCCTATTAGATACATACAAAATATGAAGTGGGGCATCTTCAACTGGGATAGAGGGAATGTAGAGCTGTTTCGCAGAAGTGCACCATGTACAAAATGCACTCATCCAGGCAACCCTGACAACCTCACAAATCTGTAATCTCTTGCCAAATGGAAACATAAATAATCTGCAGATACTGAAAATGGAAAATGCTGTAAGGAGTGGTCAGGCAGCATCTATGGAGAGAGAAAAAACAAAGATAATGTTTTAGGTTAATAAAGCTTCATCAAAAATAATATTCTGCAAGATTAACCCAATTTCTCCCTCTGCAGGTGCTTGCTGTATCTTTCCACCATTTTCTGTTTTTATACCAGGCGAGGTAAATTCTGGGATCTTTCCTGCATCAATTGAAGACTAACAAAAATAGTCGATCACCCAAACAGAAGCCCACCATATAATAGTTGTTTTGTTTCGTAAAAACAGATCTTTTAGAGAGTCTGCAAAGAAATTGTAGTCATGAGGGCTGAGAAATTGTCACACTTACTGAACAAAGGCTTTGTCCGTTAATTCACTGTCATTTATTTTGATGATGCACTCATTCTCTTGGAGCAGATTCTCTTTTCTCGAACGACTTTTCTCTTCAATACCGCGAATGCACAGGCCAAGGAATCTGTAGAACAAACAAGCAAAATAAAGCATGTAACTGATTCAGAAAAGAAAATCATCCAGCAACCTGGCAGAATGGGGCAGGGAAACAACCCTGGCAGTGAATCCACCATCCTTTCAACCGCCCGTTATAATATTGACAACCATGATATTTTTCTATTTTTCGGATGCAGGGTGACTTGGACAGATTGGATGAGTGGGCATTGCAGATGCAGTTTAATGTGGATAAATGTGAGGTTATCCACTATGGTGGCAAAAACAAGAAGGCAGATTATTATCTGAATGGTGTCATATTGGGAAAAGGGGAAGAACAACAAGATCTGGGGGTCTTTGTTCATCAGTCACTGAAAGTAAGCATGCAGGTACAGCAGGCAGTGAAGAAAGCGAATGGCATGTTGGCCTTCATAACAAGATGAGTTGAGTATTGGGGCCAAAGAGGTCCTTCTGCAGTTGTACAGGGCCCTAGTGAGACCACATCTGGAGTACTGTGTACAGTTTTGGTCTCCAAATTTGAGGAAGAACATTCTTGCTATTGAGAGAGTGCAGGTTCAAGAAGTTAATTCCCGGGATGGCGGGACTGTCATATGTTGATAGAATGGAGCGGCTGGGCTTGTATACGCTGGAATTTAGAAGAATGAGAGGGTATCTTATTAAAACATATAAGATTATTAACGGTTTGGACACACTAGAGGCAGGAAACATGTTCCCAATGTTGGGGGTGTCCAAAACCAGCAGCCACAGTTTAAGAATAAGGGTTAATCCATTTAGAACGGATATGAGGAAGAACTTTTTCACACAGAGGGTTGTGAATCTGTGGAATTCTCTGCCTCAGAAGGCAGTGGAGGCCAATTCTCTGGATGCTTTCGAGAGAGAGTTAGATAGAGCTCTTAAAGATAGTGGAGTCAGGGGATATGGGGAGAAGGCAGGAACGGGGTACTGATTGTGCATGATTAGCTATGATCACAGTGAATGGCGGTGTTGGCTCGAAGGGCCAAATGGCCTACTCCTGCACCTATTGTCTATTGTCCAACTCCCTATCCTTGCTCTAACCATTGCAACAAAGTGCTTTCTATCTTATCCAATATTTACGGCATCAATAAACAGATAATTTATATGTATACAAATTTACAATTGACCCTACTAATTCGCACTCACTCTCATTTTATAACAATTCCAAATTTCACTGCAGAGTATTTTTTTGTACTTTGGCATAAACCCCTCTTTAATTATCCCCACTGTAACATAAATAATGTCAACTTCTCAACAAAATCTAATCCAGAGACAGTAGATAATTCTATAGAAGCAATCCGTTTGTGTAAAATATGCTTCGATTAAATGTTTTTGGTTGATTTTTGTTTAGATTGAATTCTGAATCAAAAATGATTTAATGTGCTGAAGTATTAAGATTACAAACTGGCTGCACTGCATAAGTGCTTAACAGAAACTCTGACACAAACATAAAACAGAAGACCTGCCATGCATTTTTAAGATATAAATTTACATCAAACATTCCTGTTGACAAATCAGTTGCAAATCATTCACAATTCTAGTTCGAGGTCATTTTAAAATAAAGACCATTACGAACTACTAATTTCTACTGCTCCCATGCACCGCGCCACCCTCTGAATCTCCAATCCATCAATATCTTCTGTTCACCTCTAGGACAAAACACTACAGCAATATATATATCCATAGACATGAATTTCTCTCCATAACATAATTTTCATGTTGTAGATCTTCATGCAATAAACTCCTAATCTCTCAATTTCAGAAAACCATTGCACCTGGCTGCAGATGCACACTACATTCTGTCGTTGGTCTTCTCCAATGTCAGAGTGAGGCTAAACACAAATTGGAAGAAAATCATCTCATATTACACTTGGGCAGCTTACAGCCCAGTGGTATGAATATTGATTTCTCTCACTTCAGGGAGTCCCGGCATTCCCTCTCTCTCTATCCTTCCCCAACCCAAGTCACACCAGCTTCTCATTTTCACCTCATAAAGAGCTTACAATCGCCTTTTTCCTTTATCTTCGTTACTTTTTTGCATCTTTCATTCATTGTACTTTATCTCTCCACATCACCATCTATATCTCTCGTTCCCCTTATCCCTAACCAGTTTGAAGAAGGGTCTCGACCCGAAACGCCACCCATTCCTTCTCTCCAGAGATGCTGCCTGTTCTGCTGTTACTCCAGCTTTTTGTGTCTATCTTCGGTTTAAACCAGCATCTGCAGTTCCTTCTTGCACACTACGTTCGATAGACTTATACACAAGGCCATCTTCACCAAAATGTTATGTGGCCATTTCTCAATTGGCATCACTGGACACTAATCGTGGGGAAGTATCCAGAATTTGGATCTCCCTCCAATTAAATACCTTGATCGATTGAAAGGGACAGCAGGGAACCAGGCACTTTGGCCCATCGGGTCCATGCTGATCATTGATCATGCGTTCACTAGTTCGATGTTATCCCACTTTCACATCCACCTCCTCCCGACACATTAGGGACAATTTACAGAGGCCAATTAACCCATAAACCTGCACGTCTTTGGGAATTGGGAAGAAGCTGGAGCACCCAAATGAAACCCACGCAATCATTGGGAGAACGTGCATACTGTACACAGACAGCACCCAAGATCAGGATCGAACATGGGTCAATGGCGCTGTAAGGCTGCTGTTCTCCAGCTTGCGGAATAACAGACTGCAATAAGATAGGGCCAGGTTCACCTTGGAATCTCTTGTGTTAGCTGATCTTGTCAAACAGTGACTGCTCCGTTCGCTAGTGAAAGGTGTTCAAAGTGGAGAGTGTAGGAAAAGTCACATTTGAACTAACAGGACAAGGGGATGGGAACCAATACAGGGAGACAAATGGCCAAAAAAGGACAGAAGCAAGGTACAAGGGAGATATGAAAAACAAACCTGAAAGCTTTGTGCCCTAATAGACAGAAAGGAAGGAGGTGGGGTGGCATTGCTGGTTAAAGAGGAGATTAATGGAATAGCAAGGAGAGACATTAGCTTGGATGCTGTAGAATCAGTATGAGTAGAACATCAAAATAGCCAAGGGATGAAAACATTTGTTGGAGTTGTATACAGACCACCAAACAGCAGTAAGGATGTTGGGGATAACATCAAGCAGGAAATTAAGGATGCGTGCAGCAAAGGCGCAGCAGTTGTCATGGGTGACTTTAACCTACATATAGATTGGGCCAATCAAATTGGTAGCAGCGCTGTGGAGGCGGATTTCCTGGAATGTATACAGGATGGTTTTTAAACCAATATGTAGAAGAACCTACTTGAGGGCAGGCCATCCTGGAATGGGTATTGGGTAATGACGAAGGATTAGTTAGTAATCTTGTTGTGCAAAGCCCCTTGGGCAACAATGCCGTAATATGGTGGAATTCTGTATTAGGATGGAAAGTGACACAGCCAATTCGATCCTGAACTTAAAGAACTGGAATTATTTGAAGATGTAACTCGGAAAATGGACAAGGGAGAGCCAGTGGATGTAGTGTACTTGGACTTTCAGAAAGCATTTGATAAGGTCCCACATAGGAGATTGGTGGGCAAAATTAGGGCACATGGTATTGGGGGTAGGGTGCTGACATGGATAGAAAAGTGGTTGGCAGACAGGAAACAAAGAAAAGGGATTAACGGGTCCCTTTCAGAATGGCAGGCAGTGACTAGTGGGGTACCGCTAGGCTCGGTGCTGGGACCGCAGCTATTTACAATATACAGGGTACATCAATTATTTGGATGAAGGGATTCAAAGTAACATTAGCAAATTTGCAGATGACACAAAGCTAGGTGGCAGTGTGAACTGTGAGGAGGATGCTATGAGAATGCAGGGTGACTTGGACAGGTTGGGGGAGTGGGCAGATGCATGGCAGATGAAGTTTAATGTGGATAAATGTGAGATTATCCACTTTGGTAGCAAAAACAGGAAGGCAGATTACTATCTAAATGGCATCATGTTGGGAAAAGGGGAAGTACAACGGGATCTGGGGGTCCTTGTACATCAGTCTATGAAAGTAAGCATGCAGGTACAGCAGGCAGTGAAGAAAGCGAATGGCATGTTGGCCTTTATAACAAGAGGAATCGAATGTAGGAACAAAGAGGTCCTTCTGCAGTTGTACAGAGCCCCAGTGAGACCACACCTGGAGTATTGTGTGCAGTTTTGGTCCCCTAATTTGAGGAAGGACATTCTTGCTATTGAGGGAGTGTGGCGTAGGTTTACAAGGTTAATATCCGGGATGGCAGGACTGTCATATGCTGAGAGAATGAAGCCGCTGGGCTTGTACACTCTGGAGTTTAGGATGAGAGGGGATCTCATTGAAACATATAAGATTGTTAAGGGTTTGGACACGCTAGAGGCAGGAAGCAGGTCCCCAATGTTGGGGGAGTCCAGAACCAGGGGCCACAGTTTAAGAATAAGGAGTAAGCCATTTAGAACGGAGACGAGGAAACACTTTTTCTCACAGAGGGTGATGAGTCTGTGGAATTCTCTGCCTCAGAGGGCGGTAGAGGCAGGTTCTCTGGATGCTTTCAAGAGAGAGCTAGATAGGGCTCTTAAAAATAGTGGAGTCAGGGGATGTGGGGAGAAGGCAGGAACGGGGTACTGATTGGGTATGATCGGCCATGATCACATTGAATGGCGGTGCTGGCTCGAAGGGCCGAATGGCCTACTCCTGTACCTATTGTCTATTGTCTATTGAGACTTTGAAGGTATGAGATGGAAATTGGCTAGGATAGACAGGCAGATTATACTTAAAGGGTTGACAGTAGAGATGCAATGGCAAAGATTTAAAGACTGCATGGTTGAACTACAAAAATTGATCATCCCAGTCTAGTCTAGTGAAAAAATGAAACGGGGAAGGCAGCTCAACCATGGCTAACGAGGGAAATCAAGGATAGTGTTAAATCCATGAAAGATGCACAAAAATTAGCCAGAGGAAGCAGTAAACCGGAGGACTGGGAGCAATTTAGTACTCAACAGAGGAGGACAAAGGAGTTAATTTAAATGGGGAATAAAAAGCATGAAAGAAAGCTTGCGGGTGAATATAAAAACTGACTGTAAAAGCTTTAGATATATAAAAAAGGAAAAGATTAGTGAAGACAAATGTAGGTCCCTTACAGTCAGAGGCAGGTGAATTTATAATGGAAATGAAGGAAATGGCAGAACAGTTAAAACGAGTACTTTGGTTCTGTCTTCACTTAGGAAGACACAAACAATCTCCCAGAAATACAAGGGGACCAAGGATCTAGTGGGAGGGAAGAACTGAAGGGAATCCTCATTAATCAGGAAATGTTGTTAGGTATACTGTTAGGACTGGATCAGTTCCTGTGGACTGGAGGATAGACAATGTAACTCCACTTTTTAAGAAAGGAGGGAGAGAGAAAACAGGGAATTATAGATTAGTTAGCTATACATTGGTAGTGGGAAAGATTATTAAAGATGTTATAGCAACGCATTTGGAAAGCAGTGACAGGATCGGTCAAAGTCATCTTGGATTTATGAAGGGGAAATCATGCTTGACTAATCTAGAATTTTTTGAGGATGTAACAAGCAGAATGGATAAGGGATAGCCAGTGGATGTGGCTGGACTTTCAAAAAGCCTTTGACAAGGTCCAACATAAGAGATTAGTGTGCAAAATTAGAGCATATGGTATTGGGTATTGGGGGTCGGGTATTGACATGGATAAAAAATTGGTTGGCAGACAGGAATCAAAGAGTAGGAATTAACGGGTCCTTTTCAGATTGGGGTGCCACAAGGCTCGATGCTGGGACCCCAGTTATTTACAATATATATTAACGATTTAGACGAGGGAATTAAATTTATATCAAATTTGGAGATGACACAAGGCTGGGTGGCAGTATGAATGTAGATGTGGATGCTATGAGGCTGCAGGGTGACTTGGATAGGTTGGGTGAGCGGGCAGAAGCATGGCAGATGCAATATAATGTGGATAAATGTGAGGTTATCCACTTTGGTGTCAAGAACAGGAAGGCAGATTATTATCTGAATTGTGTCAGATTATGAAAAGGGGAGGTGCAACGAGTCCTGGGTGTTTGTACATCAGTCACTGACAGTAAGCATGCAGGTACAGCAGGAGATGGCATGTTGGCCTTCGTTGCGAGAGGATTTGATTTTAGGAGCAAGGAGGTTCTACTGCAGTTGTACAGGGCCCTTGTGAGACCGTACCTGGAGTATTGTGTGCAGTTTTGGTCTCCTAATTGGTGGAAGGACATTATTGCTATTGAGGGAGTGCAGCATAGGTTCACTGAGCTTAAAGGGGGATATTTTTTGACGAACAATGAAACAAAATGCCGCCTGAATAAAGTGCTGCCTTTATTGTTGGTTGAATTATGTTAGCATTTAGCATACAGTTGAACATGGAAGCCAGGCAAATGTATACAAATCATGTATGGCACTCTACTTAGCAAGCCATTGACTTTCAATTCATAATTCAAAACAAACTGCATTGTTCCAAGCTCTTGTGCCAACCCAGTGTGGCGGGTCATTGACATGCATAGAAAAATAGGTGCAGGAGTAGGCCATTCGGCCCTTCAAGCCAGCAGCGCCATTCAATATGATCATGGCTGATCATCTAAATTCAGTACCCCGTTCCTGTCTTTTCCCCATATCCCTTGATTCCTTTAGCCCTAAGAGATAAATCTAACTCTCTTGAAAACATCCAATGAATTGGCCTCCACTGCCTTCTGTGGCAGAGAATTCAACAGATTCGTACGTCTCTAGGTAGGTTCACCAGGTTAATTCCTGGGATGGCGGGACTGACATATGATGAAATAATAGGTTGACTCGGCTTGTATTAACTGGAATTCAGGATGAGAAGGGATCTTATAGAAACATATAAAATTCTTAAAGGATTGGACCGGCCTAAATGCAGGGAAAATGTTACCGACGTTGGGGGTGTCCAGAACCAGGGGTAGGCCGTTAGGACTGAGATGAAGAAAAACTTCTTCACCCAGAGAGTTGTGAATCTGTGGAATTCTCTGCCACAGAAGGCAGTGGAGGCCAATTTACTGGATGTTTTCAAGAGAGATTTAGATTTATCTCTTAGGGCTAAAGGAATCAAGGGATATGGGGAAAAGGCAGGACCAGGGTACTGAATTTAGATGATCAGCCATGATCATATTGAATGGCGGTGCTGGCTTGAAGGGCAGAATGACCTACTCCTGCACCTATTTTTCTATGTATGTCAATGAGCCGCCACACTGGGTTGGCACAAGAGCTTGGAACAATGCAGTTTGTTTTGAATTATTTTAGCAGTGAATCATGCATCTATTCAGTACTGTAAACTTCAAGGTTTATCACTGCCTTTGAAAAATATTTTGTTTTCTTTGGGAGAAAGAAAAGTCAATGGCTTGCTAAGTAGAGTGCCAAACTGGACCATGATTTGTATACATTTGCCTGGCTTCCATGTTCAACTGTATGCTAAATGCAACATAATTCAACTAACAATAAAGGCAGCACTTCATTCAGGCAGCATTTTGTTTCATTGTTCTTCAAAAAATATCCCCCTTTAAGCTCAGTGTCAAATAACCTTTTTGATGATCTTAAAACGTTAATTAAATTATCAAGTATAATATAACAGAGTTTTATGGTTCAAATGCAGCACTCTTTAATGAAAAGAAACATGTCATCGATCAAATAAGTGAACAGGAGACATCTGGTTACAATTCAATGCCTCGTCAGAAGATCTTTCAGATATTCTAAACTGTCTCAATTTTGGCAAAATAATATCTAACTCCATCTACCTCTAAACACTGTACTGGAAATGAGAGTAAAAACAGTGCAACAGAGGCAAGGAAGGTTTGCTAATAAAACAGAACTAGTCCCTCAATGTCCACTGCTTTTCATCTATGCTACAGGTATCTATTTTATTTAACTGGAAGGATCAAAGGACTTGGGATTCCAAATTGAGAATGAAGGGACAGAAAGAAGAGAACAGGAAGATGAGACAGGCACAAGGAATATAGAAACATGGGAATGTGTTTGTAAATGGGAAATTCATTAAAAATAAAATGAAAGAAATGAGAGCCTGAGACAAGGAGCTGTAACAATAGAGAGAAAATGCGAACATAAAATCAGTGGGTTCAGAGAAAAGGAAACAGAGATGGGGTGGTGTGAGGTGTGAAGAAAGACATCAAACAAAATAAGAAAAGGTGGTTAATGTGAAAAATTATGAATTCAGATGCGACACAGTCAAAAAATAGTTTAATGGTGGTCATTAATCCTATATTTTCCAGTGTTTACCAAGCAGTAGAATCGTTGATGAAGCACTGAGCTGAAAAGCAGAGCAGCAAAGTGAACCAAACCAACATCCTTAAGGTTAAAGTATTTCAAAGATTTTAGACCTGCTCATTCATATATTTCTTCAAACAGGAGGAAATTTCTTATCAGAATCTTAAAAAGTCAGAGCTAGACAAGTGTTAATAGTTCAATAACATGAACGTATGCATTTTAACGGCACTGCCAGTTTTCTTCTCAAGGAACAATGCTATTTTTATTCCTGACCAAGAACGGAGTTTTATTCCTGAAACTGTGCCCAACAAAAGGCTTTTCACTGAAAGAGAAAGAAAAAAAACCACTGGAATGCAGGAACCCATTGATAACTCCAGCTACATGATTCATTTTTTCCAGTTATTTTTAATTCCTTTCCATTCCATTCCTATCATGGATGCTGACTCAAGACATTACTTTCCAAAAGCATTGGACAGCCATCCACACTTTGCCTGGTCAGAGCAATTGTGCAAAAAACACGTGGCATTTTGGATGATTTTCCCCATTTCAACAAAAAAAAGTCGTAAATTGTCTGAAGTGGAAAATGCACCGTCTGCTTCTTTGTTCAGCACTATGTTCACCCCTCCTGGTGTCTAACCCATGACAGCTTTTCAAACCAAAGAAATGCAAATTTTAATGCAGCGAGTCATTAAATTCATATAATCATATAACATGAGGGGTCATTCAGACACCCAAGCCTAATTATGCCCACTCTTCCATGCTACTTTGATGTATAAAGGGAACTTGGGATCCAATCTGTAACTCCCTGAAAGTATCAACATATGCAATGCTTGCCTTCACAGATTGGTGCATTGAACATAAAAGTCGAAAAGTTATGATGCAACTTTATAGGACTTTGGTCAGGCCATATTTGGTCAGGCCATTTGTGTGCAGTTCGGATTGGCCCTACAGGAAAGATGTGGAGGCTTTGGAGAAGGCACAGAAGAGGTTTATTAAGGTGCTGTCTGATTAAAGGATCTTAGCTAGAAGGAGAGGATGGACAAACTTAGATTGTTTTCTCTAGATCATTGGAGCCTGACGGAAGACCTAACAAAAGTTCATAAAATTTAGAGGAATAGATAGGATAGACAGTCAGAACCTTTTCTCAGGGTGGAACTGTTAAGTACTATAGGGTATAGCCATAAGGTCAGAGGGATTTTTTTTAAAGGAGATGTACCGAAAGGAGATGGGCCAAATGGCCGAATTCTACAATCACTTATGATCTTATGATGTACGGGGCAAGCTTATTTTTCTTTACAGAGTGGTGGGGGCTTGGAACATGGTGATTGGGGCGGTGGTTGAAGAAAATACGATAATGGCATTTAATGGCAGACATGCAGTGAATAGAAGGATATGAAACATGTGTAGACAGAAGGGATTAGTTTAAGTAGGTATCATATTCGCCACATACATAGTTGGGTGAAGAGCATGTTCCTATGATGTATTGTTCTATAAGTACAAAGGAATCCATTTTCACCACCCTATCAAGTTTAGTTTAATTTAGATTAGAGATACAGCGTGGAAACAGGCCCTTCAGTTCACCGAGTCAGCGCTGACCAACGATCCCCAAACACTAACACTATCCTACACACTAGGGACATTTTACAATGTTACTAATCCAATTAACCTGCAAACCTGTATGTCTGTGGAGTGTGGATGCAAACCAGAGCACCAGGAGAAAACCACGCAGTTCACAGTGAGACCGTACAAGCAGCACCCATAGTCAGGATCAAACCCAAGTCTTTGGCACTGTAAGGCAGCAACTCTACCGCTGTGCCACCGTGCCATCAAGCAGTGTATTCCAAATAATAACTCTCTAAGCAAAATACTATCTCATAGGTTTTTCCCTTTTGCCATTAACTTAACTTTGAGGCCCTCAGATTACCTGAAATACTTTCTCCCCATGCACTCATAAGCTCTAGGGTGCAGGCAATATGGGCAGGATAGAGGTGGAGGAAAGAAAGAAGGGGAACGTTGTTGTTTTAATTATGGAGATCATCATGGCAGTAATCTGAGATGAAATTATTGAACGATCATCCAGGGAGGCTTTATGGGGAAGCTGAGAAATAAGTAAAGGACGTGTACTCTTGTTGAGGGTGTACCATAAGATCCCAAATAGTCAACGAGAATTAGAGGAACAAATATGCAGGGTGATTGCAGTGAGTTGCAAGAATAATTATGTTGTCATCGCAGCAGATTTTAACTTTCCAAATATACAGTACAGGGTACTCATATAAGGTTGATAATACTCATGCACAGTATGAGTAGCCTGCATAGTATGTAAAACAAAGTTTTTCTTTGTGTATTGCTATTTGTGACTATAAAAATTAATATTCCCCTATTCCCTATAATTTAGTGGGCCCATTTAATGTACCAACCAACAAGCTTTTGGAACGTGGATGGCTGGAGCACCCGGTTTGTCCCATCTCTTTGTCCCCATTGTGTCAAGAAAACATCACAGTGAGATGGCACTACTGGTTGAACATTTTGCATGTGTAGTTCTGGCTGAGAAGGCCATCAACGGTCTTGATTTTTGACAGAAAAGGACTCCCATGCAATATACAGTATAAAACGAATAACAACTTCAACCCCAAAATAAAAATAAAAATTCTGAATCCTTAAAGTAAAAATCATTAAGATTATTATTTTGTTATATTATGAGAAGTGCTGCTTGGAAGAATGGAGGAAACAGATTTCAAAAGAAATACATGAAAGGGCAAAATTTACAAGGGCTGTGTGGAAGGAGCAGAGGCGAGGGGATAAAAAGGAAGGATCCATCAAAAGGCAGTGTAGATGCGACAAACCACCTTCTTCGCTGTAGGTCTCTGTAATTCTGTTGTTCACAGGATTGTTTCTTTATCACTTGATAGAAATGCAAATTACGATGACGGATAAAAAAAAGCCAGTGGTGGGTAACACGCAGCCAAAGCACCGTAAAGGAAGGATCAAATGATGTGGTATGATAGCATGCCACATGCTTAAAAGAGGCATGCACAGCATTCTCAACTGCAGGAATGGCTGTGTTATGTCTCAGGAACTGAGGGACGTGCCTAAAATTACAATTAATTTAAAGTGCAAAATAAAGCCATTCAGCTCAACTAATCTCTGCAAATATATTTGCACAATACGCTTTCTCTGAACCTGAATAACCTAACCATTTTAGTGTTTTCTTTCTCACTTATGTATTAATCCAGTTTTCCATGAAATGCCTCCATTATTCCCTGCGGCAATGAGTTCCATCTCATCATTCCTTGGGGGGTGGGGTGCAGCTTCTCGTGAATTCACTCAATGGCCTCGAAAGGCAATTGTATCAATACCAATGTCAGTTGTGACCAAGTTGTAATGGACTGCAAACCTGTAACATTCTGTAAACACAAATATTGACAGAGAAACAATGCTTTGTCAATAAGACTTGCATTAAAGGCCCACTTTATTGAACCAGTGCTCAGCTGCAGCATTGCTCATGTTGGGAGTAGTATAAACACGGGCACCATATGGCATCTGATCCCATGGGATGCAATCTCAGCAGTTTTAAGTACAGATGTACATTTAGATACTTTACCTTCCACTCAGCGTAGAATTAAAGGGCACCACATGAATTCCCAAGGGACCGCCATCTCCAGAAAACTCTACCTTCTTTGTCAAATCACTGCCAAAAAGAAGATGGATGAGGTTACACGCAAGAACAGCTGGGTCTTGACAAAACATAGTTTTTTAACCCATTAGACCAAATAAGTAAACAGAGTTGGCTTACTGGATTATAATGCATCTGTCAAGGTCTGATGGACATTTGAGAAAAAACATGCAAACAAGCCAATCAAAAATAAACAAAACAATGATTGTTCTTGCTATAACTGGGAGAATATTGTAAAATGGTTATAATTAATACTACAGTTTGGTCGTCAGAAGCCAAGAACATGAATGTTGATACAGGGAATTAAGTTTCCTCACAATACAGCAACAAACCAGAAATTCAATGCCTATGCAGTAAATGTGGGTGGGGTGGGTGTGTGAAGGGAGAAAAGTGAGTAAGAAAATCAGGTTAAGTACACAATTGCCAACATTATCAGCAAAAAGCATGACCATCAATGCAAAATAATTTAACATTTCAAACTATGAAGAGGGTCCTAAAATAGAAAACATATTCTCTGATAGATTATTTTCCGCAGCTCCTAAATGATTATTCTGCAGATGTGCATCACAATCCTCCCATCTGCACTTTAGATGGATATGCTCACCCACAAAAACATCAGTCTACACTTGTACAAAATCAAATCAATTTGATATGCTGGAGAATATGTTTTCATTAGCATGCATACTTTCTGGCTTATCACAACAGGAAAAGTTTATTGAGATCATCTGATCTTCACATCAAATATCTTGACCAACAAGGCATTACAGAGAATTTCCAGTATATTTACTACACAATGAATAAGATAGGACTTACAAAGGAAATGAACATCTCATACCATGACGCCACAGGTGAAAACACTACAGATCCTCCCTAGGTTATAAACACCTAACTTGACGTATATAAGATCGAGCATATGGGGGAAACAGCGATGGATGAGGATGGATTTGCCGGCTATTACGGCTGTAGGCGTCTTCTACTAGTTAGAATTGTGGCATTCTGTATGCCTTATCTCCCCAGCTGCTCGCAATCCAAGCCAGAAGAATCAGGATGAAATAAAAAGGAACTGCAGATGCTGGTTTACACCAAAGATATACACAAAATGTTGTAGCGGGTCAGGCAGCATCTCTGGGGAAAATGGATAGGTGATGTTTGGTAAGTTGTAATTTTTTGTAAGTTTACTTTACTGCCCTGTCCCCATAATCCTAGATTCATAGCTGATTAGAAATCTTTTTTACTTCAGCATTGAAGGTGCCACATAGCTCTCTGTGACAAGGAGTTCCAAAAATGCACAGCCCAACAAGAGAAGAAATCCTCAGCATCTTAGTCATAAATGGACATCCCCTTATTCTGAGACCTTGTCCTGTGTTTCTGGACTCTTCTCATGTAAGGAAACATCCTATGAGGATTTAACCTGTCTAATCCCCAAAAGGGCCTGTCGCACTTAGGCTAGTTTTCTAGGCAACTACAGGCGGCTTGGCTGTCGCCACATGGTCGTTGGGGTGTCGCCTGTATGGTCATGAGTAGTCTCCTCAGTCGCCCAAAGAGTCGTAGCGTCTTTCTGGTCGCTGTTGGATTTTCAACACGTCGAAAAATTTTCGAAGACAGTCGGCGACAGTGGGTTTGCCGCCAATGAGCGTAACTTGACTTCTCCTGGCGTAGTTGCTGTCGTAGTTGTCGTCAGGTTAACGTAGGTTGGCGCCAGGTGACGTAGGTTGGCGCCAGGTGACGTAGGTTGTCGCCGGTGCTGGCTTCAGACCGGACGCGAGGATAGGAGTGGGGGTGACATCACTCGCAGCACATGGCAGAGGCAGTTGTTTTTAAATTCAAAGTGATGTCATTTTTAAACATTTTCAGTAATTAGTCGAGATATAAAGCATGAAATTACCATTACTGCATCATTTTTCCGTGAAGGTGTGATTATACACAAACAATTAAACACACACACACACAAATGCACATCCAAGATCAAACTTTTAACAGTTTCTAGACCAAGTGGGACCCGTTGGGTCCCGTCCCCTCAACGCGCGGTTGCAGGGAGGCAGGGGGGTGGCCTGCGGCCTCTCACACACACACTAACCATCCTCCCCTACACACACACACTAGCCAGAGGGCAGAGAGAGGGAGGGCAAAGAAAGGGAGGGCAGAGAGAGGGAGGACAGAGAGAGGAAGGGCAGAGAGAAGAAGGGCAGGGAGAGGGAGGGCAGAGAGATTGGACCTGACCCGAGTACCCGATCCGAGGACCTGACCTGACCCAAGGACCCGACAGCTCGGACCCATCCCCTTAACGAGGGCAGAGAGGGGGGGACGTGGACTGGGCGAGAGGGGCGGCCGGCGAGCGGGGTGGGCCCAACTTGCTCATTCTTTCTGCGTCTTTTGGAGTGGGGGCGGGCAGTCTTGAATAATGGGGGGGGAGGAGGGAGAGGTGAGGGGGGGGTGACGTCACTTGCTGTATGAGGAAGAAGGGCACACAGAGCCATTATGATGTCATCAGTGAAAGAGTTGTTATTAAATTCAAGGTTTTGTCAGATTTTTGAACATTTTCATTAATAACTCGAGAAATAAAGCATGACATTTTCAGATAAGGCGATGTCGGACTCCACGGGAAAAATCTCTACCGGAATATGTTAAAAAATTACCATTAGCGTGTTGTTTTTTCATGAAGATGTGATTATACACAAGCACACAAATAAATACACATCCAAGATCAGAGTTTTAAGTATATAGATACGAATATGATATAGATGAGGTGAAACGGACTAGATGCAGACCAAACTTGATTTGAACTGTCTTGCCGATAAATTGCAATCAATACAGGGATTTCCCCTTTGCCTGTCTATGACATACTATGATACCCATTTTGTGCACTGGAATAGGGTCTCGACCCGAAACGTCACCCATTCCTGCTATCCAGAAATGTTGCCTGTCCCACTGAGTTACACCAGCATTTTGTGTCAATCTTCGGTGTAAACCAGCATCTGCAGTTCCTTCCTATGCACTGGAATGTTGGTTTGGATTATCTGGAATGGAAATGAAACCGGCAACTTTCTGATTAAAAGATGTGATGCACCACTTCTGGGTCATGATGGTTGCTTTATGTCTCTGAATAAAAGGCTATTCAATTATTAGATTTATAACAAGCAAGTTGGATCCAGACCTCAGCCAATGTTCAAACCTGCACACACTTGGCTTTACATTTTCCTATTAACACTAGTACGCAAGACCTCATATTCATATTTTCTTTCCGGAAACCCCGTGAAAATTGAAGCATATATCTGTTTTCATTTGATTGAAAGCACTATGAAAAGCAAAGCTGTTCAACCTTTAATGTTAGACAACAGCATGCAGATATTTCAAGTTATTGGGCTTCTGAGATAAACAAGTACAAATTTATCCTATAACGTGCTAAGAAATCAGATGGGCAAGTAGAGAGTTAATTTTCACACAGCAAGTTGTTGGGATTTGGAATGTGTTGCATGAAAGGGTGACAAAAACAAATCCAAAAGCAACTTTCAAAAGGTAATTGGATAGGTACTTAAAAATGAAAAAAAATGCCAAGCTATGGGGAGATTGGAGAATGGGAATAATCGGATTGCTTTTTCAAGGAACAGATATAGACATCTGGAATCAATGGTCACCTACAGTTCTGGGAAACATTGGGTTTGCAAAGCAGAGGGCTACCAATGAATACATGAATTGAGACACTTATATGTTTCACAGCATGTATGCTTAAAAACCAACAAGATTGCCTTTTACTTGCAACCTTTTTCCTCTTCTTCCACTCAAAATGACAACTGTTTTTGTCTGCACCAAGACATAAAAACAGAAAATGCTGAAAAACTCAGCATGCATGGTAGCATCTGTGGAAAGACACAATATTTCAGTCCCAAAAAAGAGGAAAGATACAAGCAAACATCTTGCCACTGCAACTGCAGTTGTTGCCGTCTAGAACTGAACATTTCTGCCCTTAAGAAAATCCTTAAAACTTTCCCCCTTTTTGATTTGGTCAAAATCAAAAATCAAACGTTGGTAGACCGCGAGGGGGGGAGGCGAAGATGCGACACAGAGAAAAGACACATCTCCATCCAGGCAAGTGACTGGGAAACGGTTTCCCTCTATTCCCTCCCATCACCCCCACATGAAAAAGACTAAGAAACCTTTAGAACATATTTTTAGACACACAAAAAATAACAAAAAGGGTGAAAGGACTAACAGCTACTGGTGAGGCTGCCACTACGATGGCGCCACCCAATGGTATTTTTAAAGCTGGATCGATAGGTTTTTGATTAGTAAGGACGTCACAACTTATGGGGAGAAGGCAGGAGAATGGGGTGGAGAGGTAAAAATAGATCAGCCATGATCAAAAGGGCAGGGCAGACTCGAATGGCCTAATTCTGCTCCTATGTCTTATGGTAAAACTCCATGCAATTCTTCAAAATACAGCCAGTATTGTATGGGAGAGCAGATGATGCCTCCGTTGAGCATTTCATCCAGTAGACAGCACTATCAGCAGTGATAGTGCTGTCTACTAGCTCTTTAAACACTTTCACCACTACAATACCACTTCCTCCCCCATCACCTACCAGATGACTCTGGGATGCAGTTGGGGAATCGGGGCTTATACATTTTTGAATAGGAAAATTATCTATAACCCTGCAGAAAGTAACAGGCAAGAAGATTAGAAACTATATAGGAAATAATTATGACATGTTCAATGTTCTTCTAGAGACAGAACCCATCATGGTATCAGTTGACTCTGCCCTACCTTAAAGTGCTTTTTGGATGCGTGACTGGTGATGTCGGAAGATCTGATCTTACATCATCTGTAGGTGTCCAGTTCGGTCTCTGCAAATTTAAAAGCGATAAATGGTGATTCAAAAATTCCTTCAGATCGTCAGTAGGGGCAATGCATCAACCTAGCGGATATTGTTAAACTCTTACCACTTTTCCAGGTGTACATTGCTCTGAAATATATCTCTATACTATACTTAGGGAATCAAAAATCAATGCTCAGTTCAATAAATTAAAAAACAGGCATCTTAGAATCACATAGCACAAGTATTTCAATGGATTATTTAGCCCAGTCAAGAAAATACATTGATTTGACTCAACATTTAGCAAATCCATTACTATGACTGGATTCTGAGTGCAAACCATTATATATATCATACTATTTATTCACTCTCCCTTTACAAGTTCTCACAAAAGCAATGATTTAAAGTAAAGTCTGAAAATGTAATTAAATGTCTGTGTCGTCTTTTTATAATAAGCTTTAAAATCAGCCTTGAATTTCATGAAATGATCAAGACTCATACAGACTAGAGCCTAAAGCAAATCCAACCTGTCTATTTCAATGAGATGAAGTAGTCAATTTACCTGTTGCTGAAACTAGCACTAATACAAAATCTTTTTTTATTATTGGAAAGTCAATGCTTTTAAAAACAAGCTTACAAGTATTATTTGTATGGCACCTTTGATAGATTCTATCGACCCTTTGCAAATGTTAATTAGTTAACTGTTTCTCAAGAAGGAATGTTAATCTAATTACCAGAAAAGGTTTTGTATATATTAGGTTGCAAAATACCTATGAAGGCAAACTCGGATGCACCCAGTGAAATTAAACTGCTGAACAAAAAAAACTCCAAAGACGTACAGGTTGGTAGGTTAATTGGCTTGGTATCAATGTAAATTGTCCCTAGGATAGGGTTAGTGTGCGGGGATCACTTGTCGGCAAAGACTCGGTGGGCCGAAGGGCCTGTTTCCGTGCTGTATCTCCAAACTAAAATAAAAAAAACTAAACAGAAAATGACCTGGATGTTTTGTGCAAACACATACTCAAAAGGGAGAAGAGCCATTTTGGTCTCCATTACAAAGCTCCAATTCTGAGGCACCTGCTTCAATCTTCTCTCAAGAATGGGAACTGGATTGTTCACCAACAATGATGTTCATCCTGTTGATAAAGGCAGGTTGGATTGCATTTATGCCCCAGTATCAGCACCAAACCTAATCCTTCAATGAAGTTCACAGCATTATAGAAAAAGACACAACAATGAATGCTTAGTTCCATTTAAGTTCCATTCACCTCCAACTAAAGGCTCTCTAACCTAAAAAACAAAGTGCTGAAAGAACCCAGCAGCCTGTCACGAACTGTGGAGGGAATGCAGACGGTTTCAGGTCAGGACACTTCCATTCTCTCCACAGATGTTGCTTGACTCTTTGAATTTCTGCAATACTTTCCTCATTTGTTTTTTGCTCAAAATTATGACATCTGCAGTTTCTTGTGGCTCGTGAACCCACATTATCTCCCAACCAACAACATTCTTCTTTTCAAGTTCTCCATATCCCCACGTCTACCACTGACCTCTGCAACCTTCCCTGGCTAAATAACTATTTGCATTGATAGTCACTTCATCATTCCCAAATTTAATCATGCTAACTCAGGCAGACCTTTTTCAAGTCTGCGTAGATAGATAGGAGAAGAATCCCTGTGGAGTTTTTTTGTGGCATATGAGAGACAAAGAAAAAGGGGTGACTGATGGGAATACTTTGACAGCCAGCATCATCTTGATGGGTCTAATGGCTTGCTGCGTCATCTGAAAATAGGAGACATATGAGAAGTATAACGGACCTTTATCTAAGGTTGCAAAAGAGCGACCAGATTTTGTTTGTGTCGTAAGGAATCAAAAGCAATTGTGAAGTCAAGGAGTTGAAGTTGTATTGCTAACAAACCATAATTACTTTGTAAAAAATAAATAAACCAGATAATAAGCTGATGTGAATGTGCAATTACCTGTATAACATGTAACGCAGATCAGTGGTGGTTACGATCTGCTGGGTCTGATTGCTTGAAGCCTACATTATTTAACTTGTGAATGAGTTTCCAGTTTGAAGTTATGGATTCTGGTTTGAAGCAATGAATTTCACACATTTGGGGACACTTATGCTCTGATTCAAAAGGTCACAAGTTCAAGCTTCACAGGAGATCTGGGCTTCACAGGCCAACGACATTGCTGTAGGTGCTCCCCGGTCAAAGGTGTTGGACTCAAAGAAAGCAGACTGTCTTTCTGATTAAAGGGATGTTAGCAGCGCTTAAAAGAGTTCTCCCATCTTCAGACCTATTGTTTATTCCTCAGGAAACATCACTAACACAATTATGTGATCATTATTTCATTGCTATTTGCTTTGCACAAATTGTCTCCCTTGTTCCTTCAAAAAGTAATTAAATGTTAGTGGCTAAGATGCCTGGAGGTCGCAAAAGCACTATGCAAATATGTCTTCTTTGTCGAAACACTTATGCACACATTTATATATTTCAAATTTCTACAGAAACAAAATAATGTTTGATCACAATTTAAGCATTGGTCAGATATAACAAGTACTATTACATCAAAATAATGAACATGGTAGGCTTATTAGCTTGCATATAAACAGATCTTTGTGTACTTGGGCTGAGAACATTACAATGTGCTTCACAGGATGCAATTAAATAAAATCTGATACCAAGCCACATAAGGCGGAAAGGCTATGTTGCAAAGAACAGGTATTTGGATTTAAGAAGGGATTTTAAAGCTTAAGGCTCAGCAAAGAAAAACCAACTGCCAGCATATGCAGAAATTGAAGTGGTATATCTAGATAGAACTGGAGAAATACAGATCTCAATAAGGCTGTGATAGTAGAGGAAGCTATAGAGATTGAGAAGGCCAGCATGGTGAGCTTGGAAAACCAGTATATGAATTTGCAATCAAGACAACTCTCTAACCAACGTTAAGATTGCTCGAGGCAGGAACAGGTGGATAAAACCATTCACGACTGTACTGATTCGTACAATGTAGTAATCATTTCTTTGTGATTTACTTCACAGCTCATCTTCACAATGAGAAATAAAGTCACCATTTACAAAACAGCACAGCTGGATGCAGGATTCACCATTTACAAAACAGCACAGCTGGATGCAGGAATGAAGTTGATGGCCTTTGGTTGAAAACTGAAGTCAGTACAAAGTCATTAAAATCAGAGAAAAGAGGTATCCTTGTTTGCTGCTAAAGGGCCTCAAAGGCACTTGGTTAAAATATTGACCATGGGAGGCTGCCAGACTAGGCTATGTTGGCCAACACTGTCACCATTTGAAACATGAAGCTACCAAACAGATCAAAGCCACTCACAGACCCAGTGTTGCTTCCAGTAAAAAGTACATCAGTGTTATCGGAAGTAGCAACATAAGTGAGAAACAACAGGCCAGCCTTAGGGGTTTTTTAGTGCAAATGTAATACATATGCACAAGGAATTGCAAAAATTCAGAACTGCCAATATCTGAGATGGGAATCCAAACTGGCACTTCAGAATGTTTATCCATTTCGTTCTGAGAATGTTGCATAGAACAGTGATGTTCTGTTCTCACTCAGCTCATCTATGACTGTACTCAAAATAGATGACTTCAGACCTAATAATTTGTTTTGAACATGCATGGCTCCAGTGATACCCACGGTAATAGGAGCCAGTTTTTCCAAAGCTGAAAACAACCCGTGTATTTTTTGAATTAAAAAGGAGAGTCAAGAGACTGCAGGTGCTGGAATCTTGAACAAAAAGCAGAATGCTGGAGCAACTCAGCAGGTCTGACAGAATACGTAGAGGGAAATGGGCAAATGCAATTCAGGTTGGGACCCTGCTTTTGACTGGTGGAGTAGAGGGGGAGAAAGATGGGAAAAAGAGGCGGTTGTGGGCAAAGCACCACCAGCTGATATATGGGTACCGGTGATGGGGATTGCTTGGCAGATAGGTGGAGATAGTGATAAAGGATAGAGGTGAAATGTAAAGTGAAATATAACACCGAAGAAATGGAGGAAGGGGAAAGGGAGGAGAAAAAGGGTTATAAAAGGGAAATGGGGGACTTGGAATAGGGATGTGAAAGGAGCAAAACAACAGCGTAACTGGGGTGTGGTTAAAAAGTTGTGGACACAATGGGGGGACTGGAATGATAAGAGGGGTTGGGTGGTATTACTTGAAATTGAAAAATCAATAATCATGCTGTGCGGTTGTAGACTACCCAACAGAATATGAGGTGTTGTTTTTTCCAGTTTGCGTGTGGCCTCATTGTGGCAATGGAGTAGGACAGATAGGTCAGTAAGGGAATGGGAATGGGAATTAAAATGGTTAGCAACCAGGAGATCCAACAGACGTACTCAGTGGGCCAAAGGGCTTGTTTCCATGCTATTTCTCTGAACTAAACTAAACAAAACAAAATTAATGGTGAAGGTAATGATATCAAAGAGTTCTGAATGTGTTGATGTAATGGAAAAGAGTTAAGAAATGGTGCCGTCGTACATTAGGAGTTACTCTAGCTCCAGGGAGTGACTATGCATTGATTTTCAGCGGTCGTTGCGAGCCGGCTACCGGACAGCAATGGCAGCCAGATCTCCCACAATTCAAAGCGAGGGAGAAAGTGCCCGGCACCGACCAGTTGCTGTGGCAGTGCGCATGTGCAGGGTGGCCGATGATGTGCTGGCCATGGTTGTGCGCATGTGCAAGGGGAGGATTGCCCGGGCAATCATTAATTTCGAGTCCTGCCTTGGCCGGAGGCGTCCTGGATTTCGAGGCCCTAGGCTTCTGCCTACGAAGCCTAGTGGTAAATCCGGCTCTGATCAGGATTATCACAAAAATGGGTTGTCTAATCATAACCTCACTGCTGATTGTGCAAAGTTTTTATTGACACCTTTTGTGGACAATTTCCCTGCAATAGTAGCAAGACGACTTAATTTTAAGTACGACCACTTTTTAGAGTTAATATTCAATGTGGCGCTCTCTCAGATCTGCACAGTTATGCATCAGGATGATATTGTCATTGGAACTGAGTGAAAGGTGGGCTGCGCGTTTGGATGGGTGAGATTGGAATGAGTAAAGGGAGTGGAGAATTCGAGACGGTTGATGTCATGACAGCAGTTGGAGATGAACAAGTCAAGAAAAGGTCGAAGGCCACAGGTGGTGTCTGTGAGGAGGAGTGTTGGAGACGGGAGATATTGCGGGGGAGAGATGGGTGGGGCAAGAACCCCAGGCCAAAGAAATGGGCACAGAAGTGGTGATGCAAGAAGAGCTCGACTTCAAGGCAAGGTGGGAACTCATTTAGCTGTCTGTAAGGAGTACAAAGGTAATGGGCCTGTCCCACAGGCGATTGTTCAGGTGACTGCCGGCGACTGTCAAGTTGCCAGCAGTCGCCTGAAAAACCGGCAACTGGAACGGCGACTGTCATAGTGGAACACACACACACACACACACATCGCTTCCTTCACCAGGCCGTTATGCAGGCGGGGGACAGGGCAAGAGGGGGGAGCGCTGTCTGAGTGAAATTCACACAGTGCAAAGCCAAGGTGATACAGACACACACCGCGAGGTTGGCGTTGTAATTAAGCCAGCTAAAGCACAGTATACGGTAAGTCCTTTAAAAGAGGGGGGGAGGGGGAAGAGTGTGGAGAAGGAGGAAGAAGGAGTGGAACAACTTTTAGGAAGCCAGATATACACGGCTGTGAAGCTCGGCAGACATTTACCGGTCGGTTATCCTTGGTTCTGAAAACTACTGCTTACGTTTTTTTTCCCCCAATGAAACAATGAAATTCACCGGTCAGCACCGGCTGCAACCTACGAGAACTTACACGAACCTTCGACATCCTGGCAACCATTAGGACCTCCTGGCGACCCACCTACAGCACGACAATTCTCGCTACTCTCCATGGCGGCTTAATTCTGGTCGCCGCTAATTTTTCAACATGTTGACAAATTTGCGGCGACCATAATGAGGCCACGATTAGTTCCCAGAATGAGTGGACCAATGTTTGTCTCATGCTGATTCAGATGAGCATCGAGTCATTGAGCCGTCTGGCATGTAAACAGGTGCATTGACAACTGAATCCATGCTATTGAGCACCCATTTACACATCCTACTTTATTCTCCATACATTCTCATCAACTTCCCCAGATTCACCTACACTGGAGCAATTTGCTCAGTGGCCACTGTATTTATCAACACACACGTCTTGGGGAAGGATATTGGAGCACCTGAGGAGGCCCATATGGTCACAGGGAGAAAATCCACCCACTAGCACTAGAGGTGAGAATCTAATCCATATCTTTCGAGCTTTAGGGCATGCATTATGACTCAATGGCTCCATCATCTCATGTGTGGGCATTAAGTAAACCAGCTGCATCTCTGTGGATATTATAATATTTAGATTTTTTTTAATATAGACTAAAGGAAATTTCCTTTACTGCATAAAAAGCTTTACATATCACGACCAGTCATTGTCGAGCCACTGACTCTTTTTATTGACTGGCTTATCTTGGCAGCGTAGAAGAAATTCTAACACCTTCATATTTGCATTCCGGACAGCACTCCAGCATAAACATTGTGGTGTTAAAACAACAAAAAGTACTTCATTAAAAAGTATATTGATGTGCCTTAAAACAGTTCTAATTACTCCTTGAGGGAGAAGAGGGAATTCACATTCATCAGCAACAATCTACCAAACGGACGGAAGGCAGATTTATTTGGCCTTGAATAATCCAGCTGTTGGTTCAAAAGAATACTCACAGGAACATCACCTTGTGGCCTCTAAATATTTGAGCTGTAGCCAATCTTCCACTGCCTCAACATTTCACTTCCCAATCATAATTGCAAACAGTAAAATGGAGACACAGAAACTGCAAATATTGGAATCTTGAGCAAAATACAAAGTGCTGGAGGAACACAGTGGGTCAGGCGACATCTGTGGAGGGAATGGACAGACAACATTTTGGGTCAGGACCCTTCTTCAGAGAGTTATGGTAAGAAAGCAAGGCAAGAGAGGAGAGTGTGGGGCAAATCCTAACAAATGATGGGAGGATGAGGGGGTGGGGGGGGGGAATTGGCAGTCAGGTTGAGCTAATGACAAAGGCTAGAATTGAAGTGGAGGCAATAAGGTGTCAGATAAGAAAAGAAGATGATGGAGTGAAATGTAAAGCCCATCATCTAGCAATGTTACAAAATTTTGAGATTTTAAAAATCAAGTCTGCAATTTATCCCATCAGATAAAGCATAACAATAAGTTTAATTTGACACCAAATTCACTTTCATATCTCAAGTATTAAAAAAGTAATGGCCATTTTCATACTCGGAAATTAGCATCTTGTTCCCTATTGATTTTCAATGGACATTACAAAAAAGCTGTGATCTTGGATAGTCAAAAGCCCATTTCTTAAGGAAAGATTAACATTTTTAAATAGCCTAAGTGTCCAAAGATTATTCACAAATAATTCACAATATAACATGATTTTTATATCTAATTTACATTAATTTATAGGCCAAATGGAAGGAATTTAGTGTTCAATTGCTGTAAATAAATGCCCATTTAAATCGGCTTTCTAGTGGGTTCATGTGGAACGCGCTGGTTTAGAACGTTGACATCGCGCTGGATTAGTGCCCTCAAATGCCGAGAAAAATACTGCGGGATATAAAAAGCCCAAAATGAACTACTCGCTATAGATAACTTGATATATAGGGTTATATATATGCCCCATTTAATGTAAAAATAAGGTACATACCTTTAATTGTTTGCTTTATAAAACCCTGGGGCTGCGAGATGTTGCGGAATGAGACAGTAATTTTAAACTATTATAACTATATTATCGAGGCCTATAAAACTAATAATACCTTTTGCGACCGGGTCTTGCAGCGATTTTTCGTTAATGATTTACTAGGCTGAACATCTGCGATTAGTACAGCATAGTAAAAATCGCGTTTTAAACCCGCCCCCTCCAAACAGCACCAAAATCGCGGACCTGGCTGTGGGCAGATTCCCAATGACGATTCAGGTAGGTTTTGTAACATACCTACATCATCCAGTCACTCTGCATCTTTCCCCTCCGTATATTCATCGCCCATCCCGTCGCCCCGCTCCATTCTACCCATATCGTTCTCTCCAACTTTAATCCTCACACCTCCTCGTCGTTCCTTATCTGACGCACTTTTGTCTCCATTTCACATCTAGCCATTGTCACCATCTCCAACCATCTGCCAATTACCTCTCCTCTCACCTGTAACCACCTAACACTTGCCAGGCTTTGCATCAGCCCCACATCTCTTTTCCAACTTCCTCTCCCCAACTCCATCAGTCTTAAGAAGTGTCCCTGACCTGTAACATCATCTGTCCATTCCCTCCACAGATGTTGGCTGACCCTCTGAGTTTCTCCAGCACTTTGTATTTTGCTCAGAATTACAAGCAAAAGAGGCGAGCAATGAGTTACAGCACAATCCTTTGACTCGATCTTATGGGATAAAGTGAGAGGAGAATGGATAAAGGGATGATGTAGACAGGCAGGGAAGCGAGTAGATGGGCAGAGAGGGAGAAGTGGAATCAAGGGATATGGGGAGAAGGCAGGCACGGATTATTGATTGGGGACGATCAGCCATGATCACGATGAGTGGCTCAAAGGGCTGAATGGCCTCGTCTTGCACCTATTTTCTATGTTTCTAAGGAACAGCATACAGAGTAGCAAAGGATAGAGAAAGAGGGAAAAACTGGGCAAAAATAATGTATTCCAAAGAATGAGCCTTATGCAGTGGAAGGCAAGAGAGTGGAGAGGCGTAGTGAGATGTACAGTAAGTTAGGCATGTCCCCAACAACTCTCACCAACTTCTACAGATGCTCCGCAGAAAGCATTTTATTGGGATGCATCACAGCCTGGTTTGGGAACAGCTACATCCAAGTTCGCAAGAAATTGCAGAGAAATGTGGATGCAGCCCAGACCATCACATAAACCAACCTCTATTCCATTTACACCTCACGCTGCCTTGGCAAGACCACCAACATTATCAAGGACAAGTCTTACCAGAGACTTCCCGCTTCTCCACTCTCCCATCAGGCCAGAGGTACAGAAGTGTGAAAACGCACATCTCCAGATTCAGGGACAGATTCTTCCTAGCTGTTTTGAGTCAACTGAACTTCCTCTCATCAGCTAGAGTGAGGTCCTGAACAAAACGTTATTCCTTTTTATCATGTATCTGTATACAGTGGATGGTTCGATTGTAATTATGGATTCATCAATAATCATGCATTGTCTTTCCGTTGACTGGTTAGCACGCAACAAATGCCTTTCACCATACCTCAGCACAGGTGACAATAAACTAAACTAAGATTGTGGGACAAGAGAAAGGATTTTGGATGACTGGCAAGAACTGTAAGTTGTTAGAGAAATATTGAGATGTAGTCTTGTGTTTACAGAAACATGTAAATAATAAAAATGTGGTATTCTGGCCACAACAGTTGGAGAGCATTGGAGCAGATGATTCCAGAGATATTGCAAGCAAGAGAAGAAGATTTCAAATCTCTGGGGCAGATGTAGAAGAGCCTGTGCCAAGGAAAGGTGCAGGAATCATCACACCCATTTTCTGGACAATCTTATCCATGAGGAAACATCACAAAAATGGATTGTCTGATCATGATCTCACTGCTACTTGTGGAAAGTTTTTTGTGGGCACCTTTTGTGAACAATTTCCCTGCAATAGCAACAAGGCTACTTAATTTTCTATGAGACCACTTTTTGGAGCTTATATTCAATGTTTCAGCCAACATTTCTCACTTCCAACAGCGTGGTGCTCACTCGGATTTGCACTATTATGCATCAGGATTTTGTGCTCAGATCTCCAGTTGGGATCAGAGGCAGACTTATCAAACAAAATACAGCACAGGCATAAAAAACACTGAGTGCACAACTGCAGCCAAAATGCATGTGCGAATGAATGTACATGGATGGAATTCAATGTGCGTTGTAACACAATCCTGATTCTAAATAGAGGAAATAATGTGATGTCCAAAATGCAAATCTTGATGCCGTATATTGGACCTGAGGCAGCAAGCTGATTAGAGCAACTCAAATGTTCCAGCAGGAAGGAGAAGCAGATTCCCTGGCAAGATAATGTCGGCAGGAATTGATCAAAATAACTCAGAAGAGTTAAAAGTTACAATGGACAAACACAAGACTGTGCTTGCAGAATTGGGCTAGCTATATCAAGAGTTGCTGTCAAGCAGAGAGCAGAGTATTCATAGGAAATGACAGGCAAAGCAGAAATAAAATCTGGTTCAGGATTCAATGAAAGAGTTGTATGTCAATGCACAGATGGAGCAAAAGAGAATAAACACTTATCACAGTATGGTAACTACACAGAGACCACCATCTAGATGCAATGCACTATGGAGGCATCAGTGGTGATCTTTCAAGAATCACTAAAATATTTCCAGAGGTCTGGAAAAATATAAATGTTACTCTGCTGTTCCAAAAGGGAGTGAAGCAAAATAAGGAAAATTATAGGCCAGTTAGCCTGACTGCAGTGGATAGTAAGATTTTATAGTCCATTATAATGGATGAGGATTCCAAATACTGAGAGGCACATGCATGATAAGATAGGCCAAAGGCAGCATGGTTTTATGAAGGGGACATCTTGCTTGATGTATCTGTTGGAATTCTTTGAGAAGGTTAATAGCAAAATAGACAAAGGATGTTCAGCTTAGTTTAGAGATACAGTGTGGAAACTGGCCTTTCAAGGTTCAAGGTTCAAATTTATTTGTCACATGCACCAATTAAGATACAGTGAAATGAATTACCATGCAGCCATACAATTAAAAAGAACACACAATACACAAAATAATTAACATAAACATCCACCACAGCATTCTTCATTGTGATGGAAGGCAATACAGTTCAGTCAATCTTCCTCCTTTGTCCACCGTGGTCAGGGCTGAACCCTCCGTAGTCCCCCCTACGGACGGCCCGATGTGCAAGCGGGATGATCGAAACTCTGACGTCGGGACGGATTGAACACACACCGTGGCTTGGAGTTCCCAAATCTGCCACAACCATACAGGAGACCGTGGCTTCAAGATGTTATAGGCCGCAGGCCAGCGATCGGAACACTCCTTTCTGGCAATCCCCGGCAAGGGATCGCCCTGCTCCACGATGGAAAGTCCACGCTACGCCTGCTGCTGAAGCTCTGGGCCCGACTCCAGGAAAGGCCATTCCAATCCAAGCTGTTAGGCCGCGAGAGAGGCGAAGAAAAGACATGGAAAAAAGTTGCATCTCCGTCAAGGTAAGATGACTGAAAAATGGTTTCTCTCTATTCCCCCCCACCACCTCCCACATTAGACATACCGAGCGACATTAAAACAAATATTTGGACATACTAAAAAAACAAAAAAAAGTCAAAATAACGGACATGCTAAGTCCCACCAAGTCCATCCCGACCCCTGTATGCTGACAATATCCTACACACACAGTACGGACAATTTATAATTTTACCAAAGCCAATTAATCTACAAACCTGTGTAGGGTCTTGACCTATAACATCACCCATTCCTTCTATCCAGAGATGCTGCCTGGCCCGCTGAGTTATTCCAGCATTTTGAGTCAAACTACAAACCTGTACGTCTTTGGAGTGTGGGAGCAAACTAGAGCACCAGAAGAAAACCCTCGTGTTCACAGGGTGAACCTACAAACTGCGTACACACAGCACCCATTGTCAGTATATCGAGCCCAGGTCTCTGGCTCTGTAAGTCAGCAACTCGACTGCTACGCCACCATGCCGCCAAAATGTTGGTTCACCTGGATTTTCAGAAGGACTTTGATAAGGTGCCACCTGTGAGGCTGCTAAAGAAGATGAGAGCCCTTAGTATTGGAGGAAAGATACCAGCATGAATAAATGGCTGGCTGAATGACAAAAGGCAAAGAGCGGGAATAAAGATGGCTCTTTCTGGGCGGCTCCCAGTGAAGATCAGTGTTCTGCAAGGGTCGGGGCTGGGGTCTCGATTCATCACGCTATTTATCAATGATTTAGATGATGGAATTTAAGGTTTTGCGGCCAAATTTTCAGAAGATACAAAGATAGGTGAAGGTGCAGATAGTATAGAGAAAGCATTCCTCCTGCAGAAGGCATTAGATAGGTTGGGAGAGTGGGCAAATAAATGACAGATAGTGTAACAAAGTGCGCAGTCATACATTTTGGTCATAGGAATAAAGGTGCAAACTATTTTCTAAATGGGGAGAGGATTCCATCCCTCGCCCTCACCAGTAAATCCGACCATACTGCAGTGCTGCTTCTTCCTGCCTACAGGCAGCAATTGAAGAGCGCACCCCCAGAGGTGAGGGGGCAGAGGAACAACTCCAGGACTGCTTGGAGTCTGTAGACTGGGCAATGTTCAGGGATTCGGCAGCGGACCTGAATGAATACGCCACAGTGGTCACAGACTTCATTAAGAAATGTGTGGAGGACCACACATCCCAACAAAAACCTTCCGAGTATTTCCTAACCAGAAGCCTTGGATGAACCCATTAGACACGCTAGAGGCAGGAAACATGGACACGCTAGAGGCAGGAAACATGTTTCCAATGTTGGGGGAGTCCAGAACCAGGGGCCACAGTTTAAGAATAAGGAGTAAGCCATTTAGAACGGAGACAAGGAAACACTTTTTCTCACAGAGAGTGGTGAGTCTGTGGAATTCTCTGCCTCAGAGGGCGGTGGAGGCAGGTTCTCTGGATGCTTTCAAGAGAGAACTAGATAGGGCTCTTAAAAATAGCGGAGTCAGGGGATATGGGGAGAAGGCAGGAACGGGGTACTGATTGAGGATGATCAGCCATGATCATATTGAATGGCGGTGCTGGCTCGAAGGGCCGAATGGCCTACTCCTGCACCTATTGTCTATTGTGTACTGAACCATGAGATCCGCACTCTTCTGAAGTCCAGATCCCAGGCATTCAGGTCTGGAGATAGAGAAGTTTCCAAGAAGTGAGGATGCGACCTTGGTAAGGCCATCAAAAAGGCCAAAAGGGACTTCTGCTCCAAGCTGGAGGATGAGACAGATGTTCGGCAGCTGTGGCGGGGCTTGAATGCCATCACCTCCGACAAAGTGAAATCAGGAGGCAGCTCAATTGTCAGCGAAGCATCACTCCCTGACGAGCTCAATGCGTTTTACACACGCTTTGATAGGGAGAACACTGATGTGCCTTCCCAAGCCCCCATTTGCCGTGAATTCAGTCACAGTCGCAGGGGCCAACGTCAGAAGATCCTTCAGGGGGGAAGAGCCCCTGGACCTGATGGTATACCCGGTCGTGTTCTAAAAACCCGTGCGGACCAACTGACTGGAGTTTTTACGGACATTTTCAACCTCTCACTTCTGAGGTCTGAGGTTCCCACCTGCTTTAAAAGGGCATCAATAATACCGGTGTCCAAGAAGAGCAAGGTGACGTGCCTCAATGACTATCGACCAGTGGCATTAACGTCTGTGGTGATGAAGTGCTTTGAGAGGCTGATTATGGCGCACATCAACTCCTATCTCAACAAGAACCTTGACCCACTGCACTTCGTTTACCGCCACAACAGATCAACGGTGGATGTGATCTCACTGGCTCTCCACTCCACTCTGGATCACTTGGACAACAAAAACTCATATGTCAGGCTGTTATTCATTGATTACAGCTCGGCATTTAATACAATCATCCCCTCCAACCTGGTTACCAAGCTCTCAGATCTGGGTCTCTGCGCATCCCTCTGTAATTGGATCCTCGACTTCCTCATCCACAGACCACAGTCTGTCCGTATTGGTGGAAATGTGTCATCCTCGATAACAATCAGCATGGGAGCACCTCAAGGCTGCGTGCTAAGCCCTCTGCTTTACTCACTCTATACTCATGACTGCGTAGCCGGACATAGTGCGAACTCCATCATCAAGTTCGCCGACGACACCACTGTTGTGGGACGAATCACTGATGGTGACGAGTATAGAAGTGAGATCGACCGATTGACCAAATGGTGCCAGCACAATAACCTGGCTGTCAACACCAGCAAAACCAAGGAACTGATTGTGTACTTTGGAAGGGGTAGGATAGGGACCCACAATCCCGTTTATATGGTGGAAAGGGTCAAGAACTTAAAATTCCTGGGCGTGCATATTTACGAAGATCTTTCCTGGTCCCAGCACGCTAATGCAATTATAAAGAAAGCACATCAGCGCCTCTACTTCCTGAGAAGATTACGGAGAGTCAGTATGTCAAAGAGAACTCTCTCAAACTTCTACAGGAGCACAGTAGAGAACATGCTGACTGGTTGCATCGTGGCTTAGTTCGGCAACTTGAGAGTCCAGGAGAGGAAAAGAATGCAGAAAGTTGTGACCACTGCCCAGTCCATCATCGGCTCTGACCTCCTCACCATCGAAGGGATCGATCGCAGTCGCTGCCTCAAAAAGGCAGCCAACATTATCAAGGACCCACACCATCCTGGCTACGCACTCATCTCTCCGCTACCATCGGATAGAAGGTACAGGAGCCTGAAATCTGATACATCCAGGTTCAGGAACGGCTTCTTCCCCACAGCCATCAGGCTATTAAACTCCCCAACAAACAGACTTTAAACTATAACAGCCTATTGCACTTTATCTGTTTATTTATGTATATATATGTGGTCTATGCTATATAGACACTCTGAACTGTTCTGTATTTATGCTTGCAATATTCTGTTGTGCTGCAACAAGCAAGAATTTCATTATCCTATCTGAGACACATGACAATAAACTCTCTTGACTTGACTTGACGATTCAGAATTTGGCGATGCAAAGGGATTAGCAGCAGTTATTGGCAGCTGATAAATCCGCGGCCATGATGGGAAGCTAGAGAAGAAGTTGCTGGAGTCCTGGTTGAGATTTACGAATCATTATTAAGACACAGGAAAGGTGACAGAAGACTGGAGGATGACTAATGTACCTCTGATGAAGAAGGGCTGGAAGGAAAAAAATCTGGAACTATACATTAGTAAGCCTAACATCTAAGGAAGGAAAGTTACTAGAGAGAATTCTGAGGGATAAGCTATGCGTGCATTTGGAAAGATGGAGGTTGATTAGGGAAGCAGCATGGTTTTGTGCTTGGGAGATTCTGCCTCACCAATTTGAACGCCTTTGCTGAAGTATAACCATATAACCATATAACAATTACAGCACGGAAACAGGCCATCTCGACCCTTCTAGTCCGTGCCGAACACATAATCTCCCCTAGTCCCATATACCTGCGCTCAGACCATAGCCCTCCATTCCCTTCCCATCCATATAACTATCCAATTTATTTTTAAATGATAAAAACGAACCTGCCTCCACCACCTTCACTGGAAGCTCATTCCACACAGCTACCACTCTCTGAGTAAAGAAGCTCCCCCTCATGTTACCCCTAAACTTCAGTCCCTTAATTCTCAAGTCATGTCCCCTTGTTTGAATCTTCCCTACTCTCAGTGGGAAAAGCTTTTCCACGTCAACTCTGTCTATCCCTCTCATCATTTTAAAAACCTCTATCAAGTCCCCCCTTAACCTTCTGCGCTCCAAAGAATAAAGCCCTAACTTGTTCAACCTTTCTCTGTAACTTAGTTGCTGAAACCCAGGCAACATTCTAGTAAATCTCCTCTGGACTCTCTCTATTTTGTTGACATCCTTCCTATAATTAGGCGACCAAAATTGTACACCATACTCCAGAATTGGCCTCACCAATGCCTTGTACAATTTTAACATTACATCCCAACTTCTATACTCAATGCTCTGATTTATAAAGTAACCAAGAAGATTAATGAAGGAAGGGCTGAAGACATATCTATATGAACTTCAGCATGGCCTTTGATAAGATTCCATTGCTCGAGAAGGTTAGATCACATGGGATTCAGGGAGAGCCAGATTTCTGGACACAGAATTGAGTTCATGGTCATGAACCAATTTTTTCACTCAGAGGGTGGTGGATGAGCTGCCAGAGTAAGTAGTTGAGGCAGGTCCTCTAACAGCATTTAAAGGGCATTTGGCCAGGTACAAAATGAGATGGGCCAAACACAGCAAATGGGACTTGCTTAGATGGGACATTTTGGTCGTCATGGACAAGTTAGGTTGCAGGGTCTATTTTAATGCTGTGATACCTGGGATGGGAGGACTGACACATGAAAAGAGATTGGGTTTATTAGGTTTATATTCACCTGAGTATAGAGAAATGAGAGGAGATGGATAGAAATCTACAAAATTCTGGATAAATGAGATGATGAGGGGAAATGAGAGGAATGATGTTCCAGATGATGGGAGAATTTGAGGGCTAGGGGCTACAGGTAGAGGATCGAGGGTAAGCTATTTAAGACTGAGTGAGGAGAATTATCACCCTGCGAATGCTGAACCTCCAGCATTTTCTACCAAGAACGTACTTGAAATCAAATCATTAAATATATTTAATAAATAGTTTGATATCATTCCTAGGTGAGAGGTATAAGGGACATTGAAGAATATGGGAAGAAAGAAGAAACAGGGTATTGAATTTGCCTCCTTCTCTCTTCTTTGTAGTGTTTCTCAGATGTAGGAAGCAAGTGATTGCTCTGGAGAGAGTGCGAAGGAGATGCACCTTGATGTAGCCTAGATTGGAGAAGTTGAGTTATGGGGTGAGATTGGATAGGATGTGCTTGTTTTAATTGGAGCAGAGGATATTCTGGGGGTGGGGTAGTGACCTGATATAAGTATAAAAGATTATGAGAGGCAGAAATAGGTTAGATGGTCAAATTATATTCCCTATAGTAGGGCTATCAAAAAATAGATGGCCTAAGCTTAAAGTGAGAGGACAAATATTTCAAGGGGATCCAAGGAGTACGTTTTTTGATGAAGAGAACGGTTGATTTGTGGAATGTGTTGCCAGTAGAGGTAATGGAGCCGATACAATCACTTGGTTTAAGAGGCTGTTAGACGGACATTTATATAGGCACCTCATGTGGGAATATGGGATGAGTGTAGAAAGGTAAAAAGGTCAGCAGGGATGTGGTGGGCAGAGGGGCCTATTTCTGAGCTCTGTGACTGATATTTGGGGACCACCTGACATCCACTATTAATATCAATAAGCTATCTGGCATCCTCAGGCTAACTTCTGGCACTAATGCACTTTCACTGCTTCATCCCTTGTTTAAAAACATAAACCACAGCAGCCTCTATGTCTGGCCACTCAGTCATGCTGTGTATTGCACACTGGCAGATCGAGACATATGGACAATGAGACAAGCAAGAGAAACTCAGTGCAATGCATTATTTTCCACTTTGATATGTTCTTGCTCTGCATTAAATCTGAACACTTTCTAATAACGATAAATCTAACCTCCAGGTCTCTTTACATTGATATAATTCACAGTAATACTTGCATAGGTTTCATGCATTGGATATATTACACAGAAACAGACTGTTCAGCTCACCTATCCATGCCAGCAATGATCCTCCACTCAAATCCACTACCACCTTTACTCATCTATATTTATTAATATAACATCTCTGGTGCATTTCCCATATATGGTTACCAGCCTCCTCTTCAATGGAGCTACATCATTTACCTCAACTAGTCCCTGTGGTATGGAGGACTACATTCTCATTTACTTGTAAATATGCAGCCAGAGTATTCCAAAGACATTAGACCTTATTTATAGAAAGAACCCGGGATACTGGGAATCCAGTCAAAGTACCCATTTTGTTCAAGTCTGAAGAAGGGTCTCGACACGAAACGTCACCCATTCCTTCTCTCCAGAGATGCTGCTTGTCCCACTGAGTTACTCCAGCATTTTGTGTGTACCTTCGATTTAAACCAGATTCCGCAGTTCTTTCCTACACATTTTGTTCATTGTTTAGGAGAATGAGTTGAGGAAGTGGTATAGGCATGAACAATTACAACATTTATTTAAAAAATGACCAGATTTAGGTCACATGGAATTCAAGGTGAGATAGGGATAGAGGGAGGAGTCAAACGATAGTTGTTGAGGGTTGGATTGAATTCAAAAGTTGGGACATCATGATACAGCTATACAAGTCATGATGAGATCACACATGCACTACCAGAAGCCCAGCTATAGGAAAGATATCATCAAGTTGGAAAGGGTGGAGAAAAGATTCACCAGGATGTTACCTGCGGTTGTGGGCTTGAGTTATAGGGATAGGCTGGATTGGATCGGATTTTTTTTCTTTGGAGCATTATCAGCTGAGGGGTGAACTTATTGAAATGTTCAAAATCATGGGGTCGGTGGATAAAGTGAACGCTCACAGTCTTTTTCAGGGGCAACCTTTTCGCTCAGAGGGTAGTCCATATTGGAAGGAGTATCCAGAGGAAGCTATAGAGGCAAATACTATTACACCTATCAAAAGATATTTGGATAGATATTTGGATAGGAAGGATTTAGAGGATATGAACCAAACGGGCAAACAGGACTAACCCAGAATGCCAACTTGATCGGCATGGACACGGAGGGCTGAACAACACTGATCAAGAAGGCTCATCAGCGTCTCTTCTTCCTGAGGAGACTAAAGAAGGTCCATCTGTCTCCTCAGATTCTGGTGAACTTCTACCGCTGCACCATCGAGAGCATCCTTACCAACTGCATCACAGTATGGTATGGCAACTGCTCTGTATCCAACCGGAAAGCACTGCAGAGGGTGGTGAAAACTGCCCAACGCATCACCGGTTCCTCA
The DNA here is from genome assembly GCF_028641065.1 of Leucoraja erinaceus. Classification (NCBI taxonomy): domain Eukaryota; kingdom Metazoa; phylum Chordata; class Chondrichthyes; order Rajiformes; family Rajidae; genus Leucoraja; species Leucoraja erinaceus. Next base: position 40,392,655 of record NC_073383.1, read on the forward strand.
CTCCCCTCCATTGAGTCTGTCCAGAGCAAGCGATGTCTGCGAAGGGCGAGCAGCATCGACAAGGACTGCTCTCACCCCAACCACAGACTGTTTACGCTCCTCCCATCCGGGAGGCGCTACAGGTCTCTCCGTTGCCGGACCAGCAGGTTCAGTAACAGCTTCTTCCCTGCGGCTGTCACCCTACTTAACTCTGCACCTTGGTGATTGCCAGTCACCCCCCACCCCCGGACCCTCCTTCCCCCAATGACTGATCTCCCCTCCCCCTCCCGAAAATTGCACTACTGCTACTATATATACATATATTTTTTTTTTACTGTTCCATTATTCTGTGTTCGCACTTCTGGGTGAGATGCTAACTGCATTTTGTTGTCTCTGTACTTGTACACTGCACAATGACAATAAAGTTTGAATCTGAATCTGAAGACTTGTTTACATGATGTACTTCTCTACGACATTAGGTACATTGACAGGAAAGGTTTAGAGGAATATGAACCAAATCCAGAAAATGGGACTAGCTCAGGTCAATATGGATGAATTGTGCTAAAGGGCCTAGATGAGGCGTCAGGAACAATGTTAGAAACTTCTGCTTAGGATCTCTAATGCATTTAGACTGGATGTACTGGATGTACAAATCTGATTCACTGAACTGCAATAACTAAATGTGTAATTGAGAAGCAGATTCCTGGCACAGCACCATCTGGTGTGCGTGATAAGCAATTCCCTCCTCTCACTACATTGGCCCTTAAATCAATATAACTGAGAGACAAACTGGGAATTCTCATATTGCAAATTGTAAGACTTTGCTACGCTGCTGTATTCCTTCCTAGGAGAGGATTAGACACATACTTTCCATAAACAAAAAACTGTATACAGTGAACATGAATAGGTAGACATTCTAAAGAAAGTGGACCTAAACTTGGATTTTTCAAAGCAACTTCTCTCAGATTGTCATTTTCAGATTTCACAGTTGTTGCCATTTGTAAGTTATCAGTTGAATGCTTAAGAAACACTTTTCTAAGAACAAGAATGGGCCACAGGAAAGGAAAACACTTCCACACAAGAGAATGCCCCGTCACAAATGGTCAGAGAGATGGAACATTATCTTCCAACAAATTTAGGGAAGATAAAATGTATTGGAATGGATTCAGGGAATCAATGAAAGATTTGGGATATCATTTAGCCATGGAAGAATTTTCCAACTGGTCTTACCCACGCATTCCTCCCTTGCTGCTGCTATTTTCCCCGGAATCGGTTTCAAGTGTATATCGTATTAGATTTTTCTGACTATGACTTAATCTTCTTCCACCAAACTTTGAGACGTTCATTCTAGGTCATGATTTGTACTTCTGACAATTCTCTTAAATCTGTCAAGTTGTCTACCCTCCTGTTAGTGGAAATATGTTTAGGTTTCTTATTGTCATGTGTACAGAGGTACAATGAAAGACTTTGCTATGCATGCTATACAAACATATCAAGTATACCATACAAAGAAACAATCAAAGTCAAACTCAAGTACAATAGATAGTGTAGAGGGAAAGATACAAGGTGCAGAATATAGTTCTCCGCATTGCAGCGCATCAGTTCCATAGACAAACTCCAATGTCCTCAATGGGGTAGAGGTGATTCGGACAGTAACCTAGCTTATGGAAAGAACGTTCCGAAGCCTGATAACAGAGATTTATATTGTTTTTCTATATCCATACAAAACCTCTTCATAACACTGAATTCCTCTTAAAAATCTCTCATTCCTCTTCTCCAGTCCAAGAATACCCATGCTTCACTAAATTATCCCCATAACAGATAGCCACAAATCTTTAGTATCATTCTGTAAAATATTATGAATATACCATTGCTGCCCCTCCTGAACTGGACAAAACTCCATCGGAGGCTAAACCAGTGATTTGTAATGATTTAGCAACATTTCTTCCTCCTTATTGTTGGGGAGTTAGCACCAGTGCAGCATGATAGGGTAAATCAATTTCCTTTGTTTTATATTCTTCCACACCTAGTTTGCTGAAAGTTTCAGAGTAATGCCAGACGGATGTTTTATTTTGCTGTCTACTCGTTTCTCTGAGCAGAAATGTTTACATATCATTGAATTGCCCAAGAGGAACTAACAATGTTGATGACTGTTCACTTAAAGGGCAAACATTACTTTAAAAAAATGAAATTTGAGATGAAATTATGAATGTGTTGCAAAGCTTGTCAATTTGATATTTGTTCAGTCAACCCTTTCCCAACACCAATATTGTCTGCATTCACTGAGAAATTACTTTTTTTCTTCCACAGGAAAAAACAAGCATTTTCTTGCCTGAGTAGGTACTTGTTTGTGTACGAACACAGATCATTGTTTCGGCTCGAAACATTGCCTATTTCCTTCGCTCCATAGATGCTGCTGCACCCGCTGAGTTTCTCCAGCATTTTTGTGTACCTTCGATTTTCCAGCGTCTGCAGTTCCTTCTTAAACTGATTGTAATCCAGTCTCCTTTGGTGTGATTTCTTCTTCTGCTGCTTAGGCAGTCCATCGGGATTGAGGATGTCTAGTTTAGTCCCCCTGTCATACCTTCAGATCTGTTTTCATGTCCTATACCTATTTCATCTGAGCTGTATTGGTGGCATTTTGCAAAGAACAAATGGTTGTACTCCGTGGAAGGCCTTTTGCTCTTCATCAAGCTTCTCCCTCTAGTACAAGACTCAGTAAATAGTGTTAATGCTTTGGTGAGACATTGAAGGGCCTGTCGCACTTGCCGATTTTTTCGGCAACTTCATCAGTGTCGCCAAAAGATTTTGAACATTTCAAAATCCAGCGGCGACAAAAAAATGTTGCGACACTTGAAAAAATACCACATCAATACGTCATCACGCCGGATATTTTACGGTTAGCTGATACGTCAGTCAATGATGCCAGCAGTCACCGAAAAAAATCAGCAAGTAAATATATCTTAAGACTAGCTCCAATTAAGACAGGATGGTTGAAGTAAATGCAAAAAATCTCAAGATGCAATGCAGAAAATTATCAAGACGACTTCCACAATCAAATTATCAGGAATGCAACACATTGCTGGCTATGGAATCGACAATGAAAAATCTGTGTCCGTCATGTCTGCTTTGCAAATAAAGAATCCTATAAATTGCTTTGAGACATGGATGAGAAATCTAACAAAGTCTGAAGTAACCAAACATTTGGTTTCATAGAACAATTTATAGATTATTGCTGATGCAATTTTTTACAATATTATACAATGTATGCATATGGATGAGACAATGGTCGACATGTGTCCTGTTCCCCATTTGCAGATTTTGTGGCTTTTCTTCCTGGGTGGTCAGGAATACGGTACTATTTCATTTCTGTGGGGTCTGAGACTTAAAATGAGTAAAACGTGGGACTCACAGACTGCTACATGTGAGGCACTCGATGTGTGATGGGTGGGGGTGGGGTAATGGGAGGTGATGAGTCCCAACCAATACTTTTACACTGCATCCATTCGCTTCCAACAAAGGTTTTGCAGTTGCATATGCCAACTGTGATTTATCCTGCAGCTGGATTTTAAAGAATCCTTTTTTGTTATCTTTAACTAATTATATAGATCAAATGCTACTGCAATGCATTGTTCAGGCAATCTGAGTGAGCTCCTTAATTCTACCTGTTGCTAAATGTAAGCACTCTTCTTTTCCTCCTCCTCCTCCCTCTTAACCTCTGCTAATTGCTTTGGGAATATTAATAACATGTTATCTAATCGCTAAAAATATATCTGTAATAATTCATAAACATGTCTTGTAAGCTTTTTGGAAAGCTGCTGTTTTGGATGTTCAACATTTTTACCATTAAGTGTGTTCATGGAAACAGATACACAGAACAGCATGGACATAATTTGGGACACTCAGTGGTCTGTTTGGCTACCATATAATTTTTTTAATAAACTTGATATATTGCCAGATGAAGCAATGCAGCCAAATATTTTCAACGTCTCTCGCCACTGGAAGACTGAAGAGTAGCAAATGTTATTCCTTTGTTTAAGGGGATAAATAGTGATAATCCAGGAAATTAAAGACTGGTGAGCTTCACATCAGTAGTAGAGAAGCTATTGAAGAGGATTCTATGAATAGGATTTATTCCCATTTGGAGTATTAAGCAAATTGAGCTCATTAGGGACAGTCAGCATGTCTTTATATGTAGCACATCATGTCTTACTAACTTGATTGAGTTTTTATGAGGAGGTGTTAAAGGTGATCAATGAGGTTTGGGGAGTGAATGTTATCTACGTGGATTTTAGTAAGGCATTTCATTGTCCCCCATGGTAGGCTGATCTAGAGGAATATGCTGCAGGGGATTAATGGTGACTTGGTCATATGGATTCAGAACTGACTTACTCAGAGAAGACAGAGGTTTGCAGTGAAAGGGAATTATTCCGACTGGAATCCGTGACCAGTGGCATTCTGCTGAGATCTGTACTGGGACCTCTTGATTGTGATATATTTAAATGACTTGGATGTAAATGCAGATGGATTCATTTATAAGTTTGCAGATTACACGAATATTCCTGGAGTTGCAGACAATGTGGAAGGCTGTCAAAGTATATAACAAGGTAGCAGGATATAGATCAATTACATAAATGGGCTGAGAAATGGCAGATGAAGTTTAATTCGAGCAATGGCATTGCACTTTGGGAGGTGAATTTAAGCAGAAGGTATACAGTTGACGGCAAGACCCATCTCAACATTGATCTGCAGATGGTGCTAGCAGCCCTGTTTCATAGCTCTCTGAAAATGGCAACACAAGTATGTGGAGTGGTAAAGAAGGTGTATGGTATGCTTCCCTTCGTTGGTCGTAGATCATGTCAGAAAGTCATGTTGCAGCTTTATAAGACTTTAGTTAGGCCACAGCTGGAACATTTTGTGCAGTTCTGGTCGCCCCATTACAGGAAGGGCATAGAAGTTTTGGAGAGGGTGCAGAAGAGGCTTACCAGAAAGCAGCCTGGATTAGTGGGTATTAGATATAAGGAGAGATTGGACAAACTTGGCTTGCTTTCTCTAGAATGCTGGAGGGTAAGGGAGACCTGATAGAAGTATATAAAATTATGAGGCATAGAAGGGATGGAAATGTAAAAAACTAGAGACCACAGTTTTAAGGTGAGATGGGAAAATTTATAGGAGATGTGGTGGGGTGGGTTTTTTAAATACAGCGTACACTTGGTGCCTGCAATGCACTGCCAGTGGTGGTGTTGGAGGCAGATATAATAGTAATGTTTACGAGGCTTTTGGATAGGCATTTGTCTATGCTGGGAGTGTTGGGATATAAAGCACGTGCAAGCAGTTGAGATTAGTTTATTTCTGCATTATGTTTGGTTCATAGATTGGGGGACAAAAGGCTTGTTCCTGACCTGGTCTTCTCTATGTTCTATGTTCTTCGTAGCTTAATTTCAGGATTGAAAAGCAGGTCACTGGAGCTGTGAGTCGGCATGTCAAATAGCCACGCTAAAGCGTTGTCCCAAAGTTGGGATGGTTTCCAACAGTGCACCATATACAGGGTTACACTGTGCTTGAAGTCAACCTATTTGTAGGGACTGTACAATTTATATTGGAGCTGTGTTCGACTTGGCTGAGGAATACTTATTATTAACAATATAACTCAAAAATAGAGAAATATACTTTTCTTCAGTAATGATAAAATTCAATTCAATCAACTCGAAAATGAAAAATATAAGAGAATTTACTTTAAAGATGTTTCTTAAGCAGCCTTTACAACCTCTGGAGTTTCACATTTACTGAGAGCAATGGAGTTTTGAAGCAAAGGCACACTTGGCTGGATGAAAGTGCAGCAACTAATTTTACGCCCAGCAAGATGCTGCATAAAATAAGGTGGAAGCGACCAGATAATCTCTTTCTGGGATGTTGGTCAGAGATAAATGTTTGACAGCAAATAAACTTTCCTACTTTTGAATTTTTCCCAACACAAGGTCATAAGTGGTGGCTTGGCTGCTAATTACATACGGCTCCATTCAATTTACACCTCCACGGAAAATGAATACGTCCTAGTCTGCATGCTGCAAAATGAAAGCAAATGTTGTCGAGTGACAGAACACTCCTTCTGCACAAAAGCCAAGCAATGAACATCTCCATCGCAGAGTCTAAACATCTATGCCTATGGAGGTTCTGTTTTGATTTGGGCTCCATTTCAGCTGTGATGAATTTTCTGCCAGCCTGGTAGCTCTCTCACCTCAAAGGTGTGAAGGTGCAGGCTTGATCTGCAACTCCACAAGTTGAGAAAGTAAACTAGGTGATATTTCACTGCTGTGCTTAGGGTGGCATCTGCTCCATAAAACGAGTTGAAGCCCTGCCTGACTGCATTAGGTACAAATAAATAACTCTGCGGCACCACTTGAAAAGAAGTCCAAGTTTTGCTGATTTTTTTTAAATGACAAAGGTCTTCTGGGCCTCCATTGGAAACCGAATACTCAGTCATTATTGAGGCATTTTGAAATCTTGCTGTGCGTACTTTTGCTGTCACTCGGATTTCATGAACAGAGGTTGCACTGCCAAAATATTCATTGACTGAGAATACAAAAACATTTAAAATGGCAACAAAATAGGGGTTTTTCTGGTTTTAATTCTATGCAACTGCACAGATGTATCTGTTCTGCTCCTTCTGATGCAGTGTTCCCCCATTAGAAGAAATGTAGTCAAGCCTCTAATGGTATCAGCACTGGCTTCATCTAACATCCACTAAAGATAAACCTGCACAGTAATCGATTAGCTTGGAAACTTGCTGCAGTGCAAAATATCACAAGGTACTATTGTCCAATCAGTTTGGAAATCTTCAAATACATGTTATGGAATATATTTGACAGAGCGGTTGAAAACTGATGTGACATCATTGGGGCAGAGGAAGGAGAGGGTGTCTCTGAGTGGAAAATAATAGTAGTCCACCAAGAGGCAAAAGGCAAAATGTAGCCATGAAAAAGAAGTCAGAAGCTGAACTGTGTTAAACCTTCCACAAATTATGACCATGCAATTGGCCACTAGTGGATTAACTGTGCTTTGCAATAAGCTAAGAATTCCAATCGTGCTGCAACAGAAATAATTTCACAGCTTGTCAGTTTTGCTCAAAGTTACTAGAGAACTGAATTTCTCTGTGAGAATATAGGGGAGAGAGAGGAAGTGCAACTGCAGTGCATCACTTGCTAAGAACGTTATTAATTTTATCAGCCATAAAATATAAACCCCAAACTGACACAGGTAACATTGCCTGTTTAGGATGGGGCAAAATGACTTGAGGCAAAGTGACATCAAAGATGGTGTAGCAGACTGTCTGCACAGTTTACACGCTCTCTCTGTAACCACGTGGGTTTTCTCTGGATGCTCCGGTTTCCTCCCACATTCCAAAGATGTGCAGGTTTATTGGTTAATTGGCTTCTGTAAATTGTCTGAACTAGTGGACGGGGATCGTTTGGCCGGCATGGACTCAGTGGGCCAAAGAGCCTGTTTCCACGCGGTATCTCTAAACTAAAATAAAAGGATAAAGGGAACCATGTTGCATGCTTTCTTTACCACCATATCTATCTAATTGTTTGCCAAGGGAGATATTGGTTGCAATGTGAGATTCCTGTGTATAGCAATATTCCTCAGGGTACTGTCACAAATTGTAGACTTTCCCCTTGCATTTGACCTTACAATATATATGTCCTCACACTTGTCTATATTAGAATCCATTTGCCATTTCTTGACACACATTTCCAACCGATCTAAATTTGCTGTACCCATTGACAACCTTCCACTCTACCTAAAACTCCACGAATGTTGGTATCATCTGCAAATTGACTACTCAGATTAACTGAATTTTCATCCAAATTATTTATATATATTACAAACAACAGCACAAATCCTTGTGTAACCACAAGTCAAAGACTTCCATTCAGAGAAAAACCCCTCCATCATTATCCTTTGAATTCTATGACCAAGCCAATTTTCTATCCAACTTACCAATTTAGTGTGGATCGAATTGATTTCATGTTCTGGATCAGCCTGCCATGAGGAACCTTGTTACTAAAGTCCACGTAGACAACATCCACTGCCCTATCCTCATCAGTCATCTTTATCAGCGCCTCAAAAAAACACTCAAATTTGTAAGACAGGTCCTCCCACACACAAAGCCAGGGGAGGCCACATTTTGGTTACACAAGGGGTTTCCAATGCGATTAGTATAGATAGGCACAATGGTCAGCATAGACACAATGGGCCAAAGGTCCTGTTTCTCTGTTGTATAAATTCTATAACCCAGAGAGATAGTTACAAAATAAAAATGATGGCCTGGATGAAACCTCATGTGACAGCTGTACAAAATGCAGTGGTGCAGCTTCACAGCTCCAGTCACCTGGGTTCAATCCAGACCTATGTTGCAGTTTGTGGGTTAACTAGTCACTGTTCTCTTCTCCGTGGATTGTCACCTTGTTGTGTTGGAGAAGCTTGTGTGGTCCTGAGATCCTGAGAGCAATGCCGTCTGGAGCTATGCTCCTGGTAGGGTCACCCATGGTGGTAAGGTCGAGGGGAACGTCTCTGACAAAGAGCAACCCAACCAAGACCTCAACGGTGGAACAGGCGGAGGATGATGTCTGACTTTAGTGGAGCATCACAACGGCTGGGAAGGCGGATGAAGGCTGCACCAGAAAAGGGTCCCAGGTCGTCTTGGATTCCATGCCACTGGATTCTGACTCAGATCTGTCAAGGACCGTGTGGTGGCTGTCTGTGCACCAGTCTCCCCACATTAAACAATGTCATGCACAGGCGTCCTCCATGAGAGGACAGTAATACTTGTTTTGAGTGACCGCCGATGGGCACTGTATATTGCACATGGTGTTAGAATTTTGTTGGAAGGGGGCAATTATTGGGAACATAGGTGAGTAACATGAGTTAAGGTAAGACTAGTGTAAACATGCTTGATGGTCAGCAAGTGCGGTTGGCCACAGAGTCTGTTTCCATGCTGTATTTCTTCATGATTAAACTGAAATTATTTAAAATTATTCTTTAGAGTTGAAACCAACTGGTTTCCTCCCAACTTTGGGTGAAACGTAATCAATGCAGTTCAGCAGATATCCTTCAATCTCATCATCATATCCTCAAAAATGTTTTGGCCTCTGACAATAAAAATGAATTCGAATTTAGGGTAAGAGATGCAGAAATGCTGATAAATTCAACACACTGAAGATTAAATAATGCTGGAGCAGGAGGGTCTCGATTCGGCTCAACGAGTGTGCCAGTTGATTGAAAGACCTTAGCAATTACTCCCATTCATTCCACTGCCCTTTTCCCCAAAGCTCTCAATATTATTTTTTATTCTACTAACTATCCAAATCCCTTTTGAAGGTTTTTATTGAATATACTTCCCCTGTGCTTTCAGGTAATACACGAGCTGCATTTTTTTTTAAATGTTCCTGATATGCTCTGGATGCTTGGTGCCAGTTGAAAGACAAAACAAAAAAAAAGCTGACATGATTGTGATAAAAAACAATGTGCATCAATTGAGCCATCTTAATGTTTTCAAACAAATACAGAATAATGGCATTTCACTTATCCCAAAATGCACATGGATTTTCTTTACTCAAATCCATCCTAGGCATTTCTAAAGGAAATAGTGTAAATTATGTTTGAGGATTTATTTCGGGAGACATAATCCTGTGTAAATCGCACTGAAGTGAAACTCTTCAGGTCATCTAAACATGACTTAAGATTCCATTCATCTACAAGAAGACTCTGAACAGATCAAGTTAAAAGGCTGTCAGTTTTATGGATGGAGAAGAGAATGGGACTGGCTTTGATGGTCTTAAAATTCTTGATCTTGGAAAAGTTACCATTTATGGAAAGTAAGGGAAAAAATGAACGAAGATGCTTTAGAAGTGGTGTCAAATTTTCTCTCCAATGCTACTGCGCTGAGAGTGGTCTCTTAACCTGTTAATTAGTTGCTAATAATTATGTAATATAATTATAAGTAACTCGTTTTTAGTGCCCAAATTATTAGTCTAGTTATCCCAAAATGCTGTTACATATCTTATTTATTCTGGAATTTTCATCCAGCATGGCAAGTTACTGACAATATAATGACAGGAACGAGAAAAGAGCAATCATTTAACTAAAAAGGAAACTTCTGAAGAAGCTCAACAGGCCAAACAGCATCTGTGAACTAAAAAGGATGGTCACCGTTCTTCCAGCAGCTTATTTTTTGCTCATAATTCTAACATCTGTGGTCTTCAATCAAGGCCAGTTAATCATAACTGGTTTTGCATAATTTGTATTCCTTAAGCATTTTAATCCTTTGGGAAAAGTTAATAATCAGAAATCAGCAGAGTGAGGAAATCAATTTCTCCGTGACCATCTCCACTAGAACTGCTTTCCTGAAGTAACCTTCCACGTAGAAGAGTTGAACCAAACCACCAGGTAAAAGTTCGAAAGTGACAACTGATGAAAACAACAATTGAAGAAAAGTTTAGGCATAGGTGGGTCTAAACAAACACCAACGTAGAACCAGAATTGCATCAGCCTTGTTTCACAAGCAGCTAAATATCAATACTTTAGTATTACTTGGTGACCATAGTCAGTGCAGTTGGGTGAAATGGCTCAGATACAATAGAAGTGTTTGTCAAAAGCACAAGTTGTGCTTTTTTTTTAAACTACAATGAAACCTCTCAGTTCATCCTGCCTATCCCATACCTCTTCAACAACCCACATCCAAATGTTCAGCACCCCTTTGCTTTCTGCAGAACAGCTCATCATTAATTTGTCACTTCCTGAGAGTACATTCATGTCCTAGGGCGAGCTACGTGCAGATGCTGTCCTTGCAGCCCGGAGGCAAGTCATTTCAATCTCTCTCTGTTTGCCCTCATTATCTCCGCTGCTCCTCTGATAAGCACATCTAAAAGCAGTTTAAATTTAACCATGACAGTATTCACTGCCGCGACATTGGCGTGACTGCGTGCTCGCTCAGGATAAAGATATCAAATGTGATTCATTCTTCTTTTGTTTCACTCTTGCCAAGAAAAGTAAAATCCAGACGGTTTGCAAGAGACAGGCAAATGGTTGAGACTGTGTCGGAAAATTGGATTTCACAGCATGCTTTCTAATGCATGCAGCAGTTAGAAAGAAAGGGTGAAAAGGTAACGAGAGAAAATGCTCAACAACTGATGGTACTTCTGCTGGAATCATGATTCTCCTTGGCTTCTTCCTGATTTGCAGTGTCTTATAATTTATTGTCGTTAAAGGACTGATTTATGATACTGTTGTGTCTTCAATTGGCAACTCCATAACAATTGTATGCAGGCTGACATTGTGCAACCTCCAATCAGAATAAACTTATGGAATGCATATAGTAAATAATGCACCCATCAGAAGCATGTGCAGAAGGTAACTTGTTTCAAGTGGAAGCACTGGGTCTAATCAAACGGTCTCAAGATGACGAAAAGTTGTAACAAATATGAACAGTGTAAGTTTCATTGCAGAAAGAGAAGCAATAAGACAACTGATATTAACTGTGACTGGCAATGAATTGCAAGGTTGAAGTTATCTTAGGATGGATGTGATTCTTGAATAAACCAGTAATCTAACTGCGGGACATCCATTAATTTATTCAACCTGAGAGCTAATTAGATTGACAAGCTGGTTGTTCATCTGCCAGTAACTCTGCCAGGGATTGATTGCCTGATAGGTCAGCCATTGTTGGCTGTTCACATCAGTTATTTGATCACAACTGTCCAATCTCTTAATGGCTAGCTGATTGGGTAGGTATGGTTGGTAATGTTACAGAGGGAGGGAGTGGTGGGGGGAGGAGGAGTTTGGTGTAAGAGTCATACAGCATGGAAACAGGCCCTTCAGCCCATCTTGTTCACGCCAACCAACATGCCCCATTTACACTAGTCTCACATGCCTGCATTTAGCCTTTATGCCTCTAAACCTTTCTTATCAATGCACCTGTCCAAATGCTTTTTAAATGTTTTGATGGTACCTGCCTCAACTACCTCCTCAGGTAGTTCTTTCCATATACCTATCGCCTTTTCTGTAAAAAAAGTTACCCCTCAGATTCCTATTATATCCCCCCCCGTCATCTCAAATCTATGTCCTCTGGTTCTTGATTCCCCTACACTGGGTAAAAAACTGCATTTACCCAATCTATTCCTCTCATGATCTTATATACTTCTACAAGATCACCTCTCATCCTCCTACACTTCAAGGAATAAGGTCCTTGCTCAGCCTCTCCCCATAGTTCAGGCCCTCGAGTCCTGGCAACATCCTCATAAATCTTTTCAGCACGCTAACCAGCTTAACTACATCTTTCCTATAACAGGGTGACCGAAACTGAAAACAATATTCTAAATGTGGCTTCACCAACGGAACATAACCTCCCAACTTCTATACTCAATACTCTGAATAATGAAATGTCGAAATTCTTCTTGACAACCCTATCTACCAGTGACGCCACTTTCAAGGAACTATGTACCTGGTTTCCGAGATTCCGCCACTTTACAATATTCCGCAGACCCCTGCCATTCACTGTGTAGGTCCTGCCCTGGTTAGACTTCCCAAAATGCAACACCTCGCACTTCTCTGTATAAATCCCATCAACCATTACTTTGCCAACCACCAACCGGTTAATATCCTGCAGCAATTTTTGACAACTATTTTCACTCTCTGTAATACCACCCACTTTAGTATCATCTGTAAATTTGCTAATCATGCATTGTACATTCTCATCCATAGCAATGGGCCCAGCACCGGACCCTGAGGCACACCACTAGTCAGAGGCCTCTAGGGTGAAAAACAACCTTCCACCATCTTCTATCCCCTTTTTGCACACCTGATTTCCTTTTTTTAAGCATGCTCCACAGTCCCCCAAAGTCTCCAAACACTTTATCCCAGCTGCCTATACTTACTCTTGATCAGAGCCTCAATTTCATTCATCATTTCAAGCTTCCTTATGTTCACCTGCCTTAATCCAGCTTTTTTGGCTTAAAAAACAGAGTTTTTGAGACTCAGCCTCTATACATTACATGTATTAATCAAATTAAAATAGAATCATGCAGCCCTAGTAAAAGATATCAGTGACTAACCCACTTTTGAGAGCAAATCAATGGTCCAGGAAAAATGAGGGTGTTGCTTTTGAAGAATGATTACGTTAAACCTGTCTCAGGATATCCCTGAATCTGCACATCTTTGGAATGATAGCTCCGCGTTTTGCTCACCAATAGCTTCAGAATTATTACATGGAGAATAAAAGCAATGTGAGTTGAAAGTAATTTCCACATAGTGTTATCAGGACACAAAATAATTCATTCCAAATGGCTGTTGAATAGAAATACATCGATGCCTTATGGGTTGGATTTAATAGAACTAGAACGACAAGCAAATTAAATTGCACTCATTAGGATGCAATGGCCAAATGATCACTTCCTTTGCAAGAATGGCTATGATTCAGAACATAATGACGTCACTTCTATCCAAAAGCAAGAAAAGACTGCCATGCCAAAAGAAAAGTTACAAAAGCCAAAAAAGAAATATGTTGAAATATTTTGAATCCCTCAAAAGCCTTCTATCTCAATCACTGCTTCTTCCCCTTTGATTAACTGTTCCTAAAACTTTGGCCATGTGTACATGGACCATTTTCCTTCACTGTAAAATTTACAAACATGCTTTAAGCTACATCAAGGTTTGGTTGAAACTTCTCGTTTTGGGCACATACCCCAATTTCCATGGTCCAGTGTCAATTTGTGTCTGTTACATGTCATTAAAATACTTTAGCAAGTTGTACTATTATACATTTGCATAAAATAAACCAAAACCATTGGTATCCAATATGAAAACATCTGGATTTCTCAGCATATTGTTGTTCATATTAGTCTTCTTGGCAATATATTTATATAAATATATATATGTATGTATGTATGTATGTATGTATATATATACAGTGGCTTGCAAAAGTATTCATACCCCTTGAACTTTTCCACATTTTGTCACGTTACAACCACAAACGTAAATTTATTTATTTGGGATTTTATGTGATAAACCAAAACAAAGTGACGCGTAATTGTGAAGTGGAAGGAAAATGATACATGGTTTTCAAATTTTTTTACAAATAAAAAACTGAAAAGTGTGGCGTGCAAAAGTATTCAGCCCCCTTTACTATGATACCCCTAAATAAAATCCAGTGCAACCAATTGCCTTCAGAAGTCACCTAATTAGTAAATAGAGTCCTCTTGTGTGTAATCTAATCTCACTATAAATACAGCTGTTCTGTGAAGGCCTCAGAGGTTTGTTAGAGAACATTAGTGAACAAACAGCATCATGAAGCCCAAGGAATACACCAGACAGGTCAGGGGTAAAGTTGTGGAGAAGTTTAAAGCAGGGTTAGGTTATAAAAAAATATCTCAAGCTTTGAACAACTCACGGAGCACTGTTCAATCCATCATCCGAAAATGGAAAGAGTATGGCACAACTGCAAACCTACAAAGACATGGCCGTCCACCTAAACTGACAGGCTGGGCAAGGAGAGCATTGATCAGAGAAGCAGCCAAGAGGACCATGGTAACTCTGGAGGAGCTGCAGAGATCCACAGCTCAGGTGGGAGAATCTGTCCACAGGACATCTATTAGTCGTGCACTCCACAAATCGGGCCTTTATGGAAGAGTGGCAAGTAGAAAGCCATTGTTGAAAAAAAGCCATAAGAAGTCCCGTTTGCAGTTTGCCACAAGCCATGTGGGGGGACACAGCAAACATGTGGAGGAGGGTGCTCTGGTCAGATGAGACCAAAATTGACGTTTTTGGCCTAAATGCAAAACGCTATGTGTGGCGGAAAACTAACACTGCATATCACCCTGAACACACCATCCCCACTGTGAAACATGGTGGTGGCAGCATCATGCTGTGGGAATGCTTTTCTTCAGCAGGGACAGGGAAGCTGGTCAGAGTTGATGGGAAGATGGATGGAGCCAAATACAGGGCAATCTTGGAAGAAAACCTATTAGAGATTCATAGCAAAAGGATTTGAGTATAGGAGCAGGGAGGTTCTACTGCAGGTACACAAAAAAGCTGGAGAAACTCAGCGGGTGCAGCAGCATCTATGGAGCGAAGGAAATAGGCAACGTTTCGGGCCGAAACCCTTCTTCAGACGAGGTTCTACTGCAGTTGTACAGGGTCTTGGTGAGACCACACCTGGAGTATTGCGTACAGTTTTGGTCTCCAAATCTGAGGAAGGACATTATTGCCATAGAGGGAGTGCAGAGAAGGTTCACCAGACTGATTCCTGGGATGTCAGGACTGTCTTATGAAGAAGGCTAGACAGACTTGGTTTATACTCTCTAGAATTTAGGAGATTGAGAGGGGATCTTATAGAAACTTACAAAATTCTTAAGGGGTTGGACAGGCTAGATGCAGGAAGATTGTTCCCGATGTTGGGGAAGTCCAGGACAAGGGGTCACAGCTTAAGGATAAGGGGGAAATCCTTTAAAACCGAGATGAGAATAACTTTTTTCACACAGAGAATGGTGAATCTCTGGAACTCTCTGCCACAGAGGGTAGTTGAGGCCAGTTCATTGGCTATATTTAAGAGGGAGTTAGATGTGGCCCTTGTGGCTAAGGGGATCAGAGGGGTATGGAGAGAAGGCAGGTACGGGATATACTGAGTTGGATGATCAGCCATGATCATATTGAATGGCGGTGCAGGCTCGAAGGGCCGAATGGCCTACTCCTGCACCTAATTTCTATGTTTCTATGTTTCTAGAGTCTGCAAAAGACTTGAGACTGGGGCGGAGGTTCACCTTCCAGCAGGACAACGACCCTAAACATACAGCCAGAGCTACAATGGAATGGTTTAGATCAAAGCATATTCATGTGTTAGAATGGCCCAGTCAGTCCAGACCTAAATCCAATTGAGAATCTCTGGCAAGACTTGAAAATTGCTGTTCACAGACGCTCTCCATCCAATCTGACTGAGCTTGAGCTATTTTGCAAAGAAGGATGGGCAAAAATTTCAGTCTCTAGATGTGCAAAGCTGGTAGAGACAAATCCCAAAAGACTTGCAGCTGTAATTGCAGCGAAAGGTGGTTCTACAAAGTATTGACTCAGGGGGGCTGAATACTTTTGCACGCCACACTTTTCAGTTTTTTATTTGTAAAAAAATTTGAAAACCATGTATCATTTTCCTTCCACTTCACAATTATGCGCCACTTTGTGTTGGTCTATCACATAAAATCCCAATAAAATACATTTACGTTTGTGGTTGTAACGTGACAAAATGTGGAAAAGTTCAAGGGGTATGAATACTTTTGCAAGCCACTGTATATATGTATGTATGTGTGTATATATATATATGTGTGCATAAAACTCAATGCACCTCTGCAGAGTCTGGTTCTTCCTTCCTTAAATTAATCCCAACTCTTAATTTGGTTCATGAATGAATAAATCATCTTGTCAAGGTTGGTCCACTACTCTTTTAATTCACCGCATATAATGAATGAAACAGAATTCCAGTAGATTTGATTCCTTCTGGCATCCAAGTATAAAGGAACTATCATGGATTGATTACACAACAGTTGAATTTAAGGGGCATTTGAACTCTGCTTTACTGGATGTAACCCACCCTGTAGCAGAATTCAGACATTGTTGCTAGTGGCTGAGTAACATAATTCAAGTTACATGAGCATTATGGAACAAAGTTAACACAAGTCAAAGGCACTTTTAATCGATGGGTGCAAGGTTGACAGGCTAAAGAAAAATTCTGGAATTTGTAAGGAAAATACAACCTATGCCAAAAAGGAAATGTGGGAGAAAAAAAAATCTTGTGGAAAATCTCATATAATTTAGTTGATGTTGATCAAATGTTACCATTTTGCATGGTTTTGTTTAGTTAACTTTTTTAAAATCTTTCCTAACTTTAATCCATTCGAATTATTTAAAAATAAGATTTATGTTCTAACTTTTTACCTCCTTTCTTCCACATTCAGCTTTAATTATCAATTTTTAGGCACTGTAAAAACTGAATTGTCTTGAAACGTTTTTTATTATAAACTTTTCTTTCCATTTATCAATCAAAAATCCAGGCATTTGGAGGAAGAGAGGTGGGCTTCCAGATTGTGTAACCAGAATAACATTTGATATTTTACAGGAAATTAGACTTGTATAAACTCTTCTTTGAACAATGTTCCCAAAATGTTATGGTAACCATACAAGTAAATTAAGCCAAAGGAAAGAGCTTCTAGAAAAAAAATGAAATGCATGAGAGCATGAAGTTGAAGTACATGGAATTTCACAGCTAACACACAGACCATTTGGTTCATATGTTCTACGCCAATGTTTATGCTCCACATCACCCCCCTTCCAATGCAATGCATCTAACTTCATCAACATAATCTTCCATTCCTCTCTCCTGAAAGTATTATTTCGTTTTTACTCAAAGCACATCTATACTATTTGCCTCAACCATTCGCATGCTGCTTTGTTCCACATTCCACACTTTTAAAAGACATTTGGACAGATGTATGGATAGGATTGGTGTAGAGGGATATAAGCCAAATGCTGGCAAATAGCCCAGAATGCCAATCTGACCAATCTTATAAACTGTGCCAAAGAGCCCGTTTCCACACTGTATAATTCTGAGACATATTGTTCAGAGCAGGATACATTCCTGATCTGCAAAGCCTGAAGTATGATCTTAGCTGAAGTGTGAAATTTTGC
Source organism: Leucoraja erinaceus (assembly GCF_028641065.1). NCBI lineage: Eukaryota > Metazoa > Chordata > Chondrichthyes > Rajiformes > Rajidae > Leucoraja > Leucoraja erinaceus. The sequence continues at coordinate 40,410,364 of NC_073383.1, forward strand.
CACAGGATAGAGTTATAATATCTTGCAGTTGTTCCAGCGCACTCATAACTAGCACATCTACTTTTACTGGTTAGTTAGTCATAAAGTATAAACACATTAACCTGTTCACCCATCTCCATATAATCAAAAACAGCATATAGAACATTCAGTATTGGTGCACGGTGTCGGTCAGGCATACTATCTACAGGAAGTGTTGCAGCTTCTTGCCAAAGTTTCTTCAATAGCACCTCCGTTACAAAACATCAAAGGCATAATTTTCATGGAAATATCATCCCGCCAAGTTACCTTCCAAAACTTGACCTGAACGTGTTCAGCTGCCAGGTCAATTTACTGGAACTCCCTATTTGATAGTCTTGCAGTGTCTCTTCACTATCTTGACTATTGTGGATCAAGGTGAAAGCCCAAGAACGTGCAAATATGTTGACTTTGCCAAGGACATCGACCTCCCAAGAATGAACAAACGGAAATATTTTCTATGGCAACTTACGTAACATCCCACAGCCCTTCACAAAATGACATGTGGAAAACAGCTGTCAACCGAATAAGAGGAAAATTCGTAAGTGACATTGAAATAAACAGCTGGTTCATAGAGATGGCTTTTCAGGAAGGCTATTTTAAAATGAGAAAAGGTGGATAGGGAATTCTAAGGAGCAGTTCCAATCAGGTGAAGGTACTGCCACCAACATTTACTACAAAAAGCACGGAGCTGCAGAAAGAACTGGAATCAGAGGGAGTAAGTGTTCTATTGAGTGGGCTGCAAAACCGCAGAGAGATACAAGAAGAGAGAAAAACCATGGCATGGGCTTGAAGGCAACTAATGAAGTCCTAGTTTTTGACTGTTTTACCATGAGAGTATGTCAATCAATTTTTCCATAGTGAATTTTCCCAAACAACAATGTAATACATAAAAGATAGACACAAAAAGCTGGAGTAACTCAGCGGGACAGGCAGCATCTCTGGAGAGAAGGAATGGGTGACGTTTCGGGTCGAGACCAGACTATCTGCTTCATTGGTAATGGTTGGTTAAATATTGTCCACAATGCCAGAAAGAACTGCCCTGCTCTTCTTCAACACTTGCTTCTAACCACCCGCCCACCCCCCCTCTCCACACACACCGTTCCCCAAAACTTGATGGGTGCACAGCTTAACTTTGCATTGGAAAAGCAAAACTTCCAACAACACAGCTAAATCTCACCATTAGAGTATCAACCCAAGTTATATAGGTCTTCAGACTGAAATCACTATCTTTTGATTCATAGGTAGCCCCCATTGTAGAATTAAGAACAGGAAACACTGCAGAAATTGAGTAATTGTCTCAGAGTATATCTATACATAACTAAAAAACTCTGATCTTGTTATCTTCCAGTTTGGCGGTCTTTCTATTTGTGCCAAAATGGTTCGTGATAGCGCTACAATTTTTCGCCAGTTCACTCGCCGTTCTCCTGGGCTGCAAGTGCACAAAGTTTTGTTCCGATCGGTTGAATGTCGTATAAGTTAGCAAGGTTTAAAAATCTTAGAAACTGCGTGTGCAGATCGATCTCTTCTCCTGCCAGTCAGCGGTGCACGAATTAGTCTCTTACCCTGTCACTCCCCGAGATGGTCCGCCCCTTCCTGCGCCATCGCGTCTTTACTAGAGCTGAGGGTGGCCGGTGGAGGTTTACTGACTTTCAGAGGGACCCGAAGCAGCCCAGCCCAGCCCCAAGCAGCCCAGCCCTGCCCTGCCCCGATCAGCCCCGCCCCAAGCAAACCTGCCCAATGCAGCAACCCAGCCCCAAAATGCAGCAGCGTAGGAGACCCGACCCAGCCCAGTCGGAGACCCAGCCCAGCCCAGAGTCGGAGGTGTCACCCATCGGTAAGCGTAGTTTCTGATCCCGACGGAGGAGAATGACCAGCAACCAGCAACCGCTGTGAGACCCTATCGCACTGACAATTCCAGAGACTACCCCTTTGGTCCCCCACGCTGGCTCCTCCCCCTCCCCCTCCCCTCTGATGCCCCATTGCTCTTCTCCCATCTTTTCTCCGAGTTCACTCCCCCCCCCCCACAACCCCTCTCCCCCACACAACCCCCATACACACACAACCCCTCCCCCCCCCCCCCCCCCCCCCCCCCCACCCACACAACCCCCCCCCCCCCCCCCCCCCCACACACAACTCCGTGCCCACACCCCCACACACCCTGATGCCCACACACCCCGCCGCAGTTAGTGGCTATGGGTCAGTGATGGAATATTGCGTTGGGGAAATGGTTGCGTTGGGGGACCAGGCCTCCCATGTGACTGGGACCCACCGGTTCCATTTAGTCTGGTAGATTCTACAAGTAGAGAAGGAATTAACAGTGGGGTCAAAAGAATTGTCAGAGGTTTGGATAAATTGTATTAACACATGTAAGTGCAACAGAAATAGTGGTGCCAATAAAGGAAATGACGAAATGAATAGATATAAAACAGGAGATAAATTAGAGCAGTTTTGAGTTTAAAGCCGAGGAATAGGAGCTCATTGAACACAATGGCCTTTGTCAGAGTTCCACCATGTTAACATTTTGCATTTGCATAAAGGAATTACATTACAAGACAGGGTTTGTTGACAATGGCATGAATTGTCTGGAGAGACATTTAATTAAAGGAGGCACAATTTCAGAGTGTTTGCAGACCTGCTCAGCTTTCACAAAGGACTGGCGCAAACCTCAAGTATCAACATCACACACACAGCTCTGAAGGTTACTTACCAGTCACTGACAATCATCATAGCCCCAACGAACAATAAAATTACACTTTTAACAATGTATGTGAAAATGGAAATACCATAACTAGGGAAAAACTTTGAGATAAACAATCAATCAATCAAATCTTGGATAATCCAACTAAAAAAATTAAATTTAAAGGGGATGTTCAAAAAGGTGGTGATAGAATGTGGTCAAAACTGAATTGTGGTTTATGTAAAACTTGGTTGAAGGTGTAATTGCCAGAGGCAGGGCAATGGAAAGTGTGATTAGAGAGATGCAGTTGGAGGAATGTGGGAAGTTTTAAGGCAGGAGATGGTAACAATGATACAGAGGAGCAAGGTAGTGGATGAACTTGTACGTAAGAATAAGAATACAAAGATCAAGAGATAATGTTCATAATTTGTACTTCAAGAGAATCTGTTTTATAAATTTAATGATGATAAAATGAGTTTGTCAGTATACTTTGTATGGTTCTCTGAGGAAGATAGATCTAGCTCCTGAGTCTCAGCGGTAAGATCTACCCACAACATCTTCATTCATCAGAAGGCCACAAGCTCAAAAGGTAAACATTAAATGTTTCCATATTTCCATCACTAATAAATTAAAATGACATTTGCTTGGGATATACTTACATTTTGAAACTGACATATTAATTTCTGACAGTTGACAGACTGAAACAGGTAACAGAGCTGCTAGTAATAACACAGAACAAAACTTGTTTGCTCCCAGTACAGATTCCCCTCCTCCCACACCTAAACCAAATATCTTCCCTGCACCCCAGATTCCCATCCCAGGTGTCTTTTCAGAAATCCTTTTTTCAACCTGTTGGAAGGATCACAAAGAAAAGAAATTGAGCTAATTTAAGAACAAAATGAAGAACAGACCTTCATTTAAAACAAGCCGCAGGCTCCAAATCTAAATTGCAATTCTTTATACTCCTACTGTATTTAATCTGAAGGCTACAGCTCATTCAAAATGGATGCTCCTGAATTTTTATTATAAAACCTGCCAATTTCTGCTAAATAAGTAATAGTCTCCACTGATTGAGAATACGAAATATTGCTTTTAAACATAGACATTGAAGTTGCCTCAGGCTGATGCTGAACTTGACGCATTGACTTCTAATCCCAATGCACAATAAAATCTCCAACCACACAGAATATGCATAATTTGGCCCTACTTCAAAAAACATTAAATCAAGATACAGCTTCAGGAACAACAACGGCTCCATTCTATGTCACTTGAGTGGGCACATTTATGCATATAGCTTACCTGTAAAATATCAGCAAATTAATCTTCCTTCTTACCAAACATGCAGGAAACTTCTCCCTTAGTCAAGTGTAAGAGATTTAGAGGGGATCTGAGGGGAATCCAGTTCACCTAGAGAGTGGTGAATATTTGATACACACTGCCAGAGAGAGGTGTTGGAAGCAGAGTTGCTAACAGCATTTAAGAAATGTCTGAAGAAGTACTTGAATCACCTTGGCACAGAAGTCGAACCAATAGCAATCCGTATTAATCACATTTTCCAGCAGTTCAGAAGTGCTGTAACGGGATTAATATAGATGGGTGTCCACGTTTTGGTGTGGTCATGGTGGGCTGAAGGGCCTGTTTCCATGCAGTATGGACTCTCTGACTGACCACCACCACCCCTAAACAAAATACCTGTTCACCTTCCTGGGAGAGTGTGGGGGTGGGGGGGAAGATTGATCATCAAAATCGTCAGTCAAAACCTGGCTGATTGTCTCACGACCATACCTCCACCCACTCCAGCTCACGAAGACAGCTCATAGCTTAATCCTGGCTGGAGTGTGGTAGAGAACAACATCACTAATTCAGTGGGACATTTTCAACTACATGGTTTGAAGATGGAAGAAGCAAATATATCTTAAAAATTAAAATGTTAAATGTGATTTGAAAGACACATTATCTTGCCCATTTTCTTGTGTTGGGAAATGCATTATAACAGCATTTGGTTTATAAGTATGCAAAGTATAATGAATTTCTGTGACAATGTTTTGTATTTAAAGGTAATTGGTTATTAGTATTAGCATTGAACATATAATAGGTATGTTACAAAACTTACCTTCAGCGGCGCTGCAATTCTGTCATTGGCCGTGTGCACGAATTTGGCGCTTTGAGAGGGGGGGGGGGGGGGGGGGGGGGGGGGGGCGGGGTTAAAATGCAGTTTTTCTCCTGCCTGCCGAAGTTTTATTTTCTCGGGCTGCAGCTTATGCTGAAGATTTGTTCCGACTGCCTGTCTGTGAATTTTTTTTTTTAATCGCCTGACAATTTCAGCGCTGGAGTAAAATTAAAATTAGCTTTTAATGCCGTGAACGCCGACAACAGGGAGGGATTTCAGGTACGGGACAGCTAAAGGAAAGCCGTTTATGTTACATATAAACGTTTTTCTTAGGATGACCTTAATCCACATTTTACGTTGCGAAAAGGTGATTTAGGCCCCATACGAACCAGCAGTATTTTTCCTGCTGATATAGGGTTTAAATTCACCGTAACCGCAACGTTCCAAACGTTCGCGTTCCTCAAAATCCCACTCGCAAGATGATTAAAATGGCCATTAATTTACGGGAATTAAACACTAAATTCCTTCTATTTGGCCTATAGATTCATGACAATGAGGTTTAAAAATCATGTTACATTGTGAATTCTTGTGTGAATGTTATTTGGACACTTAGGCTATTTAAAAATGTTAATATTTTCTTAAGAAATGGATAGATGTTTAGATCTAGTAATTGAATTTTGTAATTAGCTGCAATTGGGTAACTAACTAATTATATGCTTTAATTTCAGGTCATCCAAGTAAGATTGTTTCATATTTGTTTCAGAATGCTTCTATAATAACTGAAAATTTATTTCAGTTCTCTTAATTTTTAAGAAAGTTATGGGCTTTTGACTGTCCTCGATCACAGCTTTTGTGTTGTCAATGGAAAAGCAATAGGGAACAAGATGCTAATTTCCGAGTATGAAAATGGCCATAACTTTTTTAATACTGAAGATATGAAAGTGAATTAGGTGTCAACTTAAACTTCTTTTTATGCTTTATCTGATGGGATAAATTGCAGACTTGATTTTTAAAATCTCAAAATTTTGTAATATTGCTACATAAAACAAAGAAAAAATGAATTTGAAAACTTGCATTAATACAATGTCTTATATGACCTTTGGATGTCCCAAAATGATTCTCGTGTGACAAAGTAGCTCTATAGAACTAATCACCGGTGTAATTAATGGAAATATATCAGGTGTCCTGACTGCATGTGGATAGTTCTAGACTAGAGCTTATCAAACACCCCTTAGCAGATGTGTTTATCTGAGTCTAGCTTTAAAGCATACTCAGTCTCAAGGTCTTTTACAAAACACAAGCAACACCCTTGATAATACATACGGACCAGCATGTAAATATACTTATGTCAGAGCTGTTGGACTTGTTCAGATCTATTACACAAATACATCCAGTATTTCTGCCACTGGCAATGGATAGGTCTCACAAAAGTGTTCCATTCTACTGTCCCCTTTCCCTCTCCGCATGATTAACTGCATAGATCAATGCTTCAAAGGCATTCCTTAAGTACCCACAGGCTTCCAACATTCCTCTGCACAACAACAGGCCCTTCCATGCTCTGTATTTACAGATGGTTTTCAAATTAACAATGTTTTTTTGAGAAGAGGTGGTTGGGCAAACTTGAGGAGCAACGGATCAAAACAGTTACAGTAAATTACGGAAGGAGGTAGCAACCTTGCTACAAACCTTTGTAAAGGAGAGAAGTGGGGAATTCTCAGAAAGGAAATTGGTTGCAGACTCAGGAAAGTGGCATGGCTGTAACAGAGTGTGCACTGGTGGTCCATGTCAAGCAGCTGCTATTTTCAGGCAAATGTGTGTGGCTGAGGGCAGAAAAAAAGGTTGATTTCTGATCACTTAAGAAATGAAAGCATTTTGAGTGAATAATAAGGGTCTCCTTTATCATACTGTATTCACTTCATTTGTACTAGTGTCATCCTGGTACCGTTTATTCAATGCCACTCAACGTACCATGGAATGGGATCAGTTCAACAGGAAAGAAATGATAGTACTTTACAGGGAATCCTTGACCAGACTTGAGCAGAGGAATGCGTTAACCACTTTTAAGTTCTCTGTGGAAATGATGGGTCAGAAATCCTGCAGCTGGAGATAACCAGACACTTATCAATGTGTTCCTGGCCTGCAGTGACACAAAACATATTTATTTTAAACCCACATTCACTGAAATCTTATCAGCTGCCTTTAATCAAACAGTGACCACAAAAGACAGACAAGAAGTTCTCTCAAAGAAAACAAAAAAAGGAACACCCAGAAATATATATATTTTTTCAAAAGCCAACATGGTTTTGTCATGGAGGATTATTATAGTGTTATAGGACATGAAATTGAAGAGTGCTGATACCTTTTAAATGTATGCTTAAGCGTGAAATCCTTTGTGGTACATCTTCTGGAGGTTTCAAATATCAGTCTTTTCAGTCAGCAAGGGGAAAATCATCAGTTCTCCAAGCATCCCTGAAGCAGCAATCTAATGGAGTTAGTATATTTAAGGTGCTGAGTAAATAACCCTTGGGATAATTTGTATGACTTTCATAATTCCCAAAAAGTGGTTGATATTGGCAACAGGAAAATACGTGGGTGATGCAATGTGCAATGCTTTGTGTCAAGATAGGAACTTTTTTCCAATACTAATTACTTGTTCTCACTGCAGAACACAGCTTCTGCGGGCAGGCCTTTGATGAAATGAGACAAAATCAAACTTTCTGTGAGCCACGGATGTAGCTGGGTTTGTCATGGTTCAGCAGGGATCAGTTCTGTCTCTAATTCGGAGGATCACGAGTTCAACCCGTGCTCCATAAAATTGGTACAACACCTCCTGTCCAGTCCACTTGTAAGGTTCCAACCCGAAACATCGACTGACTATTTGCAGCCACCGATGCTGCTCGACCGTTGTCCGTTGTCTGTCATTTTGGGGCTTTCTATGTGCCATTTGCTGCTTCATATCCTTTAAGGTTAGAGATTCAGGGCTGCCAACTCTCACGCATTGACCATGAGACTCACACATTTCGACAAATTCTCATACTCTCACGTTGATCACAAATTTCTCACGCTCTGTCAACTGCATGGGCCGCGGGTGTTGGAGAGCTGGGGCGGAGGGAGGGATGGAAGCAGAGACAGCAGCGGAAGCAGATTCGGACGGGGAGTCAGGGCTGGCGAGTGTTTGCCGGGCAGGCGAGTAGCTCGCTGCAGCTCCGGCCATAGAGCAGCCTCAGTGCAAAAGTCCCGGGCCGTCGAAAGCGTTGCACCACTGCCGTTAGAGTCTCTGTGCTGAATTCGTTCTGGTGACCGGCATGGATCAGGCTGCGGCTCAGTGCATCCTGGAGGACAACCAGTGGCTGCTGGAAGTAGGTACCAAGCACTGGGTAGAAACAGTGGAAAATAGTGGCTTTCAAATGGGGGTGGTTGGAGAAAGCATCCTGCTTGCCTGCTAGATTTTCACTCACTGTAACTGCAGGAAAAATGCTCCCGACGTTGGGGGAGTTCAGAACCAGGGGTCACAGTTTAAGGATAAAGGGTAGGCCAGTTAGGACTGAGGTGAGGACACATTTTCCTCACCCAGAGAGTTGTGAATCTGTGGAATTCTCTGCCACAGAAGGCAGTGAAAGCCAATTCATTGGATGTTTTCAAGAGAGAGTTACATTTAGCTCTTGGGGCTCGCAAAATCAAGGGATATGGGGAAAAAACAGGAAAACGTTACTGATTTTAGATGAATAGCCATGATCATATTGAATGGCAGTGCTGGCTCGAAGTGCCGAATGGCCTATTCCTCCACCTATTTTCTATGTTTCTATGCTTGAATATGGCAATAAAACTCAATCACTTGATTTTGAAGCATTCATGCATGGTGGAGGTATAATGTAGTCATAGAGTGATACAGTGTGAAAACATGCCCTCCGGCACAACTTGCCCACACCCGCCAACATGTCCCAGCTACACTACCTGCTTTTGGTCCATATCCCTCCAAACCTGTCCTATCCATGTATCAGTCTAACTGTTTCTTAAATGTTGGGATAGTCCCTGCCTCAACTACCTCCTCTGGCAGCTTGTTCCATACACCCACCACCCTTTGTGTGGAAAAAGTTACCCCTTAAAAAGTTACCTCTTTAAAAAGTTACCTCTTAAAAATACTTCAAACAAAAAGCATTGAAATCATACTCCTACAATGCACTAAAACATGATTTTAATACATCAAATTTCAAAACGTCCCTACCATGGGAGGGGGCACACCCCCTCCCACATCCTCTCCCCACTCGGTTGCTCCACTCCCTCACCGGGTACCCCCTAGGCAAGTGATCAGTGATCACTCAGCCCCCCCCCTTTCAAAAATGCTCTGTGGCCCCTGGTTCAGACAGAGCACTGCCAGATGTAAGCGGGGAACTTAGGCCAGTTGTCCGTGATGTCTGGATCACAATGCTCAGCGCTTCGTGTTTCGGAGTTGGCTAATGTTATTGATTTGTAATTAGTTGACAAAACCTTAATTTATTAATGTCCAGGAGGATGGGATAAGTGTAATATTAAAATGACATACAAGGTGTAAGGCTGTCCGTCACAACATACAGCCCCGATAACCCATTATTTCCTTCAGTATAATATTGGGAAGGTAGCACTATTGTCATTTGCCACTCAACTATTATGTTTGTTTACCTCACTGACTATTTTTAAACCCCCCACCCCAAATTACTTTGGTAGGTTGAATAGAAATGTCCCCAATCTCGTCATTTTATTAATTGAATGCGTATATGAACATCCTCAAGGAGCGTAATCAGATGGAAACTGATTTAGATGCGATGTTTAAGAGCTTGTTCAAAGAAGGGGCATATTTTAAAGGAATGACAGAGATACTTGCAGGGGAATGTGTGAGAAGGTTATTATTTGTCTTTAGCTTTAGCTTGAACCAGGACATCTGAAGATTCAAAATTTAATATAGTAATTGTGCTGATGCTGACTCCAACCAACGATGTAATGAATATCATCCATTCCAGAGGTTTTATTTTTCTGATGTCATCTAAACTTCACTTGGATTTCAATCACGTAAATGTAAAAGTAATTTGGAATGGGGAGCATTGGAACAAAAATTAGCCCTCGGTTCATATTAACTGTATGCATGTTGGTAGGTGCAATCAAAACAAATATATTTTCATCATTGTTGTGTTATGAATACCAGAGAAAATATTATGTACTCTCAAGATCACATTTAATAGAATAATATTGCCAAATTATATAGTTATTGAACTTTGCATTTCGGAAAAGTCCCAGCTGAGAGGAAGACAGCAAAATACTGAGAATATTGGGGGTTAAAATGACTTCAGGACAGTTTGTTAGGAAAATGAAGGAAATGGTACCAGAATACTTATACAGCTGAGTGAGTATAATTTTATGGATGAGAAACTGTGTTCAACCAATTGATGACTTCTTTGACAAAATAACTAGCATGTTAGATAACAAAGAAGCCAATGGATGTAGCAAATTTTGTTATACAAAATTTGGTCCGTAAAGTGCCCCATAAAAGATTACTGCATTAGATAAGCACCTGTGGACTTGAACGTAATAGGTTAAGTCCAGGGGGTCAGATATGGGGCTTTATGTGTGGGCCAGATATATTGTCAGTGCAGAGGGGCTCGGAGCAAGGCCAAGTATGCATCCAGAGTCAAGGTCTGGAATAGTTCTAGGTGTACAGTCAAAGCTGGGACAATGGGAGTGTTCAGCACGGGGAACCTAAGCAGGTAAGCAGATATGATCAGGGTAGAAAAGGGGGCCCGGTGTAAGGCTGGACTCGGGGTCAGGAATGAGAGAAGTTATGCAACTGGATTCAGGAGTAGTACCAGGTGTGCAAAGAGACCAGGCACATGCCTTGAGTAATTACTCAGGGTAGGCACTAGGCAGTCAGTCGACTTTTAAAAATTGTAAAAATCTGGGCATGTACAGAAAACCGTGAAAACCCTGCATGCGCTCATAAAAACCGCTCATGTGCAGATCAGTACTATAGGCAGTCAGTTTAAAAAATCTTAAAAACCGCGCATGCAAGAGACTGGGAACAAGAATTAGTTAAAAATTTAAAAAGAGAGCTGGGATAATCACTTATTACAGGTGCATAAAGGTTCGATTAACGTACGACATACTCTCATCCAATTCAAAACATTACATAGACTATATTATTCAAAAACTAAAATAAATAAACTCTTTCCTAATGTCTCACCCATCTGTGATAAATGTCTGTGTCAAGAAGCTACCATAGCGCATTATTTTGTTTTTTGTATAAAAATACAAAAATTCTGGAATGAAATATTTGACATCTTTACAAAATTAATTAAAATAAAACTGATACCAAAACCAGAATGGATCATTTTTGGAATATCGGAAGGTAACCCTGAACTAAACGTGTTTCAGAAGAATTTACTCAATTACGGGCTAATAATGCGAACAAAGCTCATACTTAAATTCTGGAAAAATGCGCCCACACCAACAATAAAAATATGGATATCAAATATGTTTGAAACATTACATCTGGAAGAGATGAGATTCCTCTTAGCAGGCAAACCAGACCACTTCCAAAAGACGTGGTCTACGTTTTTGGAACTATTACAAGCATAAGGTGCAATAGTAATTTTAAAAATAAATAAATAAATAAATAAAAGATACCAGGATCTGTAAAAAAAAAACAAAAAAACCCCCCAACAAAAACAGACTTGGTTGGTAGTCCCCTTTCTGCGGAGTTTAATGTTATAATAGAGCGATTGTTTCTCTTTTCTTTTTCCTTCTTTTCTAGGGTCTTCTTTCTTTCTTTACTTCCTTCTCTAACTTCTTTTCTAAGGGGCTTTCTTTTCTCAACACTCTCCTGCACCTTGACGACTCTTGCGCACTTTCTTTACTTTCTTTACTTCTATCTTTTTCTTAAAGCTCAAAAAATGAAGCGGTACAAAAAATGTATTAAGACATATGTGTTGTGTAGTATTGTAATTTACCATACTTCTAATAAAAAAATAAATAAATAAATAAATAAATAAAAATAAAAAAACGCGCATGCGCAGATTGGTCTCTCCTGTGGGCATGCGCAGCACCTTGCGTGCAGTCCACGGTGCAAAGGTAGAATTTCAGTTGCGTTTACTGTCCGTTGTAAGTGAAGGCTTGAAGCAGCGTCCATGGCACATGAGTTGAACATAGTTACGCGTATTACACGTACTACGGATGAAAGGCACGGGAGAATTATGCCTACCTATGTTCGATTATTAAAGTAATAATCATTTATTAAATACTGAATTTAGTAAATGAATTGGAAATCTTTACTATTTATATTTAATAATTACCTTTTTATAATTTTAGTCAGGATAGGCACTGCCTACCTTGCCAACCCTGACGGCACGTGCCTGAATGAGCCCCAGGTTGGTGAACATGGGCCAAGTGTTCGATTATAATCTGATTTCCATACATGAATATATTAAGATCATTCATGTGCTGCACCTGTTGATCAGAGCCTGGCTCTACTGTAGAATGTAATTAGAAATGTAATTTAGCCTAACCTTATTCATAGCTAATCCAATTTAAAGCATAAATATTGCATTCAAGTGTAAGATAAAAGACTTGCTACAGCATGCACCAGATTGAACAATTTCAAGCTGAAAAATGCAAAAGCTCCGTACCAATGGGAGGGGGAACACCCCCATCCCACACCCTCCTTCCCCCCCTCCCACCTCTCCCGCACCCACCCACACCCTCCCACACCCCCCCCCACCCCCCCACCTCGGGCGTGACGCTCCCTCAGGCTTGGTCTCTCGAAATTTCTCGCTCCTAACTCTCACCCAATGTTGGCAGCCCTGGAGATTGTAGGAGGGCCTCTACAAATCCAAATATTTTGGTATTTTTTATAAATGAAACATTTCGTGCCTCAGGTTGATTTTACAATCTCCACTCTACCCTTATGGTACTTTTGCATATAAAATACCCACCAACCACACCAAATGCCCTTTAAATCAGCAGCAAGTAAAATAGCAATCTCTTGCACAGTGAACTGGAGATGAAACAGGAAAATATTTCCAAATTCTTACGTCTCCTTTTGGAGGTTATAAATATATGCTTGAGAAATAAGTGAAAATGTCTGACCATGCAGCTTTGTTCTATGACTAAGATTATTATGAAGGTTCAATGTCATCCATTTGTAGTTTCAAATTCCTCCTCAATGGGTCTTTTCTTGAAGATCCTTTAAGTCATAGAGAGGTGCAGCAAGGAGGCAGGCCTTTGGCCCACTGAGTCCATGCTGACTATTAACCAGCCACTCATAAATTGCCCTATTTTATGCTCTCCACCTTCTCATCAACTCACCCCAGGATCTACTGCTCACCTACACACTAGCATCCATTTAACCTACCTTATCTCACATCTTTGTGATGTGGCAGGAATCCCATGCAAACACATAAAAATGTGCAGTTCACACCCAAGATCAGGATTGAACCAGGTCTCTGGTGACATGAAACAGCAGGTCTACTAGCTGGCCACTGTGCTGTTTTTCTCAATAAGCAATGGCTTAATAATCATTTGGATGTTCCATGAGCTATTTGAGAAGCATACTTAATTATTTTTTTAACACTTTTCTGGTGTCATAATTGCTAATTGTTTGTTATTACTGTATCAAAAATAATAGAATGATTGATTATTATTGGGTTCTGAATATCTGTTGAATGCTCACCAATCAGGTTTGAATTGGCTTCATGTATCATTGCTGCTGGAACACCCACTCCCCCCAGGGCAGCCTACTCCCAGTGAGTGTACATCTGACTAGTAGTAGAATGGAGAGCAGTAGCAGCTCATCACTGACAAAACCTCTGGGGCATTAATCATTTCTCAGTTGGCTAGAACAATACCACTCAGTGTACTTGGAGTATATGTGTGCTACAGACAGATGAGATAATGGAATTTTGGGGGCAAGATTTAATAGAAGTATCCAAAATGCTTTGACAAAGAGAAACTGTCTTCCCCTTTGCAGGAGGGTCGATACTCACCAGGAAGAAGTGAATTCCTTCATAGTGAGTTGTTATGATATATTAAAGAACTGGTAAAGAAAAGGTGCCAGCAGCAGACTCAATGGTTACATTTGGAATGGACAAATGTTTTAAAAGTACAAGTATGCAGGAATATAGGGACAGAATGCATGATGAATTGGAATAGAACTAATTTCAAGGAGGATGCACAGATACAAAAGGCTGATATGAAACGACTACACTACCTCTTACCTTCCCCATCCCTCCGAACCCCATCATCCCCCCACAATACTTCCCCTAAGTCTCACTCCACCCCACTGTCAGCCCTTTGACCAACCATCTGCCTATCAAATAACCCTCACCTGTCGACCTATTACCTTCCAAGCTTTGTTCTGCCCCATCTCATTCAGAATTCTTCCCCCCATCCCCACCTCCCCTCAATCAGTCTGAAGAAAGATCCCAACATGAACCGTCACCTATCCATGGTCTCCTAAGATGCTGCCTGAGCCGTTGAGTTACTCCAGCACTTTGTTTCTTCTCTATGAAAGGCTGAGCGGCTTCCCATTTTTAAGACTCTAAAATAGACTTCAGATTAGCTTATGTTTGAGCATGTTCCCTTGCTTGCAAAAAAGTAAGATACAGGCAGACAGCTTGTGAAATCAAATATCACAAAGCACAAAGGAAATCTTTGGGACATGCCCAGGACAAACATGTAGAATGAATGTACAGAAGAAACAATCAATAGCTGTACTCTCTGTAGAACCAAAGTGGGATACAACAGAGAGATTAATAGCCCATGGCTATCTGGACTACACTTCTTCCCACCCTGCTTCCTGTAAGGACTCCATCCCCTACTCCCAAATCCTCCGTCTACACCGCATCTGCACCCAGGATGAGGTGTTCCACACCAGGGCATCGGAGATGTCCTCATTCTTCAGGGAACGGAGGTTCCCCTCTTCTACCATAGATGAGGCTCTCACCAGAGTCTCTTCTATACCCCATGACTCTATTCTCACTCCCCTTGTCCTAACCTTCCACCCTACCAGCCGTCACGTACAACAAATATTCCTCCATCATTTTCGCCACCTCCAACGTGGCCCCACCACTTGCCACATCTTCCCATCTCATCCCCTGTCTGCTTTCCACAGAGACCGCTCTTTCCGTAACTCCCTGGTTACTTTGTCCCTTCCCACCCGAACCACCCACTCTCTGGGCACTTTCCCTTGCAACCGCAAGAAAGGCTACACTTGTCGCTTTACCTCCCCCCTTGACTCCATTCAAGGACCCAAGCAGTCTTCCCAGGTGCGGCAGAGGTTCACCTGCACCTCCTCCAACCTCATCTATTGCATCCGCTGCTCTAGATGTCAGCTGCTCTACATTGGTGAGACCAAGCGTAGGCTTGGCGATCGCTTCGCCGAACACCTCCACTCGGTTTGCAATAACCAACCTGATCTCCCGGTGGCACAGCACTTCAACTCCCCCTCCCATTCCCAATCCGACCTTTCTGGCCTCGGCCTCCTCCATGGCCAGAGTGAGGACCACCGTAAATTGGAGGAGCAGCACCTCATATTTTGCTTGGGCACTTTGCACCCCAGCGGTATGAACTATGACTTCTCTAATTTCAGGTAGTCCTTACTTTCTCCTCCCCTTCTCAGCTCTCCCTCAGCCCACTGGCTCCCCCTCTTCCTTTCTTCTTCCCGTCCCCTCCACCCTCACATCAGTCTGAAGAAGGGGTTCGGCCCGAAACGTTGCCTATTTCCTTCGCTCCATAGATGCTGTCTCACACACTGAGTTTTACCGAGAGATTATTCAATTCATCATGTCCAAGCTGATTCTCTCCTCACCATCTGGGGATGCTATTGTAGATTGTGATGTTTAATGAAGGTTTCGATGGCGCAGCGGTAGAGTTGCTGCCTCACAGCACTTGCAGCGCCAGAGACTCGGGTTCAATCCTGACTACAGGTGCTGTCTGCACGGAGTTTGTACGTTCTCCCTGTGACCACGTGGGTTTTTCTCTGAGATCTTCAGTTTCCTCCCACTCTCCAAAGACGTACAGGTTTGTAGGTTAATTGGTTTGGTACAAGTGTAAATTGTCCCTTGTGTGTGTAGGGTAGTGTTAATGTGCAGGGATCGCTGGTCGGTGCAGACTCGGTGGGCCAAAGGGCCTGTTTCCGCGCTGTATCTCTAAAACTAAAAAACTTTCCTGCCTTCAGACACCATCCCCCAACAAACACCCCCACTGCCCACTGTCTCACCATTACCCACTTGGATTATTTGGCACAACCACCCCCATAGTAAAAGACTCACTCACATGGAAAGTGAGCATATTTTTGTGAGTGAGCATCTCCCATTGGGTTATTCTCGCTTGTCAGTCAAAAAGACTCTCTTCTCATTTCCAGTATTTTATAACTAATAATTAAAAGGGCACAATAAAAGCGGATTAAAACAGATGCTATTTTTAGCACTTCTACAATTTGCTTCCACAGTGCTCTCAGCGGTGTCTGAAAGGTTAATCTTTAATGATGAGTGACTCCAAGTGACTTCTAGAAGGTTCCTAATCCTCAACCAACTAAATATAATCCTTCTGCTGCACTCTTTCCTTAGATCTGCTAGATGCTACATTACATTGATGTAATGCATTGATTCTTCAAGTGATACAGCCTTTCAAGACACGTACTTTTCACATAGTTCCATAAACCATTGGATTTTTCTTTAACACTTAAGATCAAACTTTTCATAAATATGTTTTCCTAAATATGAGCCATGATGTTATCTAAAAATGGAACAAATGCAAGGAACCGAATAAACACCCCTTGTACTTATGCTTCAGAAAGTATCTCACAAGCCCTACCTTAATAGTAGTAAATCTTCCATATGTGTTCACTATGGTTCCGTTGTCCCCATTAACTTAGAGACAGAGTATGTTATAATGAGTGGATCACCTCATGTTTTCCCCTCAGACTGCCAACCACCTCTGAAGGCGAATACATTGTTTTCTCTTAGATGGTTGTCTGATATCATAACCCAGCCATTAAAGACCATACAACCACTGGCTAGCAGAGCAGCTACCACCTTGAACAACCTCTCCTCTGTTATCTGCACAAATCTATGAGAGCATCCACTACAATGCAGGACAAAATCAATCTTTCAGTGAAGCAGATCAAAGGCGTCTCCAGACTCAGGTCCGTCACACATCACCTTGAATAGACACAAGCTCTACCCACAACTTTCTGTAACTCCTTATCAAATTGCACTATTGGTATTGCTATTGGCCCTCCATAATGTTTGGTACAAAGACCCATCATTTATTTATTTGCCTCTGTACTCCACAACTTGAGATTTGTAATAGAAAAAATCTCATGTAGTTAAAGTGCACATTGTCGGATGTTAATAAAGGCCATTTTTATACATTTTTTCATACAGTGTTTATACATAGTACCCCACCATTTCAGGTCACCATAATGTAAGGGACACAGCAATGTCATGTAAATGAAAGTAGTCACATTTTGTATTTTTTGTTGCATATCCATTGTATGCAATGACTGCTTGAAGCCTGTGATTCATGGACCATTAGCTGCTGGGTGTCTTCTCTGGTGTTGCTCTGCCAAGCCTGTATTGCAGCCACCTTTAGCTTATGCTTGTTTTGGGGGCTAGTCCCCTTCAGCAACATACATCCCCACGACATAACGCCCTCACCACCGTGTTTCACAGATGAAGTGATATGCTTTAGATCTTGGGCAGTTCCTTCTCTCCTGCATACTTTGCTCGTGCCATCATTCTGATATAAGTTAACCTTTGTCTCATCTGTCCACAGCTGTGGAGGTCTTCATTGGCCTGCCAGTCCCTTTGCGATTAGTAAGCTTACCAGTGCTCTCTTTCTTCTTAATAATGTTCCAAACAGTTGATTTTGTAATTCTAAGGTTTGGCTGATGTCTCTAACAGTTTTATTCTTGTTTCTCAGTCTCATAATGGCTTCTTTGACTTTCATTGGCACAACTTTGGTCCTCATGTTGATAAATAGCAATAAAAGTTTCCAAAGGTGATGGAAAGACTGGAGGAAAGACTAGGTGCTGAGAGCTCTCTTATACCTGCATTAAGGAGGCATTTAAACACACCTGAGCAAGTCATGTGTCCCAAACTTTATGGTGCCCTGAAATGGGGGTATGAACACAGCTGGAATTTCTACATGGTGAAACCAAAATGTATAATAATGGCCTTTATAAAAATCTGACAATGTGCACTTTAACCACACGTGATTTTCTTATTACAAATGTCAAATTGTGGAGTACAGAGGTAAATAAATAAATGATGGGTCTTTGCCCAAACATTATGGAGGGCACTGTATCTTCACCACTTGGAAGCCTCGCGGCAGTGGGGCCTAGGCAACGGTGGGGAGGCTGCAACGGTGGCTGCAACGGTGAAGCCTCGTGGCGGCTGGGACTTGGCGGCAGCGATGAAGCCTCAGCGGTGACAAAGCCCCAGCGACGGTGGTGAAGCCTCAGCGGCGGAAGCGGTGAAGCCTCGTGGTGGTGGGGCTTGGGGGCGGCGGTGAAACCTCAGCGATGGGAAGCCCCGGTGACAGGGGTGAAGCCCTGGCGGCAGCAATGGAGCCTCAAAGGCGGCGGTGGAGCCTCGGTTTTGGCAGTGGTGCAGCCTCGGCAGCGGCGGAAAAGCCTCAGCAGCGTTGTTGGAGCCTAGCGGCAATGGGGCCTCGGCGGTGGTGAGGCTTCGACGGTGGTGAAGCCTCACGGTGGTGGTGAAGCCTCATGGGTTGACCCGCAGTCAATGAGAGTGTGGGGGGATTGCCGTGAGAGAGGGAGGGGAAGAAAAATGGGGAGGGAGAGAGGTGAAGGTGGGAGAGAACAATGGACAATGGAGGACCCGGCTTGGGGGAGCCGCTGTAGGGGAGGGGGGGGAGGGGAGAACAAAGAAGGCACTGGCGTGCTGTGTAACTTTGTCAGCGCCATAGGTGGCCGCTATTTACATACCTTGGGTATGCAAGAAAATAATGTCACTGTGCTTTGTCAATGTGACCATAAAGTATTCCATTCCATTGGTCTACCGTTGTTTGTCATCCACATTAGAGATTTGGATGAACATTTTCAAGCCATAATTATTATGTTTTCAGATGACACTAAAATAGACAGAATCATAGACAGCAAAGATGATGATCAAGAATTACAGCATGATCTGGAGCAACTGGGTAAGTAGGTCAAGGAATGGCAAATGGAATTTAATTAAGATAAGTGTGCAATGTTGCATTTTTGAAAGTCAAACCAGGCCTGGACCTTCATAATGAATGGTGGGGCCCCAGTGAGTGCTGTAGAATGCTGGGATCTCAGAATACAAGTACATAGATCTAGGAACGTGGCATCACAAGTAGATAGGGTGGCGAGGAAGACTTTTGGCATGTTGTCTGTCATCTCTCAGGGAATTAAGTATAGAAGTTGGTATGTTATGTTACAGTTGTACAAGGCTTTAGAGAGGCCATACTTTGAGTATTGTATTCAGTTTGGTTATCCTGCTATAGAAAATATGCCATTATATTGAAAAGGATGCAGACTTACGAGGATATTGCCAGGATTTGAGAACTTGAGCTATAGGGGATTGGGGCGGCTAAATTATTTGGCGCACAGGAGGCTGAGAAGTGATCTTATAGAGAGGAATAAAATCATGAGGGGAATCGATAGGGTGAATGCATGGAGTATTTTTCCCAGGGAAGGGGAATCAAAAGCTAGAGCACATAAGTTTAAGGATGGAGGGGAAAAAATTAATAGGAATGTGAGGGGCAACCTTTTCCACATAGTGTATGATGGGCATATGGAATGAGCTGACAGATGAAATAGTTGAAGCAGATACAATAACAACATTGAAAAAGACAGATAGGAAAATCTGATAAGCATATGCTTTAAAAGTGGGCAATTAAAACTAGCTTAGAAGGGGCATCTTGGACACCATGGATGAGTTGAACCGAAGGGCCTGTTTGCATGCTGCATCACTGATTTTATGCCACTGTTCAAGGTAGCTTTCAAAGGGTGACTACAAAAACAGCAGACTTCATAGCAGCACCAGTATCCCAAAGAATGAATCCTTTTAAATATCCACTCTGTTAATTAAACCTGTGGGTGCCAGATTTTCAATCTGTTATTAGTGATATATAAACTGAAAGGAATAAACAGTTTCTATCAACATCCTTCTCAGCCTCAATTTAATTTAATTCTTCCTCGAAAAGTCAGTGCAAGATTTGCTCAATCCCAGTTTTAGCTGACAATCTATCAAAATAACATCTTCACAAAGCCATTAATAAATGCCATATATAGATCCAAAGAAGTAATAGTTTATTTCCAAAGCAGCCCTCTTAAACTATGTACATATCGAATTGCTGGATGTTCACGATAGTGACATTGTTATAAAGCAAGCTCTCCTATTCAATCGGAACACAAACTCAGATAGAATATCATGCATGGGCTTAAAAGATACACTATTATAATCAAGTGCCTTGAATAAGGCTCGAGCCCTTAGTCATAAAGCTCAGAGGAATTGCTACAGAGTCGAGGCTGACCTGAAATGGCAGAGTTGATACTGTGAAATAATTCAAATGGGCTTGAGGATCTTCCTCATCCAGACTTTACTGTATATTCTTGAATTGGAAAGAACTGCAGATGCTGGTTTAAGTTGAAAGTGGACACAAAATGTTAAAGTAACTCAACGGGACAGGCAGCATCTTTGGAGAGAAGGGTCTCGACCGAAACGTCACCGATTCCTTCTCTCCAGAGATGTTGCCTATCCAGCTGAGTTACTCCAGCATTTTGTGTCTACCTTTGTATCTGGCACTAGATGATCTGAATATTGTCTTTAATTATCATTCTTGCTGTCAATAGCGACGTTCCTTCACATAATCCAAGACAAAGAATGGAATGTGCAAAAAAAGTTCTGGGAATCATCCATATGCTGACAGTCCCACCACAAAGATGTTACAATGGTGGCAGCTAATCATCTCGCATGATAACATGTCCAGCCTGCTGCCAACTCTATGTTCAGTCCTGTGCCAGATACACTGTCACAAGCATTTTAAAATGTTGTGGTTAACTCATTATTAAAATTCATGCAAATGGGATCCAAAATCCAAAAGCAGTTCAGCGGGTTAATTAAAAAAAGGATAGGAACAGAAATGGAAATGGGCAAAGGATGTTAGAAAACAATCAAGTTTCACTATATTGGCATCCATCCAGCTTGATTAATTTTAAAGGAAGCATTTTCCATTCTCTGCGGAACTGTTTCATTTCTGAATTCTTAAATTTTGACAGGATCTCCTGCCCCGTATTCACCTGTATCCCTACATAATAGAGCATGGCTCCTGCTATTGTGCAGTGGATTGGAGGTGGAATTACAAGCACGACTAGTCCTTTTCAGATCAATGCCATAACCTCCTGTAACCTGCCTAGCTTCTCTGCCCAGAGCTGTGAAAGCTGAAGGTGGTACTGCTACCCTTCAGATGTGCTATAACGGATCCAGGGGAATGAAGAATTTGTCCAAATTCCAGAAATAAATTCCACTCCTGAACAAAAATTCTAAGAACCACTTTGTATATTGAACTGGTCGATTTATGAGGAAACTGTGTTTTTCCTGCTCTAGTGTTTTCTTCTGTCATTTTTCTCATTGCTGCTATTCAGTTTGGTTGGAAATGGGAACAGCAGTTTTGCGAAAAGAAACCAAACACAGTGGTATGATTGGTGAAAATGTCAACCCTTTCAAGTTGTTAGCTTTCTATGGAACCCTTGCTGGTTTGCATGTCGGTCAATCAGTTGGCTGAGGTTACTTATTCGAGCCTTTGAAGAAAACTCTGAGACTTTTTATTCCTGCTGTGGACAGATTTGATACAAGAATCACAATTATGGAAGATGGTATATGGAAGGCTTTGCTTGTACAGAAAAGATGTGTGTAAGTTTGGCAAAGGGAATAATTTTCCCTATTATTCCCTTTTACTGATTAATCTTTGACATCGAAGCGATGTGATTGAGTTATCTCTTTGAATATGAATTTTGGGAAAGTTATTTTAAACATACTATTTTCAATGCGGCAACAGTAAAAGAGATTTTTTTTACATGTATTAACACAGAAAGAATATATAAATAACTCAAACAATATCACAAATTTTAAGGAAATAAGCTTTGTGGTATGTAATTAATTTAATTTGAGATGTAAATATTACCTTAAAATCACTGCCAATTACAGCAATATTTGCAAATTAATTTCCTGAAAATTTGGCAATTTTGAGCCTTATTAAATCACAGCTCCCAAGAATGGGAAGAGACATCTTTTATTATGCTTGTTTGTTCAACTGCATATGCAAACCAAGTTCTCGGCAAGACTTAAACATCACATAGCGAGAGGTGGCAGGTGGAGGTAAATTAGCAAGGCTAGAATTGTTGCTTGTACCTCCCAGCATCCAAGCAAGAAAAAAACATACTTGAATGTCTAGAAGGATACCAACTAACTTCATAATATGGAAGTACATGAACTCTTGTTTGTCCATAACCAGGAAAAGAAGGCATATTTACAGAGCACTTCAGAAGATATTGCTAGGGAAGAGTTAAGATGTCATGTATTTTGTGGGGTGAAAGGAGATTACAAAGATGTGGTGGGAATAAAGTCACGGAGTGATTTGAAAACAATGAACATTTTAAGTCACCTTTTCTATCAAGACAGATCTTGACCGCAACATGTACCATGGCTGTTTGTAATAACATCTCACAAACATAGAACTGTACAGCACAGGAACAGATCCTGCAGCCCACAACACACCAATTCCACCCCCACAACATCATGTTTAAGTCACATACAACATTGATTTATACATGCAGCAATATTCTTTATAGTTGCTGTCACAAGATCCTAAAACTTCCAACATATGGTAATAATAAAAGAAAGGAGATGTATGTCCAAGTCAGGGTTGTGCATGACAGAGGAATACTTGACATAGAGTTTAAGAAGGAACTGCAGATGCTGGAGAATCGAAGGTACACAAAAAAGCTGGAGAAACTCAGCGGGTGCAGCAGCATCTATGGAGCGAAGCGAAGCGAAGCGAATACTTGACATAGAGTTGTTCTCATGGTCCTGCTGTCCTTCTCTGAATTACTGCTAGATGTTACAGGCTTGGGAGATGTGTCCCGAACAGACATAGTAAATAACTGTCATTTTTGGTGCATCCTTTTAAACTTAATTACATCCTTCCTATAATAATCATAATCATACTTTATTAGCCAAGTATGTTCTGCAACATGACGAAGAATTTGATTTGCCATACAGTCATACCAATAAAAAGCAACAAGACATTTTAACACCACAGTGACTCCTCCACATTCCTCACGGTGATGAAAGACAAAAAAAAGTTCAATCTCTTCGCTTCTTTGTTCTCCCGCGCTAGGGGGCCTTGAGTTGACAGGGCAATCTTGGCTCCCGTAGCCGGCGGTCGGGCCCACCACGTCGGGGCAATCAAGCTTCCTCATCGGGGGGATCTCGGCTCCCCCGCGTCGGTCAATCAGACCCCGGGTCGGGGCTGGTCGAACCTCCTGCGACTTTGGAGCTTCCCGATGTCAGTCTCTACCCGAGACTGCGAGCTCCTCGATGTTGAAATCTGCAGGCCGCAGTTGGGGCATTGATCCCAAGCAAGGGATCGCAGGCTCCAATGGTAAGTCCACGGCCCCGCCGTGGGGCTCAAAGTCAGTCTCGAGCAAGGCCGCCAGCTCTATAGCTGGGTGACCAGGGCTGCACATAGTACTCCAAGTGTCGTCTCACCAACGACGTACAGCTGCATCATGTTAACCTAACTTTTGCACTCAATATCCTTTGCAATGAAGGGAAGTGTGCCAAATGCCTTCTTCAGCGCACAGTCCACCTGACGCACCACCTTTAGAGAACCACATGTATTCAAGAAGGGTTTGTATTCAAGATCTCTCCATTCTGCAGATCTCTCCATTCTGCAACACTCTCTGGGGCTCTTCTATCTATTCATCTTAAAGTAAAACCCAGTAACAGTAATACTTGGTCAATCTACAGTGGTCACCTCAAGTTCATGCCATAAACCCTCCACCGGTTGTCCCCCATGCTAATATCACAGTGGAGCATAGAGGAAGTAGGTGTTGTTGTATGGAAGAGAGGGTCAGAGCAAACTTACTTTTAGAACAGAAGGCAAGTGGAGGTTTAGCGTGAAGACAGCCACTCCTTAACTGGAAACACATTGTGTCTGTCTAGAAACAGACACTGAAGTCAGTGGGACAATAACTCAAGCCCGCAAGCCCAGGTAATATCCTGATGAATCTCTTCTGCACCCTTTCGATCTTAATGATATCCCTCTTACAACTGCCTGATCAGAACTGCACACAGTAGTCCTAGTGTGATCTCACCAATAACTTGTACAGCTGCATTATGATATCCCAGCGTTTATATTCAATACAGTTCCTAGTGTAGAGAAGCGTGCCAAATGCCTTCTTCACCACACTGCCCAGCTGGCTCACCACTATTAGGAAGCCATGCACCAGTATCTTTAGATCTCTCTGTTCAGCAAAACTTTCCGGGACTTTCCATTTACTGCCTCATTCTAAAAGTGTGAGAGAGCAGCACACAAACCAAACCAACATTAAATCTGTTAAATAGCAATTAGTTTAATACCATTACATTTGAAGTGTAAATAATTTTTAACCAATTTTCTTTGAGGTCCATATTAAATAGTCAAGAACTCATTTTTTTCCCCAGTTTTTAAGAACACAATTACATTAGTGCCTAATATTTGAATTACACTTTCTGGCATCAGAAAAAGAATAAAACTTTGCAATTCTTCAGTTCAAGATGTTCTCTTAGCAAACAAGGCAACTTTGAACTGAAAAATGATCCTGCTATGCCCAAGAGGGTTGCAAACATGACTCTCATTAACGTTCTCCATGGTGTCCATTAACTCCTGCCTGCTAAAGGTTAACTGGATCCTTAGTTCTTAACATCAATACATGAATCTCCACACCCACTCCCACCTCCCCCCTTCCCCCAACAGCTATGCTATGCTTACTGTTATGATTGGCTTCACAATCAGGTTCCTGTTATTGGGATCATCAGGTTGAGATGCATCTTGCTGGAACTGAGCGGGTGGTACGAGATGTGGGTCACTGCTTCGCCGTACGAGGAGTGGCGTGCCTGTGGAGAACAGACTTACATCAGCAGGGAATTGCAAAAGTTACAATAACTCATCTTATTAAGACTAATGAATGCTTCTTTTCACTATATTAAAAAAAACATAATTAGCTTTTATTCTTAAAATATTCAAACCATTTACATTTTCTTTGGCTTATTCGTAGCATGTTAGGTAATTTGGTTTTATCAAGCACAGATAAATCAAGATAACCAAAAACATTAGAAGCAAGATACAGTATAAGCCTTAATTCCAACATACAGTACAAGGATGGTATAACATTTTAGACTTAATTCAAGGGATCCCTCCCTTGGTTTGGTAAATAAACATATCACCAGGGTTGGTTTGAGTCACAAAGATAGCAAAGTAAGTTAAACCACCACAATCAAATGCAGGACAAAGGGTCAGGGGATATTAAAATTGGCTACAGTGGCTTTGTCACACCCCAACCCATTCACAAAAATAAATTGATCAACATAGCTCGGGCACACGATTGTTTGGTCACCATTATTGAACCTGATGCAACTATATTAAATCACATGGAGATTTCCTTCCTGTTATTATTAACCCTCTATGTTCACTCCCTTGAACAGAGGAGCACAGAGCATCTGCCACAGAACCGGTAATTTATAAATCAACAGATTTTAGTTTAGTTTAGAGATACAGAGGGGAAACAGGCCCTTTCGGCCCACCAGATCCACGCCGACCAGCGATCCCCACACATTAACACTATGCTATACCCACTAGGGACAATTTTTACATTTACCAAGCCAATTAACCTACAAACCTGTACATCTTTGGATGCATACTATTTAACATGATAATGGAAAGATATACCATTAATATTTCTCCTGTTTAGCAATGATCACCTCTATTCCATCTCTAGACCCCATGCATCAACAAGCACGTCACTCATCTTCTTTCTCAGCCCAAAATTAACCAAATCATACTTCCCGCATTCCCCCAATACACATTCCTAGCAGAGTACATTAACTCACTCTAGTTCTTATTATAGCATATTCATAGTTTGTTGCCCATTTGTTGCTTTTATAATTTATTGCATATTTATTTGTTGTGTTGTTGAATGTGCCTGTAAAGCTGCAGCAAGTAAGAATTTAATTGTTCAGATCCTAATACATATGACAATGAAACACTCTTGACTTTCTCGTTTGTCCTCAAATTCGCATTGATGCCCCCATCCTGGTCCATTCCTTCCCGCTAAAAAGCTCACCATTTTGTTTTACATTTCCCTAATCCAGCCATGTTCGTGGTCACTGAAAATAGTTTTATATCTTCAGGTAAATCGTATTCTTCTTCAAAACCATTATCACCACCAAGGAATGGTAGGCATTCAATGGTAGGTTGAATGGGCTGCAGAAGCTGCACCAGGTGCAAGGTCATGGAGACCTTGTTCCAGCCAACCACATGTGGAGGAAGGGTCTCCAACTACATGAACTGGTGGCTGGAGCCACTATGGTGCAGCCAAGAAACTCAGAACTACATGGATATCATGTTTAGGGAGTTGATGACACTGCAGCTCAAGTATGAATGAATGAATGTTTATTGGCCAAGTGTGTACACATACAAGGAATTTGCCTTGGTGCTCTGCTCGAAAGTGACAACATGACATACAGTAACAATTAAGAAAGACACGTAAAACATTAAACATTAGTAATAAAACATTATTGATTAAACATGTGAATTAAATAAAATACCAGAGCAAAAGGAGGCTACAGATTTTTGGTTATTGAGTAGAGCTACTACTTGTGGAAAAAAGCAGTTTTTATGTCTGGCTGCGGCAGCTTTGACAGTCCATAGTCGCCTTCCTGAGGGAAGTGCTTCAAAGAGTTTGTGGCCAGGATGAGAGGGGTCAGAGATGATCTTACTCGCTCACTTTCTGGCCCTTGCAGTGTACAGTTCGTCAATGGGGGGAAGGTTGCAGCCAATAACCTTCTCAGCTGATCGGATGATTCGCTGCAGTCTCCGGATGTCGTGCTTGGTGGCTGAGTCAAACCAGACCATGATGGAGAAAGTGAGGACAGACTCTACGATGGCCGTATAGAATTGGACCATCATTGCCTGTGGTAGATTGTGCTTCCTCAGCTGCCGCAGGAAGTACATCCTCCGTTGTGCCTTTTTGACTGTGGAGTTGATGGTGGCCCCCCATTTCACGTCCTTGGAGATGATGGTTCCAAGGAACATAAGACTCCACAGATATGACTGTGGTGTTGTTGATGGTGAGTGGGAGGAGGGGAGGGGGAGCTCTCCTAAAGTCTACTATCAATTCCACTGTCTTAAGAGCTTTGAGCTCCAGGTTGTTACAACGGCAACAGGACACCAGCTGTGTCACTTCCTGTATGTAGGCAGATTCCTCCTCATCCTGAATCAGTCCAATCAGGGTTGTGTCATCTGCAAACTTGAGAAGCTTGACAGAGGAGTCTGTGGAGGAGCAGTCGTTGGTGTAGAGAGAGTAAAGGAGAGGAGAGAGTATGCAGCCTTGCAGAGAAGGATGAGTGTCCTTCAGATTGATCTGAAAGAGGAAGCATGGAGTGCAGGAGGCCTCCGAGTCAGTGCCAATCTCGGAGAGACTATCCTTTTTGGATACTGCAAGGGGAGACGGTCCCACAGGGCAATGCAGTCAAAGCCTGGAGTGCGGCAGGAATGTGCCTTAAACAATAATGAGGAAAGGAACTAAGCATTAATCTAACAGTAGTACTAGAGAAGATGGTGAGCTTGAAAGTTGATTAACCCCAAGGAATCAATGATTTACACCCCAGAATATTTCCCTCGTCAAAATTTAGCCTTTTAGACACTCTTTCTGTCCACCATTGATAAGTGCACCTTCATTGTGTTCAGTCCAAGTGTTAGGTTATTAATTAATTGTTTTTTTTGTTAAATATTATTTGTGTACAGCAAGTAAGATTTGTTGTAACATATGACAATTAAACACGCGCTTGGCTCCACCTCCTTCGTTCAAAACTCTCCCTAAAATCTATTTCAGTGACTCAGCCTTTCTCATCATACATGTAATGTTGTTGTCAACACACATTTTTGTCTAATTAGCCTTCGAGAAAATACTCTGGAATGCATTTCTACTTCCAGTCCATTGCAAGAGAGCAGCCTCCCCTTCCATCTGCAGTTCACACAGCATAATCAAGGACCATTTACACCCTGGTCATTTCCTCATCTCCATCAGGTAGAATATCACATAGCACGAGAGTCATTGTGATCCGTGCACCTTTTAAGAATCTGCACTTTCACTGCAACTGTAACATTATAATGTGGTAACGCAATATTCTGCCCACTGGTATTTTTCACTTTGCATTACCTGTGTACTTGTGTATAGCTTGCTTATACTCACACATTTGATATGATTTGACTGAATAACATGCAAGCATTTTTTTCACTGACAATAATAAACCAATATCCATATCAAAGTGGAGTAGATCAAATGTTTAAGAAGAAAACGCAGATGCTGGAAAAATCAAAGGTAGATAAAAATGTTGGAGAAACTCAGCGGGTGAGGCAGCATCTATGGAGCGAACTAATATCAATATCAAGATTGAATTACTATGATGCCCTGTGGCTTATTGTTTATTTTGTATTTATGGGGAAAATATGCACTTCTACAATGGTGCTGTGATCTGATTGAGAGCAAGGTGTCTGAGCAATATTCAAGCCTGGGTGTGCAGTGTGCAGGACATGAATCAAGTAGAATAATAAGCGGTGTTTACACAAATCCAAATACGATTAACAATCACTTCAAGGGCAATAAAGGACAAATTTACATTGATCCCACCAAATTCAGGGCAGTCTGAAGCACTTCACATCCAATTAAATAACTTCTTCCAGCCCCTTGTACCATTCCCTGAAATCATGTCTGATTGGTGTATTGACTCCTTTCCATGCCTTGATTAAATTCCTCGTCCAATCAAAATATACTATCTAATTTCCAATATAATGGCACACAAGTCTCACGTTCTATTGGTAACACGTAATGCTGGTTTCAGAACAAGTCCTTGCCATCTAGTTCTATGCACCAATGACAAGGAGTTGGTGTTTTACCAGAATCCTTCCAATAAACAAGACAAATATTTATAACAGGGAATCTCATGGGTTGAAGGACAAATCAAGTAACGTTGGGAAATCAAAGTTATGAGATTTATGATCATGACATTGAGAACAGATTGTTTATTTTATTAATAAAATAACAGACTGGGTTTATTATTCTGCGAAGGAAATTAACATAGGCTGTAGATAAGAGGTCCTCATTCTAGATGAGTCAAGATTGGATGGGTCAGATACTAAGCACATTACCACAGAGATGCCCACAGAAACAAAAGTGCAAAGGCAAACACAATCTCATCATAACTTTCTTATCCTCCGAGTCAAACTTGGCAATCTGTTTTCAAATTTAAATGTCTGTCTTTGGGAGAGGTGAATGTCATCAACTACATTCCCAAGGTAAAATAGCTGCTAACTTCCTACATCAATTAGCCACATCGCTGTAAGATTGTTATCCACAATTTTAACAGTCTTAGCACGCAATAAACAGAGAACACCTCTGATAGCCAGTAATCTGATTGAACATGCTCAGGAAGAAACAAAAGACTGAAAAAAAGTGGGCAGTTGGTGAAGCCTCACATCGCCCGAGACACGGATTTGATCCTGACCTTGAGTGCTATCTGTGTGGAGTTTGCATGTTCTCCCTTTGACCACGTGGATTTCCTCCTGGTGCTCCGGTTTCCCCACACATCCAAAAGACATGTGGGCTTGTAGCTTAATTGGCTTCTGTTAATTGCCCCAAGTGTGTAGGGAGTGGATGCAAATGCATCACCTTTCTTCAAAAAATAGCTTTTCAATCAAAGGATGCTCTCCCAAAGGGAAAATCCATGAATCAAGTATAACAATAGTTTTGTGGGACTTTGTGAACTAAGCCATGGTTTACAAAAGGACACAAAGTGTTGGAGTAACTCAGCAGGTCAGGAAGAACATGGATAGATGATGTTTCACTTCGAAACTCTTCTTCAGGCTGATTGTACTGGGAACTAAAGAAAGCTGGAAAAGGGGAGAGGCAGGACAAAGCATGGCAGGTAATAGGCTGACACAGATCAGGAGGATTTATTAATTAGAGATGGTTGTAACAAAGGCCAGAGATCAGAACAACAGGTGTGATACAGGTTTGAAGTGTAGCGGATTGTGAAGCCAGGGGGAAGAAAGTAGCAGAGGGTTGGGGCGGGGATAGAGGGGAGATAGGTGGGATTCCACGGGAGGGGAAAAGGGAAGGAAGGGGAAGGTTAGTTAGAGGTTAGAGGACCTGTAGATCAAGTAAGCCTTGGCAGACCGAATGTTCAGCGTTGTCAGTTGTCAGGTCTATGCTTGGTCTTGCTAATGTACAGGGGGGTACATCAAGAACACTGGATGCAGTAGATTAAGTTAGAGGAGGTCTTCTTCTTGCATGTGGCGTGCACAGCCTAAAGTTGTAGGATAACTTGTTCTATTTGATCTTATTTGATTGTGCACGCCAGGTTGATTGCATTCATTGAAACGGGGTGGGCCACGTGAAGGTTGCAATCCCCCACCCCGTTAGAGGAGGTGCATATGCACCACTGTCTCACCTGGATGGACTGCTGGGGCCCCTGGATGGAGGCGAGGGCTAAGGTATAGGGACATCTCCTGTGGTTATAGGGTAAAATACCTGGGGAGAGGGTCGTTTGGATGGGAAGGGACGAGTGAACCATGGAGCTGTGGAGGAAGCGGTCTCTGCAGGTGGTGTAAAGGGGCAGAGAGGGGAAGATAGTGGGATCATGATAAAAGGTTGCGGAAATGTTGGAGTATGATGTGTTGGATATGGAGGTTGGTGGGATGAATGGTGGGCTTCAGGAGAACTCTGTCCTTGTTCTGTCTAGGAGGAGAGGGAGCAAGAGCAGAACAACAGGACACAGAGGAGACCCGGGTGAGGGATCCATCTATGACAGAAGGGCGAAAACCACATTTACTACAGAAAGAGGACATCTCGAGTGTCCTAGAATTGAATCTCAACTTGGGAGCAGATGAGGACAGAGGAATTGAGAGTTGGGAATTGTGTCTTTGCAAGAGGCAGGGTGGGAGGAAGTGTAGTCTGGAGAACTGTGGGCGTCAGGAGTTTTATAGTAGATCAGTTGATTGTCTGTCATGGTTTAGCAGTTAGCATCATCACATCTTATTAGATGGTCACAGCACCAATTCCCACTGCAGAGTGGGAAAGAAATGGCAGACTGATGTGCACAACCCATTACTGTAAAAGTACTGGTGGTGTCTCTTCAAAGGCAATGTTAATTGCCTTCCTGTGGGGAAAATATTCTATTCTACTAACACAAAGAGCCGGGATGCTCTCCCAATATTTTGGCTAATATTTATCCAGTTGTTATCATTTTCACCTTGCTGTTCCTGCTCCTGTTACATCAAAAATACCAATTTCCTTGTGAGAAACTTTTGAAAAGATGGCGAGAGATGCAATGTAAATGCAGGGTCTTTTCATACCCAGGTTATTACTCTGCATCTACTCATATCAAATACACATGCTCCATCACCAGTTGCACTCTGAAACTGGGGAATTGGGAGTAAGTTTCATATCTGCAGAGGGTTGGCTAAACCTGGCCCCGTAAATTCTTGAAAGAGGATGTTTCAAACCAGAGACATTTTAATTAGACAGAGACATACAAGTTTCTGTCATCTACGTTTAGGGAACATTTTAAAATCCCTCAATATGTAATGAATTTTAAAATATTTTATTGCTCGTCACATCTGAAATCAGACTGTTAGATATTTGCTGCAACAAAAAAGAAACAGACTAATGATACCAGAGGTATTTTTATTTTATTAGTCATTTACAGAACATGGGAACCACTTTCATTGCCTGTATTTATTGCCCATCCCAACTGTTGAAAAGGTAGTGATGAACTGTCTTCTCAAACTGCTGCAGTCTGTGTGGTGAAGAGGCTCACAGAAAATTATTGGGTAGGTTCCTAAGATTTAGACCAGAATTTCAACATAAGTATGAGAAAAAATGGAACTGCAGATGCTGGTTCATACCAAAGACACAAAATCCTGGAATAACTCAGCGGGTCAGGCAGAATCTCTGGAGACATTTTCTCCTCTTTCTAATTTTTAAATATTTTCTATCCATTTTCTCCATGTGATGCTGCCCGACCCGCTGAGTTACTCCAGCATTTTGTGTCCATCTTTGAACATAAGAAGTAAGGCTCTGCAGTTCATGTTGTTGCCTAATGGGGTATCTTCTGAGAATCTCATTGAGAGTGGTGCTGCAAGTAGCTGGCAATGTCCTGCAAGTAGTTTCAGGACATTGGGAGTTCTTCCTCGGTCATTTTTGCCAAATTAAAATTTAAGCAGAATTTCTTGGCTCTAAATGTACATCATAACCATCAGTAAGAGATGAGAGAAGAGAGACTGAATGGTTTACAATTATGTGGAATTTTATTAATGATAAAATGTATTAAAATGGTCCCTCTGACATACTTAGAACAAGAGTGAGTTAGATTTAGCTCTTAGGGCTAAAGTTTTCAAAGGATATGGGGAAAAAGCAGGAACAGGGTACTGATTTTAGATGATCAGTTATGACCATATTGAATGGTAGTGCTGGCTCGAAGGGCCGAATGGCCTACTGCACCTATTTTTCTATGTTTCTATAACAACTTGTATTATAGATTCTCTTAAACAAGATAAAATAATATAATCGCACATGGTCAGCACATTTGCAAAAAGTTATCTGTGCCACATTACCCCCGTTTTACTAAAGGTTTCCCCATTGATCGCAACAACCAATGGGAAAATTATGAATGGAGAGTGGCAAAAGGGAGGGACAAAAGAGATGACACCTACTCTTGAGTATTTCATACTGGCAATAATTATATACATGTGGGAAGGATTGGGTTCAGCTCCAATCCCTCTGTAATACAATAGCACCTTCATAAAAAGGTGGAGGATGAGCGATTAATTGGGACATAACTGCGCAGATGGAAGTGTAGAGGAAGATCAGACAATAGTTTCAAATTAGTGAGAGTGTCTCGGGTTTAGGCGGACAAGGCTTAAAAATGGTTTCACGTCATCCAATTCCTTCAAGTACAATTTACAACTCCTCTCCCACCTGCTACTGCTTGTTAGTGTCTACATTTAAAATGAGAAATTCTGGTTCAATTTGAATCTGCCCATAATGACCAAGAAAGATCTAATACTGATCTCATACTCCTACATTTAATTGCTGTTCTGAACCCAAATAAAAGGTCAGTAGATATATTATTAGACATTAAAATGAACTGTGGAGCCTTGCTTCCTCTGGTCAAATTCATTCTTCACCTCCAATTTTTTTCCTAGCTTTGACCTAGTGACAGCTCTTGTACCTCTTGAGTAAGAAGGCTTACCCAAAGATACCAGAGAGGAGCAAGATCGTCCACTCGTCGAAAAAGCCGTAGCGGGTCATGGGTAATCTTTAGCGCCATTTCCATAACCTGCTTCCGTCTCCGCTCTAGTATCTTTGCTTTGGTCATGGCGTCTTTATATTGCAATTATTTTTACCAAAGACCACATAAATCATCTTTTTTTTGGTCCCTCCTCTCGGCCTCTAGTGTGAAACCCCACATTGTCCCCTCTCTCTCGCTCGCTCGCTCGCTACTTTATCTCTCCCTGTTTCATTTCAGTCTCTCCGTCTGCCCACCTCTCCCCGACCCACCCACCCCCTCTCTCTCTCCTCCAAGCAAAGATACTATAAACATAGTATTATAAGTATTATAATAAACATAATATTACATAGTGTCCAAGCAAATATACTATAAACATAGTAAACACAAACTGTTCCCCCGCAACGTTGATGATACTGTGAGAGGCAAAACTGAAGTTGGGTCGGGTTTACTGAAATGGCGGAAGTTACGCTCCGTTGCGTAATACACGTCAGTCCATTGGATTTTGCAGGAGTGGTCTATCTTGCTCTGCTCTAGTATCTTTGGGCTTACCCCTCCCCCCTCCCCACCACTAGAATAAAATCTGGGCTAATATTCCAGTGCGGTGCTGAGCAATCATTTCTGATGAAAGGTCACCAAGCAGAAACATTCACTGTTTCGCTCCTCACAGATGAAGCCTGACGCTGAATATTTCAAGCATTTCAGCTCCAGGCAGGTGTGGTATTGCTAAATGTGTGAAGTCAAACCAAGAAACCCGTCTGCTCACCTAAGTCATTGTAAGAGGTGGTGCCATTTCTAGGAGCAGCAAATGACTTATTTCCAATATTTTAGCTAATAGGACTGAAAAACTGGTCTACCAAAATCCAACAAAAACTCCAAGGGCTCCTTCTGTGTCATAACAATTTTTAGTTTTCTATTGATCAAGCAAAACCAGCATTTATTACCCTTCTCTAAATCCCTCAAATCGGTCATGAATCCATGAACTACTGCAGTAGGCACACAGGAGACGACCCAGCAATTTTCAAGTCAGGTTGCTGTGTTACTTGGAAGGTATCCTGCCAGTGATGGTGCCTTACACTTCTTGATGATGGCCTTTTCACGTTTTGGAGGTGTTGGTGGAGGACCTGGGAGAGCATCTGCAACATCTTTTTGTACAGAGCCATAAATGGAAGAAACCAAGGTTTAAA
The DNA here is from genome assembly GCF_028641065.1 of Leucoraja erinaceus. NCBI lineage: Eukaryota > Metazoa > Chordata > Chondrichthyes > Rajiformes > Rajidae > Leucoraja > Leucoraja erinaceus. The sequence goes on from NC_073383.1 coordinate 40,444,981, forward strand.
GTAGAAAATCTATTGCCAATTTACCAGGTGATATTCAGCATCTTGAGTATTACTGAAGCGGCTTGAATATGACTGAAGCTGCACTCATCCAAGTGGAGAATACTCCATATTCTCCCAACTTGCTCCTTGTAGATGGTGGACAGGCTTTGGGAAGTCGTGGTGGTGAGTCACTCGCTACAGGATACCCAGCCTCAGATCTGCTCCTTCAGCTACGGTGTATGTTGATTATTTGATCAATGATGAGCCCTGAGATGTTGATGAAAGGGAAATCTGTAATGATCTTGTCTGGATGATGAGACGCTCCTCTTGTTGGAGATGGTCGTTGCTTGGCCCTTGTGTGGCGCAGATCCATACCTTACCTCTAGTTATTGATTCCAAAGATAAATATCCACAATTTCCAATGTTGCTGGATTAATATGAGGGTGGTGAGAAAATGGAGCGAGCCGCCAAATAAGGCAGCTGAAACAGATAGTGTAACAACATTTAAATGATACTTGGACAGATACATGGACAGGAAAAGCTGAGAGGGATATGGGCAAATTGTGGGCAAATTAGACCACTTTAGATGGGGCATCTTGATCGGCATGCCAGCGTTTGGCTAAAGGGTCTGTTTCCATGCTGTAAGACTCTATGACTCATCATGAACTTCTTATCTAAAACCCAGAGCGTAGTTAGTCATGTGGCGCAATCCGCATAGGGGTGGCAACCTTGAAATAAATAACCAATATTACATAAACAGCCAATCTATGGGAGAGAGTGAAGATGTGATGCTTGTTGGACAGAGGGTGAGTAGGAGCAAGACCTAAGCAGGACAAAGACAGTGGTGACAATAAGGTACTGTTCTATAAGAACCAATGACCATGTTTATAACCACAACTGCAGCAAACAGCCACCAACTTATGCAAGGATCTGAGGCATAGCGACAATGTGCCAACCGGCAGACGTTACAAGGCCTTCTATGCCCGAACCTCCAGACTCAGGAACAGCTTCATTCCCAGAGCTATAGAGGGGCGGCTCTGAACCGGCCCTGCTGAGTGCCCCCCACCCCCAATGGACTGTCTCCCTCGGATGGTCACGTCGCACAGACACAGCTGCACTTTAGTCTGTTTGAACTGTTTTGACTATTTTACTGTTGTAATGTTCTTTTTACAAACCTTGTTCTCGGGTATCTAAATCAAAATTTTATTAGTTATTTAAGTTATAACATCAGATGGAAGCTGCATACCAAATCTCGTTGCACTTATGTGCAATGACAATAAAATATATTATTATTATTATTATTGTTATTATTATTATTACTATTATTATTTCTACAAATGCATGCATTCTTTCAATTCTACTGATGTTGCACTTGAACCATTGAGGTCAGACTGTCACAATAAAAGGTTATTAGCAGTAAACCCGGCTTGCTGAAGAAGATTCAAATGTATCATGTAGAAAATTAGTCTGATTACAGAACAATTGTTTTCAAAGCTGTAAAAACTAAAGTTATACAACTTAAATACCCCTCCATTATTCTCATGAAGTCACTCGAGAAAGAACTAGACAGATTCACACTCCATCATTACCTTCTGATGCTTACAATTATTCTCATGTCTTCACACTTGTGAGAGCCCCAAAAAAGGTTTCAATCCTCCAAGGATCACCCTGGAGTCTATGGAAAATTAAAGTAATCCACAAGATATGTATGCAAGAAACCCAAGGGAAAAATAAGACCCAACAAAACAAACTTTTCAAAGTTTTTACAAGAACATAAAAAAACAGAAAATAGAACATGCCAAATGGCCCCAGAAGTTAGACTTAATGTATTCCATCACACTATATTTTGTGCAGCACACAATGGGCACTGCTGGGTTATGTAGCCAGAGTGGCTGGGAGTGCAGGTGAACTGCTCCTGTGAGACAGCAGCTGCCACTTTTCAGCAGGCTATTAGGAGACAAGAAACAAATCCCCAGTTTGATTCAATTTCCGGTGTAGGGGGAATCTGGTCTCTGTTTAGGATCTCTTTGAGGCAACTGTGCTCAAATTAGGAATGCAGCCAAGCGAAGGTAGTATATCTGATTTATTCCCTCCCCTTATTCCTCCTGGCATCTACAAACTAAAAGTTTTTTTATTTCAAAAATAAACGTTATTCATAAAAAGATATAGAGTACAAAACGATTGGTATGTCTTTCTTTACATTCATTCTGCCAACAAACCAATAAAATCTATTTACAATGCACCAAATGCCACCAGAGTTTCCTCGTTAAATGTGCACAGTATGTATTTGAGAAGCTGTTACACAGAGCCAGCTGCTCAGTGGCATCATGACCCTGGACTACGGGGCCTTCCCCACAGTGTCTTTGCAGTGGCTACACGGAGCGTCAGTGTGTCCCTTTACACACTCCTGCAGCCTGGAATGTTCCAGGTGGCAACAGCCAGACATCTCGTACACTGGAAGACCAACAAGTTTCAGACTATTCAGACTACCAAAAATATTAAATTTCAAAGTAGCCAAATGAAAGACTATTTCATCAATTTAAGCAGGAAAGAATACAGATGAGGATTTATAAGGATGTTGCCAAGGCTCGAGGGCCATAAGCATTGGGAAAGGTTAGGAAGGCTAGGGCTTTATTACTTGCAGCACAGAAGACTGATGTGTGATCTTATAGAGATGTATAATACCATGAGGGGAATAGATAGGGCGAATGAATGGAGCCTTTTTTCCCAGGGTAGAGGAATCATGAACTAGAGGACATAGGTTTAAGATGAGATGGGAAAGACTGAATAGGAACCCAAGATGCTTTAACAGCATGGATTGGACTAGCTTAGATGGGGCAATTTGGTCAGCATGAACAAGTTGGGCAAAAGAGCCCGTTTCTGGACGGTATGACGCTGACTATTTACTCAAGCAAAGAAAGATCTTTGGTTTATGTGGTGCCCTTCAAAACCTAAGGTGTTCAGAATATTAACGCCAGTGAAATAACTTTGAAGAGCAGTCAGTGCTGTGGGGGAATTCATTACTCAATTGTTTATAATAAGCCCCCAAAAAGTAGCAATGTGATAATCATCATTCTGTTTTTGATGGTGCTGTTTAAGGATAGAGTATTATCCAGGACAATGGAAATAACTTCAGAGCTATTAGAAGAGCGGTGGAGGATCTTATGAATCCAATTGAGACAGGACGTGTTTTCTGTTAAACATCTGCTCTGAAAGAGGTCAAATCAGATAGTACTCACTATGTACTATACTTAAGAAATTGCCTAAATTCTGTTTGCAGATTTCTGGAGTGACAGCAGAAGTTGTTGTTTTGGTAAATGAGCTAATGCCGGGAGACTGAAATGAGCACAGAATGGAGACGTTTTACTTACAATGTAATTACAGTTGACCAGATGCATTACCCCCTTGCCCAAGAGCATTTGGTGGTGAAACAGGAAATCTAAAGATGGATAAAAGCTGATTAATTCCCTCATGCCAAAGCTATTCTCTCACTGTATTAAGCACACACATTTCTTTCTTAAACATTGGGAGTAGGCCGATAAACCAAATAATAATTAAGAATAAGATGAGAATCATCTTAATGTTTATTTCAAAGCAAATATAAAGTTGTTCCAATTTTTGTGACAGTTCCAGAATCTGGCGTAATAATTACATGCTGTGAAATTTATTTGATTTAAGCACTGCAAATGATCAGTGAAACGCTTCAGAATTTACAAATGCATAAATAAGTCTGTGGTTTAAAAGATGATGCCTCAATGGAAGATCAGTATAATCATGGAAAGGGTGGGAGGAGGGGTAAGAAAAAGAAATGAGATCTTTCTCCACAGTCTTTCCATAGTGAAACAGCCAATAACTCAATCAAAGTCGGATGGTTGGGGCAGATGCAGCAGTAGTGAAAGGAAAAACTGCAGGGTACATCAACACTATCACTCTTAAAAGGACAGCCGATACAACTACAGCAGCAGTCTATGAATGAATCAACTAGAGACATCAGTATAACACAATATTGAAAAATAAAAGAGAGAAGATAAAAATACAAAATTGCTCAAAGCATCGGAAAAAAAAACATAATCTCTATATTGTCACAAATAACATAGTCTTTTGTAAAATCCGACATGCTTCCCCATCTCTCTTTTTCATTGAAGTGAAATAACAAAAATGCATTAAAAATCAGTGTTTTTGTGCAACTTTTTCTATCAGTGTGAATATCCCATCACTCCATGACTTGCAAGGTTCAAACTGTGCAAGACATAAAGTGGATGTCTGCTCCATTTAGGTGTAAAGTATTTAATTTAAAGCAATGGCAAGTACTTCATTTTTGCAATTAAATTATTGGCTCTGATGTACCACAACCACTTGCTAGAGTACAAGGGATTACAACCAACTTTACTATTTTACATTTTAAGTTTGAGAACACTTCTGCACCCAAAAATATACCAGCTGACTTACTCCAGCATCTGCAGTTCCTTGTTTCAACCTTATTTTACAGTTTGTACAAGTCATTTGTGAAGTCACAAATGGAATATCATGTTCAATTTGAGTCACTCTGCTGCAGGAAAGACGCCATTAAGCTAGCAACATTGTAGAGAGGATTTACGAGGATGTTGTCAGGACTCAAGGTGCTGAGCTTTAGAGAGCGGTTCGGCAGGCAAACTAAATTCTTTATCAACATTGTCATTTCCCAACATTGCAGGTATCTTCACAACAGCACCACCGAAAAATACACCGCCGATGGAACAAAGGATGAGCCCGGAGATGAAATCGGGCCCTAGACTGAAGACTGCGGTGACCGAACTAACGGCTGCAGTCTACAGCCAAGGCTGGGATGAGTACGAGAACCAGGCTGAGTTCCAGGCCATGGCGCTGCTCTAGGACCCAGGTGGGTGCTGCCGAGTTGCTGGGTTGCTGCTTCTCCGCACAGCCAGCGCCCAGAAGAAGCGGCAACCCCAGCTCAAAAAGGCAGCCAACACCCCCCCGACCCCTCCCCCCCCTCACCCCCAACCTGCTGCCACGACGCCCCGGCAGGGTTTTACGCAGCCATCAAGGAGGCATCTACACCTAAACGGTGAGGCCTGTTGGTTGGCCTGGCAGGAATTGAGCTGGGCTTGTCGCTTCTTCTCCGTGCCACAGCCAACGCAGAGAAGAATCGGCAACCCCAGCTCAAAAAAGCAGCAAACACCCCCCGGGTTATTCACTTTACCCCCTCCCCTCCCTCTCTACTTCCCTCCCTCTACCTCCCTCCCTCTCTGCCCCCTCACCCCCTCCCGCCTGCGCAGTTGGGGGTTATGCGTGAGTGGATAGGGCGGAGGATGAGGAAAACAAGCGAAAAAAATAATATTAATATAATATCTAGGGAGGGTTGGTGTGTGGGGGTGGTCAGTGTGTGTGTGTGTGTGTGTGATGCCACAGGCCGCCGCGCCCCCCCCCTCCCCCCCCCGCAACCATGTGTTGAGGGAACAAAACCCAACGGGACCCACTTGGACTAGTACTTATTAAAAGGCTCACCATGTATGTGTGTATATGTGTCTGTATATGTGTGGGTATACGTGGTTGTCTTTACATCTTCGCAAAAACACTACACGGTAACGATTACATTTTTACATATTCTGATTCACATGTTTCCCCTTTAGGCAGAGAACACCTTCATTGAACATTTTATGCTTTATTTCTCTACATTATTGATTAAAGTTTAAAAAAATCAAAAGACTTTGAATTTAAAATGACCAGCTTCAACTGATGACATCACAATGGCTCGGCTAGCAGTGACCAGCTTCACTGAAGATTTCATCCTATATTTCACAAGTTATTCGTGATTAAAGTTTTTAAAATGCCAGCTTAAACAAGATTTTTACTGTTAAAATCCTTCCTCCCAACTTCCAACACACTTCGATACAAAGTTGCAAGACAGAAGCACTCTGAACTTTTCACATCAATGGGATCTTTCAATAGGAGGGGAAGGGCCAATTGGTATTGCAGTTGGAATTTTTTTTAAAGTCCACTGCTGAGGGAGGCAGGGGAGTGCCGGAATCTTACGTTCGGGAATGGGTTAAGTTGCATTGGGGGAATGGCTGAGTGGTGGAATATTGCGTTGAGAGCCCACACCATTTGGGGAGCAGACATATTCCGATTCACATTTTTCATTAAAATCATTCCTGCCAACTTCCAACACACTTCGATACCAGTTGCGACACAGGAACACTCTGAACTTTTCACCTCACAGGAGGGGGAGGGCGTATTGCTATTGCAACACGCAGGGCAAGTGGAATTGGAATTTATTTTAAAGCCCATTGCTGAGGGAGGCAAGAGAGTGCTGGAATATTATGTTTGTCTTGAGTTGGAGGACCACGCCTCCCTTGGGGGCTACGGGTAGGGAATGGGTGCGTTGGGGGCTGCACCGGATCTGCACCGGACCCAACGGGTCTGCACGTGGTCTAGTATACTTTTAAAATTGATGAAATGTTTTTAGGATGATTTCAGCAGCTAATTTGCCCCTGAACGGTTATGGTTGCATAATTTTTTATTATCTATGTCTGATTACGGGATAACTGTTGACTGTGTGCGTAAGGTATTGGAGCAGGTAACACAGTTTGACTGAGGCAGTAGAGTTTAATTTGCTTCTTAAACAAATTTGGCAAATCTTTGGATTTGATGCAGAGTCTCAAGTAAAAGGTCACTGTGCATGTACATCAAGCTTTTCAGGGTCTAATTGGTGTTTGTGCACCTGACATCCTGGCATTGAGGTTTGGGCATATGCCAGCAGATTCTACACAGGGCTGGTTTAATGAAAATGTTCTAACATACAACAACAGAGAATGAGAAAGAAAGAAACAGAAAAAAATCATAGAGTAATGGTCATACAGCACAGAAACAGGCTCTTCAGCTCACCATGGTCATGCCAAAGTTTTTGCTAATCTACACTGATTTGATTTGCCTGCATGCGATTCATATCCTCAAAAGAATGAGAAAGAGAGTGAGTGAGAGGCAGAGTTGGGAGACATTTCCAGAGAGAATTCCAGAGACTGGAGCCCAGCTAGCTCAACGCAATGAAAACTGGAATAGCTACAATAAGAGGTGTAGAGATTGCGAAGGTTTGTTGGAGTCATTGGAGATTGCTGGTATAGGAAGAGGTGAGGCTTTGGAGCAATTTGAACTAAGGAGTTTTTCAAATGTAAAGTTATCTGACATTTTTGTTAAAATATTTAATGAAAATAACAATAATCTTGTTATTTCCAAAGATAGATAAATAAGTGTAGAATTTCACACTGAAACATAAAAGTAGTAATAAACTAATGATGGAAAGGAACCAATTATGTGCAGGGACTTCAGAAAGAGGGATTGTTTTCTTTTCACCAGAGATAAAGGAAAGGTTGAATAGAGCTGTTTAAGATTATGTTTTTATGTGAAAGGAGAAACTCTTTTGACTGGCAAAGGGTTCAGTAAGCACAAGAGACAAATTTGATTACCAGAATAACTTTTTCAAATAGACATCAATGCTTCTTATGTTCAAAATCATTTAAGGATTTTGAAATCAAGGTTTGCAGAGTTTATGTTTCAAGAAGCACAAGTGAGTAAGTTGCGCCTTAAAGGTTTAACATCATTTCTCACTACAAGATTCTACAAGCACAGCACAGCTAGCATGGTGCTACATGTTCAGGGAAATTAAAGTTCACTATCACTAGGTGGTAAGAAAGAGATGCAATCAAAAATCCTTCAAGATACAAACTGTACTGAACACTGGGGCCTTTTGCCATTCAAGATTTAGACAAGTTTTTTCCCCATTGCAAATGATATCTTTCTCTGCAATAGTTTCCACTAAAGGAGATAACATTTTCCGCTTGCTGGTTTCTTCCATTGACAGCAAGAACAGCTTCAAACATTGAGCTATTTCACTAATTGATTTTTCTTTAAAAGTCTCCAATTGCCTGCCTCTGTCTGTCCTTCCTCCTGGTTGTTTACAGAGATCAAAACAGATAAAGGCCTTCAGTAAGGGTCAGGGGTCATATCAACTTTCTGACCTTTCATCGATGTGTCAAGCCAAGAGGTCCCCACAACATAAGAATGCCCTGTTGCACAATGACACTATAAACACCAGCAGATGTCAAAATGCTGTAATGCATTGTAATTATTTATCAGTGTTGCAACCCTTGACATACAGAAACTGATGAACTCTGACTAAAGCGCAGATAAGTTCCACAAAATTAGCTTCTCTCAAAGCAGAATTGTGCCTTTTCACTGACTCAAGGCTGAGCTCTGTCTCCAAATGACACAGATTTAATTAACTTTTGCACTCTCTCGTTCCGTCCTGGGGTTAGTAGATCACACTTGGATACAGCTCCAGAGAATCACGAAGCTCTCAATTACCTCGTACACGTCACCTTCATTTGTACAAATCTCTATGGACTACTGGCTATCATGAAAGGTGCTGGGAAATGCAACTCTGCCTTCAGGCTTTCTGATGAAAAATACTCAGGGATTCATTATTGTTGATACTGGGCAGCTGATTTTAAATAACTTTTGAAATATGGTCTCAACAGCAGCCAATTTCTTTGCACAGCACGTTCCCACAACTAGTCTGATGATAACAACGAGGCAATGTTGTTATAATTATGTGGGTTGGTATAAACTCTGGCACTTTCACATTCACAACTTTTTAGTGGCACAGCCTTGCTATGTTGCAAGGAAGTTGTGGCGTTATGAAGTAGGACGACACCGAGTAACATATCATGGAAGAGATATTCTTACTAATCTATCAATGGAAAAATAACAGTAAATAAACCCTAGCTTCCTGCATGGGACAACACGAGTCTGGGTCATTTCAACCGCTCTCCCGTGGAATAGTAGGCCAAGAAGATGGTAGGAAGGGGAGGGGAGTGGAAATAATTTAGTTGAGCAATTCTGAAATTCAATCTAGTTCAATGAAGCTGGTTGGAATATTGCAGCCAATCAACAGAGTTGGGTTTGCATGACCTTTTCCTTAACATGTCACAAGTCACAGGGTTTGGTGTCAACATTACACATTGGTGTTTATTTTCTTTATAATTGTGCACACATAGCAGGTCAGATGAAAGCAGACCAATAAAACCACACGTGGTGCCCTGCAGATACTAGCTTTAGCTCCAAGCTCAACCTCAATCACTTCAACATATTTACTATTTCCCCAAAGACGTGACCAATCACTTCACTGTAGTGATCAGAACCAGACCTTGATTACACCCACTTCATTGCTTTCCCTCTTTCACCTCAGGATGCCATCCCCCTGGATCTGGAATTAAAGATCAATTTCCTGAACACTGTTGGGAAGAACCCCGGGAGAAGAATAACAGGTGTTTAAAAAACACATTCGAAACATTTTCTTCAAACACTTTTGAAAATGCTGCAAAAAATATAATCAAGGGAAACATGGGGAAACATTTTGACGGAGAGAGCAATTGGAAGTGGGAGGAGGGGGTCATCTGATGATATCTCCAGGGACAATGACCAACGAGAGTTGGGAATCATGTTTGCATTCCCTTTGATATATTTATCAACTTAAAAATAAATTAGCTGGAATAACTCAGCATACTTCAGCGAAACAGCTACAGGCCTCACACCAGCACTGAGGCCAAGACCCAGTTAACTGAGTGTTTCCCGTCTTCTTTATTGTTATGTTTCATGTCTTGATCGTTTCAGTTTTGCTCTCTGCTATCTAGAATGAAGGAAGGCAGCACAGGCAGATGGATGAGGCAAACTGGATATAACAACAGCATACTGCACGGGTATGAAGAAATGTGAAAACCTTCTCACACATCAAAGGGAATATGCATTTTTCATTATAGTTCATTACAGTTTCCAAATCATACGGATTTTAAGCACCCTATGCAAAACAACTAGCCAGCACAATAGTCCAAATAATACATTAGGATTTTCAAATCCATCTCTAATATTTTATCTTCTTTGTTGCTGAAAGTGAAAATTGGGAGAGACCCAAAAGGAACCACTCTTTATCTCTAACACTAGTGACCAGTATAAGGTAATCTAACAACTACATTATTAAAATTAAGGTATACATTTTAACCTCACTTTTCATGGTCAGGAAGTTCAAGTGCAAAATGGCTCATAATTAGAACTAAATTGATAGTTTAGTTCAGAGGCGATTAGGCTGACTGGTGAGAGAAATGAAAGTATCCCACAAGTTGAGAAAAAAACTAGAACAAGAAACTGCTTCCTTTTGCATTAGAGACAAAAAACAGATAATTGCTAAAAAAAAAAAAAGCCAGAGAGATGAGAATCTTTATTTTTTTTAATTGGCACAGGTTTGTAGATCTAGAATCTGCTGCTTGAAATGGTGGAGGTAGTGGATTCAAAAATGAACTGGATATATATTTGAGACGGAGAAAGGCTCTGGGACATGAGGGAGTGTGACTACTTTGATAGCTCTTTCAATGTGCAACTACATACAAAATGAACAAAACAGCCACTTACTGGACTGAATGATTATTTTTTTTAAGAAGCTCTTCTGAAACCAACATGTTTTTGGAAAAAAACTCAATGAAAATGATTCATGTTTAGAAATGTGCTGCAATGTTTGCTGCCAACAGTTAAAGATACCCAATTGGAAGCTTCAGTTTTCTTCCTGAGCACCAGCCAAAGCAAGATGTTGATGGTGCTATTTAGTTAAGTGCTTTGTATCTGTCATGACTGAGGGCCCTTTCTTTATATATTTGCTTATATCTTGGTCGTTGTGATTCTTGGCATGATTGCAATAATTTATTTGGAGATTCTGCATAGATCCAAGTACTCGCATACTGGCATGGCTCCAGTCCACTGTGTGGTCAGCATTTTGTAGCTTCCATGGAAATCACAACACACTCAACCACACAAGAATCTGAACACGATCAGGGGTTCTTGATGCAGTAGCGACAGCATTCCAAAGGCTTGACTTGGAGGATCTCGGAGGAATTCTGCAGTTTTTGTATAGTGGTGTTCTATGACATTTCCCATAATATAAAGACACATGCACCACTTATTGACTTTCAGCACCACAGGGCATTCCAAAGCACTTGACAGTCAAAGTACTGCTTTTGCAGTGCTTTCACTGCTTGAAAATAGCAAATACAACAAAATTGCAATTAGTGCACAACAAAATCTAAGAAACAGTAAAGAACAAGATATTGGTCATAGACATAACATGCTGGAGTAACTCAGTGGGACAGACAGCATCTCTGGAGAGAACGAGTGGATGGCGTTTCGGGTCTGTCCCGCTGAGTTAATCCAGCATTTTGTATCTTCGGAGTAAACCAGCATCTGCAGTTCCTTCCAACACAAGATATTGGTCATGATAGTCAAGGGATAAATATGTGTTGATACACCAGGGCTCTCGAGCTGATCTATATCTCGTTGTATACCTTGACAGCCTTCCACACAGTCCTCGACCCCAGCAATCTCGGTGTCATCTGCAAACTTCCTAAGCAACCTGTTTAAGTTTATGTCCATTTATATATATCACAAACAGAAGTCCCAGCACAGATCCCTGCAGAACTACAGCTTGAGTATTGTTCTTTCACCACAACCCTCTACCTTCTATCAGTAAGCCAGTTCTGAATCCATATGACCCAGCCATTATTAAATCTAGATCAGCCTACCATAGGGGACTTTCTCAAATGCCTTACTAAAATCCACATAGACAACGTTCACCACCCTACCCTCATCGATATCCTTCGTCACCTCCTCAAAAAACTCAATCAAGTTAGTAAGACACAAAACAAATGCGTTGTTTTTTGACTCAACTAACTTCTTGTTTGAGCCATGCCTAGAAGAGAGAGGAGACTTTTTTTTCACAAGGCTACTTGCGCAGGTCCTCTTCCTTTTGATCAAGGAAACAAAGGTCTGTGATGTACTGCCACTCTTGAAGCCAGTGACACACATTCCAGAAAAGACTAATGAAAGCACCAAAGAAAACAAATGATGTCTTTCATTGGTTGAACCATTATCTCAGCAAGAACCCCAAAACAACATTATCTTCAGTGTTGCAGTCCAATGGTTTAAATTGTAATCACAACCGCCAAAGAGGACAATCTCCCCTAATGAATAGCAAAGACTTCCCAGTGATTTTCTCTTTTCCCCCAAAGCTTAGAATAAAAATTGCTCTTTCTTTTCTCGTTCAAACTTATCAAACGTGAATACATGTATCACAATTAATGCTCTCCTTCCCCAAATATTTTCCTGATTATTTTTCATCAATTAAAATATTGTTTTCAATTTTACTGTAACCCCATTTCAATTTCACTTATTTCCCACCACAGTGGTTTGCAATGTACGACTAATAATATGATTGATCCATCACTTTTTATCAGTTCAATTAAATGCCCATCTTCACCAAGTTACTCCCTCTGCTGGTGAAGCAATCCGTGTCCTTGGAATTTGAATTGAGATTTAACCACTCAAATGTCTTCCTTACCTAGAGGTGAACATGCCATTGGTCAGTTGCCTAGATACTACTATCCTTGTTTCCCCCCACTCTTTGGACAGGCAAATTGTCATGATAATAAAAGGCCCCAAAGCAGAAGTGTCCACGTCGCGGGGCTGGAAACTGGAAGTATCCTGAGCTAATTCTGAAAAACCATCATCTACTGTGACAAGTGATGGCTTCCACTGATTGTCGCCGGAAGCTTGCGTCCTTTTCAGGACAGACAATGACAGCGAGGTCAACATTTGTAACAAGATGGACACAAAAAGACGAAGAAGATGATGATAATAATAAAAGATCTTGTCGAAAAATAAGTTTCACTTTTTTCCAGGAGAAAGTCCAAATGCAGAAGTGTAAAGACATAACAAAGAATACTATTCTTCAACTATAGATGAGGCTCTCACCAGGGTCTCTTCTATACCCCGTAATTCTGCTCTCACTTCCCATCCCCTAGTAATAAGGGCTGAGTCCCTCCTGTTCTCACCTTCCACCCCACCAGCCGTCACATACAACAGATAATCCTCCGACATTTTTGCCACCACTGGCCACATCTTCCCATCTCCTGCCCTGTTGGCTTTCCGCAGAGACCGCTCCGCAGAGAATGCTACACTTATCGCTTTACCTCCCCCCTTGACTCCATCCAAGGACCTAAGCAGTCTTTCCAGGTGCGGCAGAGGTTCAACTGCAGCTCCTCCAACCTCATCTATTGCATTCGCTGCTCTAGGTGTCAGCTGCTCTGCATCGGTGAGACCAAGCGTTGGCTTGGCGATCGCTTCGCCCAACACCTCCGCTCAGTTCGCAATAACCAACCTGATCTCCCTGTGGCTCAGCACTTCAACTCGCCCTCCCATTCCGAATCCGACCTTTCTGTCCTGAGCCTCCTCTGTGCACAGAGTGAGTCCCACCATAAATTGGAGGAGCAACACCTCATATTTTGCTTGGGTAGTTTACACCCCAGCAGTGTGAACATTGACTTCTCCAATTTCAGGTAGTCTTTGTTTTCTCCCTCTTTCCCCTCCCCTTCCCAGCTCTCCCACATCCCACTGTCTCCGCCTCTTCCTTTCTTCTTCCCGCGCCCCCCCCCCCCCCATTCTCTCAGTCTGAAGAAGGGTCTCGACCCGAAACATCACCCATTCCTTCGCTCCATGGATGCTGCCTCACCTGCTGAGTTTCTCCAGCATTTTTGTCTACCTTCGATTGTTCCATCATCTGCAGTTCCTTCTTAAACAAAGAATACTATTGCATTTTACCAGGAAATACCTAATGTTGCTCAAAGGCTCTGTAAAGTCACTGCAATGCAGTAACATATTTTCAAGTGGGATATAATGTAGGTGTCAAAACATGCACCAAAATGGATGTGAGAATGGGCTTGAGATTCTCTCTCATACAAGTGCTGAAGAACCCGTGAATTTATACTCACAGACTGCTGCCCTGTAGGTTGTGCAGATAACAGTTCACTATCATCCAACATAGCGATCTATTACATACTGTTCAATAGCAACCAAGATTCTTAGAGCTGCAGCAATGCCTCCCGCTCCCTTCTGCCAACAAACCTACCACTCACCCTTCATTCTGACACCTACGAGATCCTCCAAATCTGCTGTTGAACGCAGCTCCTTTGATCCAATCCTGGTGGCTTGCCTCTAGCTAAGTTAACCCTCTGGCATTCCTGCCCGATAAAATTCCCTTTCCCTTCTCTCTTAAAATGCTGCTTAAAACCCAATCTTCTGATCAAGTATTTATGCATTCAACATCCCCTTGAGAGGGAGTGTCAGGTTTTATCAGATCAGGCTCCTGCAAGACACTTTGGGATGTTTTACTATGTTAACGGTGCAATATAATTGTTTGTTATTATTGCTATTGAACACAGATCTAAGATTGATGAAGTCACGACAGTGTTCTGGTCAGTCCATATAGTATTAACACAAGAAACATTTGAACCCTTCAGACAAAGGGTCCACAAAGCTAACATCAGAACTGAGTTACACAAAAAATTTGGGATAAAACTGATGTGTCTCTTTCTATAACAGGAGGTTGCAGAAAGAGAATGTCATTGAGGTACACGTGACACTGAATGGTGTAGAAAAGGTAGATCCAGAATATCACTTCAAGATAAATTACGCAGAAGGACTGGAGTTCAAATTTATGAAAACCAGATTTGGGATTGATGCCAGGGAGCACTTCACACAGTAATCAATACTTGAAATGGATTTCCAGTTGAATAGGTGAAAGTTAAAAGTAAAATTATTTCCAACAGTACACTGATGTTTTGAGCACTAGATGGGATGTTGGAGTTGGGTGATTGTTGTTGTGGCGATGGTGGTAGTAATAAAGAATAATCACATCTTTGATGATTCCAACGCAAACTGCCTGAGACTGATTGGCTAAGAGATCCCGCAGAGGCACAATGGGCTGAAGGAAAGAACTGCAGATGCTGGTTTAAATCGAAGGTACACACAAAATACTGGAGTAACTCAGCGGGACAGTCAGCATCTCTGGAGAGAAGGAATGGGTGACAAACGGTCTCGACCCAAAACGTCACCCTTTCCTCTCCAGGGATGTTGCCTGTTCCGCTGAGTTACTCTAGCATTTTCTGTCTACCCACGATGGGCTGAAAGTCTTATGTGGTGCTTCCTTACATAAAATACCGCTTGAAATGAAAACTCATTGTAAAATTGAAAACATTTGACAAAAGTGAAAAAACTTGTTTTTTGGGTTACCTCAAACATATTTGTTTCATGATCACAATGAATGGCGGTGCTGGCTCGAAGGGCCGAATGGCCTTCTCCTGCACCTATTTTCTATGTTTCTATTACACAAAACATCGATGATGAAATGCCTCTTTGGTAAATATCACCGCAGTGATACATTTATTGTGCCATGGCTATATTTCTTTGAATATAGTTTACAAATATGATGCATTTCCTGAAAAGGGGTCCCCGCGATGAGAACTTATCGTTAACAAGAGTCTGCTTGCCTTTTGGCACCTCTTTGTTGGAGGCCCCAGTGGAGAAAACCACATAAAATATTATGTATCCTGCAACACGGTGACTCTGCTTAAATGGAGTCATCCCAGGAGAACACGAAACAGCATAACGTGAGAGCAGAGCTGCTGACATAGCTTTACAGATCACATCATCTGTTCATAGTATTCTTCAGGTTTGAAAGCTATATCTTCATCTAATGCACAGACATTAGTCACTGGAGAAAGTTTGTTTTTAAATCCTGATAAAGTCACAGCATTGGGCATATTTTTTTCTTATTTTAATATCTCAAATCACTGCCTTCTTAAATAATGCTTTGCTTCTCTTATTACATACTGAACATCTTTTTTACAGGTCAGTGTCAACTAAAACAGGACAGGGTCTTCATCATCCATATTGCAATACATGTGCCAAAACACAGGTCACTTGCTCAAACTGTGGGGATGGCTAACAATATTGAAAATTATGAAGACAGAGTTAATAGAACTGTGCAACTTGTTTATATAACTCTAACTATACAATGCATATGTGCATATATCACACATATACACTGATTTCCCCTTTCTAAAAAAAATGATTTAATGCTTTCAGATTATTTACAAATATATTCCGTTCACAAGCTTTCAAAATCTTTTTGGTCTTCTGAAAAAACCCCAGTGTCATCTGTATTATATCTTGACTTGAGGAAGTCAATTCAGTAGAATCTTGTGCTATTACTTGCATTGTTTCCACTGGATCAACCCCACTCTACAACATTTTATATATGTTTTTTCTGGAGTTACAAGACTTTATGTCTATTTCAGATTTTCACTCTTGGAACAGCCTACTCCAACCATCCCATTTCCAAGGATTAGATTTCTTAAGTAATATTAACATATAAACTCTATGAGGAACCTGATTCAATTTCACTTCAGTCTCTAATGCTTGTCTTCCATTTTCCCCTCATGGTTGGCTGAACTAAGCCCATGTTAATGCTAAGAGGAGGGGACAAGAGTGGAAGGCAGAGAGAGGAAGAGAAGGGAGACGGTGAGGAAAGAGGAAGGAGGGGAGGGGGGAGAGGGAGAGGGAGAGCGAGAGCGAGAGAAAGGAAGCAATGTACGTAGGTAGAATGATGCTGTGTTCGATTCTTGGTGCCCTCCCCACCTCCTGCCCTCCCCACTGTTCGCTCTAAACTAGCAATAAATTACCCATAGCTGAGTGCAGGGAGGCTGCCGTGAGGTGGGCTTTGGGTGGATTGCAGAACAGTGCACTGAGATGTGGACCATTGCTAGCAGAAGCTACAATATGTGCTCACAGACACCCAGACACCACTAATGCCTTCACTCTAGCTACAATACATTCCTCTGTACACATAATGTTATAATGTTGAATGCATTGGAAGCTGCTATCTCCCTCTCGCTTCGCTGCACAGATCTACCTAGCCTGGAGGGTGCTAGAAACATAGAAACATAGGAGCAGGAGTAGGCCATTCGGCCCTTTGAATCAGCACAACATGATCATGGCTGATCATCTAAAATCAGTACCCCATTCTTGCTTTTTCCCTATGTCCCTTGATTCCTTTAGCCCTAAGAGCTAAATCTAATTCTCTCTTGAAAACATCCAGTGAATTGACCTCCACTGCCCTCTGTGGCAGAGAATTCCACAGATTCACAACTCTGTGGATTTTCCTCATCTCAGTCCTAAATAGCATACCCCTTATTCTTAAACTGTGACCCCTGTTTCTGGACTTCCCCTACATCGGGTACATTTTTCCTGCATCTAGCCAGTCCAGTCCTTTAAGAATTTTATCTGCTTCTATGATCCCCTCTTATCCTTCTAAATTCCAGTGAAATTCAAGCCCAGTTGACCCATTCTTTCATGATATGTCAGTCCTGCCATCCCGGGAATAACATGGTAAACCTACACTGCACTCCCTCAATAGCAATAATGTCCTTCCTCAAATTAGGACACCAAAATTGCACACAATACTTCAGGTGCGGTTTCATCAGTGCCCTGTACAACTGCAGTAGAATTTCCTTGCTCCTATCCTTAAGCCTAAACTCAAATCCTCGCGCAATGAAGGCCTACATGCCATTAGCTTTCTTCACTGCCTACTGTACCTGCATGCTTACTTTCAGTGACTGATGTACAAGCACACCCAAGTCTCGTTGCACCTCCCCTTTGCCTAATCTGACACCATTCAGATAATAATCTGCCTTCCTGTTCTTGCTACCAAAGTGGATAACCTCCCATTTATCCACATTATACTGCATCTGCCATGCATCTGCCCACTCACCCAACCTGTCCAAGTCACCCTGCAGCCTCATAGCATCCTCATCGCAGCTCACACTGTCACCTAGCTTTGTCATCCGCAAACTTGGAGATGTCACATTTAATTCCTCATCTAAATCGTTAATATATATTGTAAATATATAAATATATAAAAGAAAAGACTTTGCCTTCCATCATGGATGGATGTTTGTGTGAATTAAATTGTGTGTATGTCTAGGAAATTGTCTTTGTTTGTATGGCTGTGGACAGAATTTCGTTTGAGCCTCACTGGGGCTCAAATGACAATAAAATTGTATTGTATTGTATTGTAAATAACTGGGGTCCTAGCACCGAACTTTGCTGCACCCACTAGTCACTGCCTGCCATTCTGAAAAGAACCCGTTTATTCCTACTTTTTGTTTCCTGTCTGCCAACCAGTCCTCTATCCATGTCAATACCCTACCTCCAATACCATGTGCTCTAATTTTGCACACTAACCTCTTGTATGGGACCTTGTCAAAGACTTTTTGAAAGTCCAGATATACCACATCCACTGGCTCTCCCTTACCCATTCTACTTGTTACATCCTCAAAAATTTCCAGAAGATGTCAAGCATGATTTCCCCTTCATAACTCCATGCTGACTAAGAAGAAGAAGGCTGCAATCCATATATTTCAATACATGTACCAAGTATGGCAGCAACATTTAATGACACAAGCGATCAGAATATCACTATGGTATTGATAACTGTATTAAGGTTTGGGACCTCCGACAAAACAAGTACATTTATACCATGAGTCATACAGGGCATATGGGTCATACAGACTCGGTGACTGGTTTGATTCTGAGTGGGTAAAAGAGAACATCACCAACCTTACTGACCACATCCAGGAAGCCATAGAGAAGATTCGAAGGGTCGGAGAACAGGACCACATCTACAATCGCTCGGGAGGATAGTGGCCTTTTGGGTTGTTTGAAGGCTGGTGGACAACAGTGGTGCTCTGGGGACTGACCATCGGGACAATCTTGTTGGGCATAATATTACGACAAAGTTGTATGTGCGGATTGGCATCACGACCGTGTGGACTTTACTACAGTTTGTGGGCCAGATGTAACGAGGTAACGCCTGTGGGCCGGATATGACGGTAACCAGACTGTTCGAGGGGTGGAATGTTATTGAAGATTTTGCCCAAACAGTCTGTGACCTATTGCGCTGTGGCCATAGCGTTATGTTTAAAGCCTATAGAGCTGTGGCCGGTAGCGCTATATTTAGAACCCATAGCTCTGCAGCCGAAGCGCTCTGTTTAAACCTTTGTGCACCAAACCGGCAGCACTGTGTGTATTACCTATACCCGCCAAAACTGTAGCGCTGTGTGTATTGATTTGCGCGCCAAGTCTGTAGCGCTGTGTATTGCTTTATGCACCAGTCTGCGGCTGATAGCGTTTTGGGGGGGGGGGGGGGGGGGGGGGGGGGGGGGGGGGGGGGGGGGGGGGGGGGGGGGGGGGGGGGGGGGGGGGGGGGGGGGGGGGGGGGGGGGGGGGGGGGTGGGATGGGATGGAGTCCCCTGCCATTGGTTATAGTTTGAATTTGGGAGCAACATTGTTGGCCAGGACTTACTGGCGGTTATTTCCACAGCTGATATAAAGCTGATACAGATGATACCTGTATAAAGGCAGGCTCTCAAGGTAATTTCATTGTGCAATATCACTGTTGAAGACAGGGTTTTGCCCCAGGTTCTTGGCACAATAGCATGTAAATGTACTCCTTCAAAATTTCTGTAGCTGAGAATGTGGAAAGGTCAGTGCTCCATGGGCAAGAGTGAACTTTAGTGCAGGTTTTTACTCAGCATGTCAGTTAATCTTTAGGGTCAATAACTTTTCAACAGAACTAACCTAAAATGTTAACTTTATTTTGTTCTCTTCGGCTTTACAGTTTTTGGCAAATTTTCCAGCATCTTCATGAATGGAAACCAGAACTGTGTTCTCTCAGTGTCGTGTAACTAAGTTTAACATAACTTGACATAAGTACAGCATAGTATTTCTTAACCAATTCTCCAGCAATAAAGAATAATTCCATTTAGTAGCTGGACTGAAAGCTGAAACAGTGTACAATACAACATTTTGTAATCCGCAGCCTGAATGTCAGCCATTGTTCAAGGTCATTCCCCCTTGGGCACGGGCATACATTTGCAACATCCTGACCTTTTTGGAACAACTCGTGTGCCTAAACTTGTAAAACATTTTTAAATTGGCAGAGTGAATGGAAATCTGTGGAATGAACCAAATATATACAGAGGGGAAATTGTACATTTTTATTTAGCATCTTTCGCAATGTTAGGATATCTCAAAGCGCCTTATAACCACTGAAGTAATTTTTGCAATCCAATAAAAAAAATAAACTATGCATACCAAAACCAAAATGCGAAGTCTATATGATGAAAAGCCATCAGCATTCCTCCCCCACAACCGCACAAATTTATAGGGATTAACTCGTTGGGTCATTAAAATACAATTTCACAAAATGAGAATCAGTATGGTCCTCCGGTGAAGGAAGCTAAAGCCTTATAATTTCTGCACATAACCAGCCACTGTTCTGTAATGAAATCATTCTGTAAAATAATTGAGATCTGCGGTGTTATTTTCTCTGACTGATTCCACTGTTCTTTTGCCGAGGGCTGCAAATATTTTTCACTCTTGTTCATCACAACCCTTAGACTGGCTCCTTGCATAAAGTATTGCCAAAGATGCTCGTAGCTTCATGAGAGTGTTTTAAAAAGATGAACACTTTCTTTCCTCTCCGCCTTCCAAATCTTTTGTTTTTGCCATGCTCACCAAAGTCATTCCATTACATTTTGTTACTTTACCTGAGCCATTATTCCAATCTTGTACCAATTGATTCATTACCATAATTATGATCAAATGGAGCAATGTTGTAAGCAGAAAAAGGCAGTTTTTAAATCTGCAGAGGGGGAGAAAAATACCTTTGAAAGATCAGGTCGATCAGATCACACCGATAGAATATATAAGGAATACAGTGAGAATTTTGAATATAGAAAAAAAAAGACATTCAGAACAAGTTGTAAAGTTGCATGCAGCAACTAATCTGCCCATTGCAAGGAGCTACAAACTGATTTGATTTATCAGAAACAAAATCAGAAGGACCTGTCCTTCAGCAATCTACCCAAAAGGTAGCATCTCATGCAGACAAAGCTGTCCTGCAGTGACAGGTTTAAGGAAGTGAGGCCCGAACATTCTGTAACAGAAGTAAATGCTAACAACTGAGTTGGTTATTGTCGCCCCCAATTTAGAGATTTCCAAAATATGCCCACAAACATACATAGAATCTACCAGTTTATCTCTAGTCATTTCAAACTATCAGATGGAATTTCTGATACAAACTTCATGCGAATAACTGAAAGGAAATCACAAATCAACGTGGCCTCCTTATCTTTGACCCAATGGGACCTTCACAACAAGTCTACTATTCATGTCCTTTTCTTTAAAAGGAAAGAAACTTGTGTATCTTAACTGAGGGAATCGCAAGCCAGATCAAACAAGCTTTCATTCTGCTGTAAAACTCTGTATTAAGTGGGAAATTCAGCTACTGTGTTTAAATGTCATTTCTTTGTTAATTCATCCCATATCACTGTATGCTTTTTTTACATTTATTTAATAGTTCGCAGGATCTAGGTACTCTTGACATATATTACTCATGCCTAATCGTTCCTGAACTGAAGAGTCTACCAGTTATGTGGTGCTGCAAACACATGCTTGTCAGGTTGGGTCCTACCCTGAAGGATGTCAGTGAACCAAATGAGTTTTAAAACAGTGTAGCAGCTTCATGGTTATTGTTACTTAGACTGCCACTTTATTTTAAATTTGAGATTTTACTTCCTAGAACTTAAATTACATAGATAAAATTCAAACTTGTGTCTCTGCTTCAAAGATCAGACATAATCCTAGATCATGGAAGGATGATACAGAAGCCTCTGAACAAGAGAAGCAGGTCTTCCTGAGTCTCATTGTACATGCTTTCAAGCTTCTATACCTTCTGCCAGATGGCATTAGGGAGAAGAAAGAATGACCGGTTTGGGGCAAGTCTGTGATTATGTTGGCTGTTTTTCCAAGGCAGTGTGAAGTGTAGATGGTGTCAATGGTGGGAAGGCTGGTCTCTGTGATAAACTGGGCTCCATCTACAATTCCCTGAAATTACTTGCGATCTTACGCAGAGTTGATCCCAAATCAAGCTTTGATGCAACCCGACAGTATGCTTTCTATGGTGCATCTGTAGAAGTTTGTATATGTCATTGGACATATTTTGGTAGTCTCCTCAGGTAGTAGAGGCATTGAGGTGACTTCTTGGCTGTCACATGTTTGTGGGAGGGGAAGGGATATTGCAATAGATATTTGGTAGCATGCTCTAAGCACAAGAATCTACAGTCTGCAATTGATCCAAACCAGTCACTTTCATGTCTTGCCAAAGTAGGCCTCATGTTTATTTGGAATAAAGGCCAACTTTTACACGAGATCTGCACCATCTACAGGCTCCATGTACTCAAATATATATATTTTTAAATGGCATGTATGGGTCTCTATAAGGTAGCATAGCATTTATATAAAGAATCAGCAAGCAACTTCAAAGGCATGTGTAGGAAGGAAATGCAGATGCTGGTTTACACCGAAGAGAGACATAAATTGCTGGAGTAACTCAGCGGGACAGGGAGCATCTCTGGATAGAAGGAACGGGTGACGTTTTGGATCGAGACCCTTCTTCAGACGGCCTTCTGAAGAAGGGTCTCGACCCGAAATGTCACCCATTCCTTCTATCATGAGAAGCTGCCTGTCCCGATGAGTTCCTGCAGCATTTTGTGTCTAACTTCAAAGACAGTTCCTGATCCCAAATAACAAATGGTATGCTAATAAAATGATTTAATTAATAAAACAGTGCAAATAAGTAGTAGAAATCTCAATGGGCATTTAGGCCTTTTGTGTTAAAATTCATTTAACATCCAAAAATCTATTGATCTCTCACTTTAACAGGCTCAGCAACAAAATTCCATAGTGTCCTCTTGGGGACAAAATTCCAAGATTCACGATTCTTCAAGTGAAGAAAGTTCTTCTCATCTCAGTCCTCATTAAATAACCTCTTCTGAGACCCTGACCCTTGACACACAGTCACGGAAAGATATCAATTCACCCGTGTCCTGTGAAAAAGTCAACTCATCTTATACGTCCATTTCTTTTTTTTTAACTCTATACAGTAATCCCATATTTGCAAGTAAATCCTTCCTTACTGTAGCAACCAATTCTATTTCTGAACAATTTTATTTACTTTGGAAATTTCTGCCAAAATGAACCCAACATTTTTTTCTTTCTTCTCTGGAAATTCGTACATCGGTCACGCCTTCTTCTTCCTCGCAAGAGGAAACACAAAGAAAATATATTTTTTTCAACAAGATTATAGACATACATAACAAAATCACCTTTTAAAAATAATTTTGTTATATTGTTATATTTGTTATATAAAAGTAATAAAAATAAAATCTAAGCTCTCACAATTCACTGATGCCATGTCACATGAAGCCTTCCTTATTTGATTTAACTTTCCTCACCATATTGTATCTCTCATTTATCCCCAGATTACATCTCTCTTCGTCTTCCCCCAATTGTTCTTAGAAGTGGGAAGTGTGAGTATTAGAGAATAACAGTAAAGCAAAAGCACATATTTTGATAGTCAGCCATGACATCCAAAGTCCATAAACGACATGTACTCAAGACAGTTTCCTGCAAGTTGCCTGAAGCATTGGTCAGATTCCTGCCCAAAGCAACAGCGTTGAATAATATTGCATTGTCCAAACTGCCCTTTCATGTTAAACTAAGGAACCATCCTCCCTCTCAAAAGGTCAGATTGGATTCTATGGTGCTGTTTCCAAAGAAATGGGTATTTCCCAGTGATGTGTCGACTAGTATTCATTCCACAACCAATTGACCTAATTATCTGGTTAATTTCAGTGTGTGGGATAATGGTGAATTGAAAATAATTGATGCATTATAACTGTAAAAAAATGTTTTGTTTAGTTTAGAGATACAATGTGGAAACAGGCCCTTCGGCCAACCGAGTCCACACCAACCAGTGATCCCTGCACACTAACACTATCCTACACACACAAGGGACAATTTACAATTATGCCAAGCCAATTAACTGACAAACCTGTACATCTTTGAAAGAAATTGGATATCCCAAAAGAAGACTCATCCAGGTCATAAGGAGAACGTACAAACTCCGTACAGACAAGCACTGTAGTCAGGATCGAACCCAGGTCTCTTGTGCAGCAACTCTACTGCTGCGTCACCGTGCCTCCGAAATTCATTTCAAATATATTTTAATGTCTGTATCAAAATACTTCTTGAGAATATGAAGAGTGCTATGCCATTGTAAGTCTTCTTTAGGATTATAGATACAGGTTAGACGTGAAAGAAACGAGTAAAGCAACTTATAGAAAACCATGTCCAACTCAGTTCTCTTTGTCTCAAGATTCCTAAGGCAATTTGGAGATAGGAATTCTAATTTCTGTAGCATTTTACCTGGTGATGCTTCGATGGCTGCCTCGCCCACAATCTGTCTGTCCTTTTCGTCTTTGTTTTTTTTGTTTTTGTTGTGTTCGGAAAATTTGTGTTGATGTTCTCTGGTTTGTTTTATTTGGGGGGTGGGTGGGAGGGGTCGGGGGAAACTTTTTTCAATCTCTTACCTTGCCGGAGATGCAATTATTTTCCAGATCGTAACTCCAGCCGCACTGCGGCCTAACATCGTGGAGCTGGAGGCCTTCTCGTGACTGACTTTGAGCCCCAACTTGGGGCATGGACTTACCATTGGTGCCGGTCCCTTTCCTGGGATCGACGCTCAAACGCGGCCTGCGGACTTTAACATCGAGGGCTCACAGTGTCAGGAGAGACCGACTCTGGAAGCTCCAAAACCTCACGACGTTCGACTATCCCCGACCCGAGGTAGATCGCCCGGCACGGGGGAGCTGAGATTCCCACCCGTTGCGAAAGCCTGATCACCCCGACGAGGAGGCCTGCCACCGGCTACGGGAGTAGATTCGTCCCGTGAACGGGTTAGAGGCCCCTGACTGCTGGAGGACAAAGAAGGGAAGAGATTGAACTCTTTTTCGCCTTCCATCACAATGAGGAATGTGGAGGAGTCACTGTGGTGGAGGTTTATGTTGAGGTGTATTTTGTATGTTCTGGTGCTTTTTATTGGTATGACTGTATGGCAAATCAAATTCCTTGCATGTTGCAAAACATAATTGGCTGATAAAGTATGATTATGATTGTGATTTTTAAAATGTTTATTCCCAACAGCCAAGTAAGGATTTGGGGGGTCATCAGTAAGCACATAGGGATTTTGAAGATTACATGTTTGTGTTGGAAAATTAACTTCCTCCTCTCCACCCCCTTCAAATTTGATTAGATAGCGTAAAGCTTCATTGTTGTACTGTAACAAATTGCCTCAGCTTTAAAGAGTAATCTTATTCAAGGGAACTTTTAAATACAGTTATCTTGTTCAGAGCCAAAATAAACATAGCTTTTTAACATCTGCTCTTATCAGTTGGAAGCTGGAAAGTGATTGCACATCACTTCAAGCTGGCAAGATAGTGCGGTGACTGTCATGTCATCGGACTAGACTGGCTCCAACCAGGTTCCAAGGATAAAAAGCAAATCCCTGTGTCACAGTAATTTTATTTGTATAATGTTACACAAACTGGCAGTAATGGTATCACATATCACTAAACCATTTTGTGTGCCCAACATTGGCAGCTGTTGCTTTCAACCATCAGGAAACTTAACAAAAAGTGAATACTTACAAAACATGCTTTTAAATATATGCATGGTAAACAAATGGTGCATGGGAGTGATTTCAACCCAGCAATACAATTCTGTGGAGGAGACAGAAAGTTTTCCTTCCCAGCATCAGTCTTGCAACAGCCAATGTCACCCAAATCCTCAATTAAATTACTACTTTATAATTACTGCAATGGGTCCATTATCCTCTTAAATACATTTAGCTGTGTGTTCTAAATGTTACAGGTCAGATAGCAGCATGGCACAGTAAATACTTGTCTATCCTTGAAAAAGACCAGAGCTCACTTATCTGGACGCTTATCGTCTGTCACTACTGACTACGCCAAACTCTTTGTACAATGAAAGGGTGGCTATAGGAAAGGAGGAATGAAAATGCATTTATCTAATCGTTAAATGCCATGTCTCCCTTCCACATTGCCCCCATCTGGCCAATTTAGTGTAAATAAGTTAAAGGCTGGAAGATTTTAAAAAAAACTGATTAACATGGACTATACAGCTGAAAAAAGACCTGATGTTTCAGAAAAGGTGATGGACCCAGCAAAACTAATCAGAAAACGAATGCATCTTAAACACTAAATTCAGGTAAGCACTTCAGAGCAAAAAGGTTATCAACCACCTCAAAGTCCGTATAGGCAGGCAGACATCCATTAACATAACAGAGGATCTGAAGAAGGGTCCTGACCTGAAATGTTGCTTATCTATGTTCTCAATGGGTCAGGCAAGGATACTGGTTGACCTACTGAGTTACGCCGGCACGTTGTGTCATCCATTAACATTAGTAGCCAACCTTTTCCTCCCACTATTTCCACCAGACTAGAAACAGTTTTCAGAGATTTACTGATCAAGTATTCTCCCTAAATTTTATTGTTAGATTTCTTTCCCAAGTTGCTGTTACTGAAGTCAAAATCAATGCTTGGTTCCACAGGCAGTTTGATATCACAAACTGAGAAGTACTGGGAGATCAGCTATAATGCCGTAGATGTATTCCTGTGTAATGGAAAATCGCATTATAAAGACAACTGCATCAATGGTTGAAGGGGGAGTTAGAGGCTTGAGAATTTCACACTCACAACAACAGTTA
Source organism: Leucoraja erinaceus (assembly GCF_028641065.1). Taxonomy (NCBI): domain Eukaryota; kingdom Metazoa; phylum Chordata; class Chondrichthyes; order Rajiformes; family Rajidae; genus Leucoraja; species Leucoraja erinaceus. Next base: position 40,471,583 of record NC_073383.1, read on the forward strand.
TTTTTACACAGATTAAAAAAAGGCTTATTAATAATTATAAGATTAATTTTGTTACAGCAAGCTAAATATATAAAATTTGTATGTTACATTGTTTAATAAAGTATTGTTGCACGTGTTAATGGAAGCAATTGCTTGTCAATTTCAATGACCATCTGTGATTAAAGTAGCAACTGTGTTTTTAAGAGACAATGGTGTTTGATTGCTGCAGGGAAGTTACATGGAAACAGGTTTTTGTCTCCTGTACTGCTTAAATCAAGATCGTTATTTTTCTGCTTGTCAATTTTTTGTAACTTTTAAATGGTTCTCTGATATCCGATCAAAATTGTGCCATAACCAATTCAGCCCGTGTTGTGCAAATAATGTTCCCCAATTCATTATTCACGATGTATTTCATGTAATGCGGCACAGCAGAACCACATGTACCTGATCTACACGGTCACATGTGGATGGTGGCAAATCCCTTCAAACTATTCAACTGCCGGTGCTTGTTTCAACTCTTACCCAATATCTGCATTTTCAAACAGCTGGGAGTGTGAGGGGAAGCGAAATTGCTTGATGGTGAATCAGAAATTTCAAACAAAATAGACCTAGAGAATTGATAAACTATTTAATTACATACATTTTTTCATAATTCATTGTGACAAATATATTTTAAAACCTTTAAGTACCTTTCATTTCCATTCTTAAACCCAGTTCCATTCTCATGCAATTGTGCAAACCTTTCTTTTCCTTCTCACTTTTATTTAATTGTGAAAATGCTTCACACATTAAACAGATTATTTATTTCACAATCCTGTCATCAATTCTCTTGCCATCAACATTGTTTAACCCGATAAAATCCTTTGTGTGTGGACTACCAGGCTATATGCATGTTTGGTTAGTGAACAAGTATGGTGATTTAAATAATCTGGAGGGCTGACTTTAATGAAGGCCACAAAGTGGATTGACGGTGCTCACATGTCATCTACTTTTAATCTCACCCAAGGAAGTTGTGGCTGGGAAGGATCAAGAGGTGTTGGTGCAGGAAGACGTTCCAACAGACTTCAACTCTCAGGTTCAAGTGTTATGGCTTGAAACACTTGTTTTGTGAACGGAGTTAGAGGTAAAAGGTACACTTTCTTTAAATGGAAGCTCACTTAATCAAGAAGAAGCCGGTGCCACTGAAAGGAATGACAAGAAAGTCAGAGAATCATATAGCATGGTGACAAGCCGGCACCTAAACTTGTTCATGCCAACCAAGATTTATACCTTTTGCCTGCTCTCGAAAGCTTTCCAATCCATGTACCTGTCTAATATGTCTTTCGAATGTCACCATTGTACCTGCCTCTACAACTTTCTCTGATAACTCATCCATATTCCCAATGTGAGAAGAAACTGTCACTGTCTCTCTTACATCTGTGCCTCTCACCTTAATCCCATCGTACCCTCTAGTTTTGGAGTACTCGACCCTGGGAAAAATAATTTGACTATTCACTTTTTCTATGCCTCTCATAGCTTTGTACACCTCTATAAGGTTACCCCTCAGCAGTCAAAGCTCGAGAGAAAAAGTTCCACCCTATCCAGCCTTTTATTATGACATAGTCCCAGTAAGATATTGGTAAATCATTTCTCTACCTCCCCAGTTTAACGGCATCCTTCCTAAAGCAGGGTAAACAGACTATAAATTCCAAACTGCATGCTCCTTCCTCACTACTGATATTGCAAACCCTAAACATGATGGTCATAGAGTCATAGACCCATTCAGCACAGAAACAAACCCTGTGACTCAACTCATCCATGCTGACCAAGATGTCCCATTTAAGCTAGTTGCATTTGCCCCCATTAAGCAGATATCCTCCAACCTTCCCTATTATGTGCCTGTCCAAATGTATTTTAAATGCTGTTCACTGACGGTGAAGTGCCGCCACTTCTACCTTCCAAGGGAATTCACCTCTATCAACCTGACCACGGTCCATATCCCACCCCAGGCAGATGTCCATCTGGCACTGGGGGAGCTGCATGCCATGGTCAACAAGCACCAGACGGCTTACCCCGAGGCATTTACCACCATTGCCGGGAATTTCAACAAGGCCAACGTAAAGAAATCTCTCCCTAACTTCCACCAACATGTCTCCTGCAGCGCCGGAGGGCCCAACATCCTCGACCACTGCTACACGACCATCAAGGATGCCTATTGCTCTATCCCTCGCCCTCAACCTTACTGCGACGCTGCTTCTTCCTGCATACAGGCCAGCAATTGAAGCGAGCACCCTGAGAGGTGAGGACTGTACAGAGATGGTCGGAGGAGGCAGATAAACAACTCCATGACTGCCAGGAGTCTGTTGACTGGGCAAAGTTCAAGGACTCGGCAACGGCCCTGAATGAATACGCCACAGTCGTTACAGACTTCATAAGGAAATGTGTGGAGGACTGCATCCCAACAAAAACCTTCCGAGTGTTTCCTAACCAGAAGCCTTAGATGAGGCATGAGGATAGATCCGCATTCTTCTGAAGACCAGATCCCGGGCATTCAGGTCCAGCGATGCAGAGGTCTATAAGAAGTCCAGATACGACCTTGGCAAGGCCATCAAAAAAGGCCAAAAGGGACTTCTGCTCCAAGCTGAAGGATGAGGCAGATGTTCGGCAACTGTGGTGGGGCTTGAATTCCTTCACCTCCTGCAAGGCGAAATCAGGAGGCAGCTCAAACAACAGCGAAGCATCACTCCCTGAAGAGCTCGACACGTTCTACGCACGCTTTGATAGGGAGAACAATGATGTGCCTTCCCGAGCCCCCATTCGCCGTGATGGTATTTCAGTAACAGTCACAGACGCCAGAAGATCCTTCAGGGGGGTGAACCTTTGGAAAGCGCCTGGACCTGGTGGCATACCTGGTCATGTTCTAAAAACCTGTGCGGACCAAGTGGCTGGTGTTTTTGCAGACATTTTCAACCTCTCACTTCTGAGGTCTGTGGTTCCAATCTGATTTAAAAGGGCATCAATAATCCCTGTGCCCAAGACGAGCATGGTGATGTGCATCAATGACTATCGACCAGTAGCACTGACATCTGTGGTGATGAAGTGCTTTGAGAGGTTGATTATGGCGCATATCAACTCATACCTCAACAACAACATCGACCCACTGCAGTTTGCTTACCGCCACAACAGGTCAACGGTGGATGCGATCTCATTGGCTCTTCACTCCGCTCTGGACCACTTTGGGTGTCGGCACCCAAATTATGGAACGATCTGCCTCTCCACATTAAACAGGCCTCTTCTCTGTTTTTAAATCACTTCTTAAAACCCATCTCTTCTCCGTGGCCTTTGATACCCAGTAAGATGTCGACTTTATTTACTTGATTTAATTTATTTTTTGATTGCTTTATTGCGTGGTTATTATTTTTACTCATGTTTTATGTCTTTTAATTTATTGTTGTATTTCATATGTAATTTTTGCGCGTTATGTGAGCTGTTATGTTATGTTCTGTTATGTTGTCTGTTTATGATGTCTTGTTTATTCTTCTGTACAGCACTTTGGTCAACATTGGTTGTCTTAAAGTGCTTAACAAATAAAGTTGGATTGGATTGGATTGACAACAAAAACTCGTATGTCAGGCTGTTGTTCATAGACTCCAGCTCGGCGTTTAATACCATCATCCCCTCCAAGCTGGTTACCAAGCTCACGGATCTGGGTCTCTGCGCATCCCTCTACAATTGGATCCTCGACGTCCTCATCCACAGACCACAGTCTGTACGTATTGGTGGAAATATGTCATCCTCGGTAACATTCAGCATGGGAGCACCTGCGTGTTCAGCCCCCTGCTGTACTCACTCTATACTCATGACTGTGTAGCCGGACATAGTGCAAACTCCATCATCAAGTTTGCCGGCGACACTACTGTTGTGGGATGAATCACAGATGGTGATGAGCCAAAGTATAAAAGTGAGATCGACCGATTGACCAAATGGTGCCAACACAATAACCTGACTCCCAACACCAGTAAAACCAAGGAACTGATTGTGGACTTTGGAAGGGGAAGGATAGGGACCCACAATCCCGTTTATATCAACGGGATGATGGTGGAAAGGGTAAAACAGCTTCAAATTCCTGGGTGTGCATATTTCCGAAGATCTTTCCTGGTCCCAGCACTGATGCAATTATAAAAAAGGCACATCAGCGCCTCTATTTCATGAGAAAATTACGGAGAGTCAGTATGTTAAGGAGGATTCTCTCGAACTTCTATAGGTGCACAGTAGAGAGCATACTGACTGGCAGCATCGTGGCCTGGTTCGTCAATTTGAACGTCCAGGAGCGGAAAAGACTGCCATCCAGGAGCAGATAGTTGTGACCACTGCCCAGTCCATCACTGGCTCTGACCTCCCCACCATCGAAGGGATCTATCTCAGTCGCTGCCTCAATAAGGCTGCCAACATCATCAAATACCCACACCATCCTGGTCACACACTCATTTCATCGATGCTATCGGGAAGACGGTACAAGAGCCTGAAATCTTGAACATCCAGGTTCAGGAACAGCTTCTTCCCCACAGCCATCAGGCTATTAAACACAACAACAAATAAGCTCTGAACAATAACAGTCTATTATTATTGCACTATATCTGTTGATTTATTGTGTATATATAGTCTTTGGCCTATAGACACACTGAACTTTTATCTTCCGTTTTTGTATTATGTTTACATATTCTGTGGTGCTGCAGCAAGTAAGAATTTCATTGTCCTATCTGGGATACATGACAATAAAACTCACTTGGCTCTTGACAACAGTTAATTTATCCACCACCCTCTGAGTGCCCCTCAGCCCCCCACCCCCTTAAATAAATAGGGTTGCCCTATCCTGGGGAAAAAATGTGCATTCACCCAATTTATTGCCCTCATGATTTATGCTCCTCTAAAAGATCACCCGTCAGTTTTCTACGCTCCCAGGAATAAAATCTTAGCCTGCCCAAGTCCCCCTTTAGCTCAAGCCCTCAAGTCCTGGCAACGTACTCATAAATCTTCTCTGCACTCTTTCTAATTTAACGGCATCTTTTCTATAGCAGGGTGACCAATACTGAACAGAATACTCCAAGTATGGCCTCACCCACTATCTTGTCGAACTGTAACATAACGTCCCAACTTTTATACTTAATGATGAATGCCAGCATTTCAAATACCTCCTTCATCACCCTATCTACTCAGTGGTCAAGAAAATAATTCCATCTCAAAAGGACTAGGTTAGTTCAGCAGCAACAATATCAATTAACAATTAAAATGTAGATTCAGAGTAAGGTAAAACACTTGCCTTTTGCGATTATCTGCTGAATCTTGCTGGAGAATGACAATGAAAGATCTTATGAGAGGGCTTAATGGGGCTCAACTATAACTCCTGACCACTAGTTCCAGGTTTACAGAATTAGATACATAAGAACAAAAGAGCGCCAACCAATCAGTCATCTCTACCACAGCCTCCTAACAGCTAGAAAAGAGCTTCTCTGAATCTTGCCTTCTATCCAGTCTCAATTCTGTTTACCTTAAAAATACTTTGCAACAGAAATGTATTAACCTTTATTTTGATCCTGTATCTCGACCCCATGTGTGAGGAAGAAAGAGTTAAGTGGGTTTGTGGATTAATAAGTAGATTAATAGGGTGGTGGAACAGAGTTCCTGGTATCCAATAGCATTTTTATGAGAAGAAAATTCAAGGATATCACTGCAGAAGCTCTAATTCCAGCGTACTGCCCAGTAAAAAATGGACTCCTCTTACCCATAGAAATAGTGCTTCTTGAACTACATCTCCTAATTATTTACCCCCTTAATTAGACCAGCTCTTATTATACTCAACAAAATGCGAGCCAATTTTAACAAACCCTTAATTTAACTCTGCAACCAACCTCTTTCTAATACTTTTAATCCAGGCCCAAAGACAACCAACATACAGCAGGTAACCGGAAAACTGCCCACCATCAAATGATTCCTTGAAGTGATTGAGTTGAAGGAAGTGAATAGAGTAGAAAGGAACAAATTAGAAATCAAAAAGTAAAAGAATAAGGTAATCTTACTACTTCTGTGCAACAATGCCAAGTGCTATACTTGTAAGATATGGTTTAGGGTTAAGTCCTTCATCATTTGCACATTTCACAGGCTGTAATTATTTTGAAGAGAGGTATTTTTATGCTACATGTCCATAAATATTTATTGGATGTGTTTCGTGCTGTGTTAGTTATGCTCTGTTGCTTAACTGACATCATCATCTTTCTCTTTTAACCAAAATGCTCTAAGCATGACAGCAGGCTTGTGAAACCTGGCCACATGGTGCAAACAGGTTAAAAGCAATGTTCACACTGCACTCACGTTCCTGCAAAAGCAACATTCACACTGCACAAAATAATCAATTTAAAGTAGCAGTGTAACAAAGGATACATGGTTTTGAACTCTCACTGCACAGTGGACCCAGCTCTGCCCATCTCCAGCAAAAAAACAAGGCACAGAAAGTACTCAGCACGTTTAGCAGCATCTGTGGAGGGAATGCTTTGGCTCAGATTGAAGAAGAGTTCCGACCCAAACGAATGTCTGTCGTTTACTTCCACAGTTTGTGCTTGACCCGCTTAGTTCGTTCAGTACTTAGTTTTTTGCTCAAGAGTCCAGCATCTGCAATCTCTCATGTCTCCATTCTTCCTCCTCTACCTTAACTGATAAAACCATGTCTGAAATTGTGTGCAAGCAAAATTGCAATCTACACATTTAGGATGCCTCTTCCACCATCAAAAAAATGAGTTTAAAAAAAAGCATCTTCAAAGTGTGACCATGAATTTCAAATCTTAGCAAAACATGACCTAATTTATTTCTGTGTGAATAGGACCCGAACACATAACCTTCTGTATCGGAAGCAAGTGTATTGCCTAATGAGCTACTGCTAACGCCTGCACCAGAAGCCTGTTGCGAAATGATGGCTTGCCACCTCGCTCCACAAGACGATCGCTGCGAGAAGTTTCCATCTGGTTACTGTGACAACTGCTCTTACAGTCTGCAAGTGCTCTAGTCTGCACTTAAACAATTCAATTGAAATTTTAAACATCAGGCCAGGCATCAACTCTAGCAAAAGTTGGACTATTAGACAGGTGGGCTGTTCAACACAATATACAAAGATATTATGGCCGAGAACATCCTTGATATCCTGATGCCTGTCATAGTTAGAGGCATACAGCACAGAATTAGGACCTTCGGCCCAACTCAGCCACTCTGTCAAGATGCCCAAACTAACCAGATTCTATTTGCCTGCTTTTCACACAAATACTTCAAATATTTCCGATCCATGTATCTGTCCAAATGTCTTTTAAATGTTGTTATTGTACTTGCTCAAACTACCTCTTCTGGCAGTCGCTCTGTGAAAAGAATGCCCCTCAGGTTCCTATTAAATCTTTCCCCTCTCATCTAAAATCTATGTACTCCAGCTCTTGATTCCTATACCCTGGGAAAAAGACTGCATTTACCACATCTAATGCCCTCAGGATTGTATACACCTCTATAAGATCATTTCTCAGCATCCTGTGCTCTAAGGAATAAAGTAGTAGCCTGCTCATCCTGCCCATTTAGCTCAAGCCCTCAAGTCCTGGCAAAACCCTTGTAAATCTTCTCTGTACTCTTTCCAGCTTAATGGCATCTTTCCTATAACAGATTGACCAAAACTGAATACAATACTCCAAGTGGGGCCTCACCAACATCTTGTACAACTGTAACATGACATCCCAACTTCTATACACAATTCCCTGTCTGATCAATGCCAACAAGCCATAAGCCATCTTCACCACTACTTTCATGGAACAATGTATCCGTACTCCTCAATCCCTACAACATTCGCCAGAGTCCTACTAAGGATCTGCCTGGGTTTGACATCCCAAAATGCAACACTTATCAGAACTCAACTCCATTAGCCACTCCTCAGCCCAGTAGGTAACTATCTTCACAGTCTACAATACCACTTATTTTCATGTCATCTGCAAACGTACCAATTATTCCTTGTATATTCTGATCCAAATAGTTAATTTAAATGAGAAACAGCATTGTGCCCATACTGATCCCCAATCCTCTGTTTCCTATTATAAAGCCTACCCTGGAGTTAGCTAGCTCTCCTTGGATCCCATCCTCAATTACATAAAATCACCATTCTCAATTATTGATCCTTTGGGTGATAGAAAACCACTCAACTCTGCATATTTACCAAAGTGCTTCATATTTTGCTTCAAAATATTCTTAATAACATTTATACAGTCCATTGGTTTAGTTTTGCTCAGTTTAGTTTAGTTTAGAGATACAGCATGGAATCAGGTCCTTACGCCCACCGATTACCTGCCAACAATAACTCAACTCATCCATGCTAACCAAGATGTCCCATTTAAGATAGTTCCATTTGCCCCCATTAGGCCCATATCCTCTAACCTTCCCTATGATGTGCATGTCCAAATGTATTTTAAATGCTGTTCAACTGCTTCAACTACTTCCTATGACAGCTAATTCCATTTATCCAACACCCTACGAGTGCCTCTCAGATTCTTATGAACTGCCCCCCCCCCCCCCCCCCCCCCCCCCCCATCCTAAACCAATAGGGTTGCCCTACCCTGGGGGGAAAAACTGTGCATTCACCCTGTGCATTGTAGAACTGTTCACATTATTTCTACGTTATACCACTTTCCCACTCCCTACATACTGGGGCAATTTACAGAGGCCAATTAACCTATAAAACTGCACGCCTTTGGGATGCTGTGACACACATTTTTCATGGAAAATTCCACATTTATATTAATATATTTAATAAATGTGATGTCCAATTACATGTGTAAGAAAGAACTGCAGATGCAGGTTTAAATCGTAGGTAGACACAACATGCTGGTGTAACTCAGCGGGACAGGCAGCAGCTCTGGAGAGAAGGAATGGGTGACGCGTCGGGTCGTGACCCTTCTTCAGACTGATGTCAGGGGAGTGGGCGGACAAAGATAGAATGTAGTCGGAGACAGTAAGACTGGTGGGAGAATTGGGAAGGGGGAGTGGATAGAGACGGAAAGCAAGGGTATTTGAAGTTAGAGAAGTCAATATTTATACCGCTGGTACCCAAGCAAAATATGAGGTGCTGTCCTCTAATTGGTGCTGGGCCTCACTCTCTGACAATGGAGGAGGCCCAGGACAGAAAGGTCAGATTGGGAATGGGAGGGGGAGTTGAAGTGTTGAGCAACCAGGAGATCAGGTAAGTTAAGATGGACAAGCGGAGGTGTTCAGCCAAATGATCGCCGAGCCTGCGCTTGGTCTTGTCAATGTAGAGAAGTTAACACCTGGAACAGTGGATACCGTAGATGAGGTTGGAGGAGGTGCAAGTGAACCTCTGCCTCACCTGGAAAGACTGTTTGGGTCCTTGGATGGAGTCGATGGGGGAGTTAAAGGTACAGGTGTTGCATCTCCTGCAGTTGCATGGGGAAAGTACCTGGGGAGGGGGTGGTTTGGGTGGGAAGGGACGAGTTGACTAGGGAGTTTCGGAGGGAACGGTCTCTGTGGAAAGCAGAAAGGGGTGGAGATGGGAAGATGTGGTCAGTAGTGGGATCCCGTTGGTGGCGAAAATGTTGGTGGATTATATGCTGTATGCGACGGTTGATGGGGTGGAACATGAGGACAAGAGTCCTTGTTAAGAATGGGGGGGAGGGGGATCACGAGCTGAGCTGCGGGATATCGAGGAGACCCTAGTGAGAGCCTCATCTATAATGGAAGAGGGGAACCCCCGTTTCCTAAAGAATGAGGACATCTCCGATGCCCTGATATGGAAAACCTCATCCTGGGTGGAGATGCGGCGTAGATGGAGGAATTGGGAGTAGGGAGTGGAGTCTTTACAGGAAGCAGGGTGGGAAGAAGTGTCATCTAGATAGCTATGGGAGTCAGTAGGTTTATAGTAGATGTTGGTCAACAGTCTGTTTCCTATGATGGAGACGGTGAGATCTAGAAATGGTAGGGAGATGTCAGAGATGGCTCAAGTGAATTTGAGTGCAGGATGGAAATTGGTGGTGAAGTTGATGAAGTCAGTGAGTTCTGCATGGGTGCAGGAGGTAGAGTTCTGTTGTCAATGCTGTCGTCAACGTAACAGAGGTAGAGTTCGGGGATAGGGCCAGTGTATGCCTGGAACAGTGATTGTTCGACGTATCCTACAAAGAGGCCGGCATAGCTAGAGCCCATGACGTGCGTTCATTAGCTACGCCTTGAATTTGGAGGCAGTGGGAGGAGTCGAAGGAGAAGTTGTTGAGGGTAAGGACTAGCTCTGCTAGGCGGGGGAGAGTATTGGTAGATGGAAATTGGCTGGTTCTGCAGTCGAGGAAGAAATGGATGGCTTTAAGCCCTTCCTGGTGGGGGATGAAGGTGTAGAGTGACTGGACTTCCATAGTGTAGATGAGGGAGTGGGAGCCTGGAAAATGGAAGTCATTGAGGAGACGAAGAGCGTGTGAGGTGTCTTGGACATAGGTAGGGAGGGATTGGACTAGGGGTGATAGGATGGAGTCGAGGTATGTGGAAATTAATTTGGTGGGACATGAACAAGCAGAAACAATTGGTCTGCCAGGGCAGTTCTGTTTGCGGATTTTGGGGGAGAAGATAAAATCGAGCCATGCGGGGCTGGGGAACGATAAGGTTGGAGGCTTTAGAGGGCAGAGAGTCGGAAGTAATGAAATCAGTAATGGTGTTTGAGATTAAGGCCTGGTGCTCATCTGCTGGGTCATGGTCTAAGGATAAGTAGGAGGAGGTGTCTGAGAATTGCCACCTGGCCTCAGTCCGGTGGAGGTCAGCGCGCCAGACTACCACGGCACCTCCTTTATTGGTGGGTTTAATTATAAAGTCGGGGTTGCTGCAGAGTGAACGGACGGGAGTACGTTCAGGGAGGGAGATGTTAGAGTAAGTAAGGGGAGTGAAAAAGGTGAGGCCGTTGATGTCCCGCCGGCGGTTGGAAATGAAAAGGTCCAAAGAAGGTAGAGGGCCATCCATCCGGGGAAGTCCAAGATGAGGGGGTCCGTTGGAGATGGGCGAAGGGGTCATCACTGGGTGGGGAGGACTCCTTTCCCTAGAAAAAGGCCCGGAGGCTGAGGTGGTGGAAGAAGAGCCCAATTGCATGTTCATTTCCTGATATCAGCCCCTTACCCATGAAAATAAATTAAAAAACTGCATTTGCTGGGTATCTGAATGAAAACAGAAAATGCTGGAAACACTCTTCGGACAGGACAGAAACATGAACTCCATTCCTCTCCACAAACATTGTCTGGTCTGCTGAACATTTCCACTCCTTCTCCTATGTTTTCGTTCCTGACAGAGGGATTTTCATGTCTCTTACAAACTTTGACATTGCCCGATCACTTAATGAAAAGTGTGGAGAGTTCTATCATTGCCCAGCTAATGTTACCCCACTCCCCCACCCCTCCCCCAAACCTAAAACAGACATTTTTAATAAACAAAAGAGACTGACCAACTGCCCATGCTCAAAGTCATGCACAACTGTGAGCCCACTCAAAGTAATTCACCTCCAAAATGGTCAGAAAATAAAACAAGAAATATTATGCTTTTATGAATTTGCAGCCTAATGGGATTAAACATTTATAAACATGCCTGATGAAAATTCTGGAATTTCTCAACTGTTCCCCCAACTAAAAATAACCTTTAATAAGACCAGAACATCAATGTAATATTACACACCATTTTTCCTGCAAAGGGTGATGGCATTCCATTGATGACATTTTTATGATCCCCAACAGGATTCGAATTACAGTTTTACAGAGAATGGTTTTCATCATGTCTATATTTATATATCCAAAATAATCTTCCAAGCCTGTTCTTGATCGGACATCAGATGTAGATGCATCTTTCCTGTTAATTAAAGGAATTAATCGGCATAGCAACAACTACTTTTGGTAAGATGAACTCATCTTTTTCCCAGTCGTACACAGGATTGGAAGGAAATATTAAATATTAAAACATGGTACATGAGGTGGGTGCAGAAATTACAGCCTTATTCTGTGAGACCGTACAGAAAAACAATTAGAAAGGAGAAACCTCAGACAATTAATACACGTGACATATCATCTACGAAAAACAGAAACAATTTATGAAGTTCAGATTTTTAAATAATTTCTGATCTCATTTCACACAAACTAATAAATTTAGTTGTAACATAGCTCACACATCAGTAGAAAAAAACAGCTGCTCTTATTTTGCTTGTGATATAGATACTTATTTACTGTTTCCGTATGAATATATTTGTTACCTGCTCTGCCTCTGACAACATTTTTCGAAAGCTGATGGGCCACAGTGTTGGTCGCCTTTTTGACACCAACCCAACTTCAAATCTTATGACATAACCAACACTTTCAGGACATCATTATCATTTCAGCTCTTGGAAAACCGTGGGTTTGACTATCACTTCAGAGATTTGAACATCGTTTAAGCTGGCACATCCACTAATGAGGTTTACTGCCTATCAGATGAGATGTTAAATCAAGGTTCCACATGCCCTCTTTAGATGGAAGAGAAGCTCCTTTGACTAATAGTTATTTATCTATCAATCTCAGTAAAAAGATTATCTAGTCATTAGCACCTTGCTGTTTGTGATACCATAGAGGCTGCAAATTACATTGAACATACTTCATTGCGCTGAAAGAGTCAGTGCTGTACAGCACGGAAACTGGCCCTTTGGCCCACCTTGTCTCCTGTGGCAGTAGGTTAATTGAAGTGGTTCAAGATCATTACTGATGCAGGAGTTGATATGTGTTAGAACAATCTTTGAAATCACTTTATCGCAATAGACCTGAGTGCTGCAGGATGGTCGTCATTGAGGCGTCACCTTGCTCTTCTTGGGCACCGAATTATGAATGTCCTTTTAAAGCAGATGGAAACCACGGACCTCAGTAAAAAGAGGTTGAAGTTGTCCATGGAAACTCGCCAGGTTTTGCACAGGTTTTGAGAATGCAGTCAAGTATGCCATCAGAGCTGGAAGCTTTACGAGGGTTCGCCCTCATGAAGCATCTTCCCACGTCAGTCTCTGAGACGGAGATCACCGTGTTGCCGGGTCCCTGTGAAGGTACATCATTGTTGCAAAGCGAACGTAAAAGCATTCAGCTTGTCTGGTAATGACGCATCACTGTCACCTGAGCTACTCTGTGTCACTTTCTTGGAAGTAATGGTGTGTAGGCCCTACCACAGTTACTGAGCATCCAGTTTAGTCCAGAACTGTCTCTGCAATGGTGATGGCTTTCTGGAAGTCATACCTGCGCTTCTATACGACTCGAGATCATCTGACTTGATAATAGACAACAGACAATAGGTTCAGGAGTAGGCCATTCGGCCCCTCGAGCCAGCACCGCCAATCAATGTGATCATGGCTGATCATCTACAGTCAGTACCCCATTCCTGCCTCTCCCCATATCCCTTGAATCCACTATCTTTAAGAGCTCTGTCTAGCTCTCTCTTGAAAGCATCCAGAGAACCAGCCTCCACCAGGCAGAGAATTCCACTGACTCACAACTCTCTGTGTGAAAAAGTGTTTCCTCATCTCCTTTATAAATGGCTTACCCCTTATTCTTAAACTGTGGCCCCTGGTTCTGGACTCCCCCAACATGTTTCCTGCTTCTAGCGTGTCCAAACCCTTAATAATCTTATATGTTTCTGTAAGATACCCTCTCATCCTTCTAAATTCCAGAGTATACAAGCCCAGCCACTCCATTCTATCAACATATGACAGTCCCGCAATCCCGGGAATTAACCTGGTGAGCCTACGCTGCACTCCCTCAATGGCAAGAATGTCCTTCCTCAAATTTGGAGACCAAAACTGCACACACTACTCCAGGTGTGGTCTCACTAGGGCCCTGCACAACTGCAGAAGGACCTCTTTGCTCCTATACTCAACTCCTCTTGTTATGAAGGCCAACATGACATTTGCTTTCAAACCAAAGAACTGATTGTGGATTTTGGAAGAGGAAGGTTGAGGACCCACAATCTTGTTTACATCAATGGGACGATGGTGGAGTCAAAAACTTCAAATTCCTGGGTGTGCATATTTCCGACGATCTTTCCTGGACCCAGCACACTGATAAAATCATAAGAAAGCACATCAGCGCCTCTATTTCCTGAGAAGATTACGGAGATTCGGTATGTCAAAGAGGATTCTCTTGAACTTCTACAGGTGCACAGTAGAGCGCATGCTGACTGGTTGCATCGTGGCCTGGTTTGGCAACTTGAACGTCCAGGAGCGGAAAAGATTGCAAAAAGTTGTAAACACTGCCCAGGCCATCACCGGTTCTGACCTCCCCACCTTCGAAGGGATTTATCGTAGTCGCTGCCTCAAAAAGACAGCCAACATCATCAAAGACCAACACCATCCTGGCCACACACTCATCTCACCACTGCCATCGGGAAGAAGGTACAGGAGCCTGAGAACTGTAACGTCCAAGTTTAGGAAAAGCTTTTTCCTTGCAGCCATCGGGCTATTAAACACTACAACCTCATAAGTTCTTAACTACAATAGACGATTATTATTATTATTATTATTATTATTATTGCACTGTTATTGTTGGGGGGTTTTTCTAAGTTTTTGTTATATCATTTATTATGATTACATATTCTGTTGTGCTGCAGCAAGTTAGAATTTCATTGTTCTATCTGGGACATGTGACAATAAAACACTCTTGACTGGCTGCTGTACCTGCATGCTTACTTTCAGTGACTGATGAACAAGGACCCCCCCAGATCCCATTGTACTTAACTTTTCCCAACTTGACTCCATTTAGATAATAATAATCTGCCTTCCTGTTTTTGCCACCAAAGTGGATAACCTCACATTTATCCACATTAAACTGTATCTGCCATGCATCTGCCCACTCACCCAACCTGTCCAAGTCACCCTGCATCCTCATAGCCTTCTCTTCACAGTTCACAATGTCACCCAGCTTTGTGTCATTTGCAAATTTGCTAATGTTACTTTTAATCCCTACATCTAAATCATTAATGAATATTGTAAATAGCTGCGGTCCCAGCACCGTGACTACCACAAATATTGTCTTCAGTAAATCGCAGATCTCCTGGTTCATCCAAAGTTTCTGGTAAGGAACATTCTCCTCCATATATTTTCTTATAATGTCAAGGTTTTAAGGTTTCAAGATTTGTTTATTGTGACATGTACCAATTAAAGTACAGTAAAATTCAGATTGCCATACAGTCATACCAATAAAGAGCAATGAGACCCAAATATATTTTTAACATGAACATCCACCACAATGACTCCCCCACATTCCTCACTGTGATGGAAGGCAAAAATCTTGATGTATTTGTTTGTCCATTTTTGAATCCTTAATCATCACCCAGTCTACCATTCAAGCAGTCATAAACTTGAAACTCTGCCTCCCCTGACAAGCTCTATAGAATCCTTAACACTGGAGCTGTGCTCTTCAGTTGCAGCCTTAAGGGCCTGTCCCACTGTATGAGGTAATTCAAGAGTTCTTCCGAGTTCTCCCTTGGTTCGAGCTTGTGTAGTGTACGTAGCGATTCGTAGCGATAAGTACGTAGTGTAATGTACGTAGGAGCTCGTGGATGTCATCGTACGAGTAACGGTAGGTACTCTGGAAATCCGGTAAACTCGTGACGTTTTTTCAACTGTGAAAAATGTCCATGAGTGTAAAAATGCTCGTGATGAAAAAAATTGTTATTTTTTACTCGTACGAGCCCCTACGTACTCGCTACGTACATTACACAAGCTCGAATCGGGGGAGAACACGGGAGAACTCTTGAATTACTTCGTACAGTGGGACAGGCCCTTAAATGCAGGAAGAAGGAGCATAGCAGGAGGTCTGATTCTTCAAAGTACGGGTGAGGGATGGAGCATTAGGCAGTGGACTAGCAATGGGCGAGAGTGTTCAATCATCTGATGCTACAGGAGATATGCTGACGGTAGTTTGGAAGTTTCCTCTTAAAACTAGCCTTGTTGAGGTCTTTGGCAATAATAGAGAAGGTGTCAGGGTTGTTGACCACGGCGTACAATTTCTTAAGTAACCTAATGTCTGTCTGGGTGGGCTGTGCATTGCAGTCATGACAATGGAGATGATTCCATTGGGAGGTAGAAGGGACGGCATTTCACTGCTAGATTTTCCAGGTGGGGGGGGGGGGGGGGAGGAGGAGTTGCACGAGACTCTCATGTCGGGGCAGCGCCAAGAGATTACCGTGAGACATTCATCACTCAATTTTCCTGATGATGCATACTGGCCCACGCAATGGATCGAGAAACCTTCAGGCTGGAAGTCAGAGCCTGGAGTGCTGAGGATGAGCCATGTCTCGATGAAACAAAGTACTCAGCATCCCTTTGGTAAATAAATCTTCTCTTTAAGCCCTCAATTTTATTTACTGAGGCTATACATTGACCAAGAGCCTGCTATGGTTGGGAAGCTGGGTCATAGACCCACTCATTTCATTCTTATTTGGGGGCCACCTCGGTGGCCATGTTTCTGGGCACAATGAAGGCCTCCCGGAAACTGTATACTGTGCCTGAATGTTGCAGGGTTGCAATCTCTGTGTCCGTTGGGTGAGCATAAGATCGCTTATTCATCTAAAGGTCCAGAAGCCTGAGTTAGAGCACTGATTTATGCCATTTTTCTCAGAGTTTTAAGTTTAAAGAAAGGACATATTTATTCAGTCTGATGAAGGGTCCCAACTGAAACATTGTCTATCACAGATGCTGCCTAACCTGCTGAGTTCCTCCACCAGATAGACACAAAATGCTGGAGTAACTCAGCGGAACAGGCAGCATCTCTGGAGAGAAGGTATGGGTGAAGTTTCGGGTTGAGACCCTTCTTCAGACTGATGTCAGGGGAGAGGGAGATACATAGATAAGGAAGTGTAAGGTGTGAAAAGGTGTGAAAGGGGATGAAGTTCAAGGAAAATATACAATGACATTCACACCTTGCACTTCCTTATCTATGTCTGAAGGGGGGTCTTGTCCAGAAACGTCGCCCATTCTTTCTCTCCAGAAATGCTGCCTGTCCCACCGTGTTGCTCCAGCATTTTTTGTCTCTTCGGTTTAAACCAGCATCTGCAGTTCCATCCTACATGAGTTCCTTAAGCAGATTGTTTGTTACTGCAGTCTCTTGAGTTTCCATATTTAAGATTATCCTGCCCAGTTGCTAGCAAAATGTCACCACAATCTGGCAGCATTTTTCAAAAGAAAATCTATTTACACTACTTAAATCATGTATGTATGTAATTTCTCCATTGGCAGTCAATGACTTTCCACATCATTGGACACCTGGGTCTTAATTCTCCAAAGCTTGGCTGGTCAGCCACCGGAAGTGGCGGCGCTGGTAAATGGCTGCGGCTCACCTGCAGTCCGTTTGTCTTTACTTTTTTATGTTGTTTCTTTTTCGTTTTGTCTAGTTAGTTTTAGTTTTTGTTTTTAGGTTGTATTTATGTGGGGGGAGGGGGGGGGTTGAAACGGGGCTTGCTGTCTCTCCCTTCGGGGGGATACGACTTTTTTGTCGTATCCCCCTTCTCTGCCTCCGTCTGCGCTGAGGCCTAATGGCGGAGCTGGCGGCCTCGTGACTCCGGAGGCAGAGCAAGTCAGGACTTGCCCTGGGCTCGCTCCCGTGAGGGTGGCCCAGCTCGGGGCTGAGACTCTCCCGTGAGAGCGGCCCAGCTCGAGGTGGAATGGCGCTCCCGTCGGAGCGGCCCAGCTCGAGGGTGGAACGGCACTCATGTGAAGGCGATCCGGCTCGGGGCTGGAACGGTGCTCCGGTGGCTGGGACGGTGCTTCAGTGGCTGGGACGGCGTTCTGGCTTCGACCACCCCGGGCCGCGGTGTTTGAGCCGGCCTGTTTGCGGGGTTCGGTGAGCCGCGGTACTGTTTGTGCCATCGCCCGGTGGGGTATCGCCTCAGTGCAGAGGGAGAAGAGGAAGGAAGAGACTGCAGCCCTAAGATTTTTGCCTCCATCACAGTGAGGAGGTGCTTGGAGGACTCACTGTGATGGATGTTAATTTGTGTTTAGTGTTGTTTATTATTGTATGATTGTATGTATGACTGCAGGCACGAAATTTCGTTCAGACCGTAAGGTCTGAATGACAATAAAGGTATTCTATCTTCTATCTATCTTCTATCTTACTAACCTCATGCCTTAAAATTCTCCCAGTTGTTTAATGACATTTCCTTTTCACTTTTTTTCTGTCAATGTAATCCTTTAGATACAGTAAACCCTCGTTATAATGGAACATAGTGGGGGGTCCGTTATTGTCAATTGTCCTCTATAACTGAGTACGGCTTTGTCATTGTATGTAATTGACACAAAGAACTGCAGATGATGGTTAATCCACAAAAGGACACAAACTGCTGGAGTAACTGAGCAGTTCAGGCAGCATCCCTGGAGAACATGGATAGGTGACGTCGGGACCTTTCTTCAGACTGATTCAGTTCGCGGAGATCCTCTGGCACTATGTGTTGTTTCGTCTTAAAACTGGGCACGGATGCCGCTGGTCTGCGTCAGTTAACCCTTCTTCACCAACTACTGCAGCTGGTGTTGCGGCTCACGTTGTCGCCCCTACCGACGGCGCTTTCTTCGGGACGCCACCACCGACAGGACACGCTCGCTCGCTGTGGGGCTCTCGCCACCCCCCACCGACTACCCCTTCTTCCTGATGGCAGTCCCTTTGTCCACTCTGACGCCTCCTCTTCCATCATGCCCACAGTTGCCGGCATCTTCCAAGGTGGAGTATGTCGGCAACACCAGGGAAGGAGGAGAAGGAGGTGGCAGTGAAGAAGGGAGTGGCGAGTGGGCAGAGCGACAGGAGAAAGAGGAGGAGATGGTTGTGGAGAGGTGGATTGGACAAAGCAACAGGAGAAAGAGGTGGAGACGGCAGTTGAGGGGAGGGAGAGAAAGATGCCACGTGGACGGACACAAAGAACTGCAGATGATGGTTAATCCACAAAAGGACACAAACTGCTGGAGTAACTGAGCAGTTCAGGCAGCATCCCTGGAGAACATGGATAGGTGACGTCGGGACCCTTCTTCAGACTGATTCAGTTCGCGGAGATCCTCTGGCACTATGTGTTGTTTCGTCTTAAAACTGGGCACGGATGCCGCTGGTCTGCGTCAGTTAACCCTTCTTCACCAACTACTGCAGCTGGTGTTGCGGCTCACGTTGTCGCCCCTACCGACGGCGCTTTCTTCGGGACGCCACCACCGACAGGACACGCTCGCTCGCTGTGGGGCTCTCGCCACCCCGCACCAACTACCCCTTCTTCCTGATGGCAGTCCCTTTGTCCACTCTGACGCCTCCTCTTCCATCATGCCCACAGTTGCCGGCATCTTCCAAGGTGGAGTATG
Source organism: Leucoraja erinaceus (assembly GCF_028641065.1). Lineage (NCBI taxonomy): Eukaryota > Metazoa > Chordata > Chondrichthyes > Rajiformes > Rajidae > Leucoraja > Leucoraja erinaceus. Next base: position 40,490,928 of record NC_073383.1, read on the forward strand.
TCGGCAACACCAGGGAAGGAGGAGAAGGAGGTGGCAGTGAAGAAGGGAGTGGCGAGTGGGCAGAGCGACAGGAGAAAGAGGAGGAGATGGTTGTGGAGAGGTGGATTGGACAAAGCAACAGGAGAAAGAGGTGGAGACGGCAGTTGAGGGGAGGGAGAGAAAGATGCCACGTGGACGGAGTGACGGGAGAAGAGGAGGATGCGGCAGTGGACAGGGAAGAGGAAAAAGTGACAGCTAACAGGAAGAAGAAGCAGCTTGTGAGAGGGAGGGAGCCCCATGATGGCAAAGCGTGTTCTGTCGATGACAGCAGCCTGAAGAAAGTGCGGCCCCATGGGCTGCAACTTGAGCCGCAACAACAGCCGTGTCAAACTGACCATGCGATGTGTGAAGAAGGGCTCGCTGGTGCACCAAGCGAGCTGGGGGTAACGTCAGTATTTGGAGCTGTAAGTGGCTGAGGAGGCAGTGGGACCCGGGGGGTCCGTCCGCTATAACGAAAGTCTGCGATAAAGGAGTCGGCTAAACCAAGGGTTTACTAAATCTATTTAAAAGTCTTTGTTCTTTACAACTCCCTCAAATAACCAAATCCAACCTACGTCAACAGATCTCATTCCAACACTTTGTCCTTGCATATCTTCCTCTCCCATACCAGTTCTGGCCTCCTCTGCATCCATCTTTTGTTCTCAATTGCAGAGCTTACAGTCATCACAATCAAACTGTGTGGAGCACTCTACACAATCCAATATTGAAAGCCTGATTGTCTACAATTAGTTCAAGACACAAGGGACTGCAGATGCTTTAATATGGAGCAATAAACATTCTGCTGGAGGAACTCCGTGGGTCAAGCAGCATCTGTGGGGGACATGAATTGTTAACATCTTGAGTCGAGACCCTGCATCACTACTTCCTTTTCCCCCACAGATGCTGCTTGACCTGTTGAGTTCCTCAGCACATTGTTTGTTGCTGTACAATAACTTCCTAACCTGATTGCTCTTTCCATTTTCCCCTGTCCGGAATTGATAGCATGCTTGTTGCAATATGATAGTCCCTTTATGTTTGTTCCTCAGATTAACCCATGAAACCTTTCCAATTGACCTTTCCAGCATGGTGTACCCCCCTCCCAGTTTTAATTAATTCCTTCACAAACATCTGTTCTATTCTTCTCTGCAGTCAAAAATCCATTCACTTTTCTGCGTCCTGAAAACAGAGAAGCCCCCCCCCCCCTCCCCTCTTGCACATCATCGCTAGGACAGCTCCAGTAATGGCCATGATATCATACTTGTCTGCATCCTCAAATCATCACCCACAAAATGTTGAGGTACAGCATAAATCTATATCTGCATTTAGAGAGGTGGAAGATCATCAACAATCACCATGGATTTGGTTAGCACGTATTATTTCTGACCCATTAAATGAATATTTCTGAAGAGGTAGCAAAAGAGGTTCAATGAGAGTTCTTCATTAGATGTAGTCCATGTGGAAAAGTAAAGCATTTTACAGAGTAGATTGATCGGGGAAGTAAAAGCCTATAGAATCCATGGGGAGTGGCATGTTGGATTAGACATTGGGTTAGTGGGAGAAAGTAAAGTATAATGTTCAACACGAATTTTACTATCTGTAGGACTGGGTGCAGGGCTCAGTATTGGGTCCTTTACCTTTCATGGTATATATTAATGATTTTGATATTATGAAGATTGCAGATGATACTAAACGTCAAAATTGTGAGAGATAAGTTCTGGGCTGCAGTAAGGTGTCAATAGAGCCATCAAAATGGCAAATAGATTCCGGTCCAGAGAAGGTTGAGGTAATATATTTAGGAAGATGAACAAGGTATGGGAATCTGTTCTTTTCCCCCAGTTTTCTACCATACATCCTGTTGCATTAGACTAAGCATGCAACTTTAGATTGTCCAACTCAATGTTTTGTTAATTTGCTTGAATAGCTAACATTGGTTACGCAATGCTAAAATTGCGATTGCCAAATCAAAATAAACACATGATATCTATTTTCAATATTACCAAAGAATTTTCAAATCATTCTCATAAGCCAGCTCTAAACTAGAGATGGTTGCGGCTGGAAGATCTAAGGTCAAACTCACAGTGGTCAACTGAAGTTAGGGCTGAAACTGGATGTTTTTAAAGCAAAGTACAATTTGCAGCTATTAAAACAAACACATACAAAGAGAAAACTTCACAGAATGGTTAACATATAGTTTTTCACAAATCAGCACTGGAAATTTCCACTGGCCCTCGTGGACAGTCACAGGTCAATTCTCACTCCCGAGGAAAACACCATGAGCTTTAACCTACTGCTTCCTCAGCATTCATCAGTTGACCCGTGTTTTCTTTACATAGATAAACCCAGGGCATGTGAAGATTGCAAAAGGTTAATGTGACCCAGATGCTCTTTTTCTTCCCTTCTTAATATCCAACAGTGAGAACATGACCGCAAATTAACTGAGACTTCACACTGAAAAACCTTATTTTACAAAAGCGGAGTTAAGGTCAGTATAATTATATCCAAACAGGCAATCAATAAATTGTACCCAAGTATCATTTCCTTTATTTCCAATTTCCATTTTTCCTCTGGCCAAAAAGCAATAAACAATCCCCACCATGTACAATCCCCACTTTGTCACTGTTCAAGACTGGGCCTGAGAGCATCAGAACATACAGTTGCAATGTCACTAAACACAGTCCCAACTGTACACATGTTCTCCATTAGCATTATTGCTTAAACATTGGAAAGAGCTACACCCAACCAAGGTCCTGCAACTCAACCTTCCCAAGTGCTGGAACACAACATGAGTACAAATGTGAATTATGACTTTGCTAAAGAAGATCAGTTCAAGTCGGTTCACATCCAGGAACATTTCTTTGTTTATAAGAGATCTCCAACCCCTGATCACACTTATTCAATGAGTCAGGTGGCCACGTTGATGTGGGAACTAGCACCCCAAGGATGCAGTGCAAAATAAACCAGTTAGCAAATGAAGACAGCTTATTTCCACGAGCAGTAGCTCTACTCAACAACCAAAAGTCTGTAGCCTCCTTTTGCTCTGGTATTTTATTTCATTCTTCATATGTTTAAATTATAATGTTTTATTCTTAATTGTTTACCGTATATCGTGTTGTTACTTGCAAGCAAAGCACCAAAGCAAATTCCTTGTATGTATACATACTTGCCAAATAAAATGTATTTATGTTAATGTTTCAATTAAATTCAAATCAAGAAAGATAGAAAGCATTCAATGATATTTAAACATTCAGGTAGAGACTTAGACAATGGACTACAACAATATCTGAAAATGTAAACCAAATTCCAGGTTCAGTGGATTGAACTAATGCATTTTATAAGTGGGTGAAAGTTGTCGTGGTGACTTTAACCAGGCTTAAATTTTACCAGAATGCCAGAAGCCACTGACAATATGGACAACTTAGCTTAGTTTTGTTTAGTTTGTACCGTGTGCTTACCAGTCAGTGGAAAGACTATACATGATTACAATCGAGTCATCCACAGTGTACAAATACATGATAAAAGGAATTCAGTTTAGTGCAAAATAAAGTCCAGTGAAGTCAGATTAAAGATAGTCCAAGGGTCTCCAGTAAGGTAGATAGTAGCTCAGGATCACTCTCTAGTTGTTGATAGGATGATTCAGTTGCCTGATAATAACTACCACATTTGTATAAGGGTAAGAGGGTGCACATATACCCACAGCATTAAGTTCAACTCAACATGTATTGTGGCAGCAGAGTGCATTGAGTGCAGACTAATATGCATCAACTCTGCTTTGTGCAAGCAGTCTACTTACTGGCTTTCAGCGCGGAGTGGGTAACTTCGATTTCTCCTGTAATGGGTTGAAAAGCTGCAAGCTGAGCTGCAAGCTCTCTCTCAAACGTGTCCGGACTATGCCTGTCAGTCACACTGCCATCGGCGACTTCATCCGCACGATGTGCCTCGTGTTCTTCATACACAGCCACAAGCTGCAGGAAAACAAAGATAAAGTTAAAGAACATAAGCAGGAGTTATTATTTTGCATCTTGTATGTTTATGGCACCTTCAATCTGGTAATCGTTATGTTAATTTCACCAACATAATTGAAAACCACTTCTGAAAATGTACCCGTGGAGTTTGAGGTTAATGTTGGTGAAACCTTTACTGGTTTAACATGAAATTCCATAATGTAATAAACACCCATCAACCAGTATCTTTACCTCATATTAGACTAATTTTAGATTGAATTTGCCACTATCCCTTGGATCTTGTGGGCTTTTACACCTTTTGACCAGTATGCCATCTGGCACCTTGTAAATAGACATACTGAAACGCATGCTGACCACACACTGGCATAATTCACCCTCTGATTAAGGGGACAACCAACCAAAAAAGATGCCATAATAAAATGTAACTAGGTATTGCAGTACCTTTTGCTTCACAAGTAAGAATAAAGATGCTGGAAACATGTACTTCATGATTGGATTGTTTTCTCTGGAGTATTGAAGACTGATGGGCAACCTGTTAAGATACATCAAATTCTGAGGAATATCAAATACTAGAGGGCATAGAGCAAAGGTGTGAGGGGAAAGTTCAAGAAGACGTCCAAGGCAATTATTTTTACAGTCAAGACTGTTTTATTGTCTTATGTCCCAGATAGAACAATGAAATTTTTACTTGCTGCAGCACAACAGAATATGTAAACATAGTACACTGTAAACAATATGATAAACGAGAGAAAAAAAAGTTCAGTGTGTATATATATACACATACTCACAAGTACACACACACACACACATATGTATACATATATATATATCTATACTATTATAAAACTCTTGATCTTGGATGTTTATGTTGTGTTTGTTTGCTTGTTAGTTTGCTTGTGTGTTTGATTCACATCTCCTCGAAAACCCGATGTGCTAACGGTGAAAATTTTACATATTCCGGTAGAGATTTACCTCATGATCTCAAAAATAGCCTCATTTGAAAATTTGATTAATTATTTCCCGACTTATTTCTTGAAATTCTTCACCAATCTGAGATCTTTTTAAAATCTAACGAGCTAAAGCGAGCTGATGACTTCACAATGGCTCTGCTCCTCGTGGCCAGCTGCGCAGAGTTTTCAACGTTCAGCCTGCTGGCCGCCCGCTTGCCGTGGGCCCCACAGCCCACTCGCCATGGGCCCTGCAGCCCGTTCGCTGTGGGCCCCGCAGCCCACTCCCCGCCCAGCTCCCCTCCCCCCCTACTCCTCTCCCCCCCTCTCCACCCCCTCTTCCTCTATACCCCCTCCTCTCTCCCCCCTCCTAATAATAATATATCTTTTATTGTCATTGCACATTAGCGCAACGAGATTTGGGCTTTCCTCTCTACCCCCTCCTCTCTCCATCCCTCTCTCCACCCCACCTTACTTCCCTCCTTCTCTCTCCCCCCTACTCTCTCTGCCCCCTCATCCCTCCCCTCCCCCCTCCCTCTCTCTCCCCCTCCCCCTCTCACCCTCCTCTCTCCCCTTCCCCCCTCTCTCCCCCCTGCTCTCCCTCCCCCAACCCCCTCTCCCTCCTTTTCCCCTCTCTCCCCCTTCCCCCTCTGTTATTATTATTATTATTATTATTGCACTACTATTGTTTGTTTTTGAGTATGTGTGTACGTGTACGTGTGTGTGTGTGTGTGTGTGTGTATATATATATATATTTATACACACACACGTACAGACACTCAAAAAAACATAATAATAATTAATAATAATAATAATAATAATAATAATAATAATCTGTTGTAGTTCAGAGCTTATTTGAGGTTGTAGTGTTTAATAGCCTGATGGCTGTAGGGAAGGAGCTGTTCCTGAACCTGGACGTTACATATTTCAGGCTCCTGTCCCTTCTAACCGATGGCAGTGGTGAAATGAGTGTGTGGCCAGGATGGTGTGGGTCGCTGATGATGCTGGCTGCCTCATCAGTGATTGGTAGGTGATGGAATGTGGTGTCAGGGAAGGTGGTAGAACAGGATTTGATAGGACCATTTCAGAGACATTTAAATACACGAGCAGGCATGGAATAGAGGGATGCAGGCCATGTGCATGCAAAAGGGATTCATTCAATTGGCATCATCATCAGCGCAGACATGATGGTGCCTGCACTGTGCATTTTTATGGTGACACATGGAACTGCAGATGCTGGTTTACAAAAGATGACACACAGGAAGCTGGAGTAACTCAATGGATCAGGCAGCATCTCTGAAGAACATGCATAGGTGATGTTTCCAGGACTCTGAAGGGTCCTGACCAAAAAACATCACCTATGCATATTCGAGTCTGAAGAAGGGTCCCGACCTGAAATGTCACCTATCTATGTTCTTCAGAGATGCTGTCTGACTTACTGAGTTACTCCAGCGTTTTGTGTTTGCGCTTTTCTATGTTCTACAATCTAAGTTCTAATTTTCCTCTTTGTTACCAACTCTACCGAAATATCAAGTCTAAATGAAATTGTTGAAATGGTGGTCACATTTGGTGATACAGGCTAACCAATTTCCCACGGCTCCAAAACAAGCTCTGCGGGGCTTGTTGGTACATCAATGCAAAAATAAAAGGTAACCAAACAAATCAATAGACAAATTAGTCGGGATGCACAACATGATGTGGACAGTGGGAAATCTGACTACATGGAACAAAGGTTCAGCTAATTGGTCTTAGATCCATAGCTAACTGAACAAAGTGAAACATGAACCATTCACAATTCCCAAGATCATTATCATTTGCTTCCTAATGTTCAAATAACAAGATGTGATACTGTAGGTCTTCACTTCAATCAGTTTTAAGGAAAACTTTCAAACAATACCTGCAGCTCAAAGAATCATGTGGCTGCCTTGTCACAACTCTTTGTATTTAAATTGTGCAGTTAATGTTCCAAAATGTTCCAGTAAGTTTCACAAGGGCATCGCCGAACACAATTTGACCAAACTCCTTTAGCTATTACCGGCGGTAAAAACTATGCACTTCTTGAAGGAAGCAGAAACCCGGAGAACTGAAGGTTTGGAGGCAAGTTCAGATATAGAAGTGAATTAAGAATGATCCTAAAATAAGAACCAGGCCAATTATGGGACAGGTTAAGGAGTATTTCTTCACGTAGCATGGTGGAAATCAGGAGAGCTACAAGAAAGCCAAGTAGACTTAGACTGAGTTCCTCCCACACTGTTGAGTGCATTGGGCAGCAAGCTTTCGCTATTCTGTTCAGTTATGTGCGACGTCTTCCACCGTCAATAGGCTTGTGTCCCGGGCTTCCAAATCCTTCTGGAATGTTCGCCTCCATGTGACTTTTGGTCGGCCTCTTTTCTTTATTCTGTCAGGTTGCCTTGTCATTGCTATCTTAGGTGCACGTTCTGGTGACATTCTGAGTACATGTCCTGCAAATTTCATCCTGCGTACCTCTATGTCCTGGCTGAGAGGCTTTGTTGCAGCTTCACGGTAGATCTCCTCGTTTGTGATGTGGTCTCTGTAGCTAGTCTTCAGGATCTTCCTCAAGCAGCATTGTTGGGATGCATTCAATTTCATTTTTATCTTCACATTGATTTTCCATGTCTCATTGGCATAGAGGGCTGTAGGGAGGACTACGGACGGGAAGAGCTTGACTTTTAGCATCATGGATATCCCGCCACTAGACCATATTGGCTACATTTGACTGAAGACTGATGCAGCTGTACCAATTCGAGAGTTGATGTCGACCTCTACATCTCCATCTACTGTGAACATGCTGCAAAAATAGGTAAATCTTGTGGCGCTTTCCACAGGTTCCCCATTGATTATCAATTGGTCTATTGGCTGCTGGTCTCCAGTCTGCATGGTCTTAGTCTTCTGGCAGCTGATCTTTAATCCAACCTATGATGCATTCTCCTCCAGTGCGGTTGTCATCTCTTGAAGGGTGTGTCTTGACTCTGCTAGTAGTGCAATGTCATCAGCAAAATCTAGGTCTGTGAGGCGTCTTCCTGTTCTCCACGGTATTCCAAAGTCAGGTTTGTTCATTGTCTTCCGCATGACACAGTCGATCATGACAATAAACAGTAAGGGGGATAGAAGACAACCATGTCTTACCCCTGTGACAATGTCAAAGAATTCTGTGCCAAGTAGGCGGGAGTTCATTGCAAATTTCAAAAGATTTTTTTAGTTGAGAGATTAGGTGGGAAAATTAAGATGATATAAATCAGCTAATTGAATGGCCCTAGGTAGATTAGGGTGACAATTCCAGCACACTCTAAGCATCACAGGGGATAATAACAAGCTGTGGCTTAGACAGCCAAAGCCATATGGCCTTCACAAGAGAGGGGTAAATCAGCCTTGGGAATCTTACACCATCTGGATAGATTAAAGCATAGTCAATCGCAAAACGATCTCAACATTCCTGGCTCATAAAATAACACATGCTGACAATTGGGACTATATCAGCGCTTTAGCGAAACAGGATGGAAACAAGCCCACCGAGTCCACGCCGACCATTGATTACCCGTTCACACGAGTTCTATGTTATCCCACTTTTGCATCCACTCCTTCCACACCAGGGCCAATTTACAAAGGCCAATCAGCCTACAAACTCGCACCTCTTTTGGATGTAGGGGGAAATTTGAGCACACGGTGGAAACCCATGCAGTCAGAGAGAATGTGCAAACTCCAGACAGCACCCAAGGTCAGGATCAAACCCTAGTCTCTGACGCTGTGAGGCAGCAGCTTTACCTGCTGCACCATATTCTGATAGGGATGTCAGAAAATGTATTCATCTGATATCATACATGATTGCTTAAAGAAAGAACAATTATATACATTTACTTATGAGATGTGGCTGACTGTCTTGTTATAGAAGGGAAGCATAAGCATAAGATATCAAACACTATACAAAAATAGTTTCCACAATGTACGACAAATATGTTCTCTGTAGAGTGTGACCAGAAAGGTTAAAAACACTGTTAGTTTAGTATGCAGCTGATTTGATTTCTTGAATGCTTAGAGAAATTGTACAGCTCTTCCTGCTTTAGCAGTTTACTTACAGGTATTTCCCTCAACTGAGTGATTCAAAGTGCAGAAAATCCCTAATATACATCATTTTGGGTTAAAAGGAAGCAGCGTGCACAAATTGGTTCCTTTTTATGTTCCACTTCTCCCGCAGCTCTTCTCTCGTGGTAGTCCAGACATTGCAGACAGGCTAATGGCCATCGCTCAAATCTATTGAATCCCCCTCAAAAACAATCCTCAAAGTCAATGAAAACCAAATTTAAATTCTGTTATTTTCTACAGGCAGGCTACAAAGCAATTAAAACATTTACAGCACGGGTTCATTTACAATGACAATGTTCACAGGAATGCCAGAAAATGTATTAATCGGATGTCATGCATGAAGTGCAGCCACATTCAGCCCACTGTGCATTTGGGAAGTTTTGAGAAACCACACTGAAAAATCATTATATTTGAGAGGGCAGGTTAAGACTGGGCTTTCATCAGCTTGTCACATATGCTTCCTTTTAGAGTATTTAACTTTAAGTGCTACTACTCTCGACATCCTCCGGGAGGCGAGTTCTTTTAAAGACAAATAATTCCATTCAGTGCCCATCTAAAATAAAGCAGTTGTGCAGTGTGAATGGGAAATGTGACCTCTTATTCTTCTCTGGTGCTTTTAGGAATACATCATTGGCAAACAATATAACATTTTAGAACTCACTGTATCACTGATGATTATTTTTACTTCTATCCCCCCATCTCCAAAGAAGGAAGGGTGAGAAAGAAAGAGATTAGTTAAAACAAATGTAGATCCCTTGCAGTCAGTAACAGGTGAGTTGATCATGGGGAACAAGGATATGGCGGACCAATTGAATAACTACTTTGGTTCCGTCTTCATTAAGGAAGACATAAATAATCTGCCCGAAATAGCAGGGGACCGCGGGTCAAAGTTGGAGGAATTGAGTGAAATCCAGGTTAGCCGGGAAGTGGTGTTGGGTAAATTGAATGGATAAAAGGCCGATAAATCCCCAGGGCCAGATGGGCTGCATCCCAGAGTACTTAAGGAAGTAGCTCCAGAAATAGTGGATGCATTAGTAATAATCTTTCAAAACTCTTTAGATTCTGGAGTAGTTCCTGAGGATTGGCGGGTAGCAAACGTAACCCCACTTTTTAAGAAGGGAGGGAGAGAGAAAACGGGGAATTACAGACCAGTTAGTCTAACATCGGTAGTGGGGAAACTGCTAGAGTCAGTTATTAAAGATGGGATAGCAGCACATTTGGAAAGTGGTGAAATCATTGGACAAAGTCAGCATGGTTTTACAAAAGGTAAATCATGTCTGACGAATCTTATAGAATTTTTCGAGGATGTAACTAGTAGCGTGGATATGGGAGAACAAGTGGATTGTGGTGTATCTGGACTTCCAGAAGGCTTTCGACAAGGTCCCACATAAGAGATTAGTATATAAACTTAAAGCACACGGCATTGGGGGTTCAGTATTGATGTGGATAGAGAACTGGCTGAGAAACAGGAAGCAAAGAGTAGGAGTAAACGGGTCCTTTTCACAATGGCAGGCAGTGACTAGTGGGGTACCGCAAGGCTCAGTGCTGGGACCCCAGCTATTTACAATATATATTAATGATCTGGATGAGGGAATTGAAGGCAATATCTCCCAGTTTGCGAATGACACTAAGCTGGGGGGCAGTGTTAGCTGTGAGGAGGATGCTAGGAGACTGCAAGGTGACTTGGATAGGCTGGGTGAGTGGGGAAATGTTTGGCAGATGCAGTATAATGTGGATAAATGTGAGGTTATCCATTTAGGTAGCAAAAACAGGAAAGCAGACTATTATCTCAATGGTGGCCGACTAGGAAAAGGGGAGATGCAGCGAGACCTGGGTGTCATGGTACACCAGTCATTGAAAGTAGGCATGCAGGTGCAGCAGGCAGTGAAGAAAGCGAATGGTATGTTAGCTTTCATAGCAAAAGGATTTGAGTATAGGAGCAGGGAGGTTCTACTGCAGTTGTACAGGGTCTTGGTGAGACCACGCCTGGAGTATTGCGTACAGTTTTGGTCTCCAAATCTGAGGAAGGACATTATTGCCATAGAGGGAGTGCAGAGAAGGTTCACCAGACTGATTCCTGGGATGTCAGGACTGTCTTATGAAGAAAGACTGGATAGACTTGGTTTATACCCTCTAGAATTTAGGAGATTGAGAGGGGATCTTATAGAAACTTACAAAATTCTTAAGGGGTTGGACAGGCTAGATGCAGAAAGATTGCTCCCGATGTTGGGGAAGACCAGGACAAGGGGTAACAGCTTAAGGATAAAGGGGAAATCCTTTAAAAACCGAGATGAGAAGAACTTTTTTCACACAGAGAGTGGTGAATCTCTGGAACTCTCTGCCACAGAGGGTAGTTGAGGCCAGTTCATTGGCTATATTTAAGAGGGAGTTAGATGTGGCCCTTGTGGCTAAGGGGATCAGAGGGTATGGAGAGAAGGCAGGTACGGGATACTGAGTTGGATGATCAGCCATGATCATATTGAATGGCGGTGCAGGCTCGAAGGGCCGAATGGCCTACTCCTGCACCTAATTTCTATGTTTGCTATGTTTCTATGATTATCAGCTCAAATTATCCAACTATCTATCGAGGCACAGAATCATTCACAGTCATTCAGACCCATCATGCTTCACTGCTACTTCAAAACAAAATGTATAACTACATCACTTTGCAAAAAATAAATGATTAAGTGCACCAACCATCAGGCTATTGGATACTAACTCCAAACTACGAACTGCTTTAATTGTACTAGGGACTTGGAGCTTTGTTTTTGTCTTTGCACCATATTGCTTGTGTGTTTCTATATATTGAACTTCTTCTGTGTTTAGTATGGGGTCCACTAAGTACGATGTTTATATATTCTCACTGCTGCAAGTGAGAATTTCATTGTTCCGTTTTGGAACAAATGACAATAAAACTCGCAACTTGATTAATGAGGACAAATCAAAGGGAGAAGAAAAAAAAGGACCTCATAGATTTGAAGTAGAGTTGATGACGTATTAATCTAAGCATGGCAACCAAGAAGCATACTACAAAATCATACAAGTACGAGGGCAGCACAGTGACGTAACGGTAGAGCTGCTGCCCGTGCAGTACTCCCTCACAATGGTACTTAAGCGTCAACACAGCTAAGGGGCCAAATAAGGTCTCCCAGAGTAAGGAGGATATCCACTAGTGAGTGCTGCTGATAGGCACATTCCAACATGCTAAGTAATCCAATGAAACTCTATGCAATCACAATAAAGGCTTTGTGGTGACGATAAAAGATAAGTACTTTATTAATCCCCTTATTCAGGGGAAATTCAGATGTCCTTGCAGCACACTAATAAAAATACAACATAGCATTCAAGAAGTTTAACATTAAAACATAAAAACATCCCCCCACAGTAGTTCCCACTGTGGGGGAAGGCACAAAGTCCAGTCGCCATCCTCTTGTCCACCCAGAGTCGGGCCTATTGAGGCCTCCACAGTCGCCATTACGGGGCCCGATGTTCCCGGCCGTTCTCGCCGGATGATGGTACTCCGGCGTCGGGAGAACCCTCAGCGGCTTGGGGTGCCAGGAACGGCCGCCTTCTTACCAGAGACCGCAGCTTCACAAGCCAACAGACTGCGCTGGACGAAGCTTCACACACTGGCGATCTCGGCAAGAGATCCCAGGCTCCGGAATGTAAAGTTCAGCGCCGCAGCTGGCCGCTCCACAGAACCGCGGCTCCACGATGTTTTTATCGGCGGTCCCAGCATACTGGAGTTCCAGCGCGGTGACCCAGGCAAGGCATCGCCCGCTCCGCGATAGCGCTCCAGCGCTGCGCCGCCGCCAAAGCCGAGGTTCTGGCCAGGTCCCCTCAGGAAACGCCGCTCCAGGACCCGCTGGTAGGCCGCGAGGACAGGTCAAAGGTGCTGCTCGGAGGAAAGGCAGCCTCTTCGACCAGGTAGGGACTTGAAAAAGCAGTTTCCCCCTTCCCCCCCACCACCCCCCACACATAAAAAGATTAGACCCCCCGACTACACACTTTAACGTACTAAAAATAATAAAAAAGAAGTGAAAGAAACGGACAGCTGCAGGACTGACAGCCGTACAGGACAGCTCCCCCACTCGAAGGACCACCATCGAGAGTTCTGCAGCCACTGTATGCTCAGGGGTTTCTTCAATGCTTCAGGAAAATTGCTTAAGGAGGAAACATGAGTAGTATTAAACTGTTGATGTAATGAATGTGTAGAACGATGTAATCTGACTGAATTTACTGTATATATTGAGAATAAAGTATATTTTTTGAAATGTAAAAAGCATACCACCTTGCAGATGATGGTTCCATAGAGAGGTTTGTGGTCAGAATATCTCAGAGTATAGCAACTGTGCATTACAATGCAGAAGCCAGAACCCAGGAGTATGACAGATGATACTGTGCCCATCAATGCATTCTTCTCATCAAGTACCTACGCAGTCTAGAATTAAAGCTTCAGTGTGCTGGAAAGGAGGCACATAAACAAATGTGTGCTTTGGCCCACCTCTGCATTGTGCTGGATCCCACAATGAAGATAAAAAAGTTGCTTCACTCAAGATGATATTTTTGAGATAATGACACCTAGAAGTCACTTTCTAGGCCTGGTAAAATGTTCTGACCATTTATGAAAAAAATTGAAAAACTATACTTGAAGATTAACTCTAAACACAGGGGTCATGTCTCCTCTGTTCCCAGGGCAAATATCACAGCAATCCACTGATACCAGTTGTAATGACAATTTTGTTAACTTCTTGTGTGGTAAAAACTATTGTCTCAACCATCCCTCGAAGCCAAACTGACTCCCAATCTCTGCGGCTACGCTAGCCGACTCAGATGTAGGCACCCCATTCTACGTATCAAATCCCACCCACATGCATACCAAAAGAAAAAAATAGAAATATCTAGACAAGGCTATAATATACTAACAGTAACTAACTTAAGCATAAATAGCTCCTACATACCGGCCCCTAATTGTTCAACGTATATAACGAAGCAATTACCAGTAGACATTAAAAGGAGCTATAAAAGCTTAACATGTATCAAAAACAAAATAAATATGCACCATATAGAAACATAGAAACATAGAAATTAGGTGCAGGAGTAGGCCATTCGGCCCTTCGAGCCTGCACCGCCATTCAATATGATCATGGCTGATCATCCAACTCAGTATCCCGTACCTACCTTCTCTCCATACCCCCTGATCCCCTTAGCCACAAGGACCACATCTAACTCCCTCTTAAATATAGCCAATGAACTGGCCTCAACTACCCTCTGTGGCAGAGAGTTCCAGAGATTCACCACTCTCTGTGTGAAAAAATATGTAAGCATTCAAACTTCTTTAGCTATTCTTCGATCTTCTTCGGCTTCTAAGAGCAGACATTTCTTGGTTATCGGTCTTACCAAGATGTTGTTCTTAGTCTGAAGTCATACGGCACACCAAACCTTCAGCGTCTGGTATGATCTCTAAAATTGTGCCCATCAGCCAGAAGCCTCGTGGTGCAGTTGAATCAACCACCAAAACGATATCACTTGGAATAAAACTTTGTCCGAGAAATAGCTTACATACGCTACACTAGCCTCCTCAGGTGGAGACACTCCCTTCTACGCATCAAATCCCACTTACAAGCAGACCAAAAGAAAAAACTAGAAATATCCAGACGTAGCTATAAAATTAGAAATATCAAGAACTGGTGCATCTGGACCCGGTTATTCAAATGTGTAGGCAGGTCTTTCCGACCCTCAATGGACTCATTCTCCACAATGCCAAAAGATGAGGTGCAGCTACAGGAACCACTGAGATTGTGAATTGGTTCAAGCACGATCTGGTCCGGACTGTTGAAAGTCACTGGATCCATGTCACTGGACATCTACAATAGTATGGCAATAACAACAACATCTTTCACTAACTGAAGCAGTGGTCAGTGTTTGTCATGTACAAAATACAGTTCCCAAACTGCAAACAGAGAAGGGGTATAAGGAGGTTTCAACTATCAGAACTCATATTGCCTCACATTTTTGAGCATTGACAAGGTTTAAATAATCGGCTCCAAATGTTGTTCATGAAGCTGCCTTTACACTGTTCCAACATCTTTCAAAGCTATTGCCCACAACTCGTAGGTTTAAGTAATTTAAAAGGCAACAGAGGGGTGAACGTTAGAATGGTGGGGTGGGTCAGACGAGGAGCACTGGTGTTGTCTCCATCCAGCATTCAACTGTATCCAGCTCTTTCAGAACAATCCAGAGTAGCTTTATCTCCAGGTTGCTTCCTCCAGAGAAGCAAATGGCCTCTTAATACTCCTTTGCTTTTTGAGGAGCTCATATATAAAAGGCACCATGTGAACTCAAATTGGTATTATAATGCGATCAGTGAAGCATTGGTACAAAGAGATAACACACAAAAGCAGACACAAAACTGTACAGTTTAAAGAGTCCTTTACATTATTGGTACAATCTAGGTGGAATCACCAATATATACTGAAGCAATAATACTAAAATAATTCTAAATACGCTCAATAACACTCACTGCATCAAATGTGTATGACTTTCAAGCTTGTGCTCAAAAGTTCAGCAGGATTGCTATTGCAATGGTAGGAACAAGTAGTTCAAATGCCACAATTCTGAAGCAAGATGAGAAAAACAGCAGACCTCCCAAAATAAAGGAAATAATTTAAAATAGAAATTTGGCATAAATTCCCAACCCAGAAACAAATTTCACAACCAGATACATTTTGTAGCAGACAAGGACAATAACTCGCGTTACATTACATTTCTAGCATAAGACATAAGACCCATGGCAGTTGTATAGGAAGGAACTGCAGATACTGATTTAAATTAACAAGGTGGACATAAAATGCTGGAGTAACTCAGCGTGACAGGCAGCATTTCTGGATAAAAGGAATGGGTGACATTTTGGGTCAAGACCCTTCTTCAGACTGTCAGGGAAGAACGAGATACAGAGATAAGGAAGTGTAAGATGTGAAAACGGGACAAAGGGGATGGAGATCAATGAAAATGTAGAATAGATCATTGTTAGCTAGGAGAAGGAAACAGCAAAGCAAATAGTGATAAAATGTAAACAAGGACAGTCAGACTGGTCAGAGAACTGGGAAGGGTAGAGGGATGGAGAGGGAGGGAAGGCAAGGGTTACTTGAAGTTAGAGGTCAATATTAATACCGCTGGGGTGTAAGATGCCCAAACAAAATATAAGGTGTTGTTCCACCAATTTTGGCAGCGCACAGGAACATGTTTGGCCCAATGAACCATTGATCATAGACTTTATGCATCTTGGAAAAGAAAGAGAAGATTAAAGGCAGAGGCAGACACAAAATGCTAGAGTAACTCAGCGGGACAGGCAGCATCTCTGGAGAGAAGGAATTGGTGACGTTTCAGGTTGAGACCCTTCCTCAGATAGAGGACTAAAGGCAGAGATATTTAAGGAGGGGATTAGTTTTAGTTTAAGGCCAAAATGGCCAATGACATATATAATTGGGGCACAAAATAGGAGAAAATGAGAGGAACATTTCTCGGAGGCTTTACGAGTGGAGAAGGTTACAATGAAAGGGTGGAATAGATTTTAAAATAACAGTTCTAATGTTAAAGTTGCAACAATACCAGACTAACTGCCAATGTAGGTCAGTGAGCATTGTGGGAGGGTTTATAAAAAGATTATAACAAAGACACAAGAAAACTATAATGAACAGCGAGGCTACTACCTTGTACATCAAGCTGCTATACAGCACATCCAATGGGCCTAACATTTTTCACTCGTTCAGAGATTGAGACGGATAATCCACAGGCCTCTTGCTGCCAGTCTATCCAGTAGTTGAACCGTATTTCCAAGCTCTTTACTGTGGCCCTAGTTATGCTGCTACTGACTCTGCACTAAATTCAGTCATAAGACTGCAGCTTCGAAGCTACTGTGCATGTCCAGAGGCTGCTGACTCACAACAGCAGTTCAAATGATGCCTTTTTTCCTCTCGGTAACATTGCTGATCCAGCAGACGTACTGTCCTCACATTTTATTTTATTTCACCAGTCAAATACTCCACACTAATAAAAGGGATTACAAAACTTTCAGTGAAGGCCACTGCAGGCACATAATTAAAAACAAAAACAAAAGGGCCAGATATTTTACTAAATTAATGGTGCCTTCTAAAATCATGATATTGTCAGGTGGATTAATCCACCAATATAAACTAAATACTTTATTGCCGGATCGCCCACTTTCTAATGTATATAATAAAATGCATTTGTGCAGCATCTCTAAAACTCATTCCAACAGTCTTGACACTTAACGGCAAAGTACTTCAGAAGGTTCTACGCTATGGAAAGCAGAGCGATCAATTAATGCAAAGCAAGGCCGCACGAACAGCTATCAGAGAAAACCGGACAGTCCTTATTCCAGATATACACTGGAACCGTCCGCCAACTATTTCTCTGCTACATCGACGTTGCATCGGGACTGCCTCTTGCACCCATGCAGAACTTTATTAACCGTCATTGACTTCCACCCTGCCCGTTCCCAAGATGAGGTGTTCCATTCACGGACATCTAAGATGCCCTAATTCTTTAGAAAACATGATATCCCTTCTGACATATATGGATCCCTTAGACATGTTTCCTCTGTGTCCCACAGCTCTGCTCTTGTTCCCCCCTCACCAGACACAACAAAAATAATTCCCCTGGTCCTTACCTTTCACCCCACCAACACCTGCATCGAACACATCATCCTCCAACATTTCCAGCACCTCCAACATGATCCCATTACCTATCACATCTTCCCATCTCCACCCCTTTCCGCCTTCCACAGAGACCAATCCTTCCACAACTCCTTGGCTTACTCAACCCTTCCCATCCAAAGCGATCCCTTCCATAAGTACTGTCCCCTGCAATCGCAGGAGATGCAACACCTGTATCTATACCTCCTTTCTCGTCTCCATCAGGGGCCCTGACAGTCCTTCCAGGTGAGAGAGAAGTCCATGTGCAACAATCTCCAACCTCATCTACTGCATTGTTTTCCTCCTTTACATTGGCGAGACCAAGCGTGGACTTGGCGACTGTTCGACCCAACACTTGCGCTTGGTCCATCAAGACCTACTGGATCTTCCAGTTGCTAATTCTAATTTCCCTTCCCATTCCCACACTGATCTTTCTTCCATTGCCTGTGTGAGGATACACATAAACTGGAGGAACAGCACCTGATATTTTGCTTGGGTAGCTTTCAACTCAGCGGTAGGAACACTGAATTCTACAACTTTACGTAACCTCTTCAACCCCCTACTCCCCTTTCTCTCCCATAACCCACCTTCCTTTCTTTCCCCTGACTGACCTTGCACCTAACCTCTACCTCGCCCGCCACCTACAAGCCTAAACAATTCACACCTCACCAATCCTCTAGCTTCACATTTGCAACTCTTTAGTTCTTTTATCTCACATCTTGTGTATTCTCTTCTCTGACCTTTGTCCAACCATCTGCCTATCAAAATTCCCCCTCGCCTGCGTTCACCAGTGACCTGCGCTTCCACTCTTCTAGCTTTCTTTCCTCCCCACATCTGTAATCAGTCTGAAAGGCGGTCCTCACACAAAATGTCATTCATCCATTTTTTCCAGGGATACTGCCTGACCCACTGAATTACTCCCAACATTTTGAATCTTTTAATCACAGAAGGCCCATTGACTAAAGACAAATATCTGCCAGGAGACCAATGAAATCCTCCTATTTTTTCCCAATTATTGCAAAGAATGCACAAACATCAACTTCAGAAGCAGGTTGGAATTATTTCATTCTCAGGGCCGCATTGGATATATACAGTAAAAAATCTTCAATGACTGTTTGGAAATATTTATGTACTTGATTATTTGTGTACTTGATTATTTGAGTCTCAACAAGTGTTCCAATCCGACATGTAATCTGTCTGTCTCCCCCACAGATGCTGAGTTTGTCCAGCACATTGTGTTTTGCTCAAGATTCCAGCATTTGCAGGTTCCTAGTGCTTCTTTTGGGAAATTTTAATAGTTTAGCATTTGTCTTGCCAAGTGATGCTTCATGTGCTATCCTGAAATGCAAAATGCATGTGCGACCTCAATTCTTATGCTCCTTCACTGGGGCTCTTGATCTTGTGTTTCTCCACCGCTTTCCTGGAAAACTTTCGAACACTGGGTAACATCACTGGTCACAGGTTTCCAATAAAAGTCAATAAAAACTAACTTAAAAAATTGAGCGTTATCCAATCATCTGGAAAATCTGCCAACCTGGCACTACCAAGTCACAAGTATGCCACAGATAGAAACAGTAGCTGCCCCTCAGCAGGACAGGCAGTATATCGGGAGAGAAAGAATCGGTGACGTTTCAGGTCGAGACCCTTCTTCAGACTGAGAGTCAGGAGAGAGGGTCAGAGATATGGAAGGGTAAGGTGTGATAACACAGATCAAAGGGGATGATGCACAAAGGCAATGTAGAAGGCATACAATCAGTAATAATCAGTAATACAATCAGAGGCAGTGAAACTAGACGGAGAACTGAGAACTGAGAACTGAGAAGAGCGAAAGCAAGGGTTACTTGATGTTAGAGAAATCAATATTCATACCACTGGGTTGTAAGCTGCCCAAATAACATATATGGTGTTGTTCCTCCAATTTGCGTTGGGCCTCACTCTGACAGTGGAAGAGGCCCAGGACAGAAAGGTCAATGTGGAAATGGGAGGCAGATTATCAAAGTATATTGTAATCGTGACTTAAGATGTGACGAGAGGGGCGGCACAGTGATGTGACAGTAGAATTGCTGCCTTACAGTGCTGGAGACCTGGGTTCGATCCTGACTATGGGTGGAGTCTATATAGAGTTCGTACATTCTCCCTTGACCGCGTGGGTTTTCACCGGGTGCTCGGGTATCTCCCACACTCTAAAGACTAAGTTGTAAAATTGTCCCTAATGTGTAGGATAGTGTTAGTGTACGGGGTGATTGATGGTCGGTGCGGACTCGGTGGGTCGAAAGGCCTGTATCCTCACCATATGCAAGCTGAAATAAGTGCAATATAAAGGATCTTCCTCCTACACTGCCACCTTTATTTTCTATACACCGTGCAGCAAAAGTGTTGATAATAATCATTTTGATTCTACATTGCAAAGGGTTGCAAAATTCATACGAGCTTTAAAGTGGGAAAAATGTGTGAGCCTCAAAACTAGACAGTTCCCAAATAAGCAATCTCAAAGTTCTCTGTTCTTTCATTTAAGATTCTGTAATAGTTAAACCATTCTGGGGTAAAAGCATTGATCATTTTCTTTAAATCAGAAAACAATGTCATTTAATTGTATCACCATCTATTACTACAGAATCTAATGATTACTCGCACCCTGACCTTTTCCCAGGTTGCATTCACAGAGATAATAGACTTGATAATAATATTATCCATCATTCAATCACTTTAAAAATGGAAGAGAAACAAAACCTAGTTAGGCCAGGACCTAGAGATTATTTCATACTACTTCTAGAGATGGATACGTTCCCTTTGAAATGTTTGAAATATATAATCTTGATTAATATGCACATCAAAATGGAGCAACGGTGTTAAGGAGGAAGGAAAATGCTGGAAAACACATCTCACTTTTAACTTGTTACTGTGTAATTCTTCCCAACACAATAGAACATGGAAGGAAGATAGACACAAAAAGCTGGAGTAACTCAGCAGGACAGGCAAAATGCATTTCGTTGTCTCTGTACTGTACACTGACAATGACAATTAAAATTGAATCTGAATCTGAAAGGTCTCGACCCGAAACATCACCCATTCCTTCTCTCCAGAGATGCTGCCTGTCCCGCTGAGTTACTCCAGCTTTGTGTGTCTATCTTCGGTTTAAACCAGCTTCTGCAGTTCCTTCTTACACAGAGAGTGCTAGGACTTCAGTCATCTCTGTTATATTTGGAGTACTTGAGTACTTTACATAATTTGAGATCATAAAACATAACCAATTTTTTTTGTTTAAATTTTCATAGGATTTGTGCCTCACTGGCAAGACCAACATTTATTGTGTTAAACTTGAGATAGTGATGCGGTGTTCATGTATGGCCAACTTGGGATGGTGTGGGGCATAAAGGAAAAACTGCAAATGATGGCAGTTACCTACTGCCCTTGCCCTTTTAAGTGGTTTGGATTTTAATGATTTTTTTTAATGGCTCCCCAAATATCTCAAGGATGCTCAGCAGAGACAAAAGTTGTTTGGAATAAAAGAAAAGTGTTTTCTCAACTAAATTGAAGAAAAATGGCTCAAGAAAAATTGCTTAAACTGGACTGTTTCATGCTCCGGGTCAGAATCCTTTGATGACAACAACATTGCTGAACACATAGGCGAAAACAAGCTGAGGATGCATTGCGATGCTACCAAATGTCATGTTGTAAATTGCTGTTAACTGGCTAACGTACTAAATCAAGCTTGGGCAAGTCAGCCACTAGCATCCAAAATTGAGCAGCACCTCAAACTAAATCAAACCTGCAGGGAAGACGGGACATTAAAAACTGGTTGAATTTTATGATGTTATGCAAAGAATATGCTTGGAATATGAAAATCTATCTACTTAACAGAAGATAAATCATCATTACACTATTAATCTTCTAATATTTTGATCTTGGAAAATTAAGATATAATTGCCAAATTTATTTTTTCCTGCTTGTGAAAATCAGCACACCACAGTTTCACATTAACAGCAGGATGTGCAACTTGAGTCTACATTAATTATTTGCCATTTCTTAACATGGAAAATGACACCATAATTGTTGTTTGCAAATTTCCCCCAAAAGGCATGTTATAAAACAAATGTATTCTGATTTCAGATGATCATAGAAAATGGGAAAAAAATTCCAGCAATACTCCATATGACAAAATAAAATATTTCCCACTTCCCTAAACTGATTCAGATTAATTTATTGTCATATACGCCAGAGTGCAATGAAATTTCTTGTTCAGATGAAGCTCACATAATAAAATGTATAATGCAATAATGATAAATACAACAATAAACAAGTGTAAAATTATTAAATAGTGCAACATGATATTAAAGTATAATAATGGAATAATCGTTGTTCAATATATACACCAATGACCAACCCGTCACCCCGAAAACGAGGTTGTTTCTGTATGCCGATGGCTTACACATCGCAACGCAATCCTCAGACCTCAGCTAGATTAAGACCGTACCAGAGGCTGCTCTGCAGAATATGACAACATACTACCAACAGAACTCCCTGCGCCCAAACCCAACAAAAACGCAAAGGGCAGCTTTCCACCTCCGGTACTGGGATGCGAAACGTCAACTGCAGGTGTGATGGAATGATGTCCTGTTGGAACACTGCAAAGCCCCAAAGTACCTAGGTGTGGTCCTCGATTGCATGTTATCATATCGCCAACATGTTGAGAAAACCAAGGCAAAGGTCAACATCCGGAACAATGTCATCGAAAAATTGATCCAACAACAATCCGCACTGCAGCCCCTGGCACTCTGTTTCTCATTGCAGAATATGCAAGCCCCGTCTGGAGTCGCTCTAAACATGCACGCAAGGTGGACTCTGCATTGAACACTGCCTGCAGGAAAACCACAGGATGCCTGAAGCTGACAAAGGTTGAACATCTGTACATCGGCTGGCATCGACGAACCATCTCGAAGACGTGATTGGGCAGCTGCAGTAGAATGCTTCAATGCAGACACAGACCCCCGTCACTCCTTGCACAATCACCAGCATGCCAAGAAACGCTTGAAGAGTTGGGACAGCTTCATGGAACTAGAGCTAACCGTGCCAGGCACCAAAACCAAACAACAGATGGCACCAGGACCACCTGCCTTATACTACCTGGAAAGCCCTAAACCGCCTCCGTACTGGAGTGGGACATTGTGGACTCAACCTGAAGAAATGGGGCTCCTGAACTGTGACAATGGCCCACCCACTGACTTGCGGCGGAGAGGCATGCACTGCGGACGATCGCCGCAGAGGCACAGATGTGGCACTGGCTGCGGCAAAGCGATGGCAGGACATCGTCTGACACACGAGCAAAAATCGAATCAGGTAGAGTTGAGAGGAAGAGTTAGCGGTTCAGGAATCTGATAGCCACGGGAAAGAAACTGCTTTCAAGTCTGAATCTCCAATCTTCCAATGCAGTATAAGAGAGAAAAGGGAATGACCATGGTGCTAAGTTGACGATACTTTCAGCCTTCCTAATGCAAAGCAACTTAAAGAGGTGACACGGTGGTGTAGCGGTGGAGCTACTGCCTTACAGCCCCAGAGACCCGGGTTCGATCCTGACTACAAGTGGTGTCTGTACGGATTTGTACATTCTCCTCATGACCTGCATGGATTTTCCCCAAGATCTTTTGTTTCCTCCCACACTCCAAAGACGTACAGGTTTGTAGGTTAATTGGCTTGGTATAAATGTAAAATTGCCCCTAGTGTGTGAGGATAGTGTTAATGTGTGGGGGTCGCTGGTAGGTGCGGACTTGGTGGGCCAAAGGGCCTGTTTCCTGCGCTCTGTAAACTAAACTAAAAGATGGACAGGCTGGAAAGAAGTGACGGGCCTGTGATGTATTGGGTTGATTTCACGTATAACATCGCTACCATACAGCACCTTCAAATGAATGAAGAACATAATATGATCCGAAATGGTGATATTTTCTTCAAATTAATTCACAGTCTAATGAAGATTACTTAAAACCTTGAGTTACTTGGCCATGACGAGCCAATTAATTTTCGAAAAACATGGCGCAGCTAAAGGTAATATTCTTCCAAACTCATAGAAGATAAAGGATGGTCTTATTAGAGCTCATAATTGTAGAGAAGTTTTGATAAATAGGGAGATGGATTCATAACCAAAGGATTTAGATCAAAAAGCAAGTTTTATGATCTACTAGACCGTGGGACCCGTTGGGCCCCGTCCCCCAACGCGCGCATCCTGGCCAGGCCCAGGAGGAAAAACTGACAGGGAGATCCCCCCCCTCAATTGGTCCTCGCCACTCCCTGCCTTGTGTCCAAACACCAGGATCGTGGGACTAAAGTCTTTCCTTCCCAACCATTAAGTTCCTTGAGGAGCAGTCCCCTCCATATATTGGCAACTTAATACAGGGGCAGCAACATCACACACTAACCCATAGTACACAAGGCATTACGTGCCATGGTTTTGTTTTTTCCTCTCTCTCGCTCTCTAACCACGGACTCTGCACTGCCTCTGTCTATACTGGCTCCTCTAATCTCCTTCCCACACTCTCTCTACTCTCTCTCTCTCAATTTTTTGATTTTAATTTGACCCTAATTCACTTTCATATCTTCAGTATTAAAAAAGTTATGGCCATTTTCATACTCGGAAATTAGCATCTTGTTCCCTATTGCTTTTCCATTGACTTAACACAAAAGTTGTGATCAAGGGCAGTCAAAAGCCCATAACTTCCTTAAAAATTAAGAGAACTGAATGAAATTTTCAGTTATTATACATTGAAGCATTCTGAAACAAATATAAAACATCTTACTTGGATGACCTGAAATTAAAGCATAAAATTAGTTAATTACCTAATTGTAGCTAATTACAAAATTGACCGTTGATGGAAATAGTAATAAACACCCAGACTGCCTTGAAAATTAAAAAATGTGATATTCTCAAGATCAGAACTTTAATATTATTGTATAATATGCTGTAAGTCCATAACACATAGGTAAATAAATTACAATTTCTAGCAATAGACCAAGTCTTTATGGAGAAGATCAGTTGCTACCTGGTACATTGGCATATCATAATCAGTAGCATCATCATACTCCTCAGATTGTAACCAATAAGTAACTCTGTACAACTTGATTTTCCTCTTTTTTTTGCTCTTCAAACCACGCATGACATGCCATTCTGCCCACTACTTTCCCATTAAGAATGTCCTGTAGATTCCATTTCCTATTGTCTAGCGATTAAAAAAAAAAAAAATCGGGAAGGAAGTCCAATCGATTTTTCTTCAGCAGCTAGCAGTCAGAAGAAATCCCTCTCCGACAGGCAGTACAAAACTGAATTTTAATCCCCCCCCCCCTCAAAGGCGCCAAAGTCGCGCACATGGCCAGTGGCAGAACTGTAGTGCCGCTGAAGGTAAGTTTTGTAACATCGCTATACAGTGCATTCAGAAAGTATTCAGATCACTTCACTTTTCCCACATTTTGTTACGTTACAGTCTTATTTTAAAATGGATAAAAATCTTTTTTTTATCATCAATCTACGCACAATACCCCAGAATGAAGAAGCGAAAAGAGGTGTTTAGACATTTTTGCAAAGTAATTAAAAAGAAATAACTGAAATATCACATTAACATAAGTATTCAGATCCTTTGCTATGACATTCAAAATTGAGTTTAGGTTCATCCTGTTTCCATTGATTATCCTTGAGATGTTTCCACAACTTGATTGGAGTCCACCAGTGGTAAATTAAATTAATTGTACATGATTTGGAAAGGCACACACCTGTCTATATAAGAGCACACAGTCGACAGTGCATGTGAGAACAAAAACCAAGCCATGAAGAAATTGTCCATAGACTGCTGAGACAGGATTGTGCTGGGACACAGATCTGGGGAAGGGTATAAAACAATTTCTGCAGCATTGCAGTTCCCGAAGAGCACAGTGGCCTCCGAATTCTTAAATGGAGGAACTTTGGAACCACCAGGACCCTTCATTAAGCTGGCCAAACTGACCAATCGAGGGAGAAGGACAGAGCTCCAGAGTTTCTGTGGAGATGGGAGAATCTTCCAGAAGGACAACTATATCAGCAGCACTCCACCTTTATGGTAGAGTGGCCAGACGGAAGCCACTCCTCAGTAAAAGGCACATGACAGCCTGCTTGGAATTTGCCAAAAGGCACCTAAAGAACTCTCAGGCCATGAGAAACAAGATTCCCTGGTTTGATGAAACCAATATTGAACTCTTTGGCCTGAATACCAAGTGTCACGTCTGGAGGAAAACAGGCTCTGCTCATCACCTGGCCAATACCATACCTACAGTGAAGCATGGTGGTGGCAGCGTCATGCTGTGGGGATGTTTTTCAGCGGCAGGAACTGGGAGACAAGGCAGGATTGAGGGAAAGATGAACAGAGCAAAGTACAGAGAGATCCTTGATGAAAACCTGCTCTGGAGTGTTCTGGACCTCAGACTGGGGCAGAGGTTCACCTTCTAACAAGACAACGACCCTAAGCACACAGCCAAGACAATGCAGGAGTGGCTTTGTGGCAAGTTTGTGAATGTCCTTGGGTGGCCCAGCCAGAGGCCGGACTTGAACCAGATCGAACATCCCTGGAGGGACATGAAAATAGCTGTACATCGACGATCCCCATCCAACCTGACAGCTTGAGAGGATCTACAGAGAAGAATGGGAGAAATTACCCAAATACAGGAGTGCCAAGCTTGTAGCATTATACCCAAGACTTGAGGCTGTAATCGCTGCCAAAGGTGCCTCAACAAAGTACTGAGTAAAGGGTCTGAATACTTATGTAAATGTGATATTTCAGTTATTTCTTTTTAATTACTTTGCAAAATTTTCTAGACACCTGTTTCCACTTTTTTATTATGGGGTATTGTGTGTAGATTGATGATTTTAAAAAATGAATTGAATCCATTTTAGAATAAGTCTGTAATGTAACAAAATGTGGAAAAAGTGGTCTGAATACTTTCTGAATGCACTGTACATATGATTGAGGAGTGCACATTAATTCAAATGAACTCCTGCATAAAAAAAACAGATTTAGCAGCTCCAACGGGAACGCTGGTCCCAAAATTGAACAATTTAAACCGCTGCATCCCATTCTTATGTGGTAAGTTCAAGATTTTTACATATTTCAAGTGCAATTTTTTGTGTCTTTTAAAAAAATATCTCCTATCACTGCTTTGATTAATTATATCAATTTCCTTCTTTGCCAATCCTCTGATTCTCTCCCAATGTTTAAATCTCATTGGTTAAGCAGTTATCATTGGGCACTTGGGTTCAAGATATGTTGTTGCCCGCATGCCATCAGTTCACAATCAGCAATTTTTCTCAAGAAAAATAGTGTAGGAGCAAGTTTAACAAACAAGCAAGCTAACAGATAGCACATTCTGGGTCAAAGAGATAGATTCATTCACATTCTACCACTCTGAAAATAAGTTATACACAATGCTGAAGATGTAGCTTTATAAAATGATTTCTGCAAATGCTTTCTTTTGCAAGTTTTCTGTCAAAATCGGTGATGAGGGAAACAATATCATCTGTGCCTTTAATGGAAATCAGGATTGATGCCCTGCAGGAAGTTCATGTCTCCTACCTGCCTGAAACGATTTACAGGCAGCATGAACAGGTGGACTGCTGAGTGGATGGTGGGGGTGGCACGGTAATCTCTCACGCTCGCGTAAGAATCATGGCAGAAAATAAGGGAATCTGATTAGCTGTAAATTGTATCTGACAGGGGAATCAAAATGCTGTCAAAAGCAATGACACGGCTAAGGCATCCGTTCGCAAAGAGCTTACCCCACTGGCAAGATGACAAGCAGATGTATAATGGTGTCCGCATGGTAAATTAATTCATTTACTTATGAAAAAAAAATTCAAAGCCTTCCGCACCACGATTCCCATTTAAAACCTTGTCAATCTCCCACCAAATCAAGTCAGAATGCAACATGGCTGCCGCTGGGGATAGGAGACACTTTAAATCACCTGTATTTTTTTAATTTACTGTACACCATTTAGCTTAGACTCCAGGTGCTACTGTACCTGGATCATTAATTGTGGCTAATATTGGAGTCATGAATATCTAGTCCAGAAAAAAAAGCTACTGTTTTTGGTCTGACTTGTCTCAGGTTAATTACTGAAAAATGCTGATCTGCTTCTTGAGGTATTCTGAAAACGCTTCTGCTTTTCCCTTTTAGAATGACTTTAATTTTTCTATTTATTTTGAAAGCTCCTTACAAACAACTCTAGAGAATCTCCACAATGAAGAGAGGCAGGCCATTGTTGACCTAGCCATTGGTCATCACTAATAGTAGCCTCTTGTGTTTAATATTGATACCTACTGACCAATGCTATTTTCCACTGCCCCACTCCCCATAGCATGTCAGTACCCAATTATCCTTGTATCATCAAGAAGAGGGCAACAGAAGACAAAATATTTTGCATTAAAACCGTAGATTGTCTATGCTATTGTGTCATCATGGCCCTCCAACTCATACATGCAAACTATTCCCTATAAAACATCCTGATGTCCACAGATACACTCTCACAATCTGTGCAATTTGTTCCAATTTATTTCCACTGAGACCTTAATAAAATATGACCTTATTAAAAATGTTCCAATAATTACATTTAAAAAAATCCACTTGTGTTTGTGCAATCCCAAATTGTTCCTTCTCTGACAACATACATCATCCCTACCATGATTGGTCTCCCCAAATTATAGAGCCAGACAGCACAAAAATAGCCCCTTCAGCCCAACTTGTTCATGCCTATCAAGATTCCCAATATAAGCTAGTTCCATTTGCCCACATTTGGGCCGTATCATTCTAAATCTTTCTGATCCATGCACCTGTCCAAATATCTTTAAAGTGTTGATATCATGCCTCCCTTAACTACTTCCTTTTGCAACTCATTCCATAGACCCACCAACACCTAGGACGTACATGGTAAATGGTAGGGAATTGAAGAATGCAGGTGAACAGAGGGATCTTGGAATAACTGTGCACAGTTCCCTGAAAGTGGAATCTCATGTAGATGGGGTGGTAAAGAAAGCTTTTGGTGTGCTGGCTTTTATAAATCAGAGCATTGAGTATAGAAGTTGGGATGTAATGTTAAAATTGTACAAGGCATTGGTGAGGCCAATTCTGGAGTATGGTGTACAATTTTGGTTCAACAAAATAGAGAGAGTACAGAGGAGATTTACTAGAATGTTGCCTGGGTTTCAGCAACTAAGTTAGAGAAAGGTTGAACAAGTTAGGGCTTTATTCTTTGGAGCGCAGAAGGTTAAGGGGGGACGATAGAGGTCTTTAAAATGATGAGAGGGATAGACAGAGTTGACGTGGATAAGCTTTTCCAACAGAGTAGGGACGATACAAACAAGGGGACATGACTTGAGAATTAAGGGACAGAAGTTTAGGGGTAACATGAGGGGGAAATTCTTTAATCAGAGAGTGGTGGCTGTGTGGAATGAGCTTCCAGTGAAGGTGGTGGAGGCAGGTTAGTTTTTATCATTTAAAAATAAATTGGATAGTTATATGGACGGGAAAGGAATGGAGGGTTATGGTCTGAGCGCAGGTATATGGGACTAGGGGAGAATACGTGTTCGGCACGGACTAGAAGGGTCAAGATGGCCTGTTTCCGTGCTGTAATGGTTATATGGTTATATGGTTATATCTGTGTGCAAAAGTTATCGCTCAAGTTCTTTTCCCTCTCACCTGAAAGTTTTACCTATAAAGAACATATATCCCAGATTCTTAGTTTTTGGTAGTTACATGCTGCTAGGAGCTTACAAGTGCATAATTCTACAGAGTTTCAACCATTCATGAAAATTCAAAGATCAGTTCATCACCACCCCAGTTACTACAACCTCTGATACATACATTGTGGCTACAGAATTAGATAATGTACCACCAACGGCCAAAATCTTACAATTATACAAAAGCTAAACATCAATGTACTATGATTACTTGATATAAAACATGCTGCCCAAACAGTGTGCATGTAAAAAGCAATTTAGTTTGTTGTGGCTGAACTGCATACAGGAGTAAAATTAAATTTCTAATGGTTAATATACCCTGATATCCTTGTTGTGAGACATCGGTGCAATTTGCATTCATATCATCTCCATACTAATAGGATCGATTATGACTGATGTATTGCCCTGTCACCAAATTTAAACTAATCAAGTTAAATGGAAGCACACAGATGGAGTAAGCCCATTAAAGTGTATTGTTCTAATATAAACAAGCGTGCAAAAGCACATCACTGGGATTGAAATAACTAAAAGCCTGTCACAGTCAGGTGCCAAGGCCAGCGAAAAAAACCTGACAGCCTGCAGGACACAACTAACAATCAAGTAAATACAATTTCTTCTGATCACTGTTTCACTGAACGTCAAATGCAATTTATCCTTTAAGCCCATGAACAGATCTCTTGGTTAGGTTGAAGTGGAATCCTGTTATAAGCAATAGATCGGAATGGACAAAAGAAGCTTCTGATGCAGAGCAACTATACCGTGGGGTACATGCACATAAAGCATATGGAGCTTTGCAGTGTTGTTCACATGTTGCCTCTGTGCAGGAAATTTTGTGGCATTAGTACTATGTGGTTCCTGAATCCTGGTGTATTTATTTAACCACATTTTATTCCACAGATCCATTGTTATTGTGCATTGTTCAATACACACAGATTTTTTAAATTACAAAGTATAAAATTCAACAACTTAGTTAAAGCAGTCACGGTGGCACAGCGGTAGAGTTACTGCCTTACAGCAAAATGCAGCGCCAGAGATCTGGGTTCGATCCCGACTACGGGTGCTGTCTGTATGGAGTTTGTAGGTTCTCCCCGTGATCTGCGTGGGTTTTCTCTGAGATCTTCGGTATCCTCCCACACTCCAAAGACGTACAGGTTTGTAGGATCATTGGCTTGATAAAAATGTTAAATTGTCCAAGTTGGCGATATACAGAGTACTGCCCTGCCAACTACAAAATTCAGAAGGTTCAGAAGGCTCATGTCCAGCAGCTAAAGGGGTTAACAAGGCTACATCATTGAATCGATAACAAACCAGTTGGTCCAGATTTTTCCATGACTAAGTTACTTTTATTAAAGTCAGGATTTTAGATTGGCAGGATGTTGTAGCAGTTAATGCTGCTGCCTCAAAGCTATAGGAATCCAGGTTCAGTTCCAAATTTAGAATTTGAGTATATGCGCCAGGTTGTCTCCCACATCCCCAAAAATATGGTAGACTGATTAGTTTCGGTAAAATACCCCTTAACGTAGATAGGAAATAAAAATAATCAAAAGGTAGTTGATGGGATCCAAGGAACAATAAGCTATAGAAGCACAAGGTAAGGAAGGGGTTACGTGAATAACGGGTTGACGTCCTTAAGTTTTATCTTCCTTCTTTCCTCGTAGCTTTTCAGAATCTTGTTGCAAATTAGGGGCGAGACAATCATGCAGCTCGTTGAGTTGCGGCTCACAGCTCCATAAACCAAGAGAACACAAAATGCTGGAACAACTCAGCAAGGCCAGGCAGCATTTCTGGAGACCAGGGTTAAGTTCTGACCTCGGGTGCTGTCTGTGGAATTTGATTGTTCTCCCTGTGACAGCGTAGGTTTTCCTGAGGTGGCTCTTGTTTTCTCCCTGGTGTGTATGTGAACAGTAGAATCTTGGGGCAGTTGATGGGAATGTGAGGAGAAGAAATAGAATGTGTAAATGGGTACTTTTTTGATGGGGTCTCAATGGGTTGAAGGGCAAAACTCATGCTGTATCACATTGTGATTCTATTCGCAGTAAGCACTAGTTTCTTCAAAGTGACCAGAGCTGATTAAAATTGAGAAGGATCAGACTGTCAGTGTGGGTTTTCAAAATGGGGCAAAAGATTTTGTGAAGATACATGATACATTATCATTGGCAGGTCTCTGTGAGTTACAAAATATGATAAATTGCAGCAATGAGATTTCTTTACATATTTCTTGGTATCAAGCAGCCCAACAAAACACACAGTGCTGGAAGAACTCAACGGATCCCACAGCATCTGGGGAGAGAATGGACAGGCAATATTTTCGGTCCGTACCCTTCAGACGCTTCCAAAATCAAGAAAATAACAAAAATAACTGTTCCTTAACTATCACCTTGGGTAATGTGGTCTGACTTTATCAGAGATACATTCTTTGTTCTACCCATACCCTCTCCTCCACCTTCTCTGCTATCCTGAAACATTAATTCTTCTCTTTCGAAAGATGTGGCCTGATTGCCGAGTGCTTTTTCTGTTTTTATCTCTATTCCAAGGGACTGCCTTGATTCAATTTGCACCTAGCAAGGTCCCATAAGTAACAATGAGGTAATAACTTGTTTTTGTGATCTTGGTTGAGGGTAATACAACCTCAAAAACTAACTACCAACCTACCCCACTGTACACTACTTGCCCCATCTGTGGAAGAGTCTGCAGATCCTACATTGGTGTAATTAGTCACCTCAAAACCTTCCAAGCTGGAGTGGAATTAAGCCAAAGATAGACAAAAAATGCTGGAGTAACTCAGCGGGACAGGCAGCATCTCTGGAGAGAAGGAATGGGTGATGTTTTCGGTCGTGACCCTTCTTCAGACTGAGAGTCAGGGGAAAGGGAAATGAGAGATGTACAGTAGACAGTGATGTATAGAGGTACAGAACGAATGAATGAAAGATATGCCAAAAAGTAACAATGATAAAGGAAACGGGCCATTGGTAGCTGTTTGTAAGGTGAGAATGAGATGCTGGTGCAACTTAGATGGGGGAGGGATGGGAGAGAGAGAATGCAGGGCTATTTGAAGTTAGAGAAATATTCATACTGTGTAGGAAAGAACTGCAGATGCTGGT
The DNA here is from genome assembly GCF_028641065.1 of Leucoraja erinaceus. Lineage (NCBI taxonomy): Eukaryota > Metazoa > Chordata > Chondrichthyes > Rajiformes > Rajidae > Leucoraja > Leucoraja erinaceus. The sequence goes on from NC_073383.1 coordinate 40,523,518, forward strand.
TTCAATGGAAGGTAGACAGCAGTAAAGGGCCTGGACCAATGATGCACAAAGGACACAAAGTGCTGGGGTAACAGCAAGTCATGCAGCATCCCTGGAGAACATGGACACTTCGGGTCGAGATCCTTCTTTAGACCAATGTTGCAGTTTTACAAAGGAAATGAAGTGGCTTCAGCAAAGGCTACGAGCCGAATAGCTTCCTTCTTGGTTTCTTGCTAGTTTAATGATTGTACAACAATGAGATATTGGGACCCAGGGATTCATTGCGCAATATTCCGCACCTTCATGCTGCAAACATCACACTCTCTGCAAGCAAACTGGCAAGTTCCACATTTACAACTTTCTTGACTTGGTACATAGCAAACAATGAGTGTTCCACCGTCAGGATTGTCATGGCATGACATGGAATTCAAGGATAATCTTCTAGCATATCAAATAGAACGAGAAGGTCCAGATTTTCATTGAAAAACTAGACCAAGCGGGACCCATTGGGTCCCATTCCCTCAACACGCGGTTGCGGGGCGGGGGGCGGGGCAGCTTGCGGCGTCACACACACTAACCACCCTCCACACACACACACATACAAACTGACCCCCCCCCTTGATATTATATTAATATTATTCATTTGCTCCTTTTACTCCATCCCCCGCCCTATCCACTCACGCATAGCCCACAACTGCGCAGGCACGGCTAGAGGGAGGGGGATAGAGAGAGAGAGAGAGAGAGAGAGAGGAGGGGGAGAGGAGGGAGGGAGGGGGAGGGCGTAGAGAGGGAGGGGGGTAGAGTTGAGGGGAGGGGGGGGGGGGGTTCAGCGTCACAGGGGAGGGCTGGTTCCTGAACGCAATATTGCACCACTCACCCATATGTCACAATACTCACCACTCCCTAGAGAGGGAGGAGGGCAGAGAGGGAGGGGGGGCAGAGAGAGGGGGGAGGGGGGAAGAGATGAATAGGGGGGCAGAGAGGGAGGGAGGGGGGTAGAGAGGATTGGGGGGCAGAGAGGGAGGGAGGGGGGCAGAGAGGGAGGGGGGAGAGAGGGAGGGGGGGAGAGGGGGGAGGGGGGGAGGGAGGGGGGCAGAGAGGGAATGGGGGCAGAGAGAGGGCAGAGACAGAGAGAGAGGGATGAGACAGAGAGAGAGAGGACAGACAGAGAGACGGGGAAGAGACAAGGAGAGGGCAGAGATGGGAAGAGAGGACAGAGACAGAGAAAGGGCTGCGGGTTGGACATGGACTTGAGAGAGGCGTCGACCCGAGGACCCCGAGCGAGGCGGTGGGCGGGCGTCGAGCCGGGCTCAGCCCGCAGCAGCAGCCTTCCCACCAGACACCGGGTGGCGAGGTTACCCCGAGCGAGGATGTGGTAGAAAGAGAGGGTGTGGGCAGAGAGGGAGGGGGTGGGCAGAGAGGGAGGCGGAGGGAGTAGAGAGGGAGGGGGGCAACAGAGAGGGAGGGGGAGATTGCAGAGAGGGAGAGGGGATGGCAGAGATGGAGGGGGGATGGCAGATAGGGAGGGGGGAACAGAGGGGGAGGCCCCCACCAGGTGCCGGACCTGCAGCCTCCGTGGGCTCAAGGGAGACCGCGCACGAGCGCCGAGCCGAGGATCCCGATCGAGGCGGCGGGCGGGCGGGCGTCGACCCAAGGATCGCAAGTTCGGGAGGGGGTGGTGATGTCACTTGAAGTGCATGGAAGATTCCCAGCAGACCCATTGTGACATCATCAGTGAAAGCCAATCGTTTAAAATTCAGTCTTTTCACGATTTTCAACTTTAGTCTGTAAGAAGTCGATCAATAAAGGATGAAATGTTCAGATAAGGTTATCCCGGCCTCGATGGGAAAAATATCAACTGGAATATGTAAGAAAGTTATCGTTACCGCGTTTTTTTGCGAAGATGTAAAGACACACACATATACACACACATATACACACACGCACAAGAACAGGCTTTTAAAAGGTATATGATAGTATGTTTACCAATTTTCCTTAATTATTTTTGTTTGTTGAAAATATTGAGGAAACCATATTTATGTGAGAAAGAGAGATTCAAGTGGATTTTGATGAAAAAAATCCACAAAAGCAAGTGGAATTCTGAACCTAGGTGTTTTGTTAACATTTACCGCCACTAAAATGGCACCATGGGATATAAACGGAATTACAAAATACATGCAGGATCAAAAATAATGCATCCTTTTTGCAGTGCCAACCACCATGACCGTAATGTGAATCTGCAACAAGTACTGTTATACAGCATTAGTGCAAGGCATACATTAGAAATAGCTGTAACAATGAGTACCAAGCATCAAGCTACATGCTAAAATCTCTAAGATCTCTACGAGGTGACTGAATGGAACCTTCTAACCCCTCAGGGAGGAGTATCTTTCAACCAACAGCCATTTAATCCATTGTTTTTTACCCACCGCAAATCAATTAAACAGAAGACAAAGCACAGCTAAGGGTGCTTTTGTTGTGCCAGATCCAAGATAAATGCTCATGTCCATTAGATTACAGCTGATGGTTTTTTTTATAATTTATGTATTTCCATTACATGGTAGCTAAGATAAACACGCCATTCATTGTGTGGGTAAGGCTCAGCCAAGAATCTACAGTCACAAGCATACGGTTGGAAAATTGCACAGTAGTGCCTCAGGAGGTTAATGGATCTCGACCCACAAAGAATTAATATTATGATTACATTTAAAAGGACATGCGCAGCAGGATAGCACAGTGGCAGTGGAGTGCAAAGAGAGATACATGTTGCAGGATAAATTTGAAGATTTCTCATCATTAAGTAAATATCCTACTGTAGCCAAGTGGAGAAGTACTATTATCACAAGTAATGTTATTGCATCAACCACAGCAGATGAAGAAAGGACCAATAACATTGGGATGATTTAATAAGAACTAAGATATAGAGCAATAAGGAAGTTTTAATGAGCAGGAAGCCATCAAACAAAAATAATTGACGCACCAGGCAAGCAAATAATTGTGGCACCAAAAAAAAGTTTATTTTTAACGTTCAAAGAAGTTTCCTCCATTTGCAATATGCTACCATTGCCTTTATTTTCCACTCCCTGTAGAGAGTGGAAAATAACTTCATTTTCCACTCTCTACAGGGAGTTGAAAATAAAGGCAATGGTAGCATATAGCAAATGGAGGAAACACCACTATCCCAGTGCAAAATTCAATACTAAGAATTAAAATTGTTCAAAAAATGATCACCCCCTGGACAATAGTAGGGGTAACGCACTCATTAAGAGAGAAGATTTCGGTTTGCTTTTGGAGCAATTTTCAATGCATAAACTATGCTGGCACACAGTTGAATACTGAGGGAGTTCTACATTGTGGCAGATACAATTTTTTAGATGAGGAACTAAGTCAAAGGGCCTAAGATAGACACAAAATTCAGAAGTAACTCAGCAGGTCAGGCTGCATCTCCAGAGGAAAGGAATAGGTGACGTTTCAGTTCGAGATCATTCTTCAGACTGAAAGTCAAGGGAGAGGGAAACTAGAGGTCTGAAAAGGTACAAAGAACAAATGAATGAAAGGTATGCAAAAGGACAAATCAAAGCCAGCAATGATGAGAGTCTGGGTCAAAAGGTGGTTGTAGTGCCAGAGACCGAGAGGAATCAGAAAGGGTGTGCAGCGAGAGAGGGTGTTGCAGTACTCTTGTAGGTGGGAGGAGAACTTCAAAGTAGGCATACCTTCAGGAGATTTCACAGTGGAGCAGGCAAAATGTGTTGGAAGGAACTGCAGATATTGGTTTAAACTGACGATAGACCATAATGTTTTGAGATAGAACTGTGTCGGTGTCCTTACTCGATTTTTCACCCAAGATTTATCACTCAACTGACCAATCATCTGTGAAATCTGACTGTATAAATTTGCCGAGTTCCTGCAAAACGACAGTGGCTGCACTTCAAACTACTGACTGTAAAACAATATGTTCATGAAAGATGCAACTATCAAATTAATTATTTTCTGTTCCATGTTAACAGTACACCCAAGTTAGAATCAATCTGATAGTTTAGTTCAGTTTGTTAATGTCACGTGCACAGAGGTACAGTCAAAAGGTTTTTGCTGCATACTCTCCAGTTAAAGAAAAGACTATACATGATTACAATCAAGCCATCCATTGTACAGATAAAGGATAAAGAATACAACATTTAGTGCAAGATGAAGCCTGATAAACTCTGAATAGACAATAGGTGCAGGAGTAGGCCATTCGGCCCTTCGAGCCAGCACCGCCAAATAAAGGACTCCAATTAGGTAGATGGGAGATCAGGACCACACTCAAGCTGGTGAGAGGATGGCTCAGTTGCCTAATAACAGCTGGGAAAAATTTGTCCCTGAATCTGGAGATATGCGTTTTCAAACTTCTATACCTCTTGACTGATGGGAGAGGGGAGAAGAGGGCTTGACCAGGGAGAAACTGGTCCTTGATTATGCTGGTGGCCTTGCTGAAGCATCATGAAGTGTAGATGGAGTCAGTGGAAGGGAGATTGGTTTGTGTGATGATCTGAGCACATCCACAACTCTCTGCAATTTCTTGTGTTCTTGAATGGAGTTCGTCCCAAACTATGCCATAATGCATCCTGATAAAATATTTTCTATGGCATTTCTGTTGGATTCGGTGAGGGTTATTGGCTACATGCCGATCTTCCTAAGCCTTCTAAGGAAGTAGAGGCGTTGGTGTGCTTTCTTGGCCATAGCTTCAATGTGGCTATTCCAGGAGAAATTGCTTGTAATGTTTATTCCTAGGAACCTTTTTTGGCCATCATTACTTTGGCACCATCAATATATACCCGGGTGTATGTAATGCTTCACTTCCCGAAGTCAATCACAATCTCCATTGTCTTGGTGACATTGAGGGAGAGATTGTTGTCTTACCAGCAGGTTAAAAGGTTCTCAATCTCCTTCCGGTACTCTGTCTCATCATTATTTGATATCCGGCCCCCTAGACTTGTGTCACCTGAGAACTTGTAAATTGAGTTGGATTGGTATTTGGCTGCACCATCATGAATGTATAAGTATAGTTGAGTGCTGAGAACACGTCCTTGCAGGGCACCAATGTCGAGGAAAATTGTAGAAGATGATTTGACACCTATCCTCACTGATTGTGGCCAGTTGGTACGTCCATAAAATGGACAGAAACAAGAAGAAAACGAGAAAAAACATCCGTGACTAGGTAAACACCTTGCTTTTATGTCACAAGCATGGTCCTAAGTCTTTGTCTGCCTGTTATTTCAATTGTCCTACCTTCTCATGTTGCTCCAGTGAAGCTCGACATATATCAGAGGAATAATATCTCATTTTTCAATTCAGCATTTTATAGCTCTCCTGGCATAACACTGACTTCAATGGTTTCACATAATAATTACTGGTCCCAAATACCCCATCTTCAGACTCATTAATACTCATTCTGCCCCATTATCATCTTTCTACTTTGTGCAAGTATTCTTTTTGTCATTTAATCTTTCCTGCCTTCACCCTATCTAAGGAAGGCACAGCATAGATGTCAAGACCAAACCTTATCTGCCTGTACATAATCCATATTCCTCCTTTCCCTACATATTCATGTGCCTATCCAAAAGTCTTAAATGCCACGCTCGTATTGGCCTCCACTACAACTCCCATCAGCACATTCGAGGCACTCACCATCTTCTGTGTAAAAAAACTAGCCCCACACTTCTCCTTTAAACTTTGCGCCTCTCACCTTAAAGTTATGCCCCCCCCAAGTATTTGATATTTCCATCCTGTAAATAAGTTCTGACTGTTCAATTCTCATAATTTTATATACTTCTATCTATACCCCACAACCAGCATTTGGGAGGAAATAATCTGAGTCTGTCCAACCACTCCCTGTAGCAAATTCCCACTAATCCTGGCATCATCTGGTAAACCACATCTGTGTCCTTTCTGAAGCCTCCACATCCTTCCTGTAATGGGCCGACCAGAACTGACCACAAAAGCTTCTCCTTTGGTTACTTCCCCCTTGCCCCTTCACTCTGCAGGATAACTTTTGACTTTTATCTCTGAATTTTTCCCTTTCTGATCAAAGACCATCACACAAGGAAGGCAAATTGTTTATTACTCTGCATTCACTGTTTGCCCTAAGTATTTGCACCATTTTCTATTGTTAATTCCAGGTTGCCAACATCGGCAATACTTTGCTACTCTAATTCTTTACAATTGCTCCCCTTCCATGCACCCCCCCCCCCCGCCCCCCCCCCGCCCCCCCCCCCCCCCCCCCCCCCCCCCCCCCCCCCAAACACACATTTATAAAGACCCAAAAGGTATCTATTCTTTCCAAAAGCAAACCAGTGCAGGGAGTCCCCAGATTCCATTCCTGAGAAGTTTCGCTGAGCCAATATTTTCCCAAGGCAGAAATGCTAATTTCTATCACCACTCATATTATATCACATTGCACACACTTCCTTTAATTCTTTCTTTCATTGAATATTCACACCAATACTATCATAATTAATCTAATGGAATACAACCAATTGCCAATGAATACCACAAAATACATCATTATTAATATTACTTTGAAAAATTATTTTTTAAAGTTACAAGATAATTTGTGTGGTCAGATTTCTGATTGTCAGGTCTTCAATAACCTGGGAAGCTCCTTCCATTTCTCTCCAATAAGAGGACCAGATGGAAGACCCTTCAATTAAATTTTCCTGATCAATATTAAATGTTACTTCCTCTATTCCAACATCAGGTAGGTTGTCTGGTAGCGGTAGTTGGAGGCAAAATTCAATCGTATTGTATGTTGAGTATCAGGAAACCATATAACATGACATGTGTGACTCGTTCACAAATTACTCAGTGTCTTCAAGACTCTCCAGCGGTCCGTGAAAAAAAAACATGTATAAAATCAGGAAGGCAGTGACAAATGTAACCAATGTAACAACGAAAATGTAATTAAAATATAAAACCATCCCGGAATGAGATTGGAATATGATAGGAAATCATCGGGGAAAGCTGCAGTTTACCAATATGAGACACAGTTGGGTTCCTAAATCAGCAGACTTGTGTCACCACACTATCATGCAATTTTTTTTAACTTCAGGGGCTCTCATTAAAATAATGAGCTTTTGAAATAATTTATTTTAAATGAGTCACTTTAATTTTGAAGATGTATGATTTTAAAAATTAAAAGAAAACATAATTGTGTTTGATTTATGAATCCACTGATCCAATCTTTCTAGAGCATATGCAACAGCTTAACTTAGCGCAGAGTACTTAAGAGAAAAGAGAAATGTAACCAAAGGGGACAAGAGCTTCTCTTCAACTTTAAGCAGTCTGTAAGCTCACATTCACTACAGACAATCACACTGTAAAAGAACAAAAATGACAAGGAGAAAGACACTCAAAGTTAGGAACTTTATCTTGACAGACTTTTCACAGACAGATAATCACTTGAAGAGAAATGCTTATCAAAGTGTAGAGACAGACAGAGAGAGAGTGACGCAAGAGGGCTAAGGATAACAAGGGGAGAGAAGGGGCAATGGCTCCACCAAAATAAAGATGATAAGAGAAAATAATTGGGACCACACACAAATAAAAATTACACATGGCTGTATTGTACACTGTTTCAAAATACAAAAGAAAGAGTTTAATTGATAAAATAAATGGATGTATAGAGATATCATGGAGGTGAAGAAAGAGAGAAATAAAGTGATACTTTCATTGTCATTCAAGTAAAATCACTGCCAAAGTGAAAAATAAAATCCCCGGGCTGCATTCATTAAGTCTATACAAAGCAAACCATCTTTGTTCTGTTAAATGAATAGCTAGGCCAAATTAATAACTGCTGTAATTTATGCATTTCAAGCAGATTTGTGTGTTCCATATGTTATCCATCTCTGCAAGGCAAAGATGCTCCTTGGTACATTTATTTTAGAGGTTACATTACATTACATTACATTAGCACCTGACACGCTGCAGGATTATGTTCAGTTAGGAAAGCTCTCCATTAATATCAATACTTTTAACCCCTTTTTCAGTTCACATTTTGACACAGTTTTTCATGTGAACCACGCTTTCGGTGAAGCTTACACTTCTAGGATTTGCACATCTTTATTTCTCTGATGTGTCCTTTATGGACAGCACAGATTTGACCCGTGCAAGGAACTGAGGCTCCAGAATAGGATTAAATTACCCTTTCTTCATAAAAGAAAACGCCACAAGTTCTTGTCTTCGTTTATCAGCGTGAGATCAGCATGAGTTAACCAATATCCATCTGTTTCTTCTTAATGGGAGGTTTACTGTTCATTCTCACATCCTTCACTGTTTCTCATGGCATTTACAATCTTCTCCACATTTGTTGCCTCCCATACGAAGACTAGGTAAGCAACATGATCCTGGCTAGCTCTCTTCAAACCCAAAGCCATATATCACGACCCAATGACCAGAGTGCCCCTCGATAATTTACTGCCTTTACAAATAGTAAACTGTATTTCTTTTAAAAAGGACACAAAGTGCTGGAGAGCTCAGCAGGTCAGGCAGCAGCTCTGGAGAACATGAACAGGTGACGAGTTGGGTCTCAACCCTTCATTTGTGAGTTGAGAAGACTACACTAATGTAGCTCATTCACAAAAAATGTAAAAACTGTGCACTTGGTATGATGCAAATTTCTATAAGGTTTCTTAGCACAAGAGAATCCTTAATACTTTGCAACATTAAAAGGATTTGTTTTCTGATTTTACTTTTTATGTTCTGGGTTATTGTAGTTCACTTTATAGTCATGCGCTGCAGTGTTTCTGAAGCCATTGCCATTGTAACTCAAGAAACATCACGTCACCTTCACAGTAAGATCCCATGGTAAATAACAAGGCAATCTACTTTTTACAGAGTTTAAGAAGGAACTGCAGATGCTGGAGAATCGAAGGTTACACAAAAAAGCTGGAGAAACTCAGCGGGTGCAGCAGCATCTATGGAGCGAAGGAAATAGGCAACGTTTCGGGCCGAAACCCTTCTTCAGACTGATCAGGGGCGGGGGTGGGCAGGGACAAGAAAGGAAAAAGGAGGAGGAGCCCGAAGGTTGGGGGATGGGAGGAGACAGCAGGGGGACTGAGGAAGGGGAGGAGACAGCAAGGACTAACAAAATTGGGAGAATCCGATGTTCATGTCTCAGATGGACCTTCGTTAGTCTCCTCAGGAAGAAGAGACGCTGGTGAGAGGTCATTAGAGATGTTGACCCCCCAGAAACCTGAAGCTGGAAACATGTTCCACCTCCATCCCGTTAATATGGATGGGGGTGTGCGTACTACCCCTAGACCTTCTGTAGTCCACAATGAGCTCCTTGGTCTTCTTGGAGTTAAGGGCCAGGTTGTTGTCAGTGCACCATGCTGCTAGGAGCTGGACATCCTCCCTATAGGCCGACTCATCGTTGTCGCTGATGAGGCTAATCACCGTTGTATCATCTGCATACTTGATGATGGTGTTAGTACCATGTGCAGGTGTGCAGTCGTAGGTGATGAGGGAGTAGAGGAGGGGGCTCAGCACACAGCCTTGTGGAACGCTGGGTGAGGGTGAGGGTTGAAGAGGTGTGGTTGTCTGACCTAGCAGACTGGGGTCTGTTAGTTAGAAAGTCCAGTATCCAGTTGCAGAGGGAGGGGTCGATGCCCAAGTCACTGAGTTTGGTGATCAGTTTTGAGGGGATAATGGTGTTGAATGCTGAGCTATAGTCGATGAACAGCATTCTCACGTAGGTGTCTCTGTTGTCGAGGTGGGAGAGGGTGAAGTGAAGTGCCATTGAGATGGCATCCTCCGTACTCCTGTTCTTGCGGTAGACGAACTGGTAGGGGTTCAGTGTGGGGGGTAGGCAGCCTTTGAGGTGTGCCAGGACCAGCCTCTCGAAGCACTTAGTGATGATGGGAGAAAGTGCAACTGGGCGGAAGTCGTTGAGGCTTGCCGCAGTGGAGTGTTTTGGCACCGGCACGATGGAGGTGGTTTTAAGGCACGTGGGGACATCTGTTTGGGCAAGTGACAGGTCAGTCCAGATGTCTGTCAGCTGCGCAGCACAGGCCCCGAGAACGCGCCCGGGGATGCCATCAGAGCCAGCAGCCTTTCGTGCATTAGTCCTGCTCAGTGCCACATACACGTCGTAGGAAGTGAGTGTGAGGGGCTGGTGATGATCAGGGAGCACAGCCTTGATGGCCATCTCTTGATTGTGCCTGTAATTGGGAGTAAATTGGGCTAAAGACATGTTTTACCTGCAGAACTTGGTGTTCAAACAGTCCAGATTAATACGAGCAAAATTCTGGTTGAAAAGGTTCTACATGAAATAATTTCAAGAGTTAGCCTATTTCTACTGAATATGTGCTTGTAGTTGTCAAATCAGTACCAAAAGCAGAGTTGCTAAAAAGGTCAAAAGCACAATCAATGCAAGGGAAGAGAGCATTGCAGGGACTCAGCATAACATAGCAAATGAGGCATAACGTGTGGAAGCAGTTATATTCTGTCGCCATATGTGCAAATACCACACAGGAAAGATGGGATTGATATTGGTCACCCACTAATAAAAAAGTTGTCTCTCCTGCCCACGAGCCATCCATACTGAACACTGGGAAAGAAAATCACTGAAATTAAAAAGAAAAACCACAATTTCATGCCTTCAGAAAAAGGTTGCATGCACCTCTGTATAAAAGCAATGTGAATGCATGCTGTGCATGCGTGTACAGATCGCCATGACAACCAATTCTCACATTCGAGCCCTTTTGTTTCAAAGGAATTAAATGTCACCATTTTAAGCCCCTTCTAACACTATCATACTGTGCTGCATTACTTTCCAACTTTGATATTTAAATGTGTCATTGATCTCCTGCAGGCTGGTTAAGAGCACAATGGCTTCGGCACCTGTGCAATGTGTCCCTTCCTTCTGTGGAGTGTCACAGAGTTTGACTTCATGCAGTTTATGCCCTTTATATCAATGTTCATCTTTCCCAATTCCTCCAGTAACATAAAGCAGTGCAGACACGATGCCATTAAATATTTTGTCATCAAAATCTTTATTTTACTCTTTTCTCTTTATTATTTTGTATTCATTTAGTCTGGACATTCGAAGGACAAAGGACATTTATTGGAGCATACACCAATTGGTGCAGTAAAATTTGAGTTACCATGCAGCACACAAATAAGATAAACACAACACTCTAGAATTTAACATTAAACATAAAACATATCCCCCACAGCGGAGATAGTAGGCCCCGAGGGGGGGGGGGGGGCGAAGATGTGGCTCGGAGAAAAGACGCATTCTCGACCAAGTAGTGACTGAGAAGACGGTTTCCCTCTTCCCCCACACATAAAAAAGACTAAAAGACCTCCAAAAATAAATTTTAGACAGACTAAAAATAACAAAAAGGATGAAAGGACAGACAGCTGCTGGCAAGGCTGCCACACCCGATGGTGCCACCACTCGTTATTCACAAGTGAGAATATGGAGTTTGCAACGCAGCCCCTCATAATTCCAAATCAGTGATTCAATTTTACAGTGAAACACAAGAACAATGGTGCACCGCATGTTGTCAGAAGTACAACATTTTGAATGAAACGTTACCGAGACATCTGAAGGGCTGCCAACTCTCACGCATTGAGAGTGAGGCTCACGCATTGCACGAAATTCTCACGCTCTCACCTAATCACAGAATTTCTCATGCTCAAAAAACACATTTAAAAATAAATAAATAAATAAATGAAGTCAAGAACAATTCAATTCGCCCAAGGCTTCCAGATCTCCACACTCACCAATAAGAATAGTTTTCTGTCGGCGGGTTTCCCGTAACGAACGAGCAATTTGATTGTCTTAAACTATTTAAAATGGCAATGTAACCGATGTACTAATGATTCCATTTGACACGCATGGAACCAAAATCTGCAGGTGCTGGAAATTCAAAATAAAGCAAAAATTGTTTTAGAGGTGAGTAAAAATAAAAACCATGAGGGGAATATATAAGGTAGTTTTTCCTGGGATATGTGATTCAAGAACTAGAGGGCATTGGTTTCAAGCAGGGATGTCAAACTACCGGCCAACGAAGGGGTCCAATCCGGCCCGCGGTATGATTTTGGGAAAAAAAGTAGTAAACGACACATTCCCGTGCAGATGGTGCAACACGGCGGTGGTCCCAGCACCGACCCCTGAGGCACCGCTCACACCTCCCGCCCTTACCTTCGGCGGCTCTGTGTCCGGAGCTTTAACCCCGGCCCGGAGCCAGGGCGGAAGCTCCCCAGACATCGCCAACTCTCCAATGTTCTCTCCGGGTGTTGTCGCCACTTCACTGACACACACTCCCTGACACATACTCTCACACACAACCTGACACACACTCTTACACACACACTGGCACACACACTCTCTCACCCTCATACACACACTGAAAAACACACCCTCACAAGTACATTCTCACACACCCTCTCACAATCTCTCACACACTCTCTCACACACTCTCTCACAACCCCTCACATGCACCCTCACACGCACCCTCACACACACATTGGCAGACACAAGGTTTAAAGGGATATGGGCCAAATGCAGATAAATGGGACTAGTTTAGATGAGCCATCTTGATCTGCATGAACAAGTTGGGATGAAGGGCCCGTTTCCATGCTGTAAGACTATGACACATTGTAGAAAGGGTGCAATTGCTCTGGAAAGGGTCCAGGGGCGATGTATGACGATATTGGCAGGGATGGATTTTATATTTTCACTTTGAAGAAACATTTGATAGCTGGGATTGTATACTCTGCAGCAACGAAGGTGAAGAAAAGACTTCGTTGAGGTGAAAAATATTATGAGAATAGGACCTGTTTCACAAAACAAAGAGTGTAGGAAGAAACTGCAGGTGCTGGTTTCAGCTGAAGATAGACACAAAAAGCTGGAATAACTCAGTGGAACAGGCAGAATCTCTGGAGAGAAAGAATGGGTGATGTTTCGGGTCGAGACCTTCAGACTGAAAAGGTTGAAAACCAGCCATAGAGATGTAAAACACAATAACTGGAGATGTGTGTTATCCAACTAAGGCAAGAAAGCAGAATCATGTTTATTGGCGTGATACCATAATAAATATATTACAGATAAAATGGTGGCATGGTGGCGCAGCGGTAGAGTTGCTGCCTTACGGCATCACAGACACAGGTTTGATCCTGACTAGGGGAGCTGTCTGTACAGAAACTGTCCATTCTCCCGATGACCACATGGATTTTCTCCGGAATTCCGGTTTCTCCCACATCCGAAAGAAGTGCAGGTTTGTAGGTTAATTGGCTTCTGTAAAATGTCCATGGCATGTAAGATAGAACTGGTGTGTGGTAGATTGCTGGCTGGTATGGACTTAGTGGGATGAAGGGCCTGTTTCCATATATATGTTTTATATATATGGGAGAGTGGGGGAGAGTGGGGGAGGATGGGGGAGGGTGTGGGAGAGGGTGTCCCCTCTCCCACGGTAGGGAGCTTTTGCATTTTTCAGCTTGAAATTGTGCAATCTGATGCATACTGTAGCAAGTCTTTTAACTTACACTTGAATGCAACATTTATGCTTTAGATTGGATTTGCTATGAATAAGGTTAGGCTAAATTACATTCCTAATTACATTCCACAGTAGAGCCAGACTCTGATCAACAGATGCAGCACATTAATGACTTTAGTATATTCATGTATGGAAATCAGATTATAATTCATGCTGTTATGCATATATATAGAGAAACAAAAAACATAGAAACAAGGCAAGAGGAGTCAGACTTCCAGCACAAATAAATCAATCAACATTACCCTTTGACTATAGAAACAAGATGAAAATAATACCACATATTCAACCATATATGGTTCAATGAAATTAAGATATATATGTAAAACATATATATGGAAACAGGCCCTTCATCCCACCAAGTCCACACCGACCAGCAATCTACCATACACCAGTTCTATCCTACACGCCAGGGACAATTTACAGAAGCCAATTAACCTACAAACCTGCACTTCTTTCGGATGTAGGAGAAACCAGAATATTAAGAAAAAGCCATGTGGTCATAAGGAGAACGTACAAATACTGTACAGACAGCTCCCGTGGTCAGGATCAAACCTGGGTCTGTGGTGCTCTAAGGCAGCAACTCTACCGCTGCGCCACCAAGCCACCCCATTAAATTATTTTTTATGTAATATATTTATTATGGTGTCGCGTCAATAAAGATGAACACATGATTCTGATTTCTGCCCTTAGTTGGATAACACACATCTCCAGTCATTGTGTTTTACATCTATATCGCTGTTTTTCAACCTTTTCAGTCTGAAGGTCTTGACCCGAATATTTCTCAGATAGATTGGGGGCTGAAGTTGGACGCCGATAAAGGGAGGGACAAAGCCATGATAGATCACAAAAACAGAATTTTAAATTTGAAGTGGTGTCAGACTGAAAATATGGCTATTTTGTTTTCTACATAGAAGAGAGACAAATGAATGGCAGGAAGAAGCCATTCTGCCTCTCGAGACATTCTGCATAGTTGACCTGTACCATAAATCTGTTTACCTAACTTAGTCCATTCCCTTGATGCTCTTTAATAAATATCTATTGATTATCCCACCACATAAAATATTTCAGACCAGGGTACTTCATATTTCCATTGTATATTCTGTTCCATTGCACTAAATGGCCACGCATTAATTTATGATATGCTTTTATTCTGGATTCTTTCCAGCTACCCAACTGAATATCTTTGACATTTTAAAGATCGGATGGCAGAATTCAAAGAGGGATGGGGTTACACTTCTTAAAGATTGATCATCACCTGAAGGATTAATTATTCTGTTCTTCCTACAGATGGTGTCTGCAACAATACAGATATTGTTGAGGTTTTCTGGCATTTTCTATTTGATGTTTCATATTTACGTCATTTTCCATGACTTTTGCCTTTTATTATGTTCTTTAAGTGCGACATTGCCAGAGGAGCAAGATTATGGCTAAACACATCGTTGACCAACGTGAAGAACCAACAAATGGTGAATGTCGCCAATTTGGACTAATACCAAAACTTGACAGTTATCATCCTAAATCACACATTATTCTGACAGTCCAGCTTGCAGACGAGCACACATTTACTACAGATGTTCCAATCTTTCGGCTCTTTATTTTTTTTTGCTAAACATATGAGAAGTTAATTTTTTTCCTGCCAATTCTAATTAGCAAACATTTCCTTACATTAGTGGTTTCCAGGTCTATGGTGCTTCCTGTTGAAGGATGACCCAGCCTCACTGTGTGAAGTCGCACATTGTTTCAGCAGTACATAAAGACCTCCTGAAGGGATGTTGAGCCTCTCCGTGCTGCCCCAGGGGTCAAGGACAAGGACCTCAGTCTGTAGCGGAGTTTGATCCGAAAAACTGGTGATTGTCCCCACAGAACCTCTGCTTTTATAGGACCTTACATGCACAGGCATACACTTCCACAATGTGGATGTTATGATTAAATTGTGATTCACCACTATTCAAATGAACCACTTCATGTCATTAAATGAAAATCATATTTATCACCGGCTATTGCATGTTAACTCAAGATGTTGTAGGGAAAGGCAGTTCACATTAAAACAGTGAAAGGTAATTTCGAAGGCATATCAGAACAAATTTTTAACAAAATGATTGATGGGCATTCAAAATGGGTTTCTAAATTAATGGTTATGAAAACCACAAAATAATTCATGGAGCCGCCAGGGAAATTTACAAATGTATGTGTGTGTATATGTATTTACGCACACACTTTTATATATATAGTTTTTAATCCTGATTCATACACATACCAGGGTGCATCCAAATAAAGCATCCGAGTTGCCAGACGTTTTTAATTCGAACAGATAGAAAGGCAACGACTCAACAGTGAAAATACAAGGGCACGTTCCAAAGAGACATGAGATTGAAGGCTCAACACTGGAAAAATCTTCACCGATAGCATCAATTAATCTCAGATATTGCTAAAAGTTACAATGTACTTTTAGGCACCCTGCATTCCCAAACCCCTAAGCCAGTGCCAGAATTTCACGGTATTCAAAGTAAATATCCAGGCATTTTATGTTAATCTACCCTGTGGCAGGAAATCCACATTTATGAAATTTAATGGAGAGAGTGAAATAAAGACCACATGATTGAGTTGGATGGATGGAGGTGGGAGATCATGAGATTAAATAGCCGGGTGTATATCCAACCAAAGTTGACAAAACTATTGTGATGATCAATTTTTCTTTATACCTATTTTCATCTTAGTAGAGTGACAACAACAGTTTTGCGCTAGTTTACGATCGTGATAGGGCATTGAGAATACTTCCCTTAACAGCCAATAGGAATCAGTCCTTTAATATTATCAAGAAACGAATAGTAGAGCATAACACTTGATTTTCAACTGCACCAACTGCCTCGTCTTCATTCAAAAGAACTCAAATCAAAAGTGCAGACAATGCCATCATTTGGGGAGGAAAGGGAATGAATTAAAAACACATGGCACAACCCTCACTTGTAGGTAATATATTACAGCTTGCAAGTGGTCGGCAGCTGAAACCGATCCAAACATTTCTATCGTGTCAAATGGAATCAATTCCGATCCCTTCCTGTGGCCGTTATGCTTTGATGTGCCAAACAGAATCAGTTTTCCTGTATAGACTCACAAAGAAACAGCTGATTAAGAAGCTCGTAAATCTGACAAGTCAGAGAGAGAGAAAAAAAATCACACGTTAACAAAGTACAATGCCAGATGTTAGCAATGATTATTGCTGCACATCTGGCAGAGAACCTTATTGATATTGGAATTGTGCAGCCTCACTACCTCAGAAAAAACAGGTAGCACATTTACTGTATTGGCGACAGGAAGGGAAAGATATTCAGGACATGTGCCTTTCTCTTTAATCTACCCCCTGCTAAACAACACCAACCCCATCTCTTTGAAGAGGAATTATTGCCACATTTTGGGAGCTTTCACCCAGCATTATGTTGTTGAGTGAAACTGTAGGGAAGATTTATACAGGAGCAACCAGTCACAGTGAGTGGCAAATCAATTTAACCTTCCACTAGTTCATCCCCCAATGCAAATCAACTGCTCAGCAACTAGAAAGGACTTGACTACAAATGTCAATCCTCAGGATGATTTTGAGATCACTGGAATTCATTGATTTCTTAAACTCTGGGATTAAACTATCCATTGGGGAAAAAAACTATGTTATTTCACTTTATCATTATTACAATGTCACAATGGAATTGGAGAATTGAGACCAGGCAAATGTGCTGTCATACAATTAAACTTTCTAGAATGACAGTCAACCAGGGGTGCAAATGTAGATTTAGAATCTGAAGATGCATCCAACAAGCATTGCCTCAGAGATCAGTGCTGGGCCCATTCCTTATTGTGGTTTATATTGACGATTTAGATGAGAATGTGCAAAGTATGATGAGTAAGTTTTCAGATTCCACTAAATTAGGTGTTATCGCACACAGTTAGGAGGGTTATCACAAATTATAGCAGGATCTTGATTAGTGGGCAAGTGGGCTGATGAATGGCAAATGGAGTTCAATGCAGATAAGCATGAGGTGTTGTATTTTGGGAAGTCAAACAAGGGCAGGACCTTCAAAGAGAACGGTTGGGCCCTGGGGAGTTTCGTCGAGCAGAGGTACATTGGAGTAGGTTGACGGCGCGACCGACGTCGCAGCGGCCTCAGCAGTTCGTCTGTCTTTTTTTATTTTATTGTCCTGTTGAGTGTATAGTTTGTGGTGGGTTTTTGACTGTGTATGTGTGGGGGGGGGGGGGGTGGGTGGGGGAAACTTTTAGATCTCTTCCCTGTACAGGGACCCGACCTTTTCCCTGTCGGGTCTCCGTTGCCGTTGGGGCCTAGCACCGTGGAGCGGCCTCCAACCGGAACGACAGCTCAAGTCACGGAGCCTGCGGAGCTGCGGACCTACCATCGTAGAAATAGCGAGCTTCGGAGCGTGGCGAGCTGCGGTGGTGCGCTGCTGCGACCCGACTCCGGTGGATGGTGACACCGGGAGCTCGCGGGTCCCCGGTGGGAGACCGCCTTGCGGGGCACCAGCAACGGCGACTTCTCCCGCTCGAATTGCGAGGTTGAAAGTGACCTGGAGCGGGGCCTTACATCGCCCGGCGCGGCTTTTAATGGCCGCGGACTTGCTAGCGCCCGCCGGGGGCTTTGACTTTGACTTCGGGAGAGGAATGGAGAGCAGGGGCGAGACAAGACTTTGCCTTCCATCACAGTGAGGAGGAGATTCACTGTGATGGATGTTCGTGTAAATTGTGTTGGTGTGTGTCTTGATTCTTTTCTTGTATGACTGCAGAAACCAAATTTCGTTTGAAATTCATGTGAGGTTCAAATGACAAATAAACGGTATTGTATTGTATTGTATTGTATATTGTACAAGTGCACAGTTCCCTGAATGTGGTGTCACAGGTGCATAGATTGGTTAAGGTGGCTTTTGGTACATTGGCCCTCGTCAGTCAGGGTATTATAAATGTTGGGACGTTATGTTACAGTTTTGGTTTTGCCACGTTTGGAGTGTTGTGTTTGGTTGTGGTCACACTGCAATGGGAAGAATAACAGAAAAAGGAAAGAGCTTTGAGGAAATTGATGAGAATGTTGCCACAACCCAAGCACCTGAACTATAGGTTGTGCAAAATTGGACATTAGGTTTGGTTGGCATGGAAAAGTTGGGCAGAAGGGCCTGTTTCTATGCTATATGGTTTTATGGCCAATACTCTAACTACAACATTTGCCATAAATCTTAAGTGAGAATATTACCACTGTGTTAGATCCATTTCTAATAGCCTCAACAACTAATTATAGTACAATTTTTCCACTTCAAGCAAACTTTCTAAGATACGAGAACAGCAGCAGCTCTCATTATTAGCACAAAGTTGGGATCAATTAATCATGAATGACTGTGATTTAATAACGCAAATGTCATTTCTCTATATGGGGCCACCATAAGAAAACTTAAAACATATCTATGGTGTCAAATGGAATCAATTCAGATCCAAATGGCTCTTCTGCTTTAAAGTGCTAAAGCATTTTCCTTATTGACTAACAAAGGAACAACAGATTATTAAGGAGCCTATATATCAAATAAATAGAATGCTGCAATATGGCCTTCATTTCTGTAAAAGTAGCAAACCAGCTATTTAACGTTTATAGGCCTTTTAGAGTTATATCTTGCATCAAGAGATAACAGGTGAACATCTAAAAAGAACATAGCACCTACCATTGACATTCCATTACCATGGCTAAGCCTGTAATTTAATCAGCTGTTTCGTTACAAGTCAATACAGAAAAAATGATTGACACATCAAAGCACAGCAGCTACAGGAAGGGATTGGAATTAATTCTATTTGGCAGAATAGAAATGCTTAGGTTTCAGCTGCAGACCAATAACCTGTTGGACATCACTGACAGAAAACTTAATTGGACCAGGCACATAAATGCTGTGACTACAACAGAAGGCCACAGGCAGGTTATCCTGCAGTGAGTAATCCATCTCCTAACAATGCATGGCCTTTCCATCATCTATAAACCACAGGTCATGAGTGATGAAACACTCTTCTGCTGGTTGGATAAGCTCAATGCCAACAATTCTCAAGACACCAACCAGGACAAAGTAGCCTGCATGTTTGAAACCCCACCAACCACAAAAAAAACATTCATTCCAGCATTAGTACACAGTGTACACCATTTACAAAATGCACTACATTTTACTTAATCAGACCACTCTGGCGGTGCCCCTCAAATCTGCCACCCATACATCCAAGGGCAGGAGGTGCATGAGAGGACCACTACTTACAGGTTGCTGTCTAAGTCACTTATCACAAAGACTTGTAAATATATCACTTGGCCTCCATTGTCACTGGGTCCTTTTCATGGAACTCCTTCCCCAATTGCACAGTAAGAACACCTTCACTAGAAGGACTGCAGCTCACCACCAGCAAATTCTCAAGAGCCATGAAAGACAAATAATAAATGCTTCCATTGTGGTTGATGCCTTAAGGCAACGAGTCTCAACTAAAATTACCAACGCAATGTGTTAAGGTCATTTCACATTCAGTTCTTCAAGATACTCTTACCTTTAAACTGCCGCTTCTTTACAAGGGCAATATTTATATTCAGTTATAAATTGAACTAATGTACTGGAGTTCTTGGTCTCTGCACCTACAAAGCTGCTTTTGACATCTCCCAATTTTGGTGGATATTCTCATCCTATAGATTGCATATCACACAAATCTAATTACGATTCTGGGTGGCTTAAAAAAGAAGAAACTCTTTAGTCCAGAGAAGAAGAAACAAGAAGGGGTAACTAAACTTAGTGCATAAATGTTGGTCTAGATGGAATCCTAGGTTTCCAAGGCAAGTTTAGGAAAAAAATTGCAGAGGTCCTGGCCTTAATATTTCAAACATCTTTAGATTCACTAGTGCTTCAGAAAATTAAACAACATCATTCCTCAATGATGGTGCCACGTAATTAGGCTGTCATCAAGATTGAAAGCAATGGAATAAATGGGGCCATGGCAGCATGGGTAGAAAATCAATGTTAGAACAATAGGACGTTAGTTTTCTGGAAAGAAGTAGATCCTCATGGTTAGTACAAGAACCACTGTTTCTCCTAATATGCCTCAGCACAAGTTCTAAGTATACCGATGACACAAAAGCTGGAGGGATAGCTAAGTGTGAGTTTGACTGCAACAGACTTCAAGGTGGTAGAGAGAGCATGCTGGAATTGGTAGATGTGTGGCACATCAATGAGGTGTTACATTAATATTTACAGGATGCAGCTGATAGAAACAATCCAAAAAGGGTACCAGAGTGATCTGGGACCAGATATGGTATTTTATTAAAGTTGGCAGAATAGGCTGACAAAACATATGAAACCATGGAATATGAAGCAAAGACATTGTGATGAACCTGGCCATAGCGAGAATATTGAGTCCAGTTCTAGGGTGGCACACTTAGCAATGATGTGAAGGTTTTAGACCGGGTGCAGAAAATATTTATTATGATTCCTGGGATGATGGGATTTAATTATGTTGACAGGGTGCAGAAGCTGGGGTAGTCCTCCTTGGAACAGAGCAGATCGCAAGCAAATGGTCGGAGGAATAAAGAGGTGACGGAATCAATGGACCTAGAATGAAGGCAATTGGCAAAAGAAGTAAAACTAATATGATATAAAGCGATGAGCAGAAAGGTCTGGAATCCACTGTCAGGCGTGGTAGTGCAGGTATGTTTCAACTAAGTATTCGAAAGCGAGTGGGATAAGCACCTGTAAGGGATAAATTTGCAGCGATTAAGTCCAATAGTGGGATCAGCTAGATTGCTTTTTACGGACAGCCAGTAAAGACAAAAAGGGCAGAATAACCTCCTTCCATGTTGTAATTGTACATTGGCTATTGCATGCTAGCCAATTATAGTGCTTGTTAGTAGTAGCTCCGCCTTGTACGTGCTTTATAGTATCAAGAGGTCGCCTACGCTAGCCAGTAGATGTAGCAGCTCGGAGCTGTAACGTATTGCAGATCCTATGCTGTAAGTGATTTAATAAACATGTGTTGGATCTTAATGTGTGTTTGGGTCACATCATTACAGTAATCATACTGTGAATATGTGAATCATCAGAGGATTACCCTGTGGTTGCATAATAGATTATCGTATACATGGGCAAAAGCAATGAGAGTCTCGTGGACCACAGTGACCTCTTCTCCGGCAACTATAACTTCATTATTTATCAATAGCCCTCGCAACCTACTTGGTTGTTCCCAAAAAACTCATCCACAGATCATCGTAAAACACCCCAGTCAAGTTATTAACTACTTCATCATAAACCAGTCATGAATATATCTTCATCAGCATTCTCCTTTGACATGCAGGACTCTGTAACTAAAGGGTGACAAGTCGCTGAGGTAACGTAACAATGGCCAAATACTTGGGACCAAACATTTCTACATTAAATTTATTGACTATGGCCAAAGGAAAATTACAGTAAGTCATAAATGTAGTAATCGCAGAAACTATGGCTGTAAGATATTCTACAAAGTGCACTTTACTTCACCAGAGGTGGCAATAGCACATTCAGCAGTCCGTGGCCTGACTATTTTACTTGGATAGTTACTGTACCTCACCCTACCCCATGATGGAGGCATCACATGACTATTTCCACGTCATAACAGATAGATAACGTATGATTCACTACAAGGTTTTATTTTGTAGTTTATATGCCTCCTCTCCCCGCAGCCGAAGGTCGCTGTACTGTACATGAGACACAACATGGCAGCCGACCTCAGGGGAAACTTCGAATAATACTGTGGCAACCAGAGGAAGAGGTTAAGCTCAATAACATTAGTCAGCTCTCTCGCATCCCACAGCATTGCCACTTTCCCCAGACAGGTCTCTGAACCTCCTGCTGATTCTGTGCCCCAGATAGACAGCATCAAGTCACATAAGTGCACAACTACTGTGCTTCAGCCAGACAATTCGCATCTGCAACCTGCTCAGTCCTTGCCAGCACATCCTGACGCCCCATCACCTCTCGAAAACACCTTCATGTGCTCCAATTCAGTCTCTATGCTAATGAAAATATCAGTTGATTGTATCAACACCTTAGGATCCCCTGCAGTATTTTATTCAACACTGACTGAAAAATCTTCAGTACTGACATTATCACATATGGCAGCTTTGTGCAGGCATACAATCTCTTATGCATATTAGTCGTCTGATACTTGATACCGCCCTGAGACCACATTCAACTGTATATACACAAGGGATAGGCCAAATTTACTAAATTATCAGGGACTGTCAATTTTTCATAGGTTCTGTGAATTGAGCTGTGAATACTGCCCACAGATCTATTTGTATAGTTCTACATAAGTTCACAATTTTATTTGCCTCAGAAACACTATAAAAGCAGGACATCATCAGCAGTAAACTCCAGATTACTACCATTACAGCATGCTGGTTAGGGTAGAAATAGGAGGATATGGGATGAATAAATGCAAAGCTGAACAGTTGGTACAGAAGGCAAGGATTCCTAGAGCTGAAGTGACCTGTATACAAGGAACAGTTTGCATCCAAACTAGAAGGGGACCAATATCCTTGCAGGGAGCTTTGCTGGTGCTTGGGGGGTTTTAAACTAGAGTGGCTTGGGGGTGGGAGCTAAAGGTCAGCAAATGGAAAGATTGATGGGAAGGTAGATTGTATAACTAGCAAGTCTTAAAGAAAATTCAGGCAGACAGAAGTTATGGTATATGGTGAAACTGATGGGCTGAAGCGCATTTATTTCAATGCAAAGAGTATCATGCCGAAAGTAAAGTAACTTAGAATCTAGATCAATGCTGTGGCCAGTACTGAAACTGGCTGCGAAAGTGATGAAACTGACAGCTCAACTTTTCAGTGTTTCAATGCTTTAGACATGATAGTGGGGGAGGTAAAAAAGGTGGAGTGGGCAGGCTTTCTATGTCACAATGGCTTTCAGAGGACATGCTGGATAGTTCATCCACTGAGAAAATATGGGAAGAGCACAAAAATAAGAAAGGTGCAATCACTCTAATGGGTTTATACAATAGGCACCCCCAGCAGCCAACGGGAGATGGAGCAACAGATAGGTAGACAGATTACGGAAAGAAGCAAAAGCTACCTGGATGCCATTGAGGGTGACTTTAACATCCCAAATATTGACTGGGATTTAGTCAGTGCTTGAATGGGGCAGAATTTATTAGGAGTATCCAAGAGGGTTCCCGAAACAATGTGTGAATAGTTCAACTCGAAGACTTACCATACGGGACCTTGTATTGAGAAACGAGGCTGGCAAGTGACTGATGTTTCAGTGGAAGAGCATTTTGAGACCAGTGATATCAAATCCATAGGGTTTAGGATGGTTATGAATAAGGATAAGCCTGGACCTTGATGGAAGGTACTGAATTGGGATAAATCAGGCAGTGGCCAAGGATAGTAAGTTGGAAATAGTTGTTATTGGGAAAGTTTACATCTTTACATCTATGTGGGACTTGTTTAAAGACCAGCTGATCAAAGTTCAGAGCTGGCATGTTACAGTAAGGACGAAAGATTAAAGGTGGCAAAGTAAGGGAACCTTGGATGACCAAATAGGTTGTAAATTCAGCATAAAGATAAATGAAATGTAAATAGGGTTTAGTAATATTAAATTAGACATGACCTTTGAGGAATGTAAAGCAAGCATAAAATAACAAGTAGGAAATTAGAAAGGCCAAAAGGGGACATGAAATTGATGAGCCATTGGTGAGTCAGATTAAAGAAAATCCAAAGGCTATTTATACAAACATTAAAAACAAAATGGCAATTGGGGAAAAAGTAGGACCATCGAAGGATAAAGGGGGAATTTAGGCTTGGAGTAGAAATATATAGGAGCGGTACTAAGTGAGTACTTTGCATCTGTATTCATCAATGACATGGAGGATAGTATGAACAGTGCGAGTACTCATGTACTAGGGTAGTTTGAAATCAAGAAAGAGTTGGTGTTGGGACTCTTTAAGGGGGTTAAGGTGGATACATCCCCAGGGCCTGATGGGATCTATAACAAGTTATTGAGAGAGCCAAGGTAAGAGATTGCAGAGCCTTCACGGAGATCTTTGTACCTTTCCTTGCAGCACTGTACCACCCTTATAATGAAGTTGCAGTTTCCAGTTGATGCTAAATCACTTTACACCTAAGAAAAATGGTCTTCCCCCATTTTACATATTTGACCTCTGATTATTTTCCATTACTAAATCAAGGACGTTTTCTTCCACATGGTTATAAAAAGTAGTCATCTAAACAGACTAAGCTGTATTTGATGTAAACTGTATCATTGCTTTGCTGTTATAAACTACTAAGAGCTGGCATAAACTTAATAGGGAAAATTGTCTTTTTTTGTTGTAAGGAAAACCAGAGTCAAAACAATAGGAGGCTTTTTTTTTGTTCTTGTACTATATTGGGGTTTTTTTTATTTATTAAACTTTTTTGTTTGTGTTATCTATTGAGTACGTTTTTTTTTACAAATGTATTGTCCTGCTGCTGACAGTAAGAATATTATTGTTCCTTTTTGGGACATATGACAATAAAACATTCTTGACTATTGAGGTGTTCGAGGAAGAGATTCAATGGATTCATGGTAAGCATTCAAACCAATATAATGAGTCCTATTGCCATATCTGGAGCCTTCAAGATAACATGGTGAACAGAGGGCAAAATAAGGCAAACAAAGTGAAGTTTCCATCAGAGACCAAGAGTTCACTAATGTAGGAAGTAGTAAAGAAGATTGAAAATGTTGAGATGAAGTTTAAGACAAATTAAGAGAGCAATAGCTGGCTATGAAAACAAAATACCAGTGAAAAAAATCAAGGAAATTCCAAGGATATGTTATAAGGACATAGAGAACAGGAACAGTGTGGCCTAATATGAACCAAAAAGATGACTTGTGTGTGGAGGCAGAGTGTATTGGTAAGGAGTTAAAAGAATAACTGGGAGCTATTTTCATAAAAGAGGGGAACAATGCTGACATTGTTGTTAAGGAAAATGTGTGAGCTATTGATAAAAAATGAAAAGTGAGAAGAGAAAGCAGATAAAAATCACCAGGCCCATATGAAATTTGGCTAAGGCTGTCAGAAGCAGAAAGGGAGGAATTGAAACGGTTCAGACCATCGTTTTTCTAACTTTCCTGGTTTTGGGAATGATGCCCACGATTGAAGGGATGCTTGTGTTGCTATGCTTTTAAAAAGGGATAAGCTCAATAATTATAGGGCTGCAAGTTTAACCTTGCAAGTGGGCATATTATTGGAATCAATTCCATGGGATTGTATAAACGTTCATTTAAAAAGACAAACATCGATCAAGATCAATCGAAGAGAAGATCATGTTTGATAATCTTGATCTAGTTCTTTTGTGGCGCTAGGAAAGAGCGCCAAAGAGGGACAATTCATCTGATGTAGGATACATATATTTTATCAAGGTTTTTGACAAAATCCCATATGTCTGGCTGGTCAATAAATTAAAAGTCCACAGGATCCAAGAAAGAATGACTAATTGGATCCGAAACTGGGTCAGTAGCAGGAAGTGAAGGAGAATGGTTCACAGAAGGTTTTATAAATGGTGGATCATTACTAGAATGTTTCCATAGGATTCAGAGTTTAGTATATAGAGTTCCCCTGGACCTCATTTTCCATCCCATCATACTGCTCATTCAACAAGATAATTCTCTGCAATTTCAACCATTTTCAGAAATTCAACAACCAGATATATCTTCCCGTCTGCACTTTCAACATTTCATAACAACCATTCTCTTTGTGATTCATTGGTCCGTTCCTCTATTTTCAGTTTATACATTCCTTACGGCACTTTCCCTTGCAACCTCTGGCCATGCAACACTTGTCTGTTCGCCTCTTCCCTTCCTATCATCCAGGGACCCAAACAGTCTTTCTAAGTGAAGCTTCGATTCAGTTGCACCATCCCTATACCTTTAAAATATTCTATTGTCTCCTTCTGAGTTTTAACAAAGGGCCTTTGAACTGAAATGCTAACTCTGTTTCTCTTCGCACGCATGCCACCTGACCTGTTGACTATTTCCTGCATATTTGGTTTTTATTTCCGTGTTTAGATCCTTGCTATTTGTGTTATAATGCAGCAGCGAAATGAAAGAAAATTGCAGGTGTTGCAAAAAATAGTTGACGATGGGGAAGGAAATCGTCAAATGCTGGAAGGTATTGATAGTATGATCAGTTGGGTGCTCAAGTGCCAAATGGAATTTCATCTGGAGAAATTTGAGGGGACAATAAGTGAAGAGAAGATACGACAAATGGGAAAATATGATGTTCAGAAAGAGGGAGCCTTTGGAGTCTACATACACAGAATTTTATGGGGAGCAGGACAAGATAAAACATTACTGAGATGTGTTTCTTTATTAGTCAAACCATAGATCATAAAAGCAGGATGTTATGCTTGAATAGTATATAACCAATTAAACCACAGCTCAAGAAATCCATACATTTTGGTCATCACATTACAGGAATGATGTGATCATACTGGCACGGTTGTAAAGAGATTTATCAAAGATGTTTCAAGACTAAGCAATTTGTAACAACAAGAGAATATCAAATTAGCTACAACTGTTTGGTTATGTAATAGGCTGAGAGGAGTACCTTAATATGGAGGTTGAGATAGAGGAAATATAGGAAATATCTATTTCCCTTTGCAAGGAGGTAATAAAAAATCAGGGTGTAGAAATTTAAAATAATTGGTGCAATGTTTAGAGGGAAGATGAGGAAAATAATTTTCACCGAGAAAGTGTAAAGGACTTGGTACTCAATGCCACAGCAGTTAGTGAGGCTTTAAGTATCATCACTTAAATAAGCATTGCAAGTGTACCTGAAGAGTGGTGGTCTGCAGGGCTATGGAGCAAATGAAGGAAAGTGGGACTGAGCAAGTTCTTATCAATCAGCATGAGGAAATGGCAATAGTGCAAGAACTACTGGATAATTCTCCAATTCAAATGCATTTGTTTCAGTGGATTCACAGAATATATTTGATCACATTAGATAAAAGCAATACATTGCAGCTGATGGAAATCTGAAATAAAACTGAAAATGCCAGAACTGTTCAGCTGGCCAGGCAGCATCACATTGATGAAAGGTTATCAACCTCAGCCCTCTTTCTTTTTCCAGGATGCTGACTGACTTTTGTCCATCATTTTCAGTGTTATTTTAGCTTTGTGAAGTACTTTGGTCAATGTTGATGCACTATATTAATGTTGAAAAAAAATTAGGAGCCAATTTATGCACAGCAGGTTCCAACAAACTGAAAAGGTAAATAATACAATAATGTACAGTGCTGAAGGATAAATATCCCTCAAGAGTATGGGAAACTCAAATCTTGTTTCATCATGCCATGGAATCAATAATTATCCTCAGTGGATAAATTGGATAGGAACAAGGAATTGCAGATGCTGATTAATACACTAAAGGATACAAAGTTTGTGAGATACAAAGTTTGCAGGTCAGGCAGCATCCCCGAAGAGCATGGATATGTGGAGTTTCGGGTCAAGACCCATCTTCAGAAGTGTCTGAAACTTCACATCCATGTTCTCCAGGGATGCGGCCTGACCCGCTGAGTTAATGCAGCATTTTTTGTCCTTTCAGATATATTGGATCCTGGTTATTTTCTCATCCAAAAGACAATATCTGCGAAAATGCAGTACCCTCCATTATGTGTACTGAAGTTGGGTTTAAATCGTTGACACTGTGAAGCAGGAGTGTTACAGCTGAGTCATGGCTAACATACAAGTTAGGTGAAATGAAGTAATCAAGTTGCCAGGTTTAACCTTCCCTCCTACACCACTAGCAGTCTTGGTAATGTTATTCAACCTTTCTCCATAATTTCACAATTATTCGACTGCCACATCATCAGTCACCTTTGCTTTGTTCTGATTTCTTCCATTAATGGGATGGAAGTGACTGGTATCATGTGGCAGTCACAGACAAATACATAAACCTACGTTGAAAAACATAAATCTATTTACTGCAGCTTAAACACCCACATAAAAAGCAACAAAATGACCTTCTCTCTAGAGTCACCAGACGTTCATATATCAAATTAGTGCATAAAACTAATCATTACGCACACCAAAAAAATTATACTGCGGCTCTTCCTAACCACATTTCTCATTTCAAACAGAACTAATACTCATAGCATTCTAAACATTTTACAATTTAAGGAATGGGGGGAACAGCAATTTCAGAAATCATTCAACCCAGAAGTAAAACTTTAGGAATGGAAGTTTCTGTGAAAGTAGAATGTATGATCTTCATCATAATTCATTACCATATGGGTCAATATATAGTCAGCATCCTCAATTTAATTTATATATAGGTAGATCCTAGATTTAACAAACAATGAAATTCTGCAAACAACATCTCAATCTTCTCAGGAATGAACAATAATATAAATCACACAGAGCTGTTCACGACTCACCTGCATCCAAAATGAGATCATTTAATAGGAAATAAACAAATAAGGATAAAAACGGTGAATTCTGTTTATTTTAATTACTCATTTAAAATACACATGGCAAGAAATACTGACATTTATTGTGCATTTGCAACTACTCCTGAACTCCTGAAGTAATTAGGAGCCAACCATATTTGTGGGCGCAGAAGAGCCAGACAAGGCAGTGACGTAGTGAGCCCATTTAAAAAGGGGCTTTTAAATCACAATCCAGTAATGTAATGAAATCGCCTTTATTTTTTTTTAATCGTTTATTTCACTTACATGAATTAAAATATAAATTAAAAGCTGCGTGGTTGGATTAAAAATCATGTTTCTGGTTCAATCATACAGAACTAGGGATTGCCCCATAGCACAGTGGTGCACTAGTCCGAAGAAGGGTCCCAACCTAAAACGTCACCTATCCATTTTCTCCAGAGATGCTGTCTGACCTGCCAAATTTCTCCAGCATTTTGTGTTTATCTTTGGTAAAAACAAGCATTTGCAGTTAATTTTTACTACACTATCATAACCCTATTTCATAAATGTTTCACAACTTAGAACGAAAAAAAAAGTGTCAAAGATAATGCTCTTGGAAAAATTGCTGCAATCCTGAAGGAGTTCTGCAGCATCAGAGATGACTTTTTTCAAATGACCATAGCCCCATCTGCCCATGTGGATGGACAGGCCCCAATGCATTATTCTGATCAACAGGAGAGTTCCTCTCTGCATCCCACAGACACAATCAGCCAAACAAAATGTGATCACTAACTCTCTGGAAGTTAGTTGGATATTATGCAACTCTAAGCAAATTAATATCTTCCTTTAAAAATGAAAACTGCACTTCAGAAGTACTTAATTAACATGAAGCAATTTGAGGCACCCAGTCTATACTTCTCTTCTTCAAAATAAAAACTATACTGCAAACAAGCAGAACACAGCCAATGTTCTAATACCCAGTGGTACACAGGGTGTTCACATGCAATTATCCATTGACCAGCAGGCAAACATGACGATCACCAGACCCCCATCTGCTGTGAGCCTTTGCAGATCGGCTACCATGCAAGATCATTTTACAGTCGGTACCTTCAATGAAATGAGTGATTAGACTTACTTCTGATGGAAGTTTAAAGTTATTTCCTGTCATTTGATCCATTCAGATCAATGTTAAATATAAATAAATGGAGTAATTTAAAGCTTTGCATTAATGACTTAGTTCTGGATCACACACAACGTTTATGTTGTAGGCAGGCTTGCATTCGTATAGAGTCAGAAGATGAGAGGTATATTGTGAACAGAAAAACGTTGTCAGTCTTCCTCCCTTCCTCGACAAAATCACGCCTACAAGCAACAGATGTGAAGCTTTCTCTGCTGGAAGAGACCTTTACTAAATGTGTATTTAATGAGAAACAGGAGAGTAAAAGAACCGGACATAAAGATAAAATGAGCAAAGAAGATAATCCAGAGAGAAGAGAGGAAGGTAGAGAACTGGATGAAAGAAAATTGCAGAACAGTTCATTCTTCTTATCAGTGCTTTTCTTAAATGAAGTTGTCAATTAAATATTAGATTTTGTGCAGCTTTTTCCAGCACCAGTGCATTTTTTCAACAGTGCATGGATTTTCTGCCCGAGCTCTATCCTCCTTACTCCACTCCCAAATCTTTGAGGATCAAGACAAGGGATTATCCTCGACATTCCCTTTCTTTTTAAAGATAAATGTGAACCACAACCTATCAACTGTAATTACCTATAATCTGCCTGGATGGCTGTAGGGAATTCTACCCACATTGAGTCATTGTTGCTTCTCATTAAAGTGATACTGCTAGTGAAGTACTTCGAGTCCAATGTCGTTTCAGTAGCAGAGAGGTCACTGACCCCCATCCCACAGCACAATAAAGTATATGGTTCATATATCTGCAAAGCCTATTCATCTCGTCAAAATATTAGTAAATTCCATTATTCCCCAAACTGCACAAGGAAAGTAGATTGGCGTCACACGACAGTGGGCTGCAGCATACATTATACTGTCTAGTTTATGACACATTAATACTGACAATACATCAGGCTCTATAGATTAGCTGGCTCAAAACAAATACTGTGATATGCACGGAGACACAATTCATTGACTGCCAAAAAGATTTGTAGCAGGGGCGAGGTGCAGCAAGGAGGAGGTCACTGAATATGGAACCGATGGTGACATGGCCCAGGGCACAGACCTCGGTGAAACCCTATAACCCACTGCATTTGTAAATCCTTTTACCTCCTCTCACCGCACCCTTCTACAGATGGTGCATCACTTCGGTGATCTTCATAATTTATTTTTCACTTCACTCACATGTTTCATTATAATCTATTGGTTTAAGCACCCTAATACTGGCCTTTGAAGATTAATTGACGGAGCGTAGAGGACAGGAAAGGGCCCCATTATTAGTAAGTGCCCGTGAGTAATAGAAATATGCAGTACCTCCTTGTGAGGATAAACTGGTATTTCATTAGCTCCAAAATGGTACCACCCACAAAAGTATGAATTGGCCAGATTATTTCACAATTAACTGATCAGCCATGCAGGCTCCTCACCTAAAGAGACAATACATAACATAAAACTGCATAGGCAAAAGCACAACTTTCACATATGGTGCATTTCATATCACTTTACACCTGAATACTTTAAAGAGCAGTGAGGAAAGGTACAGCAAAGTTGAGTCGTAAAATCCTCCATGGACAGCAACGTGATATTGACCAGCTCATCTACTTCCAGTGTAATTATTTGAAGATTAGGCATTGACCAGGATGTCGTTAGATTTGTTTCAAACTGTTGCAGTGAAATACTGGACATCTACAAGAGCGGGCAGGAAGAAGGCATGACTAACATTGCAGCGCACACTCAGGACTGCAAGAGCTCGGAGTCCCTAGAATGGCACTCGAGGCAGGATTTCTTAAAACTTGCCCTTCCTAAAACGTTCTGTTTTATCCTGCCATAAAATATGACCAGAACCACGCCCTGATTTGGGAGCAGCTCCATCGAAGACCGCAAGTAATTGTAGTGTATTCCCCTCGGTGGCGGAGGCGAGTGCCTCGGCAGCAACGGGTGGGGGGCTCGCAATTAACCCGCGATATCGGTCGACGAGCATGAGGGGAAGACAACGGGGACACGGCGTGGGGGGACCACCGTGAAGGACGGTGGGTGAACAAAGGGAGCCGGTGGGGGGGGGGGGAGGAACTCTAGTTTAGAATCCTCTGCCCAGGGGATAAGTCTGCATTTGTTTGTTTGTTCGTACATTCCGGTGAAAGCGCTGTTCACCTTATGATACCCACCTCAACCTTGACCCCCGTTCACTTCCCCCTGCATCCTCCAACCATGATTTCCATCCATTCCCAATTACCCCCTCCCTCCACCCAACAGTTTACTCAGTTGTCAATGCAAATCACCATAGAATCTCTATTTTCAATCATCACACACTACAGGAAGAATGGAACTGAAGGATAGCTGTTGTCAGTACCAGCTATGCCCATCTTCCCTTTGATTCCGGTTGGAATGAAGATAGACATCAAAATTGTACATAATTAAATCAATTCTGCCAATCAAAGTCACGAGAAAAACTGGTCAGTGAGCAAATCAAATTGTTTTATTAGCTGGGTGGGATTAACGTCATCATCTCACACTTGCTCAGCAGTAGAAATAGCTCGATCTGAAATGACCGTGTATGTCTGCTATAAATCATCAGACGCCAATTCTGACATGATCTGGCTGACAGATGAGAAACATATTTTGAGCAGTAGTAGAGATAACTAAAGCTCACATTGTGACAACCTTGCACATTCCCTTGATAATTCAGTCTTTTTTTGCATTAAACAAAGTTAAAATGTTCTATAATTTTAATTAAGAGAATTTGATTACACTCTATTGATGGTACTCGCTTAAAAAAAAATTATGTTCCCACAATCACGATACTGTGAATTCAGGATGAGCTTCTTACTGTTCAGATCAACAAACCAGCCCACCCTCTCTTCTTCTCTCTTTCACATGGCCATCTGCTATAACTGTAAAGCAACAGCTATTCTTTAGATGGTGAAGCCAGATAATTGCATCCAGTGATAATGCTATCTATGCTACCTCCTTTATATTTACAGATTACACTTTGATTATTATGACTCATGAGTTTTATAGTTTGTTCCTGATCACCACTGTCATGTGTTACAGTTCTTAATTTCTATTTGCACTTCTTTTGTCCTTGTTCATTATGATTGTAAATGCGAAATAGAGATGCCCATGTTTTAAAAGGGTCCTCAAGCCCAGGGACTTTCTATAGGCTTATCTAAGATCAATTTGTATATTCCATTTGGTATTTCAAGTTGCATTTCTGGGGATCCAGAAGGGCTTGCTTGACTTCATTCACTGGCGGAGACTTTAGCAAGTTCCTATCAAACAGTGAAGTGTTCATTTGACACAATTTACTGAAGGTTGCAGAGCATTACATAGCAATGTTACAATACCTACCTTCGGCGGTGCTGCAGCTCTGCCACTGGCCATGTGCGTGACTTTGGCGCCTTTGAGGGGGGGGGCGGGATTAAAATGCAGATTTGTACCGCTTATCGGAGAGGTATTTCCTCGGGCTGCGAGTCGATGAAGAAAAATCAATCGGACTTCCGTTCCCGTTTTTTTTAAAGTCGCTGATAATTTAATAGTTTGATTAAAAAGAAAAGTGACTTCTAACGCCCTCAATGCTTACAACGTGACGGATCGCAAGAACGGGACAAAACAAAGAGTAAGTCGTTTATTTTTACATACCCATACGATTCAGCAGTGTCTTTCCTGCCGATACGGGCTTCAAATTCACCGCAAAGGCAACATTCCAATCCAGAAACACCCACTCGCAAGATGATTTAAATCCTCATTTTTTTTGGACAATCATGTCAGAGCGACATTAGCAAGGCTAATAGCAAAGAGCCGGAAATCTCCAGGACCTGACAATGTTTCCCCCTCTACTCTTAAGCTCTGTGCCAAACAGCAGGCACTGGTCAAAACAGACATTTTTAACCAAGTCTCTGCAAACATGCACTGCCCCTGCCTGCGTCAAAGTGTCCCTGTACCCAAAAAGGCAAGGATTACTTGTCTTAATGACTACAGGCCTGTCGCACTGACCTCTGTAGTCATGAAGACACTCAAAAGGCTTGTGCTGGCCAAGCTGAAAAATATCACAAACTC
Organism: Leucoraja erinaceus; assembly: GCF_028641065.1. Classification (NCBI taxonomy): domain Eukaryota; kingdom Metazoa; phylum Chordata; class Chondrichthyes; order Rajiformes; family Rajidae; genus Leucoraja; species Leucoraja erinaceus. The sequence goes on from NC_073383.1 coordinate 40,557,715, forward strand.
CCTGCTGGACCCTCTGCAGTTTTCATATCGGGCCAATAGATCTGTGGATGATGCAGTCAACCTGGGTTTAAACTTTATCCTACAGCACCTAGACCGCCAGGGGACCTGTGCGAGGATCCTGTTTGTTGATTTTAGCTCTGCATTCAACACCATTGTGCCAGAGCTACTACACTCCAAACTTTCCGAGTTGACTGTGCCTGAACCTCTCTGTCAGTGGATCACCAACTTCCTGACAGACAGGAAGCAGCATGTGAGGCTGGGAAAGCACATCTCGGACCCGCAAACGTTCAGCATAGGAGCACCGCAAGGTTGCGTACTCTCTCCTCTCCTCTACTCTCTCTACACCAATGACTGCACCTCCACAGACACCTCTGTCAAGCTTCTCAAGTTTGCGGATGACACAACCCTGATTGGACTGATCCAGGATGGGGAGGAATCTGTCTAGAGACAGGAAGTGTCACAGCTGGTGGCCTGGTGCCGTAGCAACAACCTAGAGCTCAATGCTCTTAAGACAGTGGAATTGATTGTAGACTTTAAGAGAGCCCACTCACCATCAACACCACAGTCACATCTGTGGAGTCTTTTAAGTTCCTGGTAACCATCATCTCCAAGGACCTTCAGTGGGGGGCTACCATCGACTCCACAGTCAAAAAGGCGGTGCCGGAGGATGTACTTCCTGCGGCACCTGAGGAAGCACAATCTGCCACAGGAAATGATGGTCCAATTCTACACGGCCATCGTAGAATCTATTCTCACCTTCTCCATCATGGCCTGGTTTGGCTCAGCCACCAAGCACGACACCTGGAGGCTGCAGCGAATCGTCCGAAAGGTTATTGGCTGCAACCTTCCCTTCATTGATGAACTGTACACTGCAAAGGCCAGGAAGCGAGCGGACAAGATCATCTCTGACCCCTCTCACCCTGGCCACAAACTCTTTGAATCATTTCCCTCTGGAAGGTGACTCCGGATTGTCAAAGCTGCCACAGCCAGACATAAAAACTGTTTTATCCACGAGTAGTTGCTCTACTCAACAGCCAAAATCTGTAGCCTCCCTTTGGTCTGGTATTTTGTTGGTTCACATGCTTGATCAATGGTGTTTTATCATTAATGTTTTATTATTATTAATGTTTAGTGTTTTCTGAGACATTCGTAACTGTCACTGTATGTCATGTTGTTACTTGTGGGTGGAGCACCAAGGCAAATTCCTTGTATGTGAATATTTGACCAATAAATTTACTTACTTACTTACTTAATGTGGCAACATCGAGCCCCTTCTAATGTTGGCTACTCAACTGCTGAGAATACAGTGCATTCAGAAAATATTCAGACCCCTTCACTTTTTCCACATTTTGTTATGTAACAGCCTTATTCTAAAATGGATTAAATTCTGTTTTTTTTATCATCAATCTACACAATACCCCCATAATAAAAAAGTGAAAACAGGTGTTTAGAAATTTTCGCAAAGTAATTAAAAATAAATCTGAAATATCACATTTACATAAGTATTCAGACCCTTTGCTGTGACACTCAAAATTGAGCTTAGGTGCATCCTGTTTCCATTGATTATCCTTGAGATGTTTTTACAACTTGACTAGAGTCTACCAGTGGTAAATTAAATTGATTGTGCATGATTTGGGAACGCACACACCTGTCTATATAAGATCCTACAGTTGACAGTGCATGTCAGAGCAAAAACCAAGCCATGAAGACGAAGGAACTGTCCATAGACTTCAAAGACAGGATTGTGTCGAGACACAGATCTGGGGAAGAGTATAAAACAATTTCTGCAGCATTGTAGGTCCCAAAGAGCACGGTGGCCTTAAAAAATGGAAGAACTTTGGAACCACCAGGACTCTTCATAGAGCTGACCGCCCGGCCAAACTGAGCAATCAGGGGAGAAGGGCCTTGGTCAGGGAGGTGACCAGGATCCTGATGGTCACTCTGACAGAGCTCCAGAGTTCATCTGTGGAGATGGTAGAAACTTCCAGAAGGACAACTATATCTGCAGCACTCCACCAATCAGGCCTTTATGGTAGAGTGGCCAGACGGAAGCCGCTACTCAGTAAAAGGCACATTACAGCCCTCTTGGAGTTTGCCAAAAGGCACCTGAACAAGATTCTCTGGTCAGATGAAACCAAGATTGAACTCTTTGGCCTGAATGACAAGCATCACATCCAGAGTACACCAGGCATCACTCATCACCTGGCCAATACCATACCTACGGTGAAGCATGGTGGTGGCAGCATCATGCTGTGGGGATATATTTCAGCGGCAGGAACTGGGAAACTAGTCAGGGTCGAAGGGAAAGATGAACAGAGCAAAGTACATGGAGATCCTTGATGAAAGCCTGCTCCAGAGCGTTCTGGACCTTGGGCTGGGGCAGAGGTTCACCTTCCAATAGTACAACGACCGTAAGCACACAGCCTAGACAACGCAGGAGAGGCTTCATGACAAGTCTGTGATTGTCCTTGAGTGGCCCAGCCAGAGCCCGGACTTGAACCCAATCGAACATCTCTGGAGGGACCTGAAAATAGCTATGCATCGATGCTCCCCATGCAACCTGACAGAGCTTGAGAGGATCATTCTGCAGAGAAGAATGGGAGAAATTACCCAAATACAGGTGTGCCAAGCTTGTAGCGTCATACCCAAGAAGACTTGAGGCTGTAATTGCTGCAAAGTACTCAGTAAAGGATCTGAATACTTATGCAAATGTGATATTTCAGTTATTTGTTTTTAATTACTTACTGTTTTTGCTTTTTTATTGTGGGATATATTGTTTGTAGATTGATGATAAAAGAAAAAAATGTAACAATTTGTGGGAAAAGTGAAGGGGTGTGAATACTTTCTGAATGCACTGTATATGATCCATCATTAATATCTGCAAACCATTACAAATAATAAACCAATATCAACAGGGATACAAATGCCCCCAACTCGTGCTTCCTGGTTTCACTCAGCCTCTGCACTCGTCTGTGATAGAGAATTCCAAAGATTTCCTATTCTCTGGATAAAGACATTTCCTCCTGCCATTTTGTATTGTTCAACAAGATCATTTCATATTATTTTAATCTTGGGCCCCTAGTCAATCTGATCATATGACAACCCGCCATCCCAGAAATGAATCTGGTGAACCTCTTCACAATATAATCTTCCTTAGATAGGGAGACCATACGTAAACAATATTAAGGAGTAAATGAACATCAACAACAAAATCTACAGATGCCGGAAATATTAAAAATATACGAGAAGATGCTAGAAGCATTCAGGATGTCAGTTAGCAGCTGTAGAAACAGTTCACATTTGACAATATTCCAGATGCTGTTTCACTGACGCTCTCTATAATTGGAACAACACATCTCTATTGGTGAATTCAAATGCTCTTTCAATAAAGCAAAGCTCATTCATCTTCATTGACTCATGGATAAGGGTGCCCAAGAATCTCTGAAGACAAACATCATTCAATCTATCACCATTTAAAAAAATATTCCACCATTAATTTTTCTCGCAAAGTAGATGATCCCATTTTTTTAACCACAAAAAATTCCAATTGCCATGTCCATTCACTTAGTTTTGTTTAGTTTAGTTTCAATATACAGCTCGGAAACAGGCCCTTTGGCCCACCGAGTCCGCACCGACCAGCGATCCCCAGACATTAACGCTACCCTACACGCACTAGGGACAATTTACACTTACACCAAGTCAATTAACCTACAAACCTGTATGTCTTTGGAATGATACTTGACCTATCTATTTGTCCCAAAGCCTCTTTGCATTCTGCACACAGCACATGATGCCGCCTTGCTCTGTAACATCCTCAATCATCGGCAATACTCTAAATCAAGATGAAAAATAACTGGGGCTTTCCAGAGACTTGGCTCAAGTCTTCCAACTGATATTATTTTTGTATCGTTTTTGAGTCCACATTGAACAAGGATACAACTTAATTTAAGATGGCTGTTTGTACAGTTTAGATGCAGCCTGATAATTCATGTTTGAAAATAAAGGAATTTACAAAATTGCAAACTAGAACAATCTATTGAATGCTTTCAGGAACAAATCTGTCTCAAATTTTATAAAATGAACCGTGCCCGCCAACTGTGCATTGCCAAAACATGGCATTTCACCAAACTGCAAGAGATGCACCACACTGGCTATAAGAGGGTACATCACCTCCATAACTCCCTTATCAATTCGTCCCTTCCCACCCAAAACACTCCCTCTCCGGGTACCTTCCACTCTAACCGCAGGAAATGCAACACTTGTTCCAAAACCTCCCCCCTCGACTCCATCCAAGGACCCAATCAGTCTTTCCAGGTGCGGCAGAGGTTCACCTGCACTTCCTCCAACCTCATCTTCTGCATCCGCTGTTCTAATTGTCAACTTCTCTACATCGGCGAGACCAAGCGCAGACTCGGCAATCGCTTCGCTGAACCTCCACTCAGTTCGCACTAACCAACCTGATCTCCCGGTGGCTCAGCACTTCAACTCCCCCTCCCATTCCAAATCTGACCTTTCTGTCCTGGGCCTCTTCCATTTCCAAAGTGAGGCCCAGCGCAAATTGGAGGAACAGCACCTCATATTTCGCTTGGGCAGTTTACACCCTAGCGGTTTGAACATTGACTTCTCTAATTTTAGATAGCCCTTGCTTTCTCCCTCCTTCCCCTCCCCCTTCCCAGTTCTCCCACTGGTCCTAATGTCTCCGCCTACTTCCTTTCTTTTTCCTGCCCCCCTTGACAACAGTCTGAAGAAGGGTCTCGACCCAAAACGTCACCTTTTCCTTCTCTCCATAGATGCTGCCTCACCTGCTGAGTTTCTCCAACATTTTTTTTCTATCTTCGATTGTTCCAGCATCTGCAGTTCTTTCTTAAACACCCCTTTCATATTGTTTGATACGGACACGCTCAAATGCTCTTGGGTATGGAGTTCAGGATTTGATACCAAAAATTGATGAGGGGGTAGTGATGCGTGTCCCATTCAGAATGAAGGACAACTTAGTGAAGAAGTGTGCGGTGCTGGGTGTTCCTGCGTGCTCACTGACTTCTTCTGCATGGAGAATATCAAAGCTTATAAGGCGCTTTCAAAAGAGCATGAGTGAGCTGCTACAGTTATTAAAATTGCTGCGTTGTCAGACTCATCATTTGGTCAGTGGAAATTTCCTATCACAATCTAATTTGTTCATTTCAGGAGATGGAAAAGCTTTCAATCAGGAGGTCATCTCAAAAAAAAAATCACACCTCCGAATGTGGCAGTGTTTCAGCTGAGAGGTTGCTCAACGATTGTGATTTTGGTTTTGTGAAACCAAAATTAGAAAAGGAAAATCAATCCTAAATATGGAAACAAAACTGAAATTTAAACAAGATCAGGGGAATGTTTGCATGTATGTGTTTTTAAGACAGGCAAATCGAAACACAAAAACACATTTAGCTGATGGTATCGTCTTTGTTTTTCAAAGTCAATTCAATCAGCTCATAGATTACACTTGGCCTAGATTCAGAGCATTCATTAATTCACTCTTCATAAAATAGGAGAAATGCACATTTGCTGGGAAGTATATAGTTTGAATATTCACTACACACAATAGGCTTCAAAGTTGACATTCATGAAGAACATATGACAAGATTCTGAAAAATATGTGACAAGTTCCTCAGTAGAGGGGTGGGGGGGGGGGGGGGGGGGAGAATGGAAGTTGTGGAGAAGGTGAGGGCAAGAAAGAGAGCAAGAAAGAGAGGAAGAGGGGAACAACCCTGCTAGCTGTGTTCCCTTGTCACAGGATCGAGGAAGACTGGGCCACTGGGACAAATACGAGGCCATGTGGGAAGTAGCCAGATACAGCCAGCACCCTTACTAGGGTTAAGACTGAGTGGCCAGGGCAAGCCTGAAATGCCAGCAACTCTTGCTGCCCACAATGAGGGAGTGCGTCCACGCACGGCGGACTGAGTCACCAGGATAACCCAGAGACCGCTATTGTTGCCTCTTCCAGTCCTAAAGCAGAGCCGCCTGGATAAGCCTGAGACAGTCAGCGCCCCCTCTCGAGACAATCGGGAGGTCATCGCAACTATGGGGAGAAACCCGAGATAGCCACGCCTCGTTCAAAACCAATACTGAGCTGTGGGACGTTCAAGATTGCCAGCGCTACCATACATGTGCCTTGGGAGCGAGGGATAGCGCCCCGATGTGGCCCTGAACTTCCTTACCACTGTAAATAAAATATATCATGCGAGTACACTTTACTGCGAGTGTCGGTGCAGTCACAGCTGACCCCAGCTAAATCCCCTCCACCATAATTTCATAGCCTCAGGACATTCTCTCTTGTTTCACACCCAATGTAGTACTTTGGAACTGTTGTTAACCATGTAATTTAGGAAACTCAACTGCCAATTGTAACACAGCAAACTTCCACATCAGCAAATGAGATAAGAAGCCCAATTTCCATCGAGCTGGTTGAGAAATATGTATAGGCCTCGAATACGAGGGAAGACAAAATTGTTCTTCAAATTTGTCCACGGAATATCCCGTACATCGACTTAATTATGTGGCCTTGGTTCACTGTCTCATCCAAATCCCGTGGCATCTCCCACAACCAATCTCTTATTTGATAAAAACACACTGGAGTACTGGAGTAACTCAGCTGGTCAGGCTGCATCACTGGAGAACATGGTTAGGAGACATTTTGGATCAGGATCTTTTTCAGACTGAGTGTAGTGGGAGAGGGGAAGAAAACTGGTAGAGGAGGGGTAGGACAGAGCATGGGCACTAACAGGTAAACATAGGTAGGGGGTTGTTGGTAGGCAGATGGTTGGACACGTGCCAGAGATGAAATAGCAGAAGGTGTGAGACAAAGGATTGAAGAGTTGTGATTTGTAAAGCTAGGGGAAGGAATGTGGGGGGTGGTGAATGGAGAAATAGATGCAGGCATGGGGGGGGGGGGGGGGGGTGGGGGGGGGGGGGGGGATAATGTGGATAAAAGTGAGGTTATCCACTTTGGTGGCAAGAACAGGAAGGCAGATTATTATCAGAATGGTGTCAGATTAGGAAAAGGGGAGGTGCAATGTGACCTGGGTGCCCTTGTATATCAGTCACTGAAAATAAGCATGCAGGTGCAGCAGTCAGTGAGGAAATCTAATGGCATGTTAGCCTTCATTGCAAGAGGATTTGAGTTGAGGAGCAAGGAGGTCCTACTGCAGTTGGTGAGACCCCACCTAGAGCATTGTGTGCAGTTTTGGTCTCCTAATTTGAGGAAGGGCATTCTTGCTATTGAGGGAGTGCAGTGTAGGTTCACCAGATTAATTCCCGGAATGGCGGGACTGACATATGACAAAATAATGGGTCGACTGAGCTTGTAGTCACTGGAATTTAGAAGGAGAAGAAACATATAGAAACAGATAAACATTATAGAAACATATAAAATTCATAAGGGATTGGACAGACTAGATGCAGGAAAAATATTCCCCATGTTGGGGAGTCCAGAAACAGGGGTCACAGTTTAAAGATTAAGGGGTAGGCCTTTTAGGACTGAGACGAGGAAAAACTTTTTCACCCAGAGAGTTGTGAATCTGTGGAATTCTCTGCCACAGAAGGTAGTGGCTGCCAATTCATTGAATGTTTTCAAGAAAGAGTTAGATTTTGCTCTTCATTGGAATTAATGGATATGGGGAAATAGAATCAAGGGATATGGGGAATACCAGGAATGGGGTATTTTGGATGATCACCCATGATCATATTGAATGGCTTGAAGGGCCGAATGGTCTATCCTGCACCTATTTTGTATGATTCTATGTTTCTCCAGCAATGGAGGAGGCCCAGGAACGAAAGGTTAAAATGGGATGGCAAGTTAAAATGGTTAGCAACCAGGAGATCCCCTGGTGAATGTGAAGGGGGTTCTATCCAGCCTTTTTTTACTGCAGCCAAACATGAGGCAGGAATGAGCTGCCGTGAGTTAGATCTGATCGACAGGTAATTTTCAACAGCAATGGTCTGGGAATGTGATATTCAGTTCAATTTATTGGTGTAGTTATATATGAGGTAAATTTACTTTCCACTTGCACGAAGTTATTAATTGGAAACTAAAATGTAAGCTATTAACCTGATAGATGAGATGGCCTATAAAATATTTAATTTGAATAATTTATCTTAATATTCTAGAACAAACTGTGATGGTTTTTTACAGTATTCTAACTCAATAAACTGTCATCCGGTTATCCACTTCTTGCAAAGAAACAAAACAACTTCCCAAATGCCTATGCCGGTATTTATCATCCTCCACACCACTTTAACTCAGCCCATCAAAGTAACCTTTTCTTTTCTCCCTCATTTAACTTTCCTTTTCAATGCATCAAATGAGATTACCACTGCAATGCAGCTGGTGATAATGCCAAGTGATCACATTTATCAGAGAAATAGATCAGAGCAAGGTGATCATCACTCTCATTCACCCACTTCATCTCCATCCCAACCCCGCAAGTTCAAATAGTGCTTTTTAAAAAAAAATAATTTCGATGAATGTCTGTTAAAATTAACAGACCTGTTGGAATCAATGTCAGGTAATTGCAGGGAACAGACTGGATTTTGTTAATAATTACTTAAAATTAGCAAAAATAATCAAACCAAATCTTTCATTGTCAACCCTCCATTAGAACAACAGTAATCATTTAACTTGAAATTCCGATTTTGAGACTCTGTGATTGCAACACTGATGGTATTGTCTGACAGGCTCATTACCACAGTGACCAAGTGACCCCCAGTTAAAAACTGTCGAATAATGGCACTCTCTTGGTCCTTTTACATACAATTGCTATGGTTACAGAGGGTTAGCTGATGATATATTTGGAATGCATCTTTCTCAAGAAAATCCATGGGTGTACCTGCACTTTAAACATGTACCTATTATTCTGAGAATTATACCCAGGACATCAGCTTTGTCAGAATTTAATTTTATTTCAAAACTATACACCTTGTTGTTCTCTGTTAATATATTCAGCCATTTATTTTAAATCAAACTAGGGTTCCTTGATTTCTAAAAGAAAACTTCTCACAATCAGTGTGGATAATTGGTCCTCCAGGAATCTATTCGCAAAATTTCAAAAGATTGCATCAAAACAACCTTAAGGTAAAAATTGAAAGAAAAAATTGCTCCATAACATTTTTTTTAAAGCAGGTTTAAATATGCTGGACTAGGATTTTATCTAAGAATAATATCCTCATTTTAAAATTCAGTGACGCCTACAATTTAAAACGAGCATATATTTTCTTGGAAAAAAAAATGCAGTCCAGCATATTTGAAAGTCAGAGATATACAGTAAATGTGATATTGAATGGAGCAATGAAGGGTTCTATTGTCTCTGCCATTCCATTTTCTTTACAAATAAAGCCGAGACAGTAACTATAGATCTATTTTCTGCTACCTGTGCTATGCATATAAATGCATTATTTAACACTAATATTCAGCTGCAATTCATAACCACCTTGCCATGCAAACAATGGAATGGTCCATTAACCATTTTTATTCTTTTTTTCCCTCCTCCTAATAACATAATTTCTTATTTGATTTAGTAATAGAATTGACCTGCAGCTACTCTCAACACGTGCTTATAGTATTTAACTCCTTACTTGCCAACTGCACTGTGAACCAAAGAGATTTTGTGCTGTGATTTTATTTTTGATTTAATAATATTTAAGGGAAAAGCTTTACAACACCTCAAAAGCTCTGCAACAATCTGAGCTCGACTTCCATGCCAGCACTCACGTCCTAGTTTTTTTTTTGCACTCCTTTGAGAGGCAACATTGACTTTCCATGCAAAGGCATTCTGGCGGTGGAGTGAATGCATGCTTAGGATGGAGAATTGAATGCCAATCAAGCAGGCTGCTTACCGTGATTGTATCAAAACTGCATTCATCCTGCTAAGTGTAGTGTGTTCCATCACAATATTCTTTTCTGCTTAGTAGATCAGTGAAAGGCTTCAGTGAGAGGTTGTGTGTCTCTCACCACAGGAAATCCGGCTCTCTGAGCAGTTCCTGCAGCCAGGCCATTTGTGACTTGGGCAGTACAATGGCACAGCAGGTGGTGGCATGCCTAACAGCGCCAGAGGCCTGGGTTCAATCTTGACCTTGGGTATCATCTGTGTGAAGTTTTCACGTTCTACCTTTGACCACGATGGTTTCCTCCATGTGCTCCAGTTTCCTCCTACATCCCAAAGGTGTGTGGGTTGACAGGTTAACTGATCGCTGTAAACTGCCACTGACTTGTGGGTGAATGGTACAGTATGAGGGACATTGATGAGATTGTGCGGCAAATAAAAACGGGATAATGAAGAATTTGTATAAATAGATAGTTGATGATCAGTTTAGCTTCAGTTGGAAAAAAAACCTGTTTCTATTCTGTATCTCCCTTTCTCTATCACAAGCCACTTCCAACAGAAGTCAATAGTGTTACAGTGGAAGCTCAGGTGGCTCTCATTCAAGATTAGCTTGCTGCCACTATGTCTTTGGATAAAAGTGATCAAAGAGTTCTGTAGGCCATTAAATCAGCTCACCAACAGAGTACTTGGAATGCTGAGGCACTGCTCTAGGGCAGAGACAGAGGCACATGAAACAAGAGCATTCTTTCTTTTTACAATAACGGTATTCACTATTCCTTCTGAAGCCTTGCTGTGGACCACCTTTCAGCCCATCCAAACTCCAGCAGCTCATGCCACTATGGTGCAGCGTGAACCTGGGATTTCTAGGTACATCAAGGATATCCAGCAAAGACAGCTGAAATTCTATCAGCCACTGGGGCTGCGCTGAAAACGAAGACCAGAAAATGCAGAACGAAGACTGTCACCTGGGTGTGATTTGTGGCCATTGACTGAAAGCATCTAGTCATTGGAAAGCTGTCATCACCCAGACTAATTAGTTAATGAGATCTAAAAGCATTTTGTTCTCAGATTAATTTAATACTGTATTGTATAATTTACATGATAAACCGTATTTAATATGTTGTACCATTATAAGGAATCTGAAATTTAGTGGAGATAAAAAAAATCAGTTATTATAATTCTGCAATTTAAACCTACACTTTACAAAAACATCAAAAAAAACTCACCTGGTTTACATCAAAGGAGGGAAGCATGAGAACAGGCAAAACCTGGGCATTTAATTTTAGCTTCCCGGCATTTTAATGTGGATGTAACCTAATGATTTCACCAACTCTGAACACAAATCTATAACCAACAAGACCAAAACCGGCAAGATACAAGATGAGAACACTCTTTGCCCCCCCCCCCCACAAGAGTAAGAGATGGGAAAAAAATGCCTATTAAAAATAGTTGATGTCATGTCAATGGGCTTGTTTAAAACACAGCTCAATAACGTTTTTTTAAAAGGTACTAATGATAAGCGCAGACAATATGAAGTTCAGGAAGATTGATTTGTGTGCTTTGTGTGCTTTGTGTGATACTTATTTAAGAGTTTATCAGAAAGCAATTGCAATGTTAATTATTTATAAACAAAGCAATTTTTCTTTTAGGCGGTTCTATATTTATCCATGGCTTCACGTCTCTCCATCTCCACACCTATATTCAGCCGAAAAATCTCTGAGATCTTTAAGTTCTTCCAATTCTAGCAACCTGTGCCTTCACATAATCACTGGAGGTGCTGTCTTTTGATGTCCATTGTGTGTGGAAAGGCTTGTTTCTTGTGCTGTACTTTTCTATTTCTCCCCAAATTAACTTCTTTGACCAAACTTTTAGATCATGGTTTAATATTTCCTTATGTGGTTCAGTGTCAAATTATGTTTAAACTGTATATTTATATCGGCGACACCAAGCACGGGCTCAGCGATCATTTTGCTGAAATCCTCCGCTCAGCCCGCCTAAACCTACCTGATCTCCCGGTTGCTCAACACTTTAACTCCTCTTCCCATTCCCACACTGACCTTCCTGTCCTGGGCGATCTCCATTGTCAGAGTGAGGCCCAGTGCAAATTGGAGGAATAGCACCTCATATTTTGCTTGGGTAGCTTACACCCCAGCGGTATGAACATTGACTTCTCTAGCTTCAAGTAGCCCTTGCTTTCCCTCTCTCTCCATCCCGTCCCCCTTCCCAGTTCTCCAGTCTTTCTGTCTCTGACTACATTCTATCTCTGTACCGCCCACTCCCCTGAAGAAGGATCTCCACCCGAAACTTCACCTATTCCTTCTTCCCAGAGATGCTGCCTGTCCCGCTGAGTTAAGGGCCTGCCCCACTTGGGTATCATTTACGCGACTGGCCGATAGTGACTGACACGCGACTGTCGCACGAAAATCGTCCAGCAGTATGACAGTCGTGTGCCAAGTGCTCTTGCGGGCCCTGCTTCTTTTGGGAGCCATTTGTGATGTCGTTCGTACTTAGTCCGATCTCCGTGGCAAGGATTTTCCCAGTGAAAATTTTTCAAAACTACGCGCGCTTTATACCCGGGTAAGTCATATGGTGTAGCGCTCAAATTACACGCAATAGGCGCGCCGACGGGGTACAGGCGTCGCATGGTTACGGACGTTGACGCACAGTGATGCATAATAAATTGGCATCGCCAATGTTAGTGTGTCACCGTGCGTAATCATGCGTCACCATCGCAACACGTACGCCGTCAGCGTATGCCATCAGTGCGTCAGCGTGCACAAGGGATATGTCATGCAGGTGGCGTGTGTGGATTTTGAGCATTCCAAAATCCTGGGGTGCTGCGCGTCACCGCGTGTCACTGCAAACGCCACCATGCCTCACCGCACGTCAAAACGCGCCAACCAATTTTTTGGATGTCGTGTAAATGATGGGCAAATGTCGCCCACGTGGGACAAGCCCTTTACTCCAGCATTTTGTGTCTATTTTATGTTTAATCTTCCCTTCTTTGACAAACCCTAGAAAGAAAGGAAAGTGTGCTTCCACTATAGTTTTGTGGTTCTGAGCTGAGTAGAGTCCAACGCAAGATCCACAAATTCTGCCACATTTGCGATTGCATAGCAACAGGGTAGGAGTGGGGATAAGTGTGATCTGATTGAAATAATACACTCATCCCAGTATCCACATCAGACCTTCATGCCTTCCTGATGCTTGATGCCTCCCTGGATGCTTTCTCCACCAGTATGAATGGTCTTGAGTCAGGGATTCCCATGAGTCAGTGAGAATCTCCTTTTCAAGGAGGCTTCACAAACACCCCTGAAACATGTCTCTGTTCTTCTAGAAATTGCTTTCTGTCAAGGGGCTTGGGAATATTTTGTTACGTTTGATTAGATTCCCAATACCTTGGATGCTGGCCTGGGAGAGGACATTGATATTGGCCTTCTGTCACCCATGTTAACCATATAACCATATAACAATTACAGCATGGAAACAGGCCATCTCGGCCCTACAAGTCCGTGCCGAACAATTATTTTCCCTTAGTCCCACCTGCCTGCACTCATACCATAATCCTCCATTCCCTTCTCATCCATATGCCTATCCAATTTATTTATAAATGATACCATCGAACCTGCCTCCACCACTTCCACTGGAAGCTCATTCCACACCGCTACCACTCTCTGAGTAAAGAAGTTCCCCTTCTGAAGTCATGTCCTCTTGTTTGAATCTTCCCTATTCTCAAAGGGAAAAGCTTGTCCACATCAACTCTGTCTATCCCTCTCATCATTTTAAAGACCTCTATCAAGTCCCCCCTTAACCTTCTGCGCTCCAGAGAATAAAGACCTAACTTATTCAACCTATCTCTGTAACTTAGTTGTTGAAACCCAGGCAACATTCTAGTAAATCTCCTCTGTACTCTCTCTATTTTGTTGACATCCTTCCTATAATTGGGCGACCAAAATTGTACACCATACTCCAGATTTGGTCTCACCAATGCCTTGTACAATTTTAACATTACATCCCAGCTTCTATACTCAATGCTCTGATTTATAAAGGCTAGCAGACCAAAAGCTTTCTTTACCACCCTATCTATATGAGATTCCACCTTCAAGGAACTATGCACGGTTATACCCAGATCCCTCTGTTCAACTGTATTCTTCAATTCCCTACCATTTACCATGTACGTCCTATTTTGATTTGTCCTGCCAAGGTGTAGCACCTCACATTTATCAGCATTAAACTCCATCTGCCATCTTTCAGCCCATTTTTCCAAATGGCCTAAATCACTCTGTAGACTTTGGAAATCCTCTTCATTATCCACAACACCCCCTATCTTGGTATCATCTGCTTACTTACTAATCCAATTTACCACACCTTCATCCAGATCATTGATGTACATGACAAACAACAAAGGACCCAACACAGATCCCTGAGGCACCCCACTAGTCACCTGCCTCCAACCCGATAAACAGCCATCCACCATTACCCTCTGGCTTCTCCCATTCAGCCACTGTTGAATCCATCTTGCTACTCCTGCATTTATACCCAACAGTTGAACCTTCTTAACCAACCTTCCATGAGGAACCTTGTCAAAGGCCTTACTAAAGTCCATATAGACAACATCCACTGCTTTACCCTCGTCAATTTCCCTAGTAACCTCTTCAAAAAATTCAAGAAGATTAGTCAAACATGACCTTCCAGGCACAAATCCATGTTGACTGTTCCTAATCAGACCCTGTTTATCCAGATGCTTATATATATTATCTCTAAGTATCTTTTCCATTAATTTGCCCACCACTGAAGTCAAACTAACAGGTCTATAATTGCTAGGTTTACTCTTAGAACCCTTTTTAAACAATGGAACAACATGCGCAGTACGCCAATCCTCGGGGACTATTCCCGTTTTCTAATGACATTTGAATTATTTCTGTCATAGCCCCGGCTATTTCTACACTAACTTCCCTCAATGTCCTAGGGACCTGGAGACTTATCCACTTTTATATTTTTCAAAAGTGTCAGTACTTCTTTTACTTTGAACCTCATAGTATCCATAGCTACTCTACTCGTTTCCCTTACCTCACATAATTCAATATCCTTCTCCTTGGTGAATACCGAAGAAAAAAAATTGTTCAATATCTCCCCCATCTCTTTTGGCTCTGCAGATAGCTGTCCACTCTGTCTTTCCAATGGACCAATTTTATCCCTCGTTATCCTTTTGCTATTAATATAGCTGTAGAAACCCTTTGGATTGACTTTCACCTTACTTGCCAAAGCAACCTCATATCTTCTTTTAGCTTTTCTAATTTCTTTCTTAAGATTCTTTTTACATTCCTTATACTCCTCAAGCACCTGATTTACTTCATGCTGCCTATAATTATTGTAGATCTCCCTCTTTTTCCGAACAAGATGTCCAATTTCCCTTGAAAACCAGGGCTCTTTCCAATTTTTACTGTTTGCTTTCAACCGAACAGGAACAAGATCACCTACAGACATCTTCATCTCTTCAAAATTAAGCTTGTGACTGACTTAGCAGGAATTTCATAGATAACCCAAACACAACCAACCTGAAGTTATCATAGCTGGGGAAAAAAGATGTTTCAACACCAATTTTGCTAGCAGGAGCAAGAGAAGTCCAACCCAGTGAATAAATTGACAGACATCTATTTTGATACCTAATGTTGATTGAGTTACTGCATTATAAATGTTACTTTATCCATAGCAGTTTCATATCTCACCAATAACCTTCTTAATATAAAATAATATACTGTAAAACTGTATATAGAACTGAATAATGCAAATATATGAATTGAGAATTCCCCTCCCCCAAAAGATTATTAACATCTACATTTTCCAACCATTTGCAAGATTCTTGCAAAATCAAATCCCCAGGTGATTACTTGAAAAACTTTTCATTCACCAATCAAATTTTCCATTTTTGTTTACATAGATGTGTGCTCACTGGTGTTGATGTTCAATAAATTCCAAGGGGGATAGCAGTCTAGTGGCTGAGTGACAGGATGAGCCAGAGTCGAGACCATTGAACAAGATTCATGTGTCCCCACCCCACCACAGCAGCTGGGGAGTTTACATTCAAATTGTTGTGTAACTACTGGTATCTGTATCTTAAAAAAAGATCATCACAGTAAAAGCCTTGTGCCACTGTGCGAGTTCACCCAAGAGCTCTCCCGAGTTATAAAAATAATCAAAACTCGTGGTAAGCACGTAGAATGAACGTAGCGGGTACGTCGGAGCTCGGGACGTCTCTTAGCGCTAACGGCAGGTACTCAGGAAACGTGGCAACTCGTGAAGATTTTTCAACATGTTGAAAAATGTCCACGAGTAAAATATACTCAGGATGTAAAAATCTGATACTTTTTAACATGTAGTCATACTGTAGTAGCTCGTGAGTTTACCGTAGTAGCTCGTGAGTTTACCGTAGTAGGACCTGGTGTCTTATATCACTATTGTATGTTGTTGATGGAAATAAGTATACTCAGTATATTCACTGCCTTTGAATTGTAATTTTATGTAATCCTCCCATAATCTCTGAGTTCCATTTCACAATATCTATCAGACATACAGAATGTTGCAAGGTAATATTTTGCCCAAACTCAGTTGTATCTTTCTATCTCAATAAATATCACAAAATATGCCATTGTTTCAGCCACATTATGACAAAATATAGAATGTAGGTTATTTGTAATCAGTCACCCCATCCCAGAAACAACAGTACTTAAAGAAGAACATTTGTTCTACTAATTTACAAGCATGTACCATACATAGTCTGTTGATCCGTATCCAGCATCATGTTCGATCTTCATTTTTTTTAATTTTGCAGTCGAAAGTTGTATTTTATTTCAAAGTGGGAATTTGAAGATAGGGACAGAGATGCTACACAGAGATTTTGACAGGAAGGAAATGTTACAGCAGCTGAGTAAGAGATTGGTCAAATGGCAGGTTCAATGAAGATCGGGCAAGGGGGATTGGGGGTAGGAGAATAGCTTGGGACTAGCCTAAATGAGTACTGAGATGGATTATCATTGCACACCAAATTTCTTAGACAATAATACCTTTTATGCAATTACCACAATGCTCGGATCCAGGGTGAGTCCGCAGATTGCAGCATCTGCGACCAATTTGAGTCGGCCACGGGAGCCAGGGTGAACCGCAGGAAGAGCGAGGCCATGCTCTTTGGCAACTGGCCTGACCGATCTTCCGTCCCCTTCATCATCAAGCCTGACTTCTTGAAGGTGCTGGGGATCTGGTTCGGGGGGGCTGAGGCGTGTGACAAGTATTGGCTGGAGCGGATAGCCAAGATGGGGAAGAAGCTGAAGCTGTGGAAGCAACGATCCCTCACTATAACGGGGAAAAATGTGGTCATCAGGTGTGAGGTGCTCTCGGGGCTGCTGTACTTGGCGCGTGTGGCCTGTCCCTCCATCATACGCCACAGGGATCTCCCGGGCTGTCTTCCAGTTCATCTTGGGGTCGAGGATGGACCGGGAGCGACGGGCCACAATGTACGTCGGCAGACAAAGGGTGTAAAAGCGTGCCCAACGTCACCCTCACCTTGATGGCCACTTTCGTGTGTGGCTACATCAGGCGGAACGTAGAGCCAAGGCACGTGGGCACTAAGTGTCACTACCTGCTGAGGTTCTACCTGTCCCCGGTGTTGCGAAGGATGGGCCTGGCGCAGATTCCACGCAATGTGCCAGTCAGCTGGACATTGCCACACCATCTGTCATTCATGGAAAGGTTCTTCCGGACCAACACCTTTGACCACAAGTCCATCGGGCAGTGATCAGCACGGAACGTCCTGCAGGCACTGCAGGGAAATGACTCCATGGATCCTGTGGCGTGGTTCCCTGAGCAGACTGCCCAGCTTGTCTGGCAAAATGCCTCATTGCTAGACCTCACCAACAAGCACCAAGACCTGGCTTGGCTGGTGGTGAGAGGTGCCGTCCCAGTCAGATCCTTCCTGCACCATCGGAACCTCACTACCAGCACACGCTGCCGTCGAGACAGCTGCTATGGAGGGGAGACGGTGGCCCACCTCTTTGCAGAGTGTGGATTCGCAAAGAGAGTCTGGAGAGGTCTGCAAGGGTCCCTGTCACGGTTTATTCCGAACAGCTCCGTCACAGAAGACTGTAATTTACGGACTGTTCGCAGGGACGCATTCAGAGACTGATACCGAGTGCTGCTGGAAGGTCATCACCTCAGTGAAAGACGCTCTTTGGTCTGTCTGAGCATTGTTCACCACCCAGCGGAGTGAGATGTCCGTCAGGGAATGTTGCCGACTGGCCCGCTTGCAGACTGCAGGAGTACGTGCTAAGGGATGCACTGAAGCTTGGTGCAGCCAACACCAAGGCTCGGTGGGGGAGAACCACAGTCTAGGTTCCTTCTGCTGCTGCACATGGAGGGCAGGGTGTTGTGGAGACGCCCCTCAAAATAAGGGAAGGGATTCCACGCCAGTGGGCCACATGAGTGGCAAGGGTGGGGGATAAATGTGTGAAATTTGAGCAATGTATGTAGGCTGTATTGAATATTTTGTATAGCCTCCGAAAATATTGGATGGATTTTTTTGCACGGTTCATGTATTGTATATATTTATTACCTGAATAAAGTCTATTTTGAAAAAGAAAAAAAAAGTTCCAATACAAATATATCAAAAACACATAGCGAGTGAAGTATTCCATAGTACATATCAGAGGTCAATTCCTTCAGACCATAGGAAACCCAACAGGAGCACCCAGATTAAGATGCACACAGCAAATTTAGTAAGAGTAAAGAACGAGCTGGTTCACACTGATTTTGACCTAATAATGCAAAGAGTGATCTGCAGTTAATGTGCTATTGGCATGTAGGCAAATCAGTGGCTTTTGCTTGCCAATCTGTCAAGAGGAATGGCAATTGCCATTGAGCTCTGTCATTTGGAGAAACGTGCAATCAGCAATAGAATGCAAGTTACAAGGAGAAAGTGGGGTCAAGTTTCTCACTTGGTGTAAAAGTAAGCAATTAAGAATGAATTAAATAATCAATCTAGAGATATATTTTAAAGGAATTCTGGCAGATTATTTTTGAATGCCTGACTATAATCACACACAACTGCATTTATTTGAAAATTTATAATCAGATCGACTTTGGTGAAACCTAAATTTTGGTAGACCACCACATCTTCACCTCTGCAACCCTCATTTCTCTTCTGAAAAATCAAGATTTTGAAAGGCCACTAGTCAGCACTGACAGACAGTCAGACCTGTGATTTCTGATGCATTTTTACCAGCACCGCATTAACCAGCTTTCCCTCTGTCCCTTGAGCAAAAACTGACAATCTTTAAAATGTTTTTGTTTTAATCACCTCTGTCAATTGATATTCAGAATGCAGTCATTTTCTATTTGTGTACATTATCTGAAGCAAACATGCAATTCCTCAAAGGAAATAAAACACACAAGCCAGACACCAAAAGACCAGCAGGGACTAAGAAATTATCTGCTGCAACTCAGCACTATGCTGAGGAGCTCTTATGAAAATACTGCTCTTACAGCAACTCTATTGATGTGCTTTAATAGATCACCTACTTGGGTCATTTTTCTTATAAATGGTTTTCCTTTAAAATAAATCTATTTACTTGATTATCCATTTTGTTCTTCAAATACAGAATAAATAAACAAGCCAGCAAAAAATGTGTGTCTACCCTTGAAGAAACCAACTTTATAACGTTGGCATTAACAATAGATCAATTTGCGGCATGTTTGCCTTTGAGTTCGTACCTTGTGCCTTTGAGTATCAGTTCCAGTGTATAATCTTAACAATGGTCTAAAGTAGAAAGGAGACAATGCTGTACTGTCAGAGGTGCCAACTTCCACGGGACATTAAACCAAGACCTTGTTGCCCTCCATGGTGAATTTGTTGGTTGTTGTTGTTGTTCGTCCTTCGTAGTCGAAGAAGACCATGACTTCAGCATCTTTGTTTGTGGGTCCGGAGGTGACAGGTGAGACCGATCCGGGCCCGGAAGGCTTGCCCGCATATGGGACACAGTTGGGTGGATGCTGCAGTACAACTTGCAGTGGCTCGAGCCTTGCACGCAGCACGTTTCCTCTGAGACTCTGCGGTGCGCTTCTTCTCAGCTGCACGCGCTCCTGTAGTGATCTTGCTTCGCCCAGTTGGGCGGTACAGGTCCTGAAGTCATGATTTGCGCTTGACTTGGATTAAAGTGAGAGAGAGTTGCACAAATCGTCAGCGTCACTCTCTCAACCCAGCCTATCTGGTTCCAGTGGCAAGACATAGTCAAGATGGCTGGCGATAGGTCAGGATGCAGTGAATGGCCACCAGTGTTCAATGTGAACATTGTGCCCTAATTGCGCTCCACAATGCTTTGCTGGGTCCGCCAAATGGTGGTCTCCTCCACCTATACTGCCAGATCCAGTCTTCACCTTTCCTGAATAAGGTAATAGCCACAAGGCAGTGGAGGTTTCCATTTGGTGTTTTCCTTCGCCCCTCCAGGGTGCTATATGGAGGACACCTGTGCATGACTTTGTTTAATGTGGGGAGACTGGTGCACAGGCAGCCACCTCACAGTCCTTGACAGATTTGGGTCAGGATCCGGTGTCATGGAGTCCAAGACGACCGGAGACCCTTTTCTGCAGCAGCCTTCATCCTCCTTCCCAGCCATTGTGACGCTCCACTGGCAGCCATCGTCCTCCGCCTGTTCCACCGTTGAAGTCTTGGTTGGATTGGTCTTTTTCAGAGACCTCCCCCTCGACCTTACCACCATGGGTGGCCCTACCAGGGGCATAGCTCCAGACAGCATCGCTCTCAGGATCTCAGGTACACACAAGCTTCTCCACCACGACAAGGTGACAATCCACGGAGAATGAATTAAACCCCATGGAACAACACAAAGAATAGCAAGTTTAATAAAATTCATAACACATTTGACCTATTGAACCCATGCCAATTTCTTAGTATCCTTACAAATATCCCAAAAAAACATTATTTGGTTGTTATTAAATTGCTGTTTGCAGGACCTTGCTGTAAGCTGCTACATGCCCAAGCACAGGCACCTCAAATAACCGAAGAAAATATATTATATGAAAAAAAACCTCAAGGGCCCATTTTAACCCATCTTCCAGCCCTTGGTCTTCACCCCTGCAAATCAGCTCTTCAAGTAGAATGAATGCGATCGGGATTTCTGCCACTGACTGCCACTCCCTCAGCCAGTGAATTACAGACCCTGGCCTCATTTTCTTCATCGCCCTCTAATCCTCAAACTAAGTAGGTCATCTACTTACTTCGAGAACACCCAGGGAACCTAGGATTAAGGAACGATTTGCATTTTTTTTAATAAAGAGTTTTGCATGTCCCACAGAACTTTTCAGGCAAAGAAGTTCTGTCCAACCATCACCTTTGAAGTAAGATAAACATTGCAGCTGCAAGCACCAAATATAGCAATGTGCTAATGACACGATAATATGCTTCAGAAATACCACAACAGATACATAACATAATAATGTGACATTGCAAGGCGTGACCCTTCTTCAGACAGAGGGATACCGTACATACTGACAAGAAAACTGGGGATAACTCCCCAACTCCAGTTTCAGTGGCATCTTCTTTATCTCAGGAAACTGGAATCGGCTCAACTTCATGCAATTGGATCCTCGACCTCCTCATCGGTAAATCTCAGTGAATATGAATTGGCAACACCAGCCGCTCCGCGATGACCATCAACATCGGAGCTCCTCAAGGCCATGTGCTTGGATCCCTGTTCTACTCGCACCGCACCCATGATTAGGTCGCCAGACACAGCAGTAGACATTTTTTAATTTGCAAATGATATCATTGTTGTTGGACAAATAACAGCCAACAATGAGTCAGACTACAGAAGTGAGATTGATAACCTGATCAAATTGTGCCAGAAGAACAATCTTGCTCTCAACGTTAACAAGACCTAGGTGCTGCTTGTGGAAGGGTCTACAAAGCTGTTATTCATCGATGGGATTGCAATGGAGAGGATGAACAATTGAAAGATGCTGGCTGTGCATGTCCTGAAGATCTGTCCTGGCTCAGCACATTGGCGCAAAGCTCACCACCTCAACTTCCTTAGAAGATTGAGGAGATGCAGTATGCCAGCGAATATCCTATCAAACTTCTACATGTGTACAATGGAGAGCATACTGCCTGGCTGTGTCACAGTCTGTTTCAGTAACTCAAACACCCTGGAATGAAGGAGGCTGCACACATTGGTAGACATTGCTCAGTCCATCATAGATATTAACTTCCTCACCATCAAAGGGATTTACAGGAGGTCTACAGTGGCAGTGGGTACCTCAAATAGGCAGCTGATATTATCAAAGACCCACACCACCCTGGTCACGCTCTCATCTCGCAGCCGCCATGGGGAAGAAGGTACAGGAGTTTGCTAACAAAAGCTTTGTCCCAGCAACTATCAGCCTTTTGAACCACAATGCACAACACTAATCACTTCAGCAACAATGATGTACTATGGATTTTGTTTTGGAGGAACATTACATTTTTCACTCTGATCTAGTTACCTAGTATTGCTGAATATTAATTTATTGCATTATAGATTATAGTATATTCATTTGTTGTGCTGTGGTACAAGTAGCTCTGTAAAGCTTCAGCAAGTAGGAATTTTATTGTTCTGTTCCCGGTACGTATGGCAAGTAACTTATTCAAAAACATGTCCATAACTTCTCAAGAAGAGCTCCTGGGAAGATGTGGGCACCTTAATCCTGGAAATGCTTCTCATATCAAATATTGGACCCTGCTTAATCAGCATTTAAACCATCAAAATAACATTTCAGTTCAAGATGTATGGCAGAAAAAAATTACAGTGTCCATATGAGCAAGGCAGTGTGCATTGACTTAATTGAGGTGGCACAATAACATGGATTTTGTCATATTACAAACACAATACCATCATGTTATTTCAAGCTATCACAAATCTAGATACAAGGTGGCACCATGTTACTTTTAGTCATCGGTTTGGTTGAAATAATGGCTGAAAGATAGATGCTGGGTTTGAAGACCAGCCAGATTTTCCTTCCCTTCTTGAAAATCCATCAAGAGATCTTTTATGTCTTCTTGAGATGGCAAGGGACATTGGATTTTAAAATTTATTCTCAAAGATTGCCCTTCCAACTGTATAACATTCCCTCAATACAATATCAGAGTCTAAATCCTCAAGTCTCTGGAGGGTGTCTGAACTCTTCATGTCTGTCAAGAGATGAAACTCCTACCACTAAAAAACAATTTTACTTTGGAAGAGAAGAATTTTCTGAAGTTTTTATTAAGAAGTATTTTATTGAAATGGTGATGTTGGCTTTGAATCAATAAGCGAGTTCGGTATTCCGACTGCGCATACACAGGTCATAGGTCACAAGTGAAAAACAGTCTCGGCAACGGTGGTGCTGCATTCAGTGCAGGCTTGCGTTTTGTCTGTGGTCGGGGTTGGGCCCGGCTCTCAGTCGCTGCGGGTGCTGTTGAGTTGCTGCTGGGCAGTCCCTGTCCACTCCCGTCCCTTGTGTCCCACCCCTGTCCGGGGTGGCCCTGGGCTGGTAGAATTAATTAAATTGTGAACATGTGAAACATTAAAACCGCAGTGTTCGATTGTCACTGCTACCGTTGACACGTTGCAGAATTCATTTTCGGCAAATCAATGCTCTTAATATGTAATATCAGTACTGTAGTTATTTAATGAGCAACATTCACAACTATACGTACGCATATATGTTACCATGGTCCAGGATTTATTGACACAGGTTGATCATACGCTGAATAATTCAACCACATTTTTGTTTGGAAGTGGAAAGAACTAATAGAAATTGCATTAATTGCAATGTGTAAAAAGAGTTGAGATACTGTCTTATAATTTTGCTGCATGTCATTGTGGGATATATCATGTCTTGATTGGTGAATGTTTAGTTAGTGACTTTATTTGAAACAGAAATAATATGTGAATGCTTCATTGAGTATAATTCCGACTGGTAGCTACGCACTTCGGCCGAGCACATTATCTAGCAATGTTACAACATTTTGAGATTTAAAAAATCAAGTCTGGAATTTATCCCATCAGATAAAACATAAAAAGAAGTTTAATTTGACACCTAATTCACTTTCATATCTCAAGTATTTAAAAAGTTATGGCCATTTTCAAACTTGGAAATTAGCATCTTGTTCGCTATTGATTTTCTATTGACATAACAAAAAAGCTGTGATCGTGGACAGTCAAACGCCCATAACTTTCTTAAAAATTAAGAGAACTGAATGAAATTTTCAGTTATCATAGATTGAAGCATTCTGAAACAAATATAAAATAATCTTACTTGGATGACCTGAAATTAAAGCATAATTTCACTTCAATTACTAGATCTAAACATCTATCCATTTCTTAATAAATGATTAACATTTTTAAATAGCCTGTGTCCAAATAATACTCACAAATAATTCACAATAAAACATGATTTTTAAATCTCATTTACATTAATTTATAGGCCAAATGGAAGGAATTTAGTGTTCAATTGCTGTAAATTAAAGTCCATTTAAATCAGCTTTCTAGTGGGATCCTGTGAACGCGCTGGTTTAGAACGTTCACATTGCGCTAGATTTGTGCCCAGAAAAATACTGCGGGATATAATGGGGCCCAAATTAGCTACTCGCAACATTAATCTTTGTATGAAGGGGTCTTAAGAAGCCCTTTTTAATGTAAAAATAAACAGCCTACCTTCCGTTTTCCCCTATATGAGATCCGACCCGTTGTCGGCGGTCGGGGGTTTAGAGGTTAATTTTTAACCTACTATAACAAGTAAAGAAAACCCTTAAAACTAAAAATAGCTCCAGCTACGGAATCTTCCAGCGATTTTTCGTTAATAATTAACTAGGCTGAAAAACCTCGATTTGAACAGCCAAGGGAAAATTGCGTTTTAAACCCGCCCCCCTCTAAACGGCGCCAAAATCGCTCACACGGGCTGGGACAGATTTTCAGCGACGCTTCAGGTAGGCTTTGCAACATACCTACATTATCGTACGCGTCATGCAAGCCATCTTAAATGACCACCTAAACTGTCATTTGGCAACCTAAAAAGCTGCCAAGGTTGCCCGGCTGCCAACAGGGAAAAAAAGTTAAGCGAGAGCCCTGACATAACGCTATGGCCACAGCGCTATGGTCACAGACAGTCTGGGAAAATTCTCATAATACAATGAGTCTTTGGAATTCGCTTTCTCAGTGGAAGTTGAGCCTTTGATTATTTTTCAGTAAGTGGTAGTATTCTGGATAAGCCTAGTGGTGAAAAGTTACCAGTGGGCGGTTGGATTGCAGTTACATTGGGATTGGCCTTGATCTTACAGAACGGTGGGCTCAAGGGGTCAAGAGAGAGAGAGGGAGGGGTGTAGAGAGGGAGAGAGGGAGAGAGGAAGAGAAGGGAGAGGAGAGGGAGAGAGGGAGGGGGAGGGAGAGAGGAATGGAGAGAGGGAGGTGGAGGGAGAGAGAGAGAGGAGGAGAGAGAGAGGGAGGGATGGAGAGAGGGATGGAGAGAGGGATGGAGAGAGGGAGAGAGAGAGAGGGAGAGAGGGAGGGAGAGAGGGGGGGGGGGGAGAGGGAGAGGGAGAGAGTGAGAGGGAGAGAGAGAGGCAGAGAGAGGGATAGATAGGGAGAGAGAGGGAGAGAGAGGGAGGGAGGGAGAGAGAGGGAGGGAGAGGGAGCTTGGGAGGGAGAGGGAAGGAGGGACAAAGAGAGGGGGGAGGGAAAGGGGAGAGAACAAGGGAGGGAGAGAGAGCAGAGACTGAGACACATGAGAGCAGGTTGGAAAAACGAAGACAACTAAAGCTGTTGGAGGCAATGAAAGCTTCCTTGCATAACACTGTACAAGTGAGTAATAGAAGCAGGCAGATACGGTGTAGTTACATAGATCTGTTTTGCCTTGTTCTTCTTTGTGTTGTTAATGTGTGCCCGTGAAAAAAACCCAACAAATAGCACGCAGGTAGCATTTTTGAAAATTTCAGGAAATACCATCAAATGTAAGAAAATGGCAGCAATTTGTATATAACTGGATCCCACAAACAGGGCTGTGCCAGTAACCAGATAAACCACTTTAATCATATTATTTAAAGGATTATGATTGGCTACAGACAACAATCCTGCCGTTTTATTTTGGAAATAGTGCCATTAGTTTTTCTTCCTCCCTTGACAAATCAGGCAAAACTTCAGTTTATCATCTCAGTCAAAGAAAGCATCTCTGACAATGCACAACTCCTACAGAATTGCATTTTAAAGGTCAGCCCAGATTTTGTACCCTCTGAAGTCGATCAGAGGCAAGAGTACTAATACAGCTGATGAAGGTAAGAGATGGGAGTGGGGACTGGAAAGGAGGGAAAATATGAAGGAGTTAGAGCAAAAACAATCATTCTTTTTCACCAGGAAATATCAAGACCCTGGTAAATGGGTGTTTTTCCCTCCCAGGAACACCACCAGCATAATCACAAACTATTTTCAAACATTCAGTGATGTGCAGACTTTAAAAATCCCCCTTTCCGACAGTGCAGGCCAATGTTTCCAGAAAATCTCTTCAGCATTCAGCCCTGGACAAAGCACATGCTTGCCACATTCTGTAATTGTTGATAAGTGGTTTAGTTTCCCCATTAGACAACTAAATCGTTTGGCTTGTGATTAAATTTTAATTTACTCTATCCAAGGAGCACTTTGGGATTCCTCTCCCAGTTTTGCCATCTAATCATGTAGCCATGTACTTACAGTATGGCCAAGGTCTCTTTATGCAGGAGAAATGGGGCGTCACACACTAAACCGCCACGTCAGCAAGTGCATTTAATTCACTTCTGGCAATAAAATTGTTTCAATCGCACAGGGAAGATGGCAGTGGCTATACATCAAAGCTAAAGACGGGACAGTCTGGGGCTCTTTTCTCATGAAAAATAGACAAGGCTGAGCAGAGACCTAATAAAGGTCTTTGAAACTTATGATGGGATCGACAGAGAGAAAATGTTTCCACACACAGTGGACTGAAACTGAGGGGCACAAACACAAAATGGACACTATAAAACCCAACAGAGAATTCACAAGAGACTTCATTATCCAAATAGTGGTTTGAATGTGAAACCTACTATCACTTTATAATGAAGGTGAATTGCACAGAGATATTGTGGGGAAACCACCATGCAAGAGAATGTTACAGAAGGATATGCTGGCATGTTCCAACGTTGGGTACAAGGAAGCTTGTGTGGAGCATAAATATTGGCATAAGCTGGCTTGCTGAACAGTCCACAACTGAGCTGCAGAATCTTTTGTATTCCTAACACATGAAATTCTACAGTACACAAAGCAGAGAGCGGATGCTTAATGTTGTAAATTGTTCACAAAAATGTGCTTGTGTCCATCGCAACACACCAATCACTAAAGGCTTAAAAAAAAATCATTCATCGTAACCTCTGGAGACTATCGGAGGCAGCTGAACCTGGGGATGATTGGCAGAATGCACTGTGATCTGATTGACAATGAAGACCTCTCTCTGCACATCATTTCAGGCAATCCCTTTGCTCGGCAGAGTTGCGTGACCTGGCGGCAGCCCTGGGCGTGAGCAGCATTACATAGTCCTGTTCAGTCCCGAGTTTTAATGCAGAAGAACTTTTGTAGCATTGTGCCATCATTGTACTAATAGGGTAAGTGACTTGTCTTTTGTACCCGTCATATTGCTGCCTCAAAGACTATAATATCATACCTGCAGCCAAGCTGACAGCCTTTTTAAGCTGAAAAACCAACACAACGTCTACACTTGACATTTCCAACAGCAGAACAAGTTGATTTCAAACAACTTGACAATTTATTTGCTTCGCCTGGGGAGAAATAAGGAAGACGAGAACTGGGAATCACTGCAGGCAAAACCAAACATCCAAAATACATATGTGGGTGAAGACTGCACCCACCACACAAGTCACAGTTGAAAGAAGTGAATGAGTGAAACATGTACCAACCATATAAGTCACCGCAGACAGGTGTAAATAGCATTACTGCTTCCTCTCACCATCTTCCATGCCTCACTCCTCATTATGAATTATTACTTTTTCCAAGATATCTGTCTTCACCATGGGAGTTTTCTTTTGCTTTCCACACAAAGAAAATCATAGAACACAAATGAACATTACAGAGGTCGAGCTTCACTTGTATTGAAGCTGTCAAAAGTCAAAGCTGACTTAATTGGCATATGCACTGGTAATAAAACAATTAAATTGCTGCAGCTTTTTCAGGCACCTTAATGCAACACAACACATAAATATACAATAAACAAAAAGACAATATATTATACTAAGTACGTAGCGCAGTACAAAGTGCACGGTAAATCAGTGCCGAGTTCAATGACCAAGCTCCACTCTTTCATTGGGTTTATCATTTCAGTAATGATTGAACTTTGCCATAAGCATTATTGGGATAGCCCCAGTTTCACAATAATCTTCTGAGATACAATGATTTACAAAGGAATAATAGCACCCAGCCAACACCTAATGGAATCACTGCCTCATAGACCGACAAATGAGCTTCTAACATACTCTCCCAACAAATCAGGGCAACCTACTTTAGTTATGTTGGTTGAGGGATAGATCTGGCAGCAATAGACACTAAACAGTAGGTGCAGGAGTAGGATATTCGGCCCTTCGAGCCAGCACCGCCATTCAATGTGATCATGGCTGATCATCCCCAATCAGTACCCCGTTCCTGCCTTCTCCCCATATCCGCTGACTCCACTATTTTTAAGAGCCCTATCTAGCTCTCTCTTGAAAGCATCCAGAGAACCAGCAAAGAGTTTTGAAGGACCAAATCTTCAACCATCTGCTCCTACTTTAAATGAGAAAAACAAGATAATGATTTGAGTCCAGTGTTTGGCAACCAAAAAGTCATCATATAAAGAAACTAACCTCACATAAGGAGGGAATTGTTTTGGAAGTGTTTGTTTATGCTTTTGTGCATGAATTCTGAAGCTGGATTTGAGGAAAAATTCAGATATGGAACAGAGTTGACTCAAACAAACAACAATACAATTCCAGGAATTACAAACACATTTCCTGACTACAGGTAAAAGAAAAGCACCACGCTTTCAAGTCTAGGGCCAAAATACAAATAAACCCACGGAGTAACATAAATTAATTTAGACAGGTACGACTCAGTTCACCATGGGTTTCAACCCAATGGACAGATTTCCTCCCAATTCTACACAATTTGACGACATCATTTAGAAACCACACTGTTGTGGGAAGTGAACAAGTGCCCCAATGTCCAATTCTGAGGCAGGCCCGTACGAAGCTTTTCAAAAAGGGGGGTGACATGACAGGATGACAAAAAACTTAATGTGAAATAATGTTTCACATTGTGTCGCACCCAACGCACCCCCCCCTTCGGAATGCCATGTGAGGCATATTTGGAAGGCTTCATTGTGTGTCATGCGTAAGTTGGACTTACTCACTATATGACTACAAATCGAAAATACAGATCTTCCCATCTGAATACTCTTCATTCTTTAGTTGCCCTCTTTGAAAAAGATTGAGCAAAAGGAAAATAATTGGAATCAAAATGAGCATATCTGCCTTTTCAGAGGTTTTCTGATTATTAAATCGGATAACCAAGGTCACTGTGCTCCAGATACAACATGACATGACTGTTGCAGACAGCCTATAAGACTTTCAATCTATTCGTTCAAACAAGTTCCAACCAATTAAGGCATAACATTTCAAAGACCTTGCCAAACTATCTATTACTAATTTTAATTTGATTGCAATCATGTAAACCAACATTATTTCATTACAGGTAACTTTACGAATTTAATACCTTTACGTCTGCTTATTCCTTGAGTGGTTTTCTGCACAATCATCACAATGTTTCATGCCATTTTACCCCATGCCAAACCTAGGTATAAAATTCAAATGATTCTTAAATACAAAATTATGGGAGTACTGCACTGCTGAAGATGCGACCGTTTTGAATGAGTTGGTAACCTGAGCACTCACACCCAACTCATGTTCATGCCAATAATTTCACATCAACCTACATTGAAAAAGCAAATTAATTGATTATTATTTTATTGTCATATGCAGGGACATATGATCTGGAAATCAAAGTTCAGATCTAGTTGGGGATGTTCTACATAAACATCATTCTAAGAATGTAGGAAATGAACTAGCATGTGACACGAGCTAAGCTCACTTGAGGATATTCTGCAATTGATTTTTCATGACATTTTAATAGAATATTCTTGCAATCAACTGAAAATTCAAAAGTTACTGTAATCAGAAAAGCTCAACTATCAGCATGTTCATTATCTTGGAGTAGCACCTCACAAACTACAATCAGAACAGACCTGAAATAATTAACACCTTGCAGTGACTGTAACGACAACTAGTTACATTTGTGACAAATTTAAATGTCACAATGCATCAAATGACCAACTATCAAACTACTTTGAACAGCAAGCAACAAAAGAAGATATTGGCAGTAGATTAATAGCTTGACCCAAGGATTTAAGGTGATTGAGCTAAAGTGGCGAGGCTCAGAATTCAGGTATGACAGGCACAGCTGCAAATTTTGGAAAATCAGTGATCCCTAACATCAGAGAGTAACAATGTTCAAAGGATTCTAATAACCAATTACCATGTCAAACTTAAAAAAGAGTTCTTCCAGGACAATATGACTCAGTACCCGTAAACATAAAATATACAAAGAATTTAAGTTAAATATAGATTTGAAAGAATCGTTGCATATTTAAATTTATAATTTTTTTTGAATGCCATTCTGTACAGCTATGCTTGTTTAATGCTGCATTTATCGTGAATGATATTTTAAAAAAAACCGGATAGCAATATTCCTTTCTCGTGGGCAATTTGTTTCTGATGGAGAAACTGGTGGAAGTGACACAGGTCAATTGTGTAGAATAGAACATGTTTTCCTTTGGTCACTCTTGAGTCACACACAGGGTTTTTAAGGTGTAAGGCCTGTAAATAAGACCATGAGAAAATAGGAGTTATTCAATATGATATTGGCTGATCTGATTTTTGGCCTTGACACCATTTTCTACTCAATCCCCATAATCCTTAAATCCACTGTGGTCGATCTCAGCTTTGAATGCACGTGATAACTCAGCATCTCTGCTCTCTTGAGACGAATTCTGAAGCTTTACAGACCTCTGTAAAACACAATTTTAAACTATGCCCAAATCAGTCTGAAAAAGGGTCTTGACCCGAAACTTCGCCTGTCCATGTTCTCCAAAGATGCTGCCTGACCTGATGAATTACTCCAGCACTTTGTGACTTTCTTTTGAAAACCAGCACCTGCAGTTACTTGTTTCTACATTTTCCAGTCCCCGTGCAACTCTTTAGTTCGAACAAAAAAGTTTACCAAATCATCACAATCTTAACATTTCGCAATGAGGTTCTTGCCTTTTCTTCTTTAAACAAACCCTGTTCAGAGGTTAGTTCTATCGCCACATACAATACTAAAGGCAAAGTTATCTTTCGAGTGGTTTGTGTTACCTTCGGAAATCAATGACCCCGGAGTATATTATTCATTTCTCAGTTGACCCTACCCACTGGAAACAAACTAAACCTGGTTAGGAAAAAATAGTGCCCTAATTACCAAGCTTTCTGAAGTAATGCCTCTGCACAAATGTTACTCTCTGTAAGATGTTAAGGATTCCATGACACGATTGAGGAAAAAAGAGCACAGGACCTCTCTCCAGTGTACTGGTTAACATATCATTACTACAACAGCACCATGAAACCTTGCCTAATCATTATATTATTAGTACCTAAGTGACAACGCTGTGTGCAAATTATCGGCTTTCTTTCCTCCAATTTAATGATGATCACACATCAAGAAAACTTGGGTTGAAAATGTTTTGGTCTTTTCCAAGGCGATGAAAAAAATTGTAAAAATGAAAGCAAAAAACAAATTCTCGATGCTGAAAATCTGAATTATGGCTATTTTAATGAAAGGTCATTAAATTAAAATGTTGAAATGTTGAACTATGTTTCTCGCTCCAAAGATGCAGCTTGACCTACTAGTTCCAGCATGTTTGCTTTTATTTAATAGGACCAATTTTTCAAAAACTTTTTCAATTTCTCTATGTTTTAATCCCTCTCATTATTTTATAATTGACAAAAGTAATTTTTGTGCCCATGTCCTTGAGATATAA
The DNA here is from genome assembly GCF_028641065.1 of Leucoraja erinaceus. Lineage (NCBI taxonomy): Eukaryota > Metazoa > Chordata > Chondrichthyes > Rajiformes > Rajidae > Leucoraja > Leucoraja erinaceus. The sequence continues at coordinate 40,589,772 of NC_073383.1, forward strand.
TCAAGCCAAATATATTGTTTCACATCGGTATGAGAATTTATTCAAAGAATAGGAGGGCAATTATCCCTTGTGCTGACCAATATTTATATATCACACAGATTTAAATTGACAACACATTGCTGTTTTTTTTAATCCTCTGCATATGAATTAGCAACAGTGCTTCCTGCATTACAACAGTACAGAAGTATCTCCTTGCCTGCAAAGTCCGTTTAGACCTCAACGGGTCATGAAAATTCCATAAATGTAAGGCTCCCATCTCATGCAGTCCTCTTGGAAGAACAGCTGAGAGAATTCCACCAAATTAAATCAAGGTCCAGACTTTCAAAGGCCCCTAGTTTATTAACCATCTCTCATTGTCCAACCATCCTGCATAACAATATATAGTCACAAGCTCTAAACTAGATGATGAACTTCATTAATTCCTGCTTCACGAACAGGATCTGAATAGAGTACATCCAAGAAAAACGCCCATACCACTATGATGATGGGAATGAGGAGAAAACATCTCTCAACTTCACTATTAAACAACCTGAAAAAAACGTCAAGATATTGATGACATGTCAGTCACCACTCACACCAAAGGACAGAGATGCAGATCCATTGGGAGGAATGAGAAGTAAAATGTGATAAATCAGAAGTACGAGAGCGCAAGAAATGGGAAGGAAAACATGGTTAGAGGGGGGAAAAAACATTCCAGTCCACTCTCACCTGGCCTACAGATGCCAGTTCAGGTGCAGCAACTGCACGAGTTTGGGAACATAACCCTTCAGTACGTTAGTGGGACAGGCAGCATCTCTGGGGAGAAGGAATGGGTGATGTTACAGACTGATGTCAGGGGAGTGGGCGGGGGAGGGGATAGAGAGAGAGGGAAAGTAAGGGCTACTTGAAGTTAGAGAAGTCAATGTTCATACCACTGGGGTGTAAGCTACCGAAGCGAAATATGATGTACTGTTCCTCCCACTTGCGCTGGGCCTCACTCTGACTTCTCTAACTTCAGGCGGACCTTACTTTCCCTCTCTCTCCATTCCCTCCCCCTTCCCAGTACTCCCAGCAGTCTTACTGTCTCTGACTATATTTTATCTCTGTACCCCCCACTCCCCTGACATCAGTCTGAAGAAGGGTCTCGACCCGAAACGTCACCCATTCATTCTCTCCAGAAATGCTGCCTGTCCCGCTGAGTTACTGCAGCATTTTGTGCCTACCTTTTATTTAAACAAACATCTGCAGTTCTTTCCTACACCTTCAGTACCTTGTTGGAATGATAAGCCCAAATCATCTCAAATCTGAAGCAAAAGTTAGGACAAAAAAAATAAAAATATCCACACAACATGCCATGATTGATAAATGGTTGGAGGGAAAGAATATATAAAAATGGAACATATAGGATGAATGAAAATATCTTGGCAAAATTCTCTCATCATTGTAGTCAGAGTCATACAGCACGGAAACAGGCCCTTCAGCCAAACTTGCCATTCCGTCCAAGGTGCCCCATCTGACATGTTTGGCCCATATCCATCTCAACATTTCCAATCTATGTACCTGTCCATATTTATTCTAAATGTTGTTATACCTGCCACAACTATCTCCCCTGACAGCTTGTTCCGCATACCCACCATCCTATGTTAAAAGGATGCCTCTCAGTTTCCTATTAAATCTTTCCCCTCTCACCTTATACCTTTGCCCTCTGGTTCTAGATTTCACTCCTCTGGTTAAAAGACTGTGCATTTGCCCTTTCTATTCTCCTCATTATTTTATACACCTCTATCAGATTATCCTTCATCATCCTGAGCTCCAAGAAATAAAGTTCAAGCCTGACAAACCACTCCTATAGCTCACCTCAGGCCTTCAATTCCTGGCAACATCCTTGTAAATCTTCTCTGCTCTTTCCAGCTTACCGACATCCTTCCGATAGCAGTGTGACCAAAACTGAACCCAATACTCCAAATGCGGACTTACCAATGACTTACCAATGACTTGTAACTGCATGGGAAAAGGAAATCCTGATCAGCTTACTTTATTATAGGACGGAGCAAGAAATAATTACCGGCAATTACCGCAAAACCCATACTAATGATCCAAAAAGCCCCCCCCCCCCACTGGCCACCAATATTGGAATTGGTGCAGAGGTGGAATATTGCGTTGGGGGACCAGCCCTCCTGTGTAATGCTGGGACCCGACGGGTCTTAGTCTAGTACATAACTAAAACTCTGATCTTCCGGCTTGTGCAGTTTTTCTATTTGCGCAAAAACGGTAGCGATAGCACTACGATTTTTCTGTCAGCTCACTCACCGTTCTCCTGTGCTGCGAGTGGAACAAGTTTTGTTCCAATCGGTACTATATTGTAAAAGTTAGTGAGGTTTAAAAATCGTAAAAAACATGTGTGCGCAGATCGATCTCCTCTCCTGCCAGTCAGATTTGTCTCTTTTCCTGCCACTCCCCAGGACGGTCGGCCCCTTCCTGCGCCATCGCGTCTTTACTGGAGCTGAGGGACACTGTAAGTGGCCAGCAGAGTTCTCCAACCAGACACAATTTTCAGAGGGACCGGAAGCGGCCCAGCCCGGCCCGGAGATGTAGCCAAACGGAAAGCGGAGAGTCTGACCCCGACGGAGGAGAGTGTTCATCGCCCTCTGCGAGTCCCAAATGCATCCTGCCACTCCCCATGGCTTCAGCCCCTTCCCCTCTGGTCCCCCTCGCTGGCTCTTGCCCCTCCCCCGTGATACCCCCCTTGCCCCCATGGCTAGGGAGTCGGGGATAGAGGGAGAGGAGGGCAGTGGGGGAGGTGAGGATGATAGTGGGGGGGATAGGGGGATATGAGGGGGTAGGGATGGGAAAGGAGTTATGGAGGGAGGGAGGGAGGGATGGAGTGACTGAGGGTAGGGGCAAGGAGAAGGAGAGAGAAGTGAGGGAGGAATTGGGGAGGGGAGGAGAGGGGAAAGAAAAGGGAGGGTGAAGAGGAGGGGGAGAGAGTGCTAGGGATGAGGTGAAATGAGGAGGAAACCATTTCCCAGTCACTTAGCTGGCCGAGATGCGTCTTTTCTCTGAGTCGCATCTTCGCCCCCCCCTCGCAGTCTACAAACTGGATTGATGCGGTCTTTCCTACCGGAGACTGGCCAGAGCTTCAGCAGCGGCGCAGTACTGAATTCCACCATGGAGCGGGCCGATGCCTTGCCGGGGATCGCCTTTGTTGAAGCTTTGGAGTGTTGGGCCTGCTGCTTTAACATCGTGGAGCTGTGGTTTGCGGAGCTTCTAGCCGCGGGCACTGCTGACTTTAACATCGCGGAGTCCTGCAATCTTTTGCCGAGGATCACCAGTGTTGGAGTTCCGCCCAGCTCGGCCTGTGGACTTCGGAAGCCGCGGTTTCCGGTATGAAGCGGCCGATTGGGAAACTCCAAGCCGCTGAGTGTGTTCTTCCGTTCCGACGCCGGAACTCAGATCATCCCGGCAAGAGGGCCTCAAAGGCCCCGACCACGGGTGAACAAGAGGAAGATGACTGAATTTTACTGCCTTCCCTTACAGTGGGAAACATTGATTCCGCTGTGGGGGATGTTTATGTTAAATCCTATCGTGTATTGTGTTCTTTTTATTCGTATGGCTGCATGGTAAATCAAATCTCACTGTACCAATTGGTGCATGTGACAATAAATATAACTTGAACTTAACTTGAACTTGAACTTGATCTATGAAGAGAGAAACAAAGTTAATTTTATTACAGACTAAAAAATCTTTGTCAGAATTGAGAGGAGAATGATGGTCAAAATGGGAATCGTTTCCAAGTTCTGCAAATGAGTCTTTGACCTTAAACATTAATTCCATTTCTTTTTCCACAGATGCTGCCTGACCCCCTGAGTGTTCTGCCTTTGCTCGAAGCGCCCTAATTGGTTGTAAAACTGAGTGTGGGAGTGAAGCCATACAAATGCAAATAAATCCTCTTTAATCCATGTTTTATAGCGGGCTTTCAACACAGCAGTGATTACTGCCTGCTATTGCAATCATAGAACATAACTAGAAGAGTAGAGGAGCATTAACACTGACATGTGAAAACATTGGGAAAGTCTGGGGTAAAAAATTGTTGTGATGACCCTCCATGGTTTAACTGCCTGCCAAAATTCTTCACAAAGATTATGGAGAAAGAAAGTACCATCAGTCCTTGACATTTGGGAATGCTGCCAGATTCAGATCTATCCTCAGTCCCAAGACTACGTTTCAGTCAACAACCCACAGTAGTTATCGATTTATGCATCTGGTGTTTGATGGGTCTTCACATTTCAGTACTCAGAATGACAAACTGCATTACTGCTCACATTAAATAAAATACAATTCAAATCCTGAACATTAGGAGTCAGCACAAAACTTTTTGTGAAGTTTTATCATCCTTTCTTGGCTTCAGCTCAAGAGAACATCTGCTATAAAGAATGATGAGATTTCAGAATTATCACCAACTTGAAAGCATGGGAGGAGAGCACTGAGGATCCCATAAATCTTTTATTTTCCTTGCTATCTGCATACATGATCAATTATTCTGTAATTATGCTATTACTATGACACAATGGATCAACCTAAACAACAAATTGAAACATCTTTAAAAGCCAAGGAAGCAACCGTGTTACACAAAGGGAACACTACATATTGAGCTTCATATATGGACAAAGAGTGATATAAATCTTCGAATAAATCTTTTGGCCTAGTTTTAAATTAATTAATCAGGAAGTTATAAATTTGTTTTGGGGGTTTCAATCTGATTCCCTTTTAAAGGAAGAACATTTCCACATGCTGGATGTGATCTCAGGACACTTAGTGAAGGGACAAATGCAAAGAATGTTGGATGTACTCAGTAGGTCAAGCAGCATGGGTGGAGACCTGCTCAGAACCTTCAGCATTTTCTCTTTTTGTTTCAGATTACTAATATCTGCAGTTATATTTTGGTTCATGGTTTACTGAGGAGCTTGATTAAGGGCATCACCAACATTAACAAAATAAATACATTGCATTATTTTAATGAACTATTCACAGCATGGTGCAAAAACTAAATCTTATCATCAGGTAATTTCACATTTCAGCTGGATTTAGATCTGCCAACACTGACAATACATATCCCCAAAGGATTCATTAAGTAAGCTCCAACTAACACCTGCCCAGTCAACTGCTTTTTCCACAGCTCCAAAATGTTTCCAACTCAACGCAAAAAATGTAAAAACATTTTTCATAGCCTAACCGCATTTTTCCTCCAGGTTAGTTGCAAAAGTGTCCTGAACATCCACTGAATCACATCAGATTTCTACCTTTCATGGTACATTGCTGATATGTTGCAATTTTTTAGTCAACACCTTGTGGTCTGCAACCCATTCACAAAATAAATGATTGGATTTTCTTGCAGAGGTTGCCAATATTTTGTGAGCATTAAGGCTTGTATTACCTTTGGAATGGTCATACAGTCCCGCAGAAATGATTTCCATCAACAATGAAAATTATTGTGGACAGATTTTTTAACTTGTATGTGCTTTATTAGTCTCTTACTCAATTTCAAGCACATTTAGTTCTTTTATATCCTAAATTTACTCCTTATTTTTGCTTTCTTATTTTCTCCAAGTTTTGATGCTAAATATAAAACAGTTTCAGTATTAAGATACCCGTACATGAATTTCAGAGCAGGCCTCATCAATGTCTACATTGGAATGGGAGCTGTAAATATCACACCAGCAATAAAAATGAGAGGTAGGTTATCATCAACTAATTTTATTAGCTTATTTATATTAGCGTGAAAATATTGGGTCTGTGCAAAGAAGCAAGGCCTTCTTGACATGATGCGAGAATGTTAGCACTTCGCAGCAGCATTAAATTTATTTGTCTGTTCTTGTAACAGTAGCTTGAAATCATTAATTTTACTTAAAATAAATTGGGCTGCTGTGAAAAAAACAAGTGAGTTTTATATGAGCAAATTAAGTTGGTGTACTAACATCCACAATGCAATTTGCAGGCCTAAATTCTTTGTTCAAGAAGATGTACAAAACATTGCTTGAAGTTACTCACTCTATCATGCTGCTAGCCCTTAGCAGAGCAAAACAGAGAAGGAACTGTGTAGGAAGTCATTGGTTAGATGGGATTTGCTGGAGGATGAGATTTGCTGGAGGATGAGATTTGCATTCAATGCCCACTTGCTTTCAACTTAATTGAACAAAGGAGATGAGATGGAGGTAATCAATGAGTGATGCTTGGATTGGTGAAGGGTAGAAAATGCAGCATGCGCTTGTCCACTGAACAATATACATATGGAAGGTACACAAAAATGCTGGAGAAACTCAGCGGGTGCAGCAGCATCTATGGAGCAAAGGAAATAGGTGACGTTTCGGGCCGAAACCCTTCTTCAGACTTCAGACTCAGTCTGAATCCATTTTTGTGTACCTTCGATTTTTCAGCATCTGCAGTTCCTTTTTGAACAATATACATATGGATATGGGTTCAATCAATGTAAATCAAGATGCTGATTATAACTGGACCGTTTTGGGAGGTTTCATTGCGATTTAGATACTGGGGAAATCTGGGGATATGCGAGTGAAGCAAGAAAATGGCTTGAGATAGGTGGGTGGTCAGCCATCATCACACTGCATGCCGAAGTAGGCATGAGGGAGCGAATAGTCGACTCCTGCTTTTGTTCTTTTGTGATCTCCCATCTCTCAACCTTCCCACCCCATTAATGATAACTTTATTTAAACCTAACAAATTGATGTTCAAAGAGAAAGCTCCTGACCCACTGAGTTCCTCCAGTAGTTTGTTTTTTGCTCCAGATTACAGCGTCTGTTGCATCTATGATGTAAAGCTTGCTTAATGTGTAATCCTAATTAATGTGCATTATACTCTTCTATAGTTAGCTCCAGTAACCTTTAGATCTTTAATTTCTGAAGACTCCGCATTAATCTGGGAGGAATGGCAATATTAAACACTGTATCCAAGTTAGCTACCTGCATGAAAGCAAGAGTTTGAACAGGCAGCGAGAAGGATTATGAACAATTCCAGGAAAATCGGCTAATAGAATGGGAAGACAGACAGCAGATACAACTTCATGTAAATTAGAGTGAGGCAAAACATTTTGGTACGGATTTGGGAGCAGGGAGGGGGTTTTATATCAAGGTAGGAAAGCATGCACTGAGAGGACGTATGTGAATAAAGAAATGTGTGGATTAAAGTACGCATTGCCCTTCACGTGCAAGTGAAAAGAGATAGAGCCATTTAAACAAAAGACTTTGGATTTATAAGCATTCACTTAACGTTTAAGAGCAAAGTGGGTAATTTATGAAAAACATTAGTTAGACCATGGAATGTGCAGTGTGTACACTTTTTGTGGTCCCATTATAAAAACGGTTAAATCCAGAAAAACGACGGAGCTTAAGATTCACCAGGATGAAGCTAAAGATGGGAAGCTGTAATTATGAAAGGCTTGAGATACATGGGCTATTTCCACTGTAGAAGCGAAGGCTAAAAAGATTTAATATGAGCATTTAAGATTAAGGAGTTTTTTAATGGAATAAATCTTTCAGAGGTCTAATCGAGCAAGAAATACTTTGTCACAGGAAGTAACTGAGACAGAGATTATTCACATTTTAAAAGAAAATTGGGCACACATTTAAATCAATGTTAAAGACTTTGCAGAGAATGTCATGCAGTGAGATGGTTTTGAATGGTTTCCGGGTAAATGCAGTCACAGTAGCCCAAACAATCTGGGATAAGGTAGAGATGAAGGCAGACAGAACACTAGCATACATTCATGTAATACAAAAACAGAAACACTAACTGTTGGAGGAACTCAGCGGGCCAGGCAGCATTTGTGGATTCTTTTAGGTTCAGACCTGCCCTTAGATTGATGGACATGGGGAGAAAGCTGGTGGAGAGAAGTGATGGGGAAGGGTGGGGTGAGAGCTGGCAAGTGGTAGGTGGACTGTGATAAGGAAAGGTTAATCAAACATATCTAATAAAGGGGGGGGGGGGGGGGGGGGGGGGGGGGGGAGAGAAGAGTAAACAAGTAACCAAGACGTGAGGTGACAAATGGCAGTGCTGCCAACTCTCACGCACTGAGAGTGAGACTCACGAATTTCGCCCAATTCTCACGCTCTCATGCTGATCACAGAATTTCCCACGCTCTGTTGTGAGAAATTCTGTGATCAACGAGAATTTCGAAACTAATACCAACGTATGGGCCGCGGAACCAGGGACTTCAGTGAAGCAGTCCCTGATCTTTGTTTGTTGAGACCTGGCGACTGCATATAGAACCAGCAGAAATTCATAATCATAATAGTCATTTATAAGCCAAGTATGTTTTGCAACATACAAGGAATTTGATTTGCCATAGTCATACCAATAAAGAGCAACAAGACACCCAAATAATCTTTTAACATGAACATCCACCACAGCGACTCCCCCACATTCCTCACTGTGATGGAAGGCAAAAAAAGTTTAATCTTCTTCCCTTCTTTGTTCTCCCGCAGTTGGGGCACTCGTACCTTCCGTTGACAGGACGATCTTGGCTCCCGCAGGCAGCGGTCGAGCCCTTGGCATTGGTGTGATCAAGCTCCTGCATCGGGGGATCTCAGCTCCGCCGCAGCGGGTGATCGGACCTCGGGTCGGGGCTGGTCGAACCTCGTGTGGCTTGGAGCTTCCCGACATCAGTCTCTACCCGAGACTGCGAGCTCCTTGATGTTGAAATCTGCAGGCTGTGGTTGGAGCGTCACTCCCAGGGAAGGGATCGCAGGCTCCAATGGTAAGTCCACGGCCCCGCAGTGGGGCTCAAAGTCAGTCCCGATCAAGGTCGCCAGCTCCATGATGTTAGGCCGCAGAGCACCTGGAGATACGATCCGGAAAACAATCGCATCTCCGGCAAGGTAAGAGATTGAAAAAAGTTTCCCCTGATCCCCTTCCCCATCCCCCACATAAAACAAACCAGAGAATATTAACACATACTTGTAAAACACACTAAAAATAACAAAAAAGACGAAAAGACAGACGGTTGGCGAGGCTGCCATCTCTGACAGCACCACCGCCGACTTGTTAGATAGAAGGCTCAGAATTGCTGATTGCCATCTCCCAATGGACCCCCCGCTCATTCATTGCAATGGGGATTTTAATGGCAGCCAGGAAAAAGGTATAATGCTAGTTATATATATTTAAATTATTTAAGTGTTTGTACTTGATTCTTTTCCAGAAGTCAACAATTGTTTGTTTTATTTATAACAGTTTCTGAATGACTTAATATCATGGATGCCCTTGACGTTCAGCAAAGGTGTGAATGTGACTGCAGCATCTGCCAAAGATTTCCTCAATAGGATGTACATGAGGTTAATTTGGCCTGTTGACTTAATTGTCCCTGGTATCATGTTGAGTCTCCTTCGATGGCCTGTGAATGCTCTTAATCTCAAAAAATTCATCCCAATTGAATTTTACAAATTAAACACAGGAAAACTGAACATGATTGCATGGGAGTGGGGGGTCTTGCACAATGTAGGCATCTTTTCTTTTGCAGTCCTCAGGATGGGGAATGATTTGCCTCAACATCAATATTATTAGTTCTGGGTGACTAATGATGCCATCATAGACAGGAGGCCTGATGGGGCAAGCAAAAGGATAATTTTGTGTGGCAACATACTATTTCAGCTGCTCATGCAGACATTCTGATTCAGATTCAGATTCAGATTCAATTTTAATTGTCATTGTCAGTGTACAGTACAGAGACAATGAAATGCATTTAGCATCTCCTTTGAAGAGCGACATAGCAAACGATTTTGAATTAAAAAAATAAATAATAAGTGTCCGTGGGGGGGGTGATTGGCAGTCACCGAGGTACGTTGTTTAGTAGAGTGACAGCGGCCGGAAAGAAGCTGTTCCTCGACCTGCTGGTTCGGCAACGGAGAGACCTGTAGCGCCTCCCGGATGGTAGGAGGGTAAACAGTCCATGGTTGGGGTGAGAGCAGTTCTCCTAATGCATATTTTTGAAGGTCTTCAATGCCATCCCTAAATGTTCCTTCTTCACTTTAAGTGGTCATGGGCGTGGAATTCCTTAAACTGTTCAGCCAATAAATTTTGTACATTCCTATCACCAACCCTGGCTCCCTATATAAACACCAACTAATTATCCAACATCTCGGCGTTCAACACCATCATCCTCTCTAAACCATCAGAACAAGAGCACCTCAAGGCCAAGTGCTCAGCCCTCTGCTCCACTCATGTTATATCCATGACCGTGTAGCCAGACACAGTTACAACTTGAGCTTCAAAACCACCAATGATACTATAGTTGTCGGACAAATTATGGGTAATAATGAGTCAAGAGTATAGGTGGGATATCGTTCATCTGATTGAATGGTGCCAGAACAACAACCTTGCTCTCAATGTCAGTCATGCCAAGTAGCTGATTGTTGGCATTAGAAAAGGGAGGCCGAGCATCCACAAACCTGTCTTCATCGACGGGTCAATGGTGGAGTCAGGGTCAACAACTTCAAATTCTTGGGCATGCATATCTCTGAAGATCTGTCGTGGGTCCAGCACATGATGCAATCATAGAAAGCCCATCAATGCTTTGAAGAAGATTGAGGAGATTCGGTATGTCCACCAATACTCTCTTGAACAGGTGTGCAATTCAAGACAACATATTTACTGGTTGCATTACTGTTTGGCAACTCAAACACCCAGGAACAAAATAAATTACAAAAAGTGGTGGACACCAACCAGTCCTTCGCAGGTAGTGACGTCCCCAGGGATCTTTCGGAGTAACAAACTCAAAAAGGCATGCAGCATCATCACAGACCTACACTAACCTGGCGTCACTCATTTCACTCTTGCGGAGTCTGAAAACCACAACATAGGACCCTCATAGGAGTCTGAAAACCACTACCTCCTTGTTTAAGAGCAACAATCATCAGAGTCAACTTCCCAACAACTGTCAACCTCTTGAACACTACAAACACCAACTAAACTAAGAACTGGCTTGGTTACACTATGGACTGAATTGTTTTGCACTAATACAGGTTTTGTAATTTATTGAACTATTTTTTATTGTGTTATCTATGAGTATTGATTTTACAAATCTGAGTGCAGCTCAGCAAGCTCCTCCAAACTCTACTTCCCGTGCAAGTGCTGCTAAGATGCACAGATTTCTCTGCATTTCTTTATTCACAATTATAAAGATGAATTTGCTGGTTGACAGAATTCTCATCGCACCTGCCAAGAGCCTCTGAGACGCCAGAAACTTCAAAATAGTCTCTTGATTTGAATGACTCATTTCCAATCTGGTTTTCTAGATTCTGAGGATAACAGTGTTGGACTCTTCCACAGACTGTGAAGGGGAGATATTTGTGAGGTTGTGAGCGCCTTCTGCCCTTTATGCTGGGTTTTTGTGTATACCAATATACAGACAGGAGGTTGTTAAAAATACCACCCTGAATGCTCCTTCTCTACTTGGAATAATCACGGCCAAGGATACCCAAAAATTAATGGGAATATTGTATTTGTTCAGAGATTATAGGGATGGTCAGATACTCTTGAACAGCCAAGTCATCCTTGGCACAGAAATGTGTAGGAAGGAACTGCAGATGCTGGTTTTACACCAAACATAGACACAAAATGCTGGAGTAACTCAGCGGGACAGGCAGCATCTCTGGAGAGAAGGAATGGGTGACTTTTTGGGTCAAGACCGTTCTTCAGATTATTGAAGGTCTGAAAAAGGGTCTTGACCCGAAACGTCACCTATTTCTTCTATCCAGAGATGCTGCCTGGCCCGCTGAGTTACCCCAGCATTTTGTGTCCGTCTAGGGACACAGAAAACTGAACGTCTTTGGAATGAGTCCAGGGCAGTGGGGATTGGAGGGAGGTAGAGGAGAGCAGCACTCCGCAAGTTGGAGGCTACTGTTTTTACATTGAAATTCACTGGTACTCAGCGATTGGAAGGACAAAAGTTACTTGGCAATTCCAAAGGCACTCTGAGATGGAGATAGAAACAAACAAAATTATTTTGACTGAACTTTCATACTTATTGATTCTATAGCAGAAATATTTAATCCAAGCGAATTCATGGCTACAAATTCATGATTCAGGTCTCTTTGAACCCCTAAATCTTTTATGATAATAACTTTATTCACTTATAATTACTTAAAGATATGGCAGATATTCAAGACCAAAAGAAGCTTCCATTCCTTATTGTAGCACATAGCAATGAGTGAGGATATATCTCCCACAACCTCTTTGAAGAGTAGGACTTTTTCCAACCAGGTTAATTTTAAATAAAAAGACCAAACCACCTTCTGACAATGGAGTAATGTTTTGATCTTGTCAGTTGAGCATTCCATGGAAACACATTAGGCAGTGTTTCTCCACGTTTAGCTGTTGCATAAATATTATTTCAAACTTAAATCATCTGGCGTTCCAATTAGATTTACCCATGTAGATATGACAGTAAACTATTACCAACATCAAGTAGAAACAAACTCGCACGTACGCACTCCTCATAGTCCAGAAACCTGGAGATAATAAGCAATTTTACCCCCCAAAATTATATTAACCTTACAGCAATCGAGCAAGTCAGGGACCATGTGTATTTTTATGACATCCATGATGAATCAGGCAGGTCCAACATGATTCATTTCTGCACTGGAGAAAGCCTTACAGCCAATTCTAATTCAGCTAAAGCTGTTTGCAGCAGCTAACTGAGTGTCAGAGATGGAGGAAAGATGTAAAATGAATGGGTAGTAATAACAGGATACTGGTTCAGCCTAAACATGGACCTCGCTACAAATTGATCTAAGACACACCAACAATTTTTTCAGAAATTTTTTACATCCAAGGTACTTTGTTGAATGTTAATTGAACCTAATTAAGGATTCACAAGAAATGGGTGAGGGTGAGAAACTTTGGTCTGAAACCAATGACACAAAAGTAAACGAAGGCAATAACTGGTAAAAGGATAATTTTGGCTAAAATGCACGGGGAACATGTATTAAAGGCAGTGACATTCATCAGCAGTGGCAGACATTGAAGGAGATTTTATAAATCTTAGCAAGAGTATATTCCAGTGAGGAAGAAAGGTTCTGCAAAAATACACATAGCTAATTAAGCACATTAAACATGGTATTAAATTGAAAAGAGTTAGAATACTGGAAAGATTAGTGGTAATAATAATAATAATAATAATAATAATAATAATAATAATAATAATAATAATAATAATGGATGGGATTTATATAGCGCCTGAGAATTGGGAAACTGTTAAAAACCAGCAAAGCATGACAAAGATTATTTAAAAAAAGAGGATGTTGTCAGAATATGAAAGTAAACTAGCAGATAATGTAAATATAAATATTGAGATTCCACAAATATATAAAAAGGAAGGGTAGCTAATGCGGACATTGCCCAAGACTAGCAAATTAATAATGGGAAACAGAGAAATGACAGGAATTCTAAATGGTTACTTCAGATGAGTTCATGGTGGATGATTCTAAAAACGCTCAATGGATAATCATCGGACAATAGGGAGGGAGGAAAACAATTTATATCACTGGAGAAAAACTATTAAACTAACAAATGGAAATAAAGACCAAAATGTTCTAGAATCCAAAGCATGTTAAAGGAGGTAGTCGAAGAGATAGTGGGTGGTCATAATTTCCCAAAATTCACTAGGTGCTGCAGTGGGTTCAAAAACAGCAAACACAATGCTACAATTCAGAAAAGGGTAGGAGAGGGGAGCAAAAATCAGGAAACCATGTTAGCCTAACATCTGTCACTGAGAAATCTCTGGAATCCATTGTTAAAAAGATAACAGCAGGACATTTAGAAAATCAAGTAGACTAAACATGGTTTTATGAAAGAGAAATTGTGGCATTCTTTGAGAATGTAACAAACAAGATGATAAAGAGAGACCATCAGATGTAGTGTATTTGGATTTCCATAAGGCATTTGATAAGCTGCCACGTAAAAAGGTTACTGCATATGATAAAAGCAAGCAGAGTTGAAGTTAATATATTGGCATGGTTAGGAAAGCAACAAATTAACAGATAATAAAGGCAAATCAAAAAGCTGGAGTAACTGAACAGGTCAGGCAGCAAGAAAAGACCATGACCAATCAGGGACAGAAAACGATAACCTCAGGCAGGGAGGTTCCCTGATAGGCTGATTATTGCTCGGGACAGTATGCTCCAAAGAGGGATATATTGTTGCGAAATGTGGGACTGGTTAGCCAACGTTTAGTGGAGGAAGAGGAAAATGGGGTGGTGGAAGGGGAAAAGCAAGGAGAAGGTGAAAGAGAAGTGTTTGTAGAAGTTAACTAAAATTAGAGAATTCAACATTCATTGAGCTACTCAAGTGAAATACGAGGAGCTGCTCCTCCAATTTGCATGTGACCCCACTCTGGCAATAAAGGTGGCCCAGGACAGAGGAGTTAGTATGGGTATTGGAAGGGGATAAAATAAATAGGTGATGTTTTGGATCGGGACTTTTCTTCAGACTGATGCGGGGGGGATGAGCTGGAAGCAAGAAAGAACTAGGACAAATTAGGGTCAGCAACAGATGTCCTCAGGCAAGGAGGTTCATTGCAAACTGTGGAACTGGTTAAACTGACTTTGAGTGAAAAGGGGGGCAAGGAGGGGAAGAGCAAGGTGTGGATAGTTTTTGTAAAAGTTACCTAAAATTAGAGAATTCAAGGTCATACCGCTGAGTTGTAAAGAAAACAAAGTTGGGGTAAGTGGATCGTTGTTTGATTGTCAGTCAGCGACAAATGGGAGGACGCAGATGGATCAAGGAACCAGTAGCACTATTATTAGATGTGCTGATGATACTGGGATGTGGGTTAGCAAGTTGTGTAGCGAAAATACAGAATCTGTACAGGGACATAGATAACTGAGTGGAGAAAAGGGTTGACAGATGAATTATAATGTGGGGAAAATGAGGGGTTATCCACTTTAGATGAATTAAAAAGAAAATGATTTAAGAATTAATGACAAACTATTGCAGTACAAAGGGATTCATTTACAAAAGCATGCAGTTGTGACAGGTAATTAAGAAGGCTAATGGAATATTGGACTTTATTCGAGAAGCATCAGATGACTTGATATAATTTCACAGGACACTATGAGATCACAGCTCAGATGCCTGCTTAGAGTTTACATCTCTGTGTATATGGAATTATACACTTGTATTTGTACTTATATTGAACTTTTTTGTTGTTTATTATGGTGTTTATTTTTTTTTTTTATTTATTTTAATTTTTTTATTTCATTAGAAGTTAATACAGTACAAAACAGTACAGTGGAACCTAATGCCAACTATGTAATACCGTAATCCATTCTATGTACAACCTCTAGTTTTATGTTATGAGAAGGAAGTAAGCAAGACAAGAAAAAGAAAACAATAGAAAGAGGAAAAAGTAGAAAAATAGATGGTAGAGAGTAGAAAAACGTGAAGTGTGTATATAAAAAATAAAAAAGAAAGAGAAAGTGGAAAGTAAAAATAGAAGAGAAGGCCCCTTAAAAGAAAAATTTTCAAATCTGTATTCGGAGATGTAGATCTATCCGCGTCATGAACTGAAATCAGCAATCTTTACGGTACTGCTGCATCACATGATTCCAAAAAGTCGATGAAAGGAGACCAACTCCTTAAGAATTGGTCATATTTATCTATCAAGACTTATTATTATGGTGTTTATTCTACGTTTAAATCTGTTGTGCTGCTACAAGTAAGAATTCCATTGTTCTGTTTCAGGACATATGACAATAAAACACTCTTGTTTATCTTGACTACATCCATTGGTGTCAAGAAGAATAAGAGGTCATTGAAAGGAACAGGCCCTACAATACACAACATCTACATCAAGCATGATGCCAAGATATTCTGATCTCATCTGCCTGGATATGATCCATATCCCTCCATTGATTGCCTATTTTAAACACTGCTATAATATCTACTCCGAACTCCAACCCTGGCAGCACGTTCCAGGCACCCACCGCCCTGTAACAACTTCTTATTGAAACACACATGATTCTGAGGAGTAAAAGACAGGATAGATGCTGGGAGAATATCTTCCCCAAATGATATGTATAGAATTGGGCAGCAGCTACAGAATAATAGAGCTTCCATTTAAGAAATAGACGAAGAACAACTTATTCTCTCAGTGGGTCGTAAATTTCTAGGATTCTCCATCCAAGAGAGCTGTGAGTGACAGACCTTTAAATCCCAAGGGAGTAAAGAGGTCTGGGGAGAGAGCAGGAAAGTGGAGTTGAGAAAAGATTGGTTCAGCCACAATCTTTTTGACTGAAAGAGTAAGCCCAGGGGATCCTTACAGCTGCTCCTAGTTCTTATATTTTTGTGTTGACATTAAACCACAAAATGGGATATTAATACACGTCAGCCAAAAGCTGGATTAAAGATGTGGGTTTTACCGAGAGGGGACTGAGAGATACAGAGCTCAGAGTCTAGAGCATTCGAACTCATGATGAGACAGAGAATGGGAGGAATGATTAAAAACCAGAAGGAATACAGTGATCTTTGGGTTCCAATGATGCAAAGGTGAGATTGCTGAGGGATGTGAACACAGAGAGAATTTTAAGGACAGGGTTTTGCTGGTTTGAAAGGTAATGAACATCAGTGACAACAGAAAAAGGAGGTAACATAAATTTGAATGTTGACAAAATAACTCTGCTGGGATCATTTGTGAAGAGGAGAGGGCAGGAGCCAGTCATGGAAACATTGGAAAGGTAAGAATAACCTGGACATGGATTTCAACAGCAGATAGGCTGAGACAGTGGAAAGAGTGGGCCGACATTACAAACGCGCAGCCCAGTGTGTCTTAACAGAGGGAATAATCATGAAAGAAAGACTTTTGTTAAAGTCCTAAAGCCTGCCCTGCCATTCAATAATTAGTCTACCTGCCTAATATCTTGCCTGATCATCAGATCCCCTGATCCCATGCGCCCCAAAAATATCAGTCTCTGAGTTTCAGGCTCGATGAATGAGCATGCATCTCTTAATAAGGAATTCTAAAGATGTTAGAAACACCCACACAAAAAAATCCCCCTTAATCCTAAATGGTCATCTTTGCTCTTGTCCTGAATCTACACCCCATATTTCTGGATTCTCCACTCAGAAGAAACAGACTTTGGTAAGTCCCTTTCAGAATCTTGGATGGTCACTTCTCATTCTCCAAAACTCTAGAATTCCAGATGCTCAATTTGGTGTAATTTGCAAATGTTAATTCCAGTTTATTGACATATGTACGTGTCCAGTGAGGTATGCAAATGTTGAGATTTGGTTTCAGCTTCACTTTAACTAGAAAAGGGTGGTCTAATACACCACCTCTGTTGATGGTTCAGTGCGAACTACTGGCGAGGTTCTCCTCAACGACTGACACATGCATTGATCACCCATCTGTGCATTGCAGAGTAAAAGCCAGGAATGTACTGGGGTTCATATTTTGGCACATTTCAATTTTCGTTCTGTCCTTCGACTAATTATATAGATGCATTCATTTGAATGGGGTTACTGAATTACAGGGCAAAAAGTAAATTGGATTTGATTATTTATTCATTAAATTAATGCTTTCCATTCAATTCAGTAAAATAAATGTTTTTCAATATTTTCTAACTTCCATCAAACAATGTTGACGACTTTTGATTATTTAAATATATTTCAATTGTTTTCACAGATGTGTCTTTTCAGCCATGTTCCAGATACAGTTTTGCTTCATTCTCCTATCACTTTCCCAATCACTTTTCCATCCGATTTTTCATTTTTTGTTAGCATGTCTGGTGTTGTAATTTAAAATTTAAGATGCAATGTAATTAAAAATCCCTAAACTGAAGTCATAAGTTCTGCTTGCAAAATGTGAAGGATGAAAGAATGGCCCCAAAACTCAGAAGAAAGCAACAGCTTCCTTCACATTCCATGGATATATTTGTTTGACCAGCAACTGTGCAGTCAAAATCAGATTGTTTGGTAATGGAATGGTTTGGACTCTGCAAAGAAAAATTTCAAGACCAACATGCAATATAACATACCCTAGCAAATGTATTAAACATGAATCGCAAAGCAATGCATAAAACATGACAGTGATCTGAGAACAGTAGTTATTAAGGCAGCCTCTGATACCATACACATTGCTTACTGACAAACCAATCTTTATTGAAATTGAGTGTTCAGATGGTAGATAAGAATTATATGAATTATTTTGCTTGTCACAGTGAAATAATGTATATTGTGCCTCACACAGAGGGTGGTGGGTGTATAGAACAAGCTGCCAGAGGAGGTAGTTGAGGCTTTTGGACTATCCCATCATTTAAAAAACAGTTGGACAGTTACATGGATAGGACAGGTTTGGTGGGTTATGGACCAAGCGCAGGCAAGTGGGACGAGGGTAGCTGGGACATTGTTGGTCGGCGTGGGCGAGTTGGGCCAAAGAGCTTGTTTCCACACTGTATCACTCACTCTATGACTCTATAAGCAAGAATGTAAGAAATGCAGATAGCCTCTGGTTTGGTGTCAATATTGGATTGCAATTCAGTGTGAAACAATAATGAATTGAATAAAAGTCCTAATTTCATTGGACATGGGAATGGAGTGGAGCAATTTGAGATTTTTAAAAAGTGGTCCATTTAATTTTCTAGCAGGAAGTCCAATGTTTGTGATGGGGAACTTTGCAGAATATCTCAGAAAATACCTGCAGGTCAAAATGAGCGCAGCTTCACAAACTTATTGAAACTGTTATTTTCATCTGTACCAATGTGCAAAAAACAACAGCACCATATTCTGGAAAAAAGTAGTATTTCAAGAAACGTTGATGAACAGAGACACTTAGGGAACCAAGTTCATAGTTCCGTGAATGTAAACAATAGAGTCGTGGTCAAGTCAACTGGCACGCTTGACATCATGGGTCGGGGCATAGAATTAGAATGTAATGCTGCAACTTTGCAAAAAGCTTCCAACATGTGTTCCAGATATAAACCACACTGTGTAAAAAAACACACCCTTCGGATCATCTAAAATTCTGTCCTCTCACCTTATATCTGACATTGTTTGTCATACGATGGGAAAAAAGATTTTGATTGTCTATCCTTGAAGTATTGTGTGTGTGTACAGTTCTTGACACCACACCATTGAAAGAATATGACTGCACTAGAAAGAATGCAGAGTAGATTCACCAGGCCATTGCCTGGATTGAAGGAATATTGTATGTAGAGAGATTGGACAGACTAGGTTTCTTTTCCCTGAAGTGAAGGAGGTTGAGACCTGATAGAAGTATATAAGATTATGGGAGGCATAGATAGGATAGGCAGTAAAAATCTTTTTCAATTGTAGGGTTATCAAAATCAAGAGAGCACAGATTTCAGGTTACGTTTTTTCTTCCCCCAACAGAGTTGTTGATATCTGTAACACACTGCAAGAAGAGGCAGTGGAGTCTGACACAATCAGTATATTTAAGAGGAATAGAGGGATACAGAACTAATGCAGACAAATAGATGTACCGTAGATTGGCAAAAAGGTCAGACTAGACATGGTGGGCCTAATGGTCTGTTTCTGCACGATACTACTCTATGACTGAGGCCTTTGAAAGGATGCAGAGGAAAGTTACGAGAACAGCACCAAGAAAAGAGGAATTTCTTAAAGAAACCAGAAAAGCAATGGCTGAATTTCCATATTAATGAATGAATCAGAGAAATAATAGGGCATTCAAATTTATGAATGGTTTTCATAGAGCAAGGAGGAAATAACTATTTCCTGTGACAGAAGGCTCAATCACCAGAAAGAGATTTCAGTGAGTTGTTATGACCTATCTAAAAGGGTAGTGCAGGTGACTCAATTGAAACTGAAAATGGGGAAAAAAACCAATGCAGGGTGATGACTAAAGGCAGGTGAATGGGAGCAATTAGATAATGCTTTTCAGAGACCCAGTCTAGGCTCCATAGGCCGCATTTCTGTCTCATATTTGGAAATAGTGAAGGTTTGTACTGTTGCAAGATTCTTGAGACAACCTGCGGACAGGGATTCAGGAAGTTCTCTCTGTGGCCCATACATCACTCAAGGACCAGTCTGCCTCCATGCTCTAAATGACTGCCGGGAATCCAGCATTACCACAGCACCTCAACTTAGATTAAATGTAGACATCCGGCTGCAAAGAATCCCTGACCACAGACCATGTCTCATCACTGTGAAATCAAAGTAAAAATGCAAAAATCTTTCTTCTTAAATCTACATCAATTCACTGTTAATTTTCAGAGGAGACCATTCAGTTCGAGTTTTTTCTTATTCTCAGTACTTCTCCCGAAAATAATTTTCTCTCATTTGCTTTACAACCACCAAGTTCCATCATAATCCACCTTCCTACCACCACCTCTCTGATTCGCCTGACACCTGAAAATAGACAATTTACCTATCAATCAGCCTGTCTTTGCAGTGTTCATGGAAACTGGAGCACCCAGGGGAATTCATGCAGTCACAGGGAGGACATGCAAGCTCCACAGAGACAGCGCCATAAGTCAGGATTAAGCCTGGGCCATTGGCACTTTGTGACAGCCCCATTTTTTGCTGCACTTGTGTGTTACCCATCTTTTGTAACAGAACAAATTATTCCAAATACATTTTCTCAAGAGAATAGTGACCAATCATGATTCACCAATAAAGAAAGCAAAACAACGGAGAACACCAAAGATAGACACAAAATGCTAGAGTAACTTAAGGGCCTGTCCCACTTTCACAACCTAATTCACAACCTTTATTACTCGTGGACATTTTTCATCAGGTTAGAAAAACGCCCCGACCTACATGATGCCACGTGTACCTACAACCAACATCACGACCTACCTACGACGTCCTATGAACTCCTACGACCTCGTGACGACCATGCTACGAGTATGAGTCAAGGGCAAACTCGGCAGAGGTCGTGAATTAGGTCGTGAAAGTGGGACAGGCCCTTTAGCGTGACAGGCAGCATCTTTGGAAAGAAGGAATGGGTGGCGTTTCGGGTCGAGACCCTTCTTCAGATGCCACCCATTCCTTCTATCCAGAGGTGCTGCCTGTCCCGCTGAGGTACTCCAGCATTTTGTGTCTATCTTCAGTGTAAACCCGCACTTGCAGTTCCGTCCTACACAAACAGTTGCAATCCACTGGTCTGCGGTAGCCTTCAACAATTGCAATGAACTTTCGATCCCATTGCACCAATGTTGAGGTGGTGCATGTGCAGAATCTTGCAGTGGCTGTGTGTGTTAAAATGATCCATTCATATTCTGTCCAGGCTTACACATGTCCAGTTACCCCCAGTGACAGTCAATCTTCCCTATTGTACAAGTGAGACAAATGAGGTTCAATGCTCCATCTGTATCTGTCAACTGGCAATTGTAAATTATATTTTGCAACAGAAGGAATGGCAGGCATAAAAACTGTCACAGCATCAAAGCAAATATCACAAAGTAGAAGGGAAAATTTCACAGACTGCTTTATTTGAACATAAAATAATTCTTTAGAGAAAAAAGGTGAAGGTTATTTTCACAAAATTACATTACCGTGCAAATCGAGTGACAGATAAACTAATTACTTTGACCTGGAATATAATAATTCCACAGGATGCACATTAGTTACTTCATTGCAGTACCTACCTAAAATATACAGTTAACACTCCTAAATACAATATAACACTGCCCCCTACAGCACTTCACTTTGTAACAAAGTAAACAGGCCAGCAACACAGCAATGTCAAAAGCTGCCTTTATTTACACAGACATTTTGCATTATATGGCATCTATTTCATATCAAAACAGCTTCAAGATGCTGCACAGAAGCATTAACCAATAAAACATAAGGCAGAACCACATAGATATATTGGGACAAATAACAAAAAGCATGGGCAGAAGTGTAGGAGATGTAGCATGGAGAAGCAAGAGACTGCAGATGTTGGAATCTTGAGCATCAAACAAGCTGCTGAAAGAAGCATCACAACCCAAAATGTCAATTGTCCATTTCCCTCCACGGATGCTCCCCGACCCACTGAGCTCCTCCAGATGTTTAGGTTTATGCTTAATATTATTACATGTGCCAAAATATAGTGAAAAGCTTTGTTTGCATGCAAACAATGTTTTATGTGTCATTCCTAACTGTCACTCTATGTCATGTTGTTACTTGCGGGCGGAGCACCAAGGCAAATTCCTTGTATGTGAATACTTGGCCAATAAACGTATTCATTCATTCATTCATTCAATCTAATCAAAGCAGATAATACGATATATGAATATAGTCAAGCCAACCTCAAGGACAAAAGATGGAGTGAAGAGAAAGATAGAGTGCAGAATATAATTCTCAGCAATGTAGCGTAACAATTCAGAGAAAAGGTCCAATGTCCACAATGAGGTAGGTTGTAGAATCAGGACTGTACCCTAGTGTATGGAAAGGAGCGTTCAGAAGACTAATAACAGAGAAGTAATGCAGAGTAACACACTTTCAACCCTCTGTATCTTCTGCCTGTTGGCAGCGACAAGAATGAGGAATTACTTGGGCGTGAAATGTCTGTGATTATGCTAAATACTTTCCCATTGTAGCGTGGTGAGTACACAGAGTCAATGTTTGGGGGTCTGGTCTGTATGATGGACTGGGCAACATCCATAACTCTACAATGTATTGCCATCTTGGGCAGAGCAGTTAAGCAACCCGATAGTATGCTTGCTATGTAAAAATGTATAAAAGTCATAGGAGACATGACGAATGTCCTTAGTCTCCTCAGGAAGTAGGCATGGTGTTCTTCCTTGGCCGTCCCTTCAATGTAGTTGGTCAATGACAGATTTGTGGTAATATTTACGCCAAGGAACTTGAAGTTCTCAATCATTTCCACTTCGGCATCATTGATGCTGATTGCGGCGGCATGCACCCCTCCATGCTTCCTGAAGTCGATAACTAGCTCCTTCGTCGTGCTGACATTGAGGGAAAGGTTGGTGTCCTGACACCAATTACTATATTCTCAATCCTCTCCCAGTCACACTATTGCTCGTGGTTCAGCTCACCCCAGATGTGATTCGGCTCACCCAACCTTGTGCATGGAGTTAGAGCAGAATTTGGCCACAGAGTCATGAGCATGGAGGGAGTATAGTTGGGGACTGAGAACAATTCCATGCGGGACACCAGTGCTGAGAATTATTGTGGAGGAAGTATTCCCACATATTGTCACTGACTATGGTCGGTGGGTTAGAAAGTTGAGGATCCAGTGTCAGAGGGGAGTGCTGACTCCTAGGGTTAGAAGTTTGGAAATGAGTTTGGATGGGCTTACAGTGTTGAAGCAGAGCTATAACCAATAAAGATGGGTCTGACGTAGGTGTTGTCTAGGTGTTCCAGAGATAAGATTAGGGCCTGGGAGATTGTGTATGCTGTTGACCTGCAATGGTAGGCAAACTGCAGTGGATCGAAATAATATGGGAGGTTGGAGTAAATGTGTGCCATCTATCATTATGAAATGTTTTGGTCATTTCACGACGGTATATGTCAAAGCCATTGCCGGTAGTCATTAATACATGCTACATTAATTTATTTTGCACTGGGATAATGGTTGTCTTCTTAAATCAGATAGAGACCTCAGAACAGTAGTGAGAGATTAAAGACATCTGTGAATATCTCTGCCAGGTGATCCGTTCATGTCCTGAGGATGTGACCAGATATTTCAACCAGGCCAGTTGCTTACGCGGATTCTCTGCCAAGAAGACTAATCTCACCATCCTTCGACTAAAACCGGTTAAGAATGGGACCAATCAAGTGAAGTCACACCTAGCTGGAATTTTCACGATCATGGACACATCCTTTGACACAACTCTGAAAAGCAGCAAGACGTTCCTGGCATCCCGAATCATCTTCGTACCTGAATGATCATCACAAACAAACTGAAATCTTTTATGATTCCTTTCCTGATAATGAGGTGGTGCTCTGTGCAAACTGACGACCATGTTTCCTTCATGATAACGGTGACTACACATCAGAAAATATTTTTTTGACTATAAAGCGTTTCACCAATGTCTTGAGATTTGACATTCAACTCTTTCAATTCTGTGAAGCTCGAATCTCTGGGTACGACAAGTAAGCAATTTGTTTGAACACAACAACCTGTGCCAAAGCTTTCAGAACTTCTGTACTGACTTCACTCCATTGTTGAGTATCACAAAATTTGCAATGTTCCGACATAAGGCAACAGAATTAGAAGCTGTAGTTTGAAAGAGTAGCTAGTCCTGCCATCAATCATACATTAACAGGACAAACAAATGACCACAAGCTTGACACCAAGGAATTCAAGTAACACTACTTAACATCGAGGCATCCAAAAATAAATAAGCATAAATATTACACATAAAATAGACATGAACCTCCACCTCTATCCTGCACAGAATTCACACTGACTTGATACTGATTAGAAAAAGGCTGCAAAGTAAATTCCCTTGCAGATTATCACATCAAACAGTGTCACTGCAAAGAAGTTACAATGGAATCAATTAGAGTTAACCTCCACTGATAAATGGATGTAAGTGTATATGGTGGCAGTTATTTTGTCGCTGCTGTTGGGCAGTATTGCATACACTGTAAATTATGTCAATCATTAGCTCATAAAACCGCAATGAAAATTCACGTGTTTTTGCTGACTTTCCCTGCAAAGGACATTTTTTTCTGGTGGGATCACATAAGTTTATTCTCCACCACTCCATTGTACAAAGGAGATAAATCAATGATGAGCCCATAGTAGGGCCAGCAAAATCTCACCTTTTCTTTCACTTTCATTGCACCCTGGGGTTTAATGACATCCTTTGACTCATGCATGTTCAAAAAGATGCAGTTAGCAATGTGTCCAGCATGATTATTATAATGTAATTTATAATTTGAAAAATAACTCGAAATACTGGCAATAAATCGTGTTGTTGTCAAAGTCACTTGAACCTTAATTCCACTTTGTACAGTCATGTCACCCTTCCTACTCTCAGCATGTTTAAAATCAGTAGGCAAATAAAACAATCCCACACACAACAAAGAACAAACATCTGTCAACACATTTACGACAGTAATTCAATCTCAGTTTATAAATCGCTCTCAGGGTTTGCGTAGTCATCAGCACTACCCAAAAGTCTCATTTTGCAACCCTCTCTGTCATCCATCGGAGGTGATGCAGACCCATGAACATATGGTTTATATTAGTTCATTTAGTTTTTTTTAAAGGAGCGATGCATTTACATTTACACATGCATAAATTTATAAATCTGGTAACCACCGTCAACATTGCTTTGGTGTTGATTTTAGATTGGAGAAAGGAAATACGGCATGTTTGTTCAGTTGAGTGCCAGGGAAACACAAGTAGCCGAATAATCAAAAGAACAGTCATCGCACATCAATAAACAGATTTGGCGAGTCTCGAGACAGTGTGCCTCTTCATCAGAAGGACTGTATATAAAGAAAGGATTCAAGGCAGTTGCTGACATACATCTCCGTTCAGTAGTTTGATGTCAATTCTGAAGCAGAGCACTGTTGATGCTTTGGCCTAGTAATAAACTTTAAAGTAAATTTAAGATGGGGAGAAAAAGATCAGGTTGTTTATCAGTCACCTGGCTCTGCTCTGGGAAACCGCAATGGTTATTTATTGCCACACTTGTGATTAAATTCCTGTGTGGATACAATTGCCCAGGTTACCCACTAATTCAATATCAAGCAGTTAATTTATTGCAACAACTACTCTGTAGAATCCTCGATCTATTTGCTCAAAACTCGCTTTGCTTCTCTGCTATCTTTTCACAACAGGTGCACAGACTGAACTTTGTACAGGTGCACAACCTTTTATCCGGTGTTCCAGAAACCGAAAAGCTCCGAAAACCGGCCATTTTTTCCAGATGTCGTCTGCGCACCAAAGCTCGCATTTGGCGCCAAACTTGACCCAAAACGACCCACGGTCAACCCAGGTCTGTACTACTGTAGCGGCTGCCTCCTCCCTGGAGACCGGGAGACGCTTAAACATCTGTAAATCATTGCTTAAATGTTAGTCAGTTAGTTTGGAGGGCTTTTATGTGAAGGGGGGTGAAGGGGTAAACTTTAATTCTTAGTCCCCTACCTGGTCGGAGAGGCGGGGAGCGGTCAATGCCTTATCGGGTTGCCGTGCAGTAAGCTCCGCAGCGCTGTGGCCGTTGGGGCTGCGGGCGGCGCCAGTTGTAGCTCCGACCCCGGCAACTCTACCCCTGGCTGCGAGGCGCTCCAAATCCAGCGCGGCCCGCGGCCGGACGCCCCAGCTCCGCAAATGTCGGGAGTCGGCAGTGTCGCAGTGCTGGGAAATCAGCGGGGAGCGGGCAATGCCTTACCGGGTCGCCGTGCGGCAAGCTCCGGAGCGCAGTGGCCGCCGACACACAACATCGCGGAGCGTCGCTGGATTTGGAGCCGCGCAGCCAGGGGTAGAGTTGCCGGGGTTGGAGCTCCAACCGGCGCCGCCCGCGGCCGGACGGAGCCCCCAGCTCCGCGGCTCCAAATCCAGCGACGCTCCGCGATGTTGTGTGTCGGCGGCCACAGCGCTCCGGAGCTTGCCGCACGGCGACCCGGTAAGGCATTGCCCGCTCCCCGCTGGTATCCCAGCGCTGCGATGCCGCCGACTCCCGACATTCTCGGAGCTGGGACGTCCGGCCGCGGGCGGCGCTGGATTTGGAGCGCCTCGCAGCCAGGGGTAGAGTTGCCGGGGTCGGAGCTACAACCGGCGCCGCCCGCGGCCGGACGGAGCCCCCAGCTCCGCGAGGTTGGGAGTCGCCGACCAGGTAGGGGACTAAGAATTAAAGTTTCCCCCTTCACCCCGACTCCACCACCACCACATAAAATCCCTCCAAACTAACTGACTAACATTTATGCAATGAGTCTCCCGGTCACCCGGGAGGAGGCAGCAGCTCCAGACTTTTCAAGCCGCCCGCGCTACCTACCTAATCTACGCTAAAAATCTTCCATTCTGAAATCCGAAAATGTCCGAAATCCGACAAGTGTCTGGTCCCAAGGCTTTCGGATAAAAGGTTGTGCACCTGTATTAAAGATAGACACAAAACTGGAATAACTCAGTGAGTCAGACAGCATATACTTGAAAAGTGGTCTCTTCCTCACTGGATTGGTTAGATTGCTTGGGCTGGAATGACATTTTATTAGAATTAAGTAAGTGCCTTGATGTAGAAGCATAGAAAATAGAGCCGCAACCTTACACATAAAATGTTACTTATCATGGAAACTTGAGAAGGTAAATGAGGAGGGAGTCAAAATAAACTGATGGCCAAAAATATGAACAGAAGAAATTGAGTATCAAATGTTTTTCTACCATTAATTGGCAGAAAAAAAGCCAGAGAATTAGTTTGTACCTTAAAGGAGTTCAAATGAGATAATTGTATGCAATATTCACACAAAGAATACTGTAAAATTACCAAATAAAACATTCCAGGGATTACAGATCATTAGGCCAGACAGCCTTGTTACTGCAACCATCTATTTACTCTTCAAAAGAATGTGTGAAATCTGAACTAAACAAAACAGAATATTAATAAATAATCAAATATGCGTACAATTATCACCGCTAACGAGTGCATTTATTAAATGTTCTGTAAATTCTGAAATCTCATTCCTTACAAGCTTCTTTTGACTATTAATCAAAAATTTAGGAATTTGTAAGCAGGAGAGGATAGAAGGGCAGTAAGGACAGAGACATGAAAATGAATTAATGATGAATGAGATAGGTTTCAAGCCCTTTCAATACTCCAGCCTCTCCATTATAATCCGGCATTATAATTTCACAAGGATGTTGCCAGGTCTCAAGATTCTGAGCGAGAAGCAGAGGTTGGGCAGGTTGAGCGGTGATCATATCGAGATGCATAAAATCACAAGCGGAATAGATAGGGTGGATGCACACAGGCTTTCTCCCAGGTTAGGGGTATTTAAGAACTAGAGGGCATAGTTTTAAAGTGAGAGGAGAAACATTTAATAGGAACATGAGGGGAATCATCATTCATTCATTTTATGTATCTAGCTATCTATCTATCTATCTATCTATCTATCTATCTATCTATCTATCTATCTATCTATCTAGCTATCTATCTATCTATCTATCTATCTATCTATCTATCTATCTATCTATCTACTGTTAAAAGTCTCGACGTATGTCTGTCTGTGATCTCAGCTATGCCAAAACGGTACACAATAGAGCAAAATATTTTGCAGACTCTTACTAAGCTTTTTCCCCATGGTCGTTTGTATCAAGTTTCTTCACATTTCACATTATTAATATTTCAAGGTTTTAAAAAAGCCAACTTTAACAAGATTTTTACTGTTAAAATCCTTCCTGCCAGCTTCCAAAAAACTTTGATACAAAGTTGCACCTTTGCTTCCACCAACTTTTCACCTGAATCAGATATCACAGTCCTCCACCGGATATTTGCAACAATGTTGCCAACATACAATACTTACTCCAGCTCCTGGCAGGCCAGGATGGGCAGGGTGTATTGGTATTGCAATTGGGAAAGTGCAATTGCAATTTTTTTTGAAGTCCAGTGCTGGGGGAGGCAGGGGAGTGCTGGAATCTTACGTTCGGCAACGGGTTGAGTTGGGAGACACACCTCCCGTGGGGGCTATTGGCTACTCACCTTTGTCCCTATAATGTTTCGTTCAGATTGATCTTATATTTTACCAAAAATTTTACATTTGTAAACTTAAAACGTCAAGATTTTAGAACAAATTTCACTATGCATCTATAGCTTCAGCTTCAACGTTGTTATATTGTTGCAATCTCTGCACACTCAGTCCAGCCAGGCTGAAAGCACTAGAAATGTTGCTATCCCTTTTTTGTTTAATTCTGGCCGCATGGAGGAAGTGTTTTAAAGTCATTGCAATTTGAGTAAGGCGATCTGAGCAGACCCTGCACAGTTGGGGGCTATGGGTGAGTGCTGGACTCTTGCGTTGGGGGAATAGGTTGCGTTGGGGAAATGGGTGAGGGGTGTGCAATATTGCCTTGGGGAAAGGGTTGAGTTGGGGGAACAGTCCTCCCATGGGGGCTATGGGTGAGTGGTCCAATATTGCCTTTGGGGACCAGGCCTCCCATGTGACAGGGACCCAACGGATCCCAGTTGGTCTAGTATATATTATTATTATTATTATTATTATTATTATTATTATATTATTATTATTATTAATATATAACTTAAACTCTAATCTTGTTATCCGCAGGTGGGCATTTTTTTAATCTATTTGCACAAAAACGGTACACGATAGCACTACAATTTTGCCCCACTTTACACACCATTGTCCTGTGCTGTAAGTGAAACAAGTTTTGTTCAGATCGATAGTATATTTTAAAAGTTATTAAGGTTTAAAAACCACGCATGCGCAGTTGGGGGAGGGTTACCTTACTTGTCTTTACTTGCGTCGCAAAAGGCACCCAACGGGTCCTCCGCCGCGCCTGCACAGTTGGGGCCTTTCCAGAATTGAAATTGCGGCGGCAGCTAGAGGCCACGCCGACGATCCGGAGCCTGGGCACTGAGGCTGGCGGCGGCGGCCGGCTCCGTGGGCGGGCTGAGGCCGCGTCGAGGATCCGAGGCCTGGGCGCTGAGCATGGCTCTGAGGGTGGTGGAGCTGCTGCCTCCGGGCACACAAGGAGGGAAAGGGGTGAGGAGGGAGAGCGGGGGGATTGAGGAAGAGGAGGGGGGTAGGGAGGGAGATGGGGGAAAGTGGGGGAGGTGAGGAGGGAGAGAGTGGGGGATGAGTGGGAATAGAGGGAGAGGAGGGAGGGAGTGTGGGAGGTAGGGAGTGGGGAATAGTGGGAGAGAACAGCAGTGGGGAGGTGAGGAGGGATAGTGGTGGATAGGGGGAGGTGAAGTATGGGGAGTGGGTGAGGTGGGGGATAGAGGGATAGGAAGAGGGGAAGGAGGGGAGAGGAGTTATGGAGCGAGGGAGGGAGTGACTGAGGGTAGGGGAAAGGAGAGGGAGGGAGAGGTGAGGGAGGGATATGGGGAAGGAGGGAGGGATATGGGGAGGGGAGGAGGGGAAGGGAAAGTTGAGGGAGGGTGAAGAGGAGGGGGAGGGAGTGCTGGGATGAGAGGAAATGCGCCGCACCTGCGCAGTTGGGGGCTATCGGTGAATGGTGGAACATTGCGTTGGGGAACGGGTTGCGTTGGGGGAACGGGTGAGTGGTGGAATATTGCGTTAGGGGTCTGCACTTAGTCTATAATGTTTTAATTATGGAGACTGAACATCTCCTACAGGAGTATCTTCCCAGATCCCACAACCAATTCATTTCCACAACCCCACTTGAAATCACTTCAGTTACATTAGTGAAATACATGGTGTGTCACATTCTGTTGCCGAGGTAGGGTGAGAGCAGTGCAGGTCAATTCAAGAATCTAATGGTTGCAAGAAAGTACCTGTTTCTGAACTTTATGGTGTGAGAATTCAGGCTTCTGTATCCCCTGCCTGGTGGCAGCAGCGAGAAGAGAGCATGACCCAGATAGTGGGGATCCTTGACTATAGATGCCACCTTATTAAGACTGCAACACACGTAGATACTTTCAAAGGTGGAGAGGGATGTGCCCATGATAAAGTGGGCCACCTCCATCATATTGTGCTTTATACAACTGACAACCGATGAGATGGTGGCAATAATAAATACCCACTCCACACCACAGTTTGGATGTAGTTATTGAGTTCTTCATTATAAAATAAGTCACCAGTGGTTAAACATTTGATGCTCTGTGAGGCATGCTGTGGAGAAGAAATTACATGAGAATTGAATGACCGTCAACCAGCAAAAAAAGTTACAAACAGCACGGGTTGGCTGGGACCCACCCAAACTGGTACTACTGATCTTCCCAGGTTACAAATGCCCAACTGATGTATAGCCGGTGCACACAATCAAGCGTTTGCCCGCTTGCGGGTTAGATTTACCATCAGCCTATGTTTTTCTTCAATTATATTGCCGTGGTGCCTGCAATTCCAACGACAATTATTTGAGTTACAAACGGTTCTGAGGAACAAAACCATGTCATAACCGGGGAAGGACCTGCAAAATCACAATACCTTATCCTGCCTTCAATCATTCATAATAGGTCACCCAAGGGCAACTAGCAATAATGAATAGCTACCTTCTCAGATTAATCAGAAACTATTCTCCAGCTCACAGGCAATCAGAACAAAATCTGATATAATCCCCACATAGTGACAGTACCATTCATCCATTAATCTAGATAAGTATTTGATGTACAACTGTTTATATCAAACCTAGATCTAATCAGATTTAGAAGATCTTTGTGAGGATCTATAATTACATCTTGCACTTATCTATGGTAAGGGAACCTTCACATTTATCAGACAAACTTGATATCAAACCACAAAGACATATATTGTAAGCATCTTAGAGGAGGAGAGCAAGGTAGAGGAGCAGATAGAGAATATAACAATGGAGCTCAGACAATTGAAAACAGTGGAACAATGAGCAGCACAGTGGTGCAGCTAGCAGAGCTGCAGCCTCACAGCTCCAGTGACCAGGATTTGTCCTGATTCTCCAGTTCTGTTTGTGTGGAATTTGTATATTCTTCCTGTGACTATGCAGGTTCCGCCCAATATAAGAGTAGCTCAGAGATCTTTTCCCGTGCCAAGAACGTGCTGGTTAATGAATTAATCAGCTGCTGTAATTTACCACTAGTCAGCAGGTGAGTAGAATCTGGTAGGTCATGCTTTCAAGCTTTTGTATCATCTGCTGCTTTCTACTTGCTTCTCCCTGTAAATGTATAACACGTACTCAATTCTAGGTTTAAATAGAGAAGATTTGGCAATGCTACATTGTAAAATTACCAAAGAACTCAAAAGAAGAGCAGTGCAATTAAATATATTGTGTGAATAAAATTAAAATAAGACTCGTCTCATACTTTAACTGCACTGGTTGTAGAGGACAAAGCCAAGTATTTCAGCAGTTTAAAAATATTCCTCAATAAGTTGATGTTTCCATGGTTACCAAGCAAATTAACCATAGGGCCTGCAACCAGTTCCTAATACAAAAAAAATGCACAACCTTTTCACACTGGCATCACTGAATGAATTTTCATGTTAAAAATCCTTGTCAAAAATCAAAGATTCTTCAAAATATATATTTTAAATCTTTTTCCATTTTATTATCCCTCGGTCAATACATGAAACAGCATTTTGATTTTAACATTCAATCCAAATATCATCTTTTTTAGGTTTCATGAGTTCCCTTTTCCATACAAATCTGTTTAATGCAAACATCCACATTCTCGTGGAATGAAGTAAAAGCAAAAATGAGAATCAAAAGACTATACGAGGTTCCATAGAGATTTAGACTTATGTTGCTATTATTCTGCACAACCAACTATGTACAAAATCTACTAGATATAATCTGGCACTGGGTTTATGTAAGAGGGAGGGATCAAACAATAAGATAAAAGATTATATTTCAAAGTATGCCAGCCAGGCAGAATTTCCAAAATTTGTTCCTTCCCTAGCTACAAATGATTGAGCATGCCAATTTTTGCAATTGCTTCAAGGACAAGAAGCGCTGAACAAGTGCATGCTAAGGGAGCAAAAGACAAGATAGTCAACAGGCTTGCCTGCACTACAAGGCTGGAAGATCATGAGCAGCTTGTTGAGCTTTTGCCAAAAACAAACTCACGACCACAAATTTCGTATCTACAAGGTGGGGGTCGTGTATTTAAGAACATCACCACCTCCAAATTCCTCTCTGGGCCTCAAACTATCATGTTGGGGACACCACTTCTCTGTGCTTAGTTCCACTGGTTAGAAATTCAGGGACTTACTACTTACTACTGCATTGTGAGGAAGTTATTTTAACATAAGGCAGCAGAGCATAAGAAGCTCTACTTCTCAAGGGCATCATGGGGATATGCAATAAATGCTGACCTTGCAACTGATGTTCGCGTGTTCTGGTTCAGTATTCTTAAACAAACAAAAATGCAAATAAAATCAGTGATCAAGCAGTACAATCTTTATTTCGCCATGCGGGTGTGGTAAAATTAACAGTATGCAGATTACAGGCTATATAGAGTTCTCATCCCCACACAAAGGGGCAGTGATCTAATTACAGGTGCACAACCTTTTATCCGAAGTTCCAAATAACGAAAACCTCCGAATAGCGACATTTTTTCAGTACTTGAAGAAAGGTCCTTGAAGACGTTCACCGAGGGCGGCCCGCAGATGTGACAGTGGAACCTCCGGTCGGTCCTCGAAGAAAGGGGAACTAAATCCCCATTCATAAAAGAGAAGGTGAGGGTATATTGCGCGGGAGGGTTAATAATTGACAATCTGCTGCTGCCTGCCCGCTGAGTTAAAACGTTCCCACGGTAGACTCACGATACACAGTGTATCGTGAGTCTTGCATGAGAACTTTTTAACACAGCGGGCAGGCAGCAGCAAATTGTCGCTCCCTTCAGTTTCACCCCACCTACACCCCTCTGCTTCCCGGCCATGTGTGTGACCCCTTCCCTCCCCTCTCCAGCTCCCCGCCCATTGCACCGGCGCGGGGGTTTTGCACTGTCTTCACGTCGGAGCTAGTGCCAGTCACCGGAGACGTCAGGACCAACGGGACACCGGCCCCCAGGCCCACTGCAAGTACGGAGATCCCAGAGACCCATAGCCAGCAGCAGCCCAGCCCCGTTCCAATTTCAGAGGAACACGCTCCCCGTAGGGACCGAAGCTGATGGTGTGCAAGGTGCGTCTTGGTCTTGAGGTTGCGGATGAGGGGGCGCAGCTCGGGCTGTGACGTCTCCGGCCACCCCCCTGTACAGGAGCTGACACTGGGAACTGTGGGGTTGTTTGCAGTTGCAGAGGGAGGGGGCAAGGGCGGTACAGTTCCCAGTCCAGGGAGGTGACCGGAGACGTCGGGACCAACGGGACACCGACTGCAAGCACGGAGATCCCAGAGACTCACAGCCAGCAGCAACTCTAGCCCAGCCCCGCTCCAACTCCAGAGGAACCCGGGTTGCGGATGAGGGGGCGCAGCTCGGGCTGTGGGCGAACTGCCACTTGTCGCTGTAGCGGCGCATCGGGGAGCGGGTTCCTGTTGGTCCTGACGTCTCCGGCCATCCCCCTGGACAGGAGCTGAGAGACGTCAGGACCACCAGAAGCCGCTCCCCGATGGGCCGCTACAGCGACAAGTGGCAGTTCGCCCACAGCCCGAGCTGCGCCCCCTCATCGGGCCACCGACCCCCAGGCCCACTGCAAGCACGGAGATCCCAGAGACTCACAGCCAGCAACAACTCTAGCCCAGCCCCGCTCCAACTCCAGAGGAACCCGGGTTGCGGATGAGGGGGCGCAGCTTGGGCTGTGGGCGAACTGCCACTTGTCGCCGTAGCAGCCCAACGGGGAGCGGATTCCTCTGGAGTTGGAGGGACAGGGAGACACAGCGGCTTTTGAGAATGGTGGGCAATCACTTCCAAAGTTCTGCCCACACAGTCAGTACACCTCTCCTACACTTGTCTCCCGCACTAAGATTATCTCGCAGAGAATGATCCCAGCCTAACCCTCCCTATTCTCTCCTATTCTGCAAGAAAAAACTACATTGAAGACTCAAACTCGCGATCGAGTAACTGCCGAGATCGAGGCGCAAACTCGCGACCTTGCGGATATGAGCCGAGCACTCTACCACTGAGCCAGCCATTAAAATCTACGCTAAAAATCTTCCATTCCGAAAGCCGAAAAATTCTGAATTACGAAAAGTGTCTGGTCCCAAGGCTTTCGGATAAAAGGTTGTGCACCTGTACTTATATATACTCCAATAACCAACGATTCAGCAATACCTTACCTACAGATCATATTACAGCCTCTTGTGTCTTAAGATTGACAGCTTCTTAAGATTGACAGGTTCTTCTGAGAGGAAGATTTAGCCGTATATGGTAATATGAGAAGGTTATATTTCTGCAGAACAAGCATTTTGTTTTTTTCTTCTTATGACGCACATTATAATCTTATAGTCTGAATTCTCTCTCAATGTTTACATTGTAGAGGAGACATTCATGAAGCTGTGCTTGTTATCTCACTTATCTTATTGGAAAGGGAACATCAACAGTCTGCTAGCTTTGTTAATGTACTGAAAGCAAAGGTTAGTGTGCCTCACTGGCTTTGACATTTAATAGAAGAAGGTTAAAGCTTGTCTTAGTTTCAGTGGAATCCATTTTGTGAGTTTAAATCATTATTAACTTCCACACGCGAACCACAGATTGATATGGGTCAGGGTAGTGTTTGATGAAGAGGACGTCCATCAGCTAGGATATCAGAATAATTGAAATATTTCTCTCTCCTTTTTCAAACAAAATATGTTTTGCAGGCTTGAAACAAAATTAAGTACAATGAGAATACCAGGTGATTTTACTTATAGCTGTTACTAGGCTACTACGCAGGCTAAACTGCCATCAGTGGCAGTCGCTTGGGCTACATCAAATTCAAACTGAAGCTCCTTCAAATCATTGAGCTCTGCAGCTCCCTCCAGCCAATCTGCAACAATCTCATTAGCTTTCAATCTAATTTATATGTGCAAGTGAAACAATTTTACATGATTGCTAATTCAATTATAATTCTTCAGAACAAATAGATTTTTATTAACAAACAGCAGAGTTCCTTTCAAATAATGATGAAGCAGAGTACGGGAAGGAGATAGAGAGCTTAGTAATATGTTATTAAGACAACAACCTCTCCCTTGAGGAGATAGTTATTGACCTCAGGAAAAGTGGTGGTATACATGTCCCAATCAGTATCAATGGTGCCTAAGTGCGATGTCGGGACAGGTCGAGCACACCTGTGGCCCGGAGCTCCCAACTGGCCACCTCCTTACCGGAGACCAAGGCTTCCAGATGTTGTAGGCCGCAGGCCAGCGGTCGGAGCTCTTCTCCAGCGACTCCCATCGAGGGATCGCCCCAGCTCCACGATGAAAGGCCCGCTCCACTCCTGCCGCCAAAGGTTCCACAGACCGAGGCTCCAAGATGTTGTAGGCCACATACCAGTGGTCGGAGCACTTCTCTGGCTCCATGATGTAAAAACTCCCGCTGTGCCGCCGCAGAAGCTCTGGGCCCGACGCCGGGAAAGGCCACAACAAACTAGCTGTAAGGCCGCGAATGGGAGGCAAAGAAGCGACAAGGAAGAAAGTTGCATTTCCGCCGAGGTAGGTGCCTGAAAACGGTTTCCCCCTATTCCCCCACACTACCCCTCACACAAGACATACAGAGAAACACTAAAACATACTTTTGGACATACTAAAAAAAAACAAAAAAAGTAAAAACAACGAACCCACTGCAGGCGAGGCAGCCGACTGGCAGCGGCACCAGAACCGGACTGCCCATGTTCTGCCGATGACCACAATAAATTGCAGAGTTGTTGATGTAGCCTTGTCCATCCAACACAGACCACCCTCTCCACATTGACTCCATCTCCACTTCACGCTCCTCAGCACACCAGCCAATATAATCAAGGTCCTTTTTCACCCTGGTCATTCCCTCTTCTACAGCGAGGTGGCTACATGTCAGCCGCGCCAACAGCCTGTCTCGTCTTTTCCTTCTTTTGCTGTTATGGTCTGTGTTTACTTGTATGTTTTTAGTGAATCTTTAAATTTTGTATTATGTGGGGGTTGTGGGGGGGGGGGTTGATGGAAACCTTTTTTTATCTTTCCTCGAAGGAGATGTCACTTTTTCATCGTATCTCCGTCTGCCCTGCGGCTTTAACATCATGGAGCTGGCGGTCCCTTTATTAGGGATCGACTGCGGGAGCTCCAACTGCAGGAGCTTCGACCGCCCCGATCGCGGAGCTTCGATCGCCCCGATTCGAGGGATTTGATCGCCGACTGTGGGAGCTTCAATCGCCCCGACTGCAGGTTTCGATTGCCCCAACTGGGGGAGAAAAGGAGGAAAGAAGGTATGTTATTTGCCTTCCATCACAGTGGGGAATGTGAGGTCGCCGAAAAAACAAGATGGCGTGCTGCCTGCGCTGGTGAGGACTCGGAGGGAGTCCCGTAGGTGCAGTGATCTCAGTGTTTTGCGGGAACATGGCTCCACGAGGACATCTAGTGCGAATGTGGACGGCTTTCTGACTGTTCGGGCGGACAGGGACTGCAGAGTGACAACTCTGTACAACTCTGGTCACATCGCAGCGAAGGAGCGCGTGTGTGGCCCGCACATTGAATTGTTGGCTGTGAGTCTCCACTTATGCTGTATGCCCTGGGGATTCTCACACGCTGTTGTGGTGGAAGTTTAATGTATAATGTGACTGTCTATGTTGAATTTGTATGTGGTTATGCATTATGGTGCTTTTTTGTATGACTGTTGGCAAATCAAATTTCTTGTATGTTTACATACTTGGCTAATAAATTAATTACCCTCTCCCATCAAGCACAAGATACAAAAGCTTGAGAACACATATCACTAGATTTAGGAACAGTTTCTTCCACTCTGTTATCAGACTATTAAATGGCCCTCTCATAAGCAAGGGTGTAGCCTCGATCTTTATGCTTTTCTCATCATGGATATTTGAGGTGGGAGTTTGTAACCTTCATGTGGTCCGCCCTGTTTCGACAAATGCAACCAACCTGGTGTGCACAATTAAATAAGATCAAATAGAGCAAGTTGTCCTACAACTTTAGGCTGTGCACGCCATATGCAAGAAAAAGATCATGGATATTGGATCTTTTCTCTGTAACTGTAATGCTACAATGCTGCAGAACTATATTCTACACTCTGGTATTTTTCTCTTTGCACTTCCAGTTATATGGCTTGATTCATGTATAGTATAATTTGATTTGACTGGATAGCCACTCAAGCAAAGTTTTTCACTGTATCTCAGTGCACGTGACAATACCATAATAAACCAATAACTAAAGGGCAATGCTGTTGAAAGAGTTAACCCGACTGACGCAAGCTCCTTTTTTAAATGAATGTGAAAGTTATCTTGCAACAAGCTGCAATTATGCCGTACTTATGTTGCATGGCACAGAACCCCGTGATTATAACCTTGAGCTGCATTTCCTGGTACCCAAGTCAATATGTTCTGCCATACCTAGTCACAGCTGATTTACACTGAGTACAGTCTTTACAAAAGGTTCTAAAATTGGAGCCCCAGTGGCAAAAGGGAACAGGAAGCGGCGACAAAGAGCAAAAGCTCGTTTCCAAAAATTGCACCACAAATTGCTCTAATTATTTTAATGGCCACACACAAAGGATCTATTGACAAGCTCCCCCTCCCTCCCCTCCAAAATCCCCAGTGTTATATAGAACCAATTGGTCAAGCTAATAATGTTCACTTTTTACCTAGCTTCCCTCTCCCCTGAACCACAGGCTGGTTACAACACAAATAAAATTTGATTGATGCAATTTAAAATCAATTTTTTGAACAGTCACAGCTTTCACAGACTCAAATGATGCAGGCTGATTTTTAAAGAACATGTTTAATTCTTTCAGATAGAAATCCTACATAAAGCAATGCCTTTCTTTCAAAAAATACTTTAACGGATGCAAAACATTTTGGGAAATACAGTTCTTTGGTTCTGCTTTTGAAAACAAAGTTTGCCAAGATGATCAATCACTGGGCAGTAGCTGAACTAGGATGGGAATGTTGTTCAGGGTAAAAAATAAATCACAATTCTGATCATCAGTTCATCTCTAACATCTGCAACCTTTTGATATCACTACGGGGAAGAAAAGTACATTTTAAAGTACTGGCTTTAAAATTTCAGTTGACCTTTCCCAATCTGGACCTTTTGGCAGATAAATAATATCTCCACTTAACACATCAAATATCTTACAGGACACAAATTGCTGGAGTAACTCAGCAGGTCAGGCAGCATTCCTGGAGAACACGGATAGGTGACATATCTGTTCGAGACCCTTCTTCAGAAAAAGATAAGAAAGGAAAGGAATTTTGTATCTTTGGCCATTGTTCCAACCAGCTGCCGATCAAAATTCCCCTCCCTTGCCTGTGTCAACCTATACCTCTTCACGCAGATCCTGCCTCTCCGCCCTCCCATTAATTTGAAGAAGGATATCAACCAGAACCGTCGCCTGTCCATGAACCAGCATCTGTAGTTCTTTATTCCTACCAAAGGTAGACAAAAATGCTGGAGAAACTCAGCAGGTGAGGCAGCATCTATGGAGTGAAGGAATAGGTGATGTTTTGGGTCGAGACCATTCTTCAGACTGATATTTCCACCAAATATCTTATCACAAGATCTCAGAAAAGCAGCTCCCTTTGTGTCATGGGTCTTGGGAGTTACACTTCTTCCAAGGCGAGGAAAGATAGTAGGATAATTGAGGATTCATTCCCTACTGTATGAAAAAGTGGTAGCACCTGAGGAAAGTTGATGGGAATGTTAAGTGAACAAGTTACAGGGAAATAAGTAGGTGAATAAAATTGCTCCTTAATTCAGTATAGACTGAATGGGCCACATGGCCTCCTACATAACAAGGAAAATATGAAAAAAGATACAAACCTCTTTGCTTGCTATTTCACTTGCTTTGACTAAGCCTCTTTTGGTCTGACAAAGTGTGGGTCAGGAATGGTGCATATTCTTGTGGAACACGATATACAGCTTTCACATTGCAACAGAAATTGTGCGATCAACAGGATGCGGCAACAATCCACACTAAAGATGGCGCATTCGAGATCAGAGAATACTGAAAATTCAACCTGTTGCTTGGGTCATCCCAACTAGTTTGTGCAAAGGCTAGATGGAACTCTCCAGCCTCAACCAACTCTAAAAGATAGCCATGTTTCACATAGATGAAACATCTATAAACAGGTCACACCGGGGGAGGGTACCCACGTACAAATATAAGGGAATATACATTCTGTACTTTTGTGCTATCACATTGGCTCAGCTATCTATGAAAGCTATGCTTTGGAGGATGAATGGGGAACAAAAGGTGTGGTTCAATTTTTGTTTTGATAAGTGATTGGAAAGGTTTGATTTAACAGCAGGGGAGGGGAGGGGAGGGTTCTGACAAAGGAACAGGCAAAGCCAGTCACAATTTAAATTCCAAAGACTGAAGTTGAAGTTGCACTGCCTACAATGAGTCTCAATTATTCCGATTTGAAAGGGTTAACAATCTCAGAGTAGGCATGTGAGGAATTAAATCATAGTGAATACAGCTCAATTTTTTATCTCATAATTTAAAAATATTTGCACAGACAAGACCACCTTCAATTAAGATTCCAGCCAACACAAAGATAACTCAACCATGTGAACATCTGGTTAAACATCAGATTTTGAACATTTCAGCCTGTCCAGTGTCTGTAACATTTTCCCCATGACACTCATCAGGATAAGAGGTCCCTGCTATTAGTAGCTTCAAGAAGATGTTGCGCACACACTCAACAGAACCCCTGCCCTGAAGACTCTTGTTTGCCTTAGATTCATTCATCAAAGAATAGGTCTAACATTTGAACCATTTCAATTGTGAAACCACCAAATGCATATTTTACTTTGTTTTTCACGAACCTTTCATGTAAAGATGCTGTTTTAATCTTCTTGCCAAGCTCATAATTTATTTCTTTTCTCTTCTGTAACACCCCTTTCCTCCGTGCCAAATACAGCTGACTGCACAGTAGGACAAGGATTAACTAACTCCATCCTAGCCTATGCTGAATTCCTGCACTTTATCAAGGGGATGACTGATGTGTTTGTGTTTTTCCAGTTTGTTGACCCCCGACCACCAGACTGCATCACATCACCATTTCCTCTCCTCCCCCCGGTACCCTAGTCATCTGCTTATCAACTTTGCTTCAAGTAAAATAACAGCCATCAATGTAGACATTGAACAGACCATTACAAAATATTTCCAATTAACTTCTTAAACTACATAGTAACAGTGCCAAATGCTATCTGTGTGCACCAACAGTGGCAACTGCACAACAGGAGTGGGAGTTGAGCAATCAGAAAAAATGAAGATTGAAGCCAGCAAAGAACTGAAGTAGAACCAACACTTCACTCTGAGGTCATGCTAGGATTTAGGTTGAAGCTCTGAGAGAATTCAAGTTATTGAAAGAAACTGGGAGCTTGGCAAATAGAATTATGCAGCATAATAAAACATTGTGAGTTCACGCATCACCTCCATGTATTAAACTCCAAAGGAGCATCAACTAGGCAACAACTAACACAATATAACAGAATTTACATAGGCCTGACCAAAGGTTTGGCAATGGACAATTGCATAAGGAGAGGTGGAGATGTTTGGGGAAGGAATTCAAGAGGTAACACTTTGGCAGCCAAAGACAGTGGTAGAAATTTTTGCAAAGCAATTAAAAAGAAATAACTGAAATATCACATTTACATAAGTATTCAGACCCTATGCTTTGACACTCAAAATTGAGATTAGGTTCATCCTGTTTCCATTGATTATCCTTGAGATGTTTCTACAACTTGATTGGAGTCCATCAGTGGTAAATTAAATTGATTGGACATGACTTGGAAAGGCGCGCACCTGTCTATATAAGGTCCCACAGTTGACAGTGCATGTCAGAACAAAAACCAAGCCATGAAGACAAAGGAATTGCCCGTAGACCTCCGAGACAGGATTGTGTCGAGACACGGATCTGGGGATGGGTATAAAACAATTTCTGCAGCATTGCAGGTACCGAAGAGCAGAGAGGCCTCTGTTATTTTTAAATGGAAGAACTTTGGAACCACCAGGACTCTTCATAGAGCTGTCCGCCAGGCCAAACTGAGCAATCAGGGGGAGAAGAGCATTGGTCAGGGATATGACCAAGAACACTCTGACAGTTCCTCTGTGGAGATGGGCAAACCTTCCAGAAGGACAACTATATTTGCAGCACTCCACCAATCAGGCCTTGAGAGTGGCCAGACGGGAGCTATTCCTCAGTGAAAGGCACATGACAGCCTGCTTGGAGTTTCCAAAAAGGCATGAGAAACAAGATTCTCTGGTCTGATGAAACCAAGATTGAACTGTTTGGCCTGAATGACAAGCGTCACTTCTGGAGGAAACCAGGCACCGCTCATCACCTGGCCAATACCATACCTACGGTGAAGCATGGTGGTGGCAGCATCATGTTGTGGGGATTGTTTTCAGTGGCAGGAACTGGGAGATGAGTCAGGATCTAGGGAAAGATGAACGGAGCAAATTACAGAGTGATCCTTGATGAAAACCTGCTCTAGAGTGTTCTAGGCCTCAGACTGGGGTGGAGGTTCACCTTCCAATAGGACAACGACCCTAAACACACAGCCAAGACAATGCAGGAGTGGCTTTGTGACAAGTCTGTGAATGTCCTTGAGTGGCCCAGCCAGAGCCCGGACTTGAACCCAATCGAACATCTCTGGAGGGACTTGAAAATAGCTGTGCATTGATGCGCCCCATCTAACCTGACAGAGCTTGAGAGGATCTGCAGAGAAGAATGGAAGAAATTACCCAAATACAGGTGTGCCAAGCTTGTAGCGTTATACCCAAGAAGACTTGAGGCTGTAATCGCTGGCAAAGGTGCCTCAATAAAGTACTGAGTAAAGGGTCTGAATACTTATGTAAATGTGATATTTCAGTTATTTCTTTTTAATTACTTTGCAAAAATTGCTGATCACCTGTTTTCGCTTTTTTATTATGCGGTAGTTCAAGTGCACTAAAGTCAGGGCAAATCCAACACGGAAAAGTGGCTTGGGGCTTGGCGGAAGCGACCTTGCTGGAACAAGGCATCATCACTGGAGCACTGGAAGTTGGTCGCGGCCGAAGTCCGCCGACAGGAGGAGACGAGTAGGTGTACCAAGGCTGTGTCGCAAGTTAAACAGGGCCATTGGATGAGATGGGAGAGTGTGGAAAAGAGAAAGATCAGCTGGAAGGACATGTGGGAGATGGAGGCGAGCAGGACAAGTTTCCTCATTCGGGCAACCACACTTAAGCACATCCTCACTGGGTGTAAAGTAAGCCTCTCCCAAGGACAGTACACCTGGAGACCTAATCAAGTGCTCAAATGCCTCACAGCGACACTGGAAAGCTGGAGAACAACCAACAATGCCCTGCCACCCAGAACAACAAACCCAGTTAAGCCAATTGCTTTTATTCGGGAGGGGGAACAAAGGCAATGGAAAATTCCACCAAGGACCAGTTTTGGACAGCTGGAGGCAGCCCGGGATTGGCAGATGCTTGGGAATGTGGACCAACGGCTTACAGTTCCATCAGAGATAGCCATCACCAACCTGAGGCTTGATCTTGTGCTCTGGTCGAACTCTCAGTACATGGTGTATCTTGTGGAGCTCATAGTCCCTTGGAAGGATGCTGTGCAGGAAGCCTTCGAAAGAAAGACACTGCGATATACAGAGCAGCGGGGCTGGAGAGCTAAGATCTGCCCAGTAGAAGTTGGATGTCGAGGATTCGTGGCAACATCAACCATAAGACTGATGACGGACCTGGGGATCAGCGGACAAGCCCTACGCCAGGCTTTCAAAGAAACATCATGGGTGGCAGAGCAGAGTAGCCAGTGGCTCTGGCTGAAGAGGAGAGACCCCATTTGGTCTCCCAAATAACCAACTAGACAGATGCAGAGGGGGTTGGTTCTGGGACGCCAGAATGCACCGCTGAGCCTACTGGAGACATCGTGGGTTCAATCAGCGAAACGTCGATGAAAGTAGGTGCCCACTTGATAACCCCAATGATGTGTCTGCCTAGCCTTTCTCAACATTGGAGGAGCACAGGTGAGCGAATAAGGCTCCCATCACCACCGGGAGCAAGTTGATATTTGACACTTTGGATTTTTTAACATCTTGTCCTGTGCATTTGGAAACATGTAGATTGATGATAAGAAAAATGAATTTAATCTATTTTTGAATAAAGATGTAACGTAACAAAAAGTGAAGGGGTCCGAATACTTTCTGAATGAACTGTACATTTCAGATAACGCATGGTAATGAGGAATCACAATACTGTGGGATATGTCATCTTTCAAAAAAAGCTGCCAAATATTGAGCATCATATAACACACATGGACACTGTGCATGTGTCAAAAAAACATAAAGAGGAGAAACTTGAACAAAAGGAAATAATTTATTCAACCATAAGCTAATTTCAGGAGGATCACAAAATGTATTCTCTCCATGGTGACACAGATTGAATATTTAATCCTTAATGGAATATTTGAATTTGTTCTCTGTACTAAATGCCTGGCCATCTCCTTGACAAACGATCGTTATTGGTATTAGCTTATTATTGTTATGTGTACCAAGATACAATGAAGAGCATTGCTTGCTGCTATGCACACAAATCATACTATACTTGAGTATAATCAAAGCATATGCAGGAACAACAGGTAGAGAAAGGAGAAAAATAACAATGTGCAGGGTAAAGCATTACAGTTATAGAGAAAGCACAGACAAAAAAGGAGCTATGTTTACAATGAGGTACTTTGTACATCAGCACCCCTCTGATCAAACAACTGATTACATTTAAATATTTCTCATCTCCCCTTTAGTTCTTTTGCCAATTACCAAAATGTTTCTCCCAAGGAAAGAGTTTTGCATTGTGGAATACAACCTACAAATTAATCAATTTTATTCTCCTATTGTAATCACCACATGTGCCAGCCATGGGGAGTCTTCTGTTGGTTGATCTCAATTCAGCAGAACTGCAGGGACCTGCTATATGTTTAGATTGTATGTCACATTGTACCCAATCACAGTTTGTAGAGATCTAAGTAGTTTACTTAGCGCTCTACTTGTGAAGAATAACATGGGTAAAAA
Source organism: Leucoraja erinaceus (assembly GCF_028641065.1). Lineage (NCBI taxonomy): Eukaryota > Metazoa > Chordata > Chondrichthyes > Rajiformes > Rajidae > Leucoraja > Leucoraja erinaceus. Next base: position 40,634,485 of record NC_073383.1, read on the forward strand.
TGTCCAGACATATTTTGTCCCTCGGGCTTTAGCTGACATTTATGACAGCTAGAAGTAAATTGCAATACTACTCTGTATTGCATTCTAGTCTTTACTTCACAAACATCTTATTGCATTGATGAAGACATTTTATACCATGTTCTATTGAGCTCGCGTTCAGGAAATGCAATTTATTTCACAACGATGATGAAGGATGCAAGTGAGGATAGAGGAAGCCATGAAGTCATGATGTAAACTGTTCAGTAACCTCAAAATTAAAATCTCAAACATTTACTTTGAACATAACACTTCTGTATGGAACTGCACAGTGAAGTCCACATAAAATACAGATGAATCAATTTATATCACACATAGTGGAATTTAATTCCAACTTTATCCCACCATTCGCATTTTATCCTAAACTTGTTTCAGCTCCGAGCTTGGACATTCCTCTTGGCAACATTTTAAGCCTTTCTTCCCTACAACCCACTTTTGTGGCCACCATTTTGGACATCTGTGGCAATTTCTTTATGTTGCTTGGTGTCACATTTTGTCTGTTATTGGTTAAATGCCTCAGAACATTTCACTACGTTAGGCGCAATACAAATTGCAAGTTGTTGACATTATTGCGTTGCGCATTAATATTCAAGTCCATGTAAATTTGTGACTTTTTTAAAAAATCTAAATTTTGGGAAAGAGATGGTTCACATCAATGGCAAATCCCAGTGAAAATGATGAAGGGAACATTGGAATCTGACAAGATGCAGATCACAATCCACATTCATTGCTAGCAGTTTGGGGGCTACAGCACTTCACATTCAGAAATTAATCAATTGCAAATGTGCCAATCCTCCACAAAAGAGAAAGTCTAACTGAAGTGTGCAAATCAAGAGGAGAAACATGATTGGGATAAATCACATGAAACACCTGAAGGTGGTAACATTGGATTGAATTCTGTGAAGGAACCTACTCATCGCCCCAGACACACTACAATAGCATGTTCAAGCACTGCATAGACCTTGTGCAGTAATATAGCAATTTAAGTTAAGATTTGGAAAGTTAAAACAAAAGCAATCATTTGTTGTAAATGCAAGTCAGACATGACCCACGTAATTCAAACTCAATTATTTGTTCCATGTAAGTTTAAGAAGGAACTGCAGATGCTGGAAAATCGAAGATAGACAAAAATGCTGGAAAAACTCGGCGAGTGAGGCAGCATCTATGGAGCGAAGGAAATAGGCAACGTTTCGGGCCGAAACCCTTTGTTCCATGTAATTGTTTCAACATTATATTCTGTCACCTCCTGGAAATAAAACAAATTCATCCATGCACTTTTTTCGCTTTGTATTTTCAAGCTGTCAATTCAAGAACAAAGAATTACATTATAGAAAGATATGGTAGAGAGGTAGTTCTTTCCATTATTATAGCTGTGCCTGATCTGGATAGAGCTCCAATTAGTCCCATTCTGCTACTCTTTACCCATAGCCATGAAAATGTCACATTTTCAACGTATTTAACTCGATTTAGAAAATTGCTATTAATCTACTTTCACCTCCCTTTCAGGCAGTACTTTTCAAATAACCAGCTCATTGTATATAATCATTTCAAATGGATAGCTATCCAAATGTGTTTATTGCTTACCAACACACGCACAAAGAATTTTATCTAAATATTCTAATTATCAAGTGCCAAACAACTAAGGACTTTGTTTAAGGTTAAACTGATAATTTATTGTATTATTGTTTATTGCACATTTATTTGTTGTGTGTCACGTTAATATGCCCGTAAAGCTGCAGGAAGTAGGAATGTCATTGTCTCGTTCCTGACGCATATAACACTGTTGTCGACTCAAATGTTTGATTCATTTTTAGTTAATTATAATATAATATGGGTGGTTCCTTCTTTTCTCATACGCAACTGCTCTATGCATAACTGTGTTAGGTTTGTTGCTATCCACCCACAGAAAGAATGGTGCCCCTATACACGAATGAATCTGCAATGACCCCCCTCCCCCAACCCCCGCCACCTGCTTAGAATTCCATTCTGTTTCTCCCCAATCAACAACCAGAATCTCATCAAACCACAAGTAATAGAAAAGGCTGTGAGCAGTGCCTGCGGAGCCCCTGCTGGGCCACTTTAACCATCTGCAGTGCCTGCTGACGTTATTGCTGCCAACAGTGATAACTCAGAATGCTTGGTTCTCTGCCATTTTGAGCACTTAAAAAATATTTGACTTAAAATATACAACAGGACCCCTAAAACTAGAAGAGGAAAATATAGAAAATGAGAAAGATTGTGTACAGTGCTCGTGATAAATTCTGGATTTTCCACCAGAGGGCATGTGTTTTTTATAGGGAGACATTACATTACCCCTCAAACAAAATAGCCACATCGAGTGACACATCAAGTTGCTGCCTGAAAGGAGATGAATGGGTAATTTTCCCATTAATCATACCCTGAGTTGGTTCTCCTGCAAGTGACCAGGATTGATTTCAAGCACATATTTTCAAGATTATCTTCCATCCATGCTGCAGCTTCAGCCCAGAGTACTATTTGCTTACAGATAGTGGGAAGACCTTAAATAAATTAGTCTACTCAGCAAACAGCGTTTGGTTAACAGTCAGGTAGTCTGCAGTGAGACTTCCTTCCTCTGCCTTCATTTATTCAATTGCCAAAGTAATATCAATGATGCGTCAATCAAAATACTGAAATCAGATTTTAACTATGACAATAACCTACATTGATGTCATTTCTCTGATGTAGTGGAATATTGCAAGGTGCAGTACTTGAATGTTATCCAACAACATTTGTCATTTCAATACAGGTACAACATTCACATCCACAAAGTGGAAATTTACTCATGTACGCCTTGCTCATAATAAACAAAATCGAATTCACCCTATCCACCTAATCAACCTATTCTCAATCAGCAGCAAAGTGGTGAAGAGCAATAATGGATTAGTAACAAACTCTCGCATTGTTCGAAGGTCATCTCTTACCAACTTGAATAATTATTTTAAAGAGATGTTGAAGGTGATCGATGAGGATAGGCCGGTAGATGTTTTCTTCAGACATTTTACTGAGGATTTGATAAAGGCTCCCATGGTAGGCTGATTGAAAAGATTAAGATGCACAGGATTCACAGCAACTTGATCGTATGGATTCCAGACCTGGTTTACTGATGGAAGACAGGATTGTGGTGTGAAGACAATATTCAGGCTGGAGGTCTGTGACCAGAGGACTTCCACAGGATCTGTGATGGCACATCTGTTATTTACAATATATATTTGCATGGTTATAACATATATATATAAATGTTGGGAAAAACTGCAGCTGCTGGTTTAAACCGAAGATAGACACGAAAAGCTAGAGTAAAGGGCCTGTCCCACGAGCATGCGACTCCATGCGGCAAGCGCGACCTAACGTGGTCGCTTGAGCCGTACGACCTCGCGGGGCCGGTCCCACTTCGGTCGCTGGAAGACGTATGGAGTTGTGCGAAGCTGGTCCCGACATCGCGCAGGGTCCGAAAAACTGACTGTGTTCAACAATTCTGCACGGCAACGGCCTGCCGTCCGCAGCCACCTCAACGCCGTACGCACCATCTCGACGGGCGTGCGCGACGTCTCGACGCCGTATATCACGCACAAACTTCCCGCGGACTTCGCTCGAACTTCACGTCACTCACTTGACCTCCGCGCAGCCCCCGCTTCCGGTTTGGTCCCGCTTGCCGCATGCAGGTCGCATGCTCGTGGGACAGGCCCTTAACTCAGCAGGACAGGCAGCATCTCTGGAGAGAAGAAATGAGTGACAGTTCGGGTCGAGACCCTTTTCAGACGGGTCTCCTGAAGAAAGGTCTCGATATATGTAATGTATTATATACACATACATACATATACACATATATATATACATACTTACAGTAAACCCTTGTTTTAACAAACCCCTTTATATTATAACGGATTTCGGGTATAGCAGATGGTCTTGTTAATGCTACCCCCCGCTCACTCCATCTCCCTGACTGCTTAGAGCCGCAGCTTCCAAGGCTACCCCCAACTAGCAAATTGCACCAGCAAGCCCATCTTCACCCACCGCGTGGTCCAGTTGACACGGCTGTTATTGCGGCTCACATTGTAGCCCCTGGGGACAGGTATTCTTCAGACATTCTTCACTGACAGGATGCGCTCTGTCACCATGGGGCTCCCTCCCCTCTCATCTGCTCCTGCTTCTTTAAGTATTCCTTCTGCCGCCGCTTTATCCGCTCCAACTTTTCCTGTCGCTTTGTCCACTCCATCTCTCTTACCCACCCGCCCCACCATGGCTGGCTCCTCCACCTCTTTTTCCCCTGGAGTCACCAACATACCCCACCTTGGAAGCGGCAGCAGAGGTGAGAGGAGAGGGAGCCCCATAGCAACGGAGCATGGCTTGTCGTTGGCAGCGGCCTGAAAAAAGCGGTCGCCAGAGGCTACAACGCGAGTCACAACAGCCGCATCACCGGACTGTGCGGCAGCTGGTGAAGAAGGGCTCGCTGCTTTGGCGCCTAGTATTAAGGTGAAACGACACTGAGTGCTGAAGTAACTCAGCAGACTGAATCAGTCTGAAGAATGTTCCTGACGTCACGTATCCATGTTCTACAATGATGCTGCCTGACCCGCTGAGTTACTCCAGCACTTTGTGATCTTTTGTGTATTAACCATCATATGTAGTTCTTTGTTTCAACTACATGCAATGATAATACTTTACTCAGTTATACCAGACAGTCGGCAATAATGGACACCATTCCCCCTGCATCCTATGGATACAAGATACAAGATACATTTAATTGTCATTATGGTTCGTTATAATGGTTCATTATAATGAAGGTTTACCGGTATGTTTACAGATGACACCAAGGTCGCTGGAGTTACGGACTGTGAGGAAGGTTTTCAAAGTATACAGTAGGATATAGATCAGTTACAAAAATGGGAGGAGAAATGTCAGATGGAGTCTAATCCAAGTGTAAAATGTTGTATTGGAGGTCAAATGTAAGGAGAATGTATACAAGTAATGGCAGACCATTCACATCTTAATAGGATGATACACGAAGGGATCTTGAGGTCTAAGTCCATAATTCAGTGAAACTGGCTATGCAAGTAGATAGGATGGTAAAGAAGGCATATGGTATGCTTGTCTTCATTGGTCGGGGCATTGAGTACAAGAGGCAACTCATGATTCAACTACAATGGACTTTGATTACGCCGCACTTGGAGTATTGTGTGCAATTCTAGTCACCCCATTACAGGAAGGATGTGGAAGCTTTGAAGAAGATGCAGAGACGTTTGCCAAAAATGATTCCTGGATTAAAGTGTATTAGGTGTAAGGAGAGGTTGGACAGACTTCGATTTTGTTTTCTCTGGAATGACAGACGTTGAGAGGATATCTGATCAGAAGTTTATAAAATTGTGAGACAGTCAGAATCTTAGGACCCCCAAGGTGGAAATATCAAAGCATGGAGGGCAAAGCTTTAAGTTGAATGGGGCAAAGCTTAAAGGGGATGTTTGGGGCAAGTTTGTTTTTCTTAATACATGATGATGGGTGCCTGGAACGTGCTTGCCAGGAATGATAGTGGAAGGTATCTGCTTCCACTATCATTCCTGGCAGCACGTTCCAGGCACCCATCATCATGTAGTAAGAAAAACAAACTTGCCCCACACATCCCCTTTAAGCTTGGCACATGGATATGCAAGGAATGGGGGGATATGGACATGTACAGGCAGATGAGATTAGCTTATCTTGGCATCATGTTCAGAGGCATTGTGGCCCAAAGGGCCTGTTTCTTTGCTGTACTTTTCTATGTTCTATGTTCTATGTATATATGCTGTTTCTTTTTTCAAACTGTTTAAAACGTAGGATAGGTTTACACATTATACAAGCACTTGAATGTATAGCCTTTTTCAAGGCAGGCTTGATAAAAGCGGTCAGGGTTGAGCAATACAGAAACAGTAGCATCTCAAGAGATTGCAACGGGTGAAGGAGATCACTGGGAAGGCCGATGCCACAAAAAAACTAAGGCATTGCCAGGGCGAGAACAATGCAACTCAGTGACCACGGAAGAGAAGGATGAACGGGAATTTACAGTCACATGTTGCTCCATACACATCAGCTTCAAGTGCAAAGGGCTAAATGCAACCTTAGTGATTTATTCCAAAGATAAATTGCCAGCTGCTCAGTCAACCAATTCAAACCTATCAGGCGTTCTGCAGGATTCGCAGTGGCCGCACTTAATAAACAGAAAGTTTAGGCAAGACATTATGTAAGACTTTTTAAGAAAGGCGAGGGAGAGAAAACAGGGAATTATAGACCAGTTAGCCTGACATCAGTGGTGGGGAAGATGCTGGAGTCAATTATAAAAGATGAGATAGCCGAACATTTGGATAGCAGTAACAGGATCGGTCCGAGTCAGCATGGATTTACGAAGGGAAAATCATGCTTGACTAATCCTCTAGAATTTTTTGAAGATGTAACTAGGAAAATGGACAAGGGAGAGTCAATGGATGTAGTGAACCTGGACTTTCAGAAAGCATTTGATAAGGTCCCACATAGGAGATTAGTGCGCAAAATTAGGCCACATGGTATTGGGGGTAGAGTGCAGATATGGGTAGAGAAGTGGTTGGCAGACAGGAAACAAAGAGTAGGGATTAACGGGTCCCTTTCAGAATGGTAGGCAGTGACTAGTGGGGTACCGCAAGGCTCGGTGCTGGGACCGCAGCTATTTATAATATACATCAATGATTTGGAAGGGATTCAAAGTAACATTAGCAAATTTGCAGATGACACAAAGCTGGGTGGCGGTGTGAACTGTGAGGAGGATGCTATGAGAATGCAGGGTGACTTGGACAGGTTGGGGAAGTGGGCAGATGCATGGCAGATGAAGTTTAATGTGGATAAATGTGAGGTTATCCACTTTGGTAGCAAAAACAGGAAGGCAGATTACTATCTAAATGGCGTCAAGTTGGGAAAAGGGGAAGTACAATGGCATCTGGGGGTCCTTGTACATCAGTCTATGAAAATAAGCATGCAGGTACAGCAGGCAGTGAAGAAAGTGAACGCCATATTGGCCTTTATAACGAGGAATCAAATATAGAAGCAAAGAGGTCCTTCTGCAGTTGTACAGAGCCCTAGTGAGACCACACCTGTAGTATTGTGTGCAGTTTTGGTCCCCTAATTTGAGGAAGGACATTCTTGCTATTGAGGGAGTGCAGCGTAGATTTACAAGGTTAATTCCCGGGATGGCGGGACTGTCATATGCTGAGAGAATGAAGCAGCTGAGCTTGTACACTCTGGAGTTTAGAAGGATGAGAAGATTCCTCATTAAAACATGTAAGATTGTTAAGGGTTTGGACACGCTAGAGGCAGGAAACATGTTCCCGATGTTGGGGGAGCCTAGAACCAGGGCCCACAGTTTAAGAATAAGGAGTAAGCCATCTAGAACGGAGATGAGGAAACACTTTTTCTCACAGAGAATGGTGAGCCTCTGCCTCAGAGGGCGGTGGAGGCAGGTTCTCTGGATGCTTTCAAGAGAGAGCTAGTTAGGGTTCTTAAAAATAGCAGAATCAGGGGATATGGGGAGAAGGCAGGGACGGGGTACTGATTGGGGATGATCAGCCATGATCAGATTGAATGGCGGTGCTGGCTCGAAGGGCCGAATGGCCTACTCCTGCACCTATTGTCTATTGTCTATTTTCCTCTGTATTGTTTTCTCAAATGATGAAATGAAATTAAAATTTCCTAGGATTTGTTCAACTGTAAATGGCAACATGCCCAAATAACTCCTATTCAATTATATAATGTCAGCCATTTATTTAATTGATGAATAAAACTAGCTGATGTGTTTCCAAGAGTATAGTAATGACTACACTTCAAAGTTACTTAGCCAGCTGTGTACACTAAGGTGTTTTCAAGTTGTGAAAGACATCACCACAAAGCATGTGAGGAGTTGCATTTTGGGAAGTTAAACCAAGGCAGGAACGTCACAGTGAATAGTAGAGGCCTGGGGAGTGCTGTAGAGCAGAGGAACCTCGGAGTGGAGGTAGTTTTGGTCAAACCACAATAGGAAGGATGTCATTAAGCTGGAAAGAGTGCAGAGAAGGTTAATGAGCATATTGCCAGGACTTGAGGGGCTGGACAGGCTAGGACTTTACTCTCTGGAGTACACAGGGCTCGAAGTTAATCGTTGCCCGGTTGCCAATGGCCACCTAAAGTCCCGCCGGGCAACCTAACAGTCGTGTAATTTTGCCCGGCTTGACACTGCAGATACTGGTTTATACCGAAGATACACAAAATTGGTGTAACTCAGCAGGTCAGGCAGCATCTCTGGAGAAAAAGAATAAGTAACGTTTCTGGTCAGCGGCGGCAACGGCTGTAGTGCGGGGTGATGGAGGGTCGCAGCAAATGACCTCTCTCTGTGCCTCTCTCTCTCTCTGCTCTCTGCCTCTCTCTCTCTCTCCTCTCTCTCTCTCTCTCTCTCTCTGCCTCTCTCTCATGACCCCCTCCCCCCCTCCACCCCCCTAATCCTGGGACCTCTCCATCCTGCACTGATCCCCATTCCCACCTCTATTCAGTCCTCACTGACATCCCCTGTGCTCCCCTCCCCATCTACCCCCCCATCTATTCATCCTGCACTGATCTCCCTATCCACCTCCCATTGATTCTCCTGCCACCCCCCATCCATCCTGTACTGTTCCCCCTATTCACCCTGCACTGATCCTTCTTGTTTAGAAGTGGAAAGAAATAATAGAAATTGCATTCATTGCAACGTGTAAAAAGAGTTGAGATACTGTATTATAATTTTGCTGCGTCATTGTGGTATATATCATGTCTTGATTGGTGAATGTTTAGTTTGTGGATTTATTTGAAGCAGAAATAATATGTGAATGCTGAATTGAGTGTAATTCCTACTGGTAACTACACACTTCGTTCCAGCACATTATCACGCGCGTCATGCAAGCCATCTTAAATGACAACCTAAACAGTCATTTGACAACCTAAAAAGCTGCCTAGGTTGCCTTGCTGGCAACAGGGGAAAAAAGATAAGTGAGAGCCCTGGTGCAGGAGGTTGAGGAGTGCTCTTACACAGGTGTATAAATTCATGAGGGGAATTGATAGGATGTATGTACAGAATGTAGATGAGCATATGAGAAAAACATTTTTTCACACAGAGTGGTGAATCTCTCTGCCACAGAGGGTAGTTGAGGCCAGTTCATGGGCTATATTTAAGAGGGAGTTAGATGTGGCCCTTGTGGCTAAAGGGATCAGGGGATATGGAGAGAAGGCAGGTACGGGATACTGAGTTGGATGATCAGCCATGATCATATTGAATGGCGGTGCGGGCTCGAAGGGCCGAATGGCCTACTCCTGCACCTATTTTCTATGTATCTATATGTAGAGAAGTATGATGTACGATGTATGATGGAAATCTCAAGTAGAGCATAAATGGTGGTGGAGCTGAATGAAGGGATTCTATACTCAATGTAGGCACTTGAGTCTGAATGTGATGCACCTTGGCTGCAGTGAGACATCAGATTCAACATGTGCTTGAATTCCCTTTTAAACACAGTATGAATGAGAACATGACACTTTTTCAAAAATAAGGTAAAACCTGACAATTACAAACTAGTCAATTAATCCCCTGATGAGGTTAGGAGCGTATCATATAAATAATCCACGAGAAAGTCAGTAATCAATGATAGTCATAGATACATCAGGGAGAGTCAGCCCAGATTTGTTCAGTGCAGGTAGTGTTTAACTAACATGATGAGAATTTTATGATATGGTAACAGAGAGCATTCACAAGGGCATTTGTTATTCTGTTGTATGTGTGGGGTTTCAATACATGCTTATTAACTGGCATAACTGAATCACGTGGGATATATATATATATGTAGTGAACAGCATGGAATTAATAACAGTGTTTTGGCTCCAGGTTGTTTTATCACACTGGAGGAAGCTACACACTGGTATTCGGCAACTAGACTGTGACTGTTGTTGGTAAACAGGTAAAACTTTGAAGTGGCAGGCACGATTTTGATATTTGCACATAGCATATACCTCAGAGATAGAGTAAACAGTAAGGAAGTCTTTGCTGGCATGGTTGGAATGGTCAGGCACATTCAGGTGGAATTCCAAGCTTAAAGATGGGAGGTCAACATTTTTATTGAATAATGTACATACATTTAAAGGACTGAAAGAACACAGGGGTTTTCTGTGCACAAATTTCAGAAGATGGTAAGATAAATGAATAAAGCAGTCAATAAAATATATTGAGGCATGTGCTTTATAGACAGTGCACAACAAGGCAGAAGGTCATGCTATTTAATGTATTAATTGCAGGTGTGTCCAAGTCTCTCTCTGAAATTATCTTCAACTTTATATTCACACCGCTGACATTTGAAATAAGGTCTTTAGCTGTGACTCAAAATTTCACACAGAGATAGCCAACAGTAACAGTTGAAATTGTCTGTGTTTAGCTCCAAACTGTATGCAAGTTTAGGAGCTATGTGCTTGCGCACAAAAATATGGAAAACCCAAAGTTCCTCACAGTTGATCACCATTGTCATTCTCACTGTGCTTCAATGTTTGATTCCTCTGCAATCCTAATGTTTTTTTTTTTAATTCATAAATATACTTTGTTCTTGTTAAATGTATGTCTTTGAGTCAGTTTTTATTTTTTATTTTCTTAGCTTTTTATTATTATTTTTTAGCTGTGTATATGTGGGGGTGGTGGGGGAAACCGTTAATCTCTCCCCAGTGCGGGGACCCAACTATTCCCTGTCGGGTCTCGGATGTCGTTGGGCCTAACATTGTGGAGCCGGCGGCGATCTCCGGCTGGGACTAACCTGGGGGCTCCAGTTGCAGAGCCTGCAGAACTGACATCGCGGAGCTGGCCAACTTCAGAGCGGGAAGAGCTGTGGTGGCGCGCGGCTACGACCCGACTTTTGGAGTTCGGAGGCACCGGCCGCAGACCTGGTGGACGGGAACATCGGGAGCTCCAAGTCCCTGGCAGGAGACCGCTTTTCCGAGCTCCGCAACGGCGACTTCTCCCGCTGGAATCGCGGGTTTAAGGATATGGAGCCGGGGCCTAACATCGCCCGGCGTGGCTTAAACGGCCTCAGGACTTACCATCGCCCGCCGGGGGCTTTAACATCGGAGCCCTAGTTCGCCTCGACACTGCTGTTGGACTGCTGGACCGCGGGAGATGGAACAAACGGAAGAGATAAAGACTTTGCCTTCCATCACAGTGAGGAGACTCACTGTGATGGATGTTTATGTAAACTGTGTTAAGTGTGGGTCTTGGATTGTGTTTGTAATGTAAAAAACTGTAGAAATGGAATTTCGTTCAAACCCAGGTTTGAATGACAATAAATAGCATTCTATTTAAAAATATATATACAGGAAATAAAATGCATGTCTTTGTGCCATCACACAATACACACTCTTGGAATGCATCAATGCCACTCATGTTTCCTCGAGCAGAACACAGACCTCCTGTGCTTCCTCAGCAGTTAAATTGTGCTACCTCACCAGGTAAAAACAAGTGAAGGTTTAATGATTTATTTAAAGATGATGCAGGGAGGCATGTTTCAGGGTTTTTTTAAATATCTAATTGTTAATTTGAAGTCAAGTCGAGCTTATTGTCATGCACAAGTACGGTGAGGTACAGTTACAAAGAAAAGCCTTGCTTGCAGCAGCCTCACAGGCAGGTAGACTCAGACAAACACACAAAAACAAAGTATACATAAATTATAAATAAATACACAAAATTCAAAAGAGTGCAAAACAAAACAAGTCAATTTTGCAACGCACAATTAGAAAAAATGATGGCCGTGGTTGTGGAAGATGTGGACCATGGTGTTCTGTGGTGGAGGTAGGATTAGGGATGTGCAGGTTGATGCAAGAACTAGTGTAGAAAAGTAATTGTTCCTGAACCTGGTTGTATAGAACTTCTGGGTTCTGTACTTCCTGCCAGATGGGAGGAGGGTTAAGAGTGCTTGGCCCAGAGAGTGGGGATCCTTGATGATAGATGCCACCTTCTTGAGGCAGCACCTTATATAGATGCTTTCAGTAGAAAGGAAAGCTAGTTCACCGCTCACCCATAGCCCCCTACTGCACAGGCGCGGCTGACGGGTTCCCGTTGTGACGCCAGATATCCCGTTGTGATGCGAGTCACGGCAACCCTCCCCCAATTGCGCCTCGCCATCCCTCTTTCTACCCCTATCCTCCTCCATTTGTCCTTATCCCCCAGCACTCCCTCTCCCTCCTCTTCACCCTCCCTCTTCTTTCCCCTCTCCTCCTACCTTCCCCCACTCCATCCTTCTTTCCCCTACCCTCAGTCATTCCCTCCCTCCATAATCCCCTCCCCTCCCCAACACCCTCCTCTCCCTTCAATCTCCCTGCTCCCCCACTCCCCATCTCCCCCTATTCCACTCCCCCCACTCTCCCTCCTCACCTCCACCACTGCCCTCCTCTCCCTCTACCCCCCCCTCCCTACCTCCCCGACTCCTCCCCCCCTCTCCCTCTGTCCTCCCTCCTCCCCCACTTTCCCCTCCCTCCCTCATCCCTATCCCACCCCCCACAATGAAAATCGCGATTTTGTTTTTAAATGAACACCCCCATTCCATCCCCCAAAATGAAAATCACGTTTTTTCTTTAAAATAACCTAAACATAATGTTTGCTGTTAATGAAAACGGAAGAATTTCATTAAAACAGATTTTTTTAATGTAAATGAGATTTGCGATCCCATTGTGATGTCATTGTGACGTTGAACGCTGCTGACGAGCAAGGCAAGTGGAAAAGTGGTTTAAAAGGTGTTTTTTGTAGTTTAAAATTTGTAAAATATAACATCAATCCGAACGAAACTTGTTTCTTTTACATCCCAGGACAATGGTGAATAAGGTGGGCCAAAAACGGTAGCGCTATTGTGTACCGTTTTGGCAGAGTTTCGGACACGCACGCATACATACAATCAAACAAGATGAGAGTTTTAGTAATATATAAGTAATATATACGGGAGGCCTGGTCCCCCAACGCAACTCTTCCCCAATATAATATTCCACCATGCACCCATTCCCCCAACGCAACCCGTTCCAACACAATATTCCACCACTCACCCATAGCCCCAACTGTGCAGGGGCTGCTCATTTCACCTTATTCGCCCTCCCTCATTTTAAACTTTTAAAAAAAGGTGCACTTGCTAGGGCTTGCAGGACTCAGTGTCCTGGGATAGCAACATTGTAGCAAGCATGGCTACAATCCCATTGTGATGTCATAGTTGCAAAAAAGACATTTTTCTCAAAGTGGGGTTTTGTAATGTTAAAAATGTGAATAACTTGTAAAATATAATAGTAACGATGAACGAAACTTGATACAAAAGACCACAGGACAATTGTAAGTAAGGTGGTACAAATATTGTAGCACTATCATGTATTGTTTTGGCGTAGTTCCTGGGATCACATGCACAGACATCCATCCCCACACACACGTTTTAGTATATATATATATATATATATAGATAGATTTCTTGTGTTTTAAGGTTTTTAATATTATATTTGTTTTATGGGTTTTTTTCCTCGTTTTTATTTCATATGGCTGTATGGTAATTTGCATATCACTGTACCTTAATTGGTACATGTGACAATAAAAGATCTTTGAACCTTTGGTTTTAAAGTTTTAAAATGTTTTTCAACTATATCACGGACCTTCAAACTGCTTGACAGCATTCAGCCTGGGGATGGCCTTGAATTATTGTCAAAACATTTCTCTGGGATCATCACTGGTGCATAATGCTGCCAAACCTGCAACAGGGCTCCAATTGCCATTGGAAGATACAATTAAGCTAGCAGCAGGTGTAGCAGGCAGGAAATCAGATGGCTGTAATTAACTCCAAGGAAATTCTGGACTATTATAATCAAACAGGTGGGCTACAAGCAAGGAGCTAGAAATTGGGTATTGCTTGCATATCTTCTTTGAATGGCGTGGCCCAGGTTGGGGAACTGCTGTTGTCAGATACATGATTCATTTGGTTATGTAACACACACCTCAGTGGTACAATAAAATGTCTGGGGCATACCCATGACCTGCGCATACAAAAAAATAAATCACAATCAACATTCTGTTATAAGACATCTGCCAAAAAGAGGAGCAAATAAATCATTCTATTTAAAATCTGGTCAGATACTGGAATATCACAACATATTTACAAGTAGAAATTATTTGTTCAGCATGTATTATTTCTGTATTAATATGAAATTTAATCTAGAATTAATTATGGTAGGACACATACTAATATACTATTACACTAATAAGCCAGGGTATGCGATCAAGGAGAAGAAGGCTTTGGGTCACTTGTAAAGAGTTAAGGAGGGTAATCCTCAGGGACTAATGGTATCTATCCCAGGTTATTGAGATCAGGAAGAGAAGACATTGCAGGGATCTTGACAAACATCGTTATATTTTCTCTAGCCACAGGCAGGATCCTGGAGGAATGGTGAGCAGCCAATGTTGTTCCTTTGTGTAAGTAGTAGCGATAATCCAGAAAATTATTAAGTGGTGAGGCCTACATCTGTGGTAGGGACGCTATTGGAGAAAATTCTTCAGGATAGGATTTGCGCCCATTTGGAAGAGAACAGGCAAATTAGGGACAGTCAGCAGCAGGTCAGGTCTACCTGATTGAGTTTTTTGAGGAGGTGACGAAGGTTTTTAATGAGGGTATGCCAGTGGATGTTGTCTACATGGATATGGTCTACCTGGTCACAAATGTAGATGGGTTGGTGAGGAAGGTTGCAGGCACCCAAAATTGGTGGAGTTGGAGACATTGAGGGAGGCTGCCAAAGGATACAGAGGGAAATCGATCAGTTGCAGATTTGGGGGTGGGGTGGGATTCCCTGATGGAATTTAATCTGAGCCACTATGAGATGTAAGTGGAAAGTATCTAGTTCATGGCAAGACCCTTATCAGCACTGATATACAAAGGGATATTGGGTTCCAAGTCCGCAGGTCTCTGAAAGTGACATACAAGTAGCTAAATATGGTAAAGAAGGCATATGGCATGCTTGCCTTCATCAGTCGAGGCATTACGTATAAGAATCAGGAAGTCATATTGGAGCTTAATAGAACTTTGGGTTAGGCCACACTTGCAGTATTGCGTGCACTGCTAGTCGACCTATTGCAGGAAGGATGTGAAGACTAGAGAGGGTGCAGAAGAGGTTTGCCAGAATGATGCCTGGATTTGAGGATATTAATTCTAAGGAGGGGTTGGACAAACTTGGACTGTATTCGCTGGACCTTCATAGGTTAATGGGAGACCTGATAGAAGTTTGTAAAATATATGAGAGGCCTGGATAAGGTTGAGTCAGAATATTTTTCCCAAGGTGGAAATGTTAAAGTGTAGAAGGTATAGATTTAGGGGGAAGGTTTAAAGGAGATATGTAGGACAAGTATTTATACAGATAGTGTGGTAGGTACCGAGAACATGCTGCCAGGGTTGGCGGAGATATAATAATGGTGTTTTAGAGGCTTTTACACAGGCACATAGATGTGCAGGGAATGGAGGGATTTGGATCACGAGCAGGCAGTGGAGATTAGTTTAACTTGGCATCATGTTCCATGTGGACATTGTGTATCTGTGCTGTACTGTTCTATGTTCCATGTGCTAGATCTTTAGCAATCGGGCTCCGTGTTTTAAAGCTGCTCCGTGTTTTAAAGCTGCTCCATCCATAGTTCCTCAGAGGTGCCAGCAATGACAGTAACATCAAATATCATGCAACATACATTTTGAAATCAATTGTGCAAAATTAATTTGTGTCTCTTCACCCTAGGAACAGCTCCAGCCTCACACACAAAGTGAGCTTTGGCGAGTTTTTGTGTTATTTCAGGTAGACCAGCCTCACCTTTTCTATTGCCAATAATAATAATGCATTTTATTTGTTGGCGCCTTTCTGGACACCCAAGGACACCTTACAGGACATAAAGTCATAATACATTTATCAATATTAAAATCAAGTTGATTTAAAAAAAAAATAAAAAAATACACAAAACATTTTAAGTCATTAAAATCAGGGTGAACATGGTGGAAGTTATGTCGGGTATGCTAATCTCAACAGGTGTGTTTTGAGTTGTGATTTGAATTGATCGATAGTGTCCAGGTGACGGATGGGAGGTGGGAGAGGGTTCCAGAGACGTGGGGCAGAGCAGCTGAAGGCTCTGGCACCCATGGAGCTGAGTCTAAATGTGGGGACAGTTAAAATTGCAGCTGAGGAGGAACGAAGTGACCGGGAAGGAGTGTATGGTAGCAGCAGGTCAGAGAGGTATTGGGGAGCAAGGTGGTGTAGGGCTTTGAAGGTCAGCAGTAAAATCTTGTAGTTAATCCGGTGGTGCACAGGGAGCCAGTGGAGCTGAGTGAGGATGGGTGTGATGTGGTCCGATGATCTGGTGCAGAGTTCTGAATGCATTGGAGGCGATGAAGAAGTTTATTGGAGGTGCAAGTGAGGAGGGCGTTGCAGTAATCGATGCGGGATGTGACCAGAGCGTGGATGAGGACTTTTGTATTGTCTTTGGAGAGGGAGGGGCGGAGTCTGGAGATGTTGCGGAGATGAAAGTATGCAGAACGTGTGATATTGCTGATGTGGGGGCCAAAGGAAAGTGTACTGTCCAGAATTACGCCAATGAGTACTGTGTTCTGCACTCTGTATCTTCCTCTTTACTCTATCTAATGTGCTTGAGTTTGACATGATTGTATTTATGTATAGTATTATCTGATCTCATTGGATAGAATGCAAAATAAAACTTTTTACTGTGCACATGACAATGATAAACCTAAACCCAAAATTGTGACAATCATTCTGAGTCTCTGGCAGTTATGCTTTTTTTTTTGTGCTGTTGTTAAGATGACTTTTGGAAGAGTGTGGTATCAAAGACCCCAGGTAAATTAGAACATAGAACAATACAGGAATGGAATGGGCCCTAAATGGCCTGTCCCACTTGTATGCGATTGCATGCGTTTGGCGCGACCAAACGTGGTCACTTGAGGCGTACGGGCACCGTATGGCCGTGCGTGGCCGGTCCCACTTAGAAGTGCGGAGTTGTGCGGGGCTGGTCCCGACATCGCGCGGGGCTCCGAAAAACTGACAGTGTCTGAAATCTTCGCGCGCCAACGGCCTGTCAGCACGCAGGCACATTGCGGTCGTTCGCATTGTCTTGATGGCTTATGCAACGCCTTGACAGCGTATCCCTTGCGCGTGGCGTTGTACGATTAAGTCACCGCCCGGCGTGGCGTTGCGTGATGACGTCACCGCCCGACGCCGTGCGACGCCCGAATTCAGTCGGCCCGCATCCTGCTAAATAACGTCACGCGCGTACTTAGCACGAACTTCGCGTGAACTCCGCTTCCGTTTGGTCGTGCCAAACGCATACAATCGCATGCAAGTGGGACAGGCCCTTTAGGCCCACAATGTTTGTGCCGTACATGATGCCAAGTTAAACTCATCTCATCTGCCTGTATATGATCCATATCTTCTATTCCCTGCACTTACGTGCCTATCTAAAAGCTTCTTAAACACAACTATTGCATCTGCCTCCACCACTACCCTTGGCAATGCATTCCAGCCCCCAGTGCTCTTTGCGTTAAAAAAAACTTGCCCTGCACATCTCCATTAAACTTTCCCCCTCTCACCTTATAGCTATGCCCATAAGTGTTGGACATTCACACCTTGGGGAAAAAGGTTCTGACTGTCTACCCTGTCAAAGCCTCTCATAATTTTATATATTTCTATCAAGCCTCTCCTCAACCTCTAAAGTTCAAGTGAAAACAATCTGTCCATATAACTCTCCCTGTGGCTGGGTCCCTCTAATCCAGGAAGAATTCTGGGAAACCGCCTCTGCACCCTCTCTAAAGCCTCCACATCTTTCCTGTAATGGTGTGACCAGAACTTCACGCAATACTCCAAAGGGTATCAATAGGTTTTAACACTCCAACGGTTGGAGTCACACCTTGTACAAAAGAATACAGTTGTGATTGTTGGGGTTAATCATTTCAGCTCATGATAGGACAACAGGAATTACTCAAGGTGGGTCCTATCAGCTGTCACAATGACCTTCCTTCATGCAGTCTTAAATGGGGATGTTCACTGACATTTGCACAATGCTCATTTTCATTCACAACTAAACAAATGAAACGTCAATTCCTGCTTTGCAGCAAAATCAGGGCAGTATTCCAACATTATTTGATGGTTGGCAAGTAGTATCCATGTTACAAAGTGTCTACCATCTATTATCTCCAATAAGAGTGTCTAACCATCTGCCCTTGGCATTCAGTGGCATTACAATAAGCGAGTTTGGTATTCTGAAAAACGCAAGGAATCATGGGATTTGTCAAAGGTCATTCGCAATAAAGGAAAAGTGAACAAAGCTCTGGCTGTATAAACTGTGTATAAATTCTTATCTTTATTCATAATTTACGTGTAAAAATACATTTAATCTGAGGAACAGGGGTGCCAGGTAGCGGGAAAGCGGGGTGTAACAGCAAGAGAGAGGGGGTAGATGCGACTGGGAGACAGGGGGAGAGACTGGACCAGCGGAGAGACATTCTTGATAAACATTCTTGGCAGCTCAGCTGCTACGTGTGTACAGACGTGCATTTCATCCGTAGTCAGGATCAAACCCGGGTCTCCGGCGCTGCAAACACTGTTGAATTGCTACTGGACCATCCCCGTGTCCTCCCGAGTGTCCCATCCCTGTCCAGGGGCGGCCGGTGATGTCCAGGGTGACCCTGGACTGACGGGACATCTGCCCGGAGCAGTGGCGGCCCCAGGCGTACAGCCAGCGCGGAGAAGAAGCGCTAACTCCAGCTGAACTATGCCTGTCCCGGCGGGTTAACCGACAGTCCTGGACTGACGGTCCGCGCTGGCTGTAAGCTTTAGGCCGCCACTGCTCCGGGCCGGTGTCCCGTCAGTCCAGGGCTGTCGGTTAACCCGGCAGGACTGGCAGAGTTGAGCTGGATTTAGCGCTTCTTCTCCGCACTGCTCTGGGCTGGTGTCCCGCCCCCGGACAGGGATGGGAAACTCGGGAGGACACGGGGACGGTCCAGTAGCAATTCAACAGCGTTTGCAGCGCCGCAGACCCGGGTTTGATCCTGACTACGGATGAAATGCAGGTCTGTATACACGCAGCAGCTAAGCTGCCAAGAATGTCTTGCAGCATCGGAGACCCGGGTTCGATCCTGACTATGGATGAAGTGCAGGTCTGTATACACGCAGCAGCTGAGCTGCCGAGAATGTTTATTGTGAATTACCTATGACCTGGGCATGTGCAGTCGAAATACCGAACTCGCTTATTGAGCAGTCCCCCACCATCCTTGTCTAACTACTGACCAGAAACTTAATTGGACCAGCCACATAATTGAACAATGTTGCTGTAAAAGCAGTTCAGAGGCAGGGTAAACAGTCACCTCCTGAAAACCATTTTCATTGCCTTAAAGCCACAGGTCAGGTGCGTGATGGAGTACTCCCCACACGCAGCTCCAACAACTCGCAAGAGGCTCAACATTTAAGACAAAGCAACAGGCTAACTATTCATTCCCTCCACTACTAGTGCACAGTGGCTGCAGTGTGAACTAGCCATTAAATGCACTGCAGCTGCTCTCCTTGGCTATTCCAACAGCATCTCCTAAAGCTGTTTTCGTTATCACCAAGGACAAGGACAGTGGGCCCATGGCGACACTTCTTCCTGCAGTTTCCCCTCCAAGTCACACACCTAATCCCCAGAATTACCTAATATGACATCATCATTGGAGTGCCCACACCAGAAGATCTCCAACAGTTCAAGAAAGAAGTTCACAACACTTTTGAGGGGCAATTAAGAAATGGTCAATAAATCCCTGTCTAAAAAATTATGCCCGTCCCAATAAAAATAATTGAAATTGGAAATAAAACTGCCACCATCAAAGATGTTACTCCTCCATATCAAAATACCAATTTTCTTAAAATTCATATATTGTTCAACAGCCAAACCTCATCAGTAAGTTTTCACAAATGTTAATAACATGAACGCTCTGTTAATCTATAATTTAGCTCTGAAATTAGCTGTGGGAATCCTGCCAAGTCACCAGGAGAACAGTCCAATTATCCCCAATTGCAATCATGAGATTTTTACGGCAGAAGGAATTTTAATTTCCTCCTCAAAAATAAAACACACCTAAGTACTGTGCTGTGCCACTGAGGATGCATCCTTCCCTCGTGTCACCCTGACTCTAGGTTCGAAAGTCCTAAACTCACATTAAAAGCACAATAAAAGGGTTCATTTATGAACAATTACACACAAAGTTATTCCATCCTTACAGTAGTACAAGATGAACAACAGCAACAGGTGATTGATTTTATGTTCACAAATTAATAAGTAGGTTAACAGCAATTTTATTACAATTAGCAGAAAATGCTAGAAATATACAGAAAGTCGATCAATATCTGTGGCAAGATCGGAATTCACGTTTTAGGTCAACCTTAAAAGTTTATAGCTACTCTTTGCAAAGATGCTGCTCTACCTGTTGAATGTTTCCCAGCATTCTCTTATTTAATTTCAGATTTCAAGCATCTGTTTTTGAAATAATAATAGGCATTTGTATAGCTTAAGAGGGGTTGCTTTTCCATGGCTAATTGGTACAATTCCAGATGTCAGTTAACTCAGTACAGTTAATCCAGAGAACAATTTCCCTCGGTGCTTTTCTACAATGTGACTGTTGTTCCTTATTCTCCTAATGGAAATAGAGAGAAAAGGGTAATAAGAGGCTTAAAAAGAGACCACAAATTGATTTGCCTTTTTACACTGTACACTGGCTCATTAAAAAACTGTTTCTTTACTTCACTATTGTGATTTATAAATCTAAATCAATTGGAACTATTGTTAGATTTCATAATCCATTTGGGAAAACAAGTAAATGCTGGATTGGGGCATTGTCACTTTTATTTACTCCTTTTTGCAGGTTGTTTCCCTCCATATCCCCTTCCTGCACTCAACCTACATCCCTTGACTCCCTTTAATCTATTGATATCAGAGTACAAGAATGCAATTAGATTGATGCTTTTCAGGAAGTTTGGAAATTCTAAATTTGCCCAATTCCACATTTTCTGCCTCGCCCACCAATCAAACAAACATGGTTCCCTTCTAACCCACTCTAACCCTCCACAAAAACCTTTCATCAGGTGACATGAACTAAGGAACGAGAAACCAGCTGCTGGAGGGACTCAGCAGGTCAGCGATAGAGTGAAATGGGCGGACGCCATTTCAGATTGGGGCCTTTCCTTGGTCTGAAATGTCGTCTGTCCATTTCCTTCGACAGATTCTGCCTGACCTGCTGAGTTCCTTCAGCAGTTTATTTATTTTTTGCTCAAAATTCCAACATCTGCCATCTCATGTCTCCATTAAGCCAAAGAACAGCTTGAAATAAAACAGAAAACATTGGAAATACACTCAGCAGCCCAGGCAGCATCGGAGGAAAGCGAAATAATTATTTTTGCTATTTTTATTGGGCCGTAAAGTTAAATCCCAATGGATCCGAGATGTTATGGGAAAAATAGATCCCAAATTAGCTTGCGGTTCCTCTTATGTGACTGCAATCCTGTTGCTGTACTGCAAGAATTGGTATAGTTTAGTTTAGAGATAGAGAGAGGAAACAGGTCGTTCGGTCCACTGAGTCTCCACAGACCAAAGATCGCCCGTACACTAGTGCCATCCTATACACATTAGGAACAATTTGAAGGTGCTAATTGACCTATAAACCTGCACTTCTGTGGAATGTGGGAGAAAACCAGAGCACCTGGAGAAAACCCATGTAGTCACAGAGAGAACGTACAAACTCTGTACAGGCAGCACCCATAGTCAGGATTACCCAGGTCTCTGGCACTGTAAGACAGCAACTCTACCGCTGCGCCACTCCAGGGGTCTGAATGTTGGTTAACGATTTGGCTACGTATGTAAAAAATATAATTAGTAAGTTCACAGATGACATGAAAATTGGTGGTATTGTTGATAGTGAGGATAATCATAGGTTACAAGATGATATTAATCAGCTGGGACAGAGTAATAGCAAATGGGATGTAATCGTGATAAGTGCAGGTTGATACTTTGGGAGAACTAATAAGGATAGGACATATTTCATGAATAAGTAGCACACTGGGGATTATTAAGGAACAGAGGGTAGGTACAATGGCATATAATGATACCTTGAGATGGTGAAGAAAGCAGATGGGATTGTGCCTTCATTAGATGGGACAGAGTACAAGAGCATGGAAGTTATAGTACAATTTTATAAAACATTGGTTAAGCTACAGCAAAAGTAATTCATTGTGCAGTTCTGGTCTCCACACTGAGAATCACACTGTGATTGCACCATAGAGGGTACAGGAGATTCACCAGGGAAATGCTTACCATGGAACATTTAAGTTACAAGGAGTTTTAATAGGCTAGAGTTATTTTCCTTAGAGCGGAAGACATTGTAGGATGACATTTTGGATGTATACAAAATTAGAGGGGATAAGGCAACATGGATAAAAATATTTTTCCCCATAACAGAGGTATCAAATATTTCAAAGCAAAGGTTTAAGGTAAGGGATAAGAGCTTCAGAGGGGGCCTGAAAGTAGAATTCATTCACCCAGTGTGGTTTGAGCTTGGAATGCACTACCTGAAGGAGAGGTACGGGGACAGATAGTTACAACATTTGAATATCAAGGATGGAACTACAGACAAAGTGCTGGTGGATTAATATAGATAGGTGCTTGATGGTAGCATGGACATGGTGGGGCAAAGCGCATGATCCTATGCCATGTCTCTGCCAATTTCCACCAGGTTATCACCTTCACACAGTTTAACCATGACTCTTCTATTTTTTAACTTTAGATTGCCACAATGTCTGTTTTTATTTATTTTTATTTCAGCCTTCTGGACTCAACATATTTAACAACACTAATTCTAGATTTTGCATTTCAAATATATATTTATTTTGGAAATATCAGATATAAATTGTTTCTTCTATCGATACCTCCTTCACTTATCCTTGACCATCTTTCATCACTCTGCACCAATCAGCCTTTCTTCCATAAAACTTCATGTTCTTCCATCTTACCACAGCCATACGCTGTTATTATGGTATTGAGTATTGAATACCCGAGTAAACCTGAGAATATTGAGTACATGAAGTATCTAAATAATGTCTGAAGAAGGATCCCAATCTGAAACAAACATCACCTAACCGTGTTCCCCAGAGATGCTGTCTGACCTGAGTTACGCCAGCACTTTGTCTTTCATTGTAAACCTGCGTCTGCAGTTCCTGTGTCTATCCTTTTATTCTCTCTTCCCTTCTCTCACATCCCCTCTTCCCTTCACCTTAAAACTAATTTTATTTGCAACGTTTCCCACTTCTGATGATCGGTCATCAACGTGAGATGCTTTCTCCCACTACACAGATACTATCTGACCTACAGAGGATTTTTGACATTGTTTTATTTTTAATTTCCCCTCTAATCATTTTCAATTGAATGTTATAAAATAGGTATTGTACTTAAATATGTATTGCAAAATTTATGTAATTTCACATTTCTCTTTATAATTTAATGCTCTATTAAATCCAATTTCCCATCTCCAACACTACCCTGAGGGATAGAGTCATAGTCATAGAGTGATAGTGTGGAAACAGGCCTTTCGGCCAAACTTGCCCACACCGGCCAACATATCCCAGCTACACTAGTCCCACCTGCCTGCGCTTGCTCCATATCCCTCCAAACCTGTCCTATCCATGTACCTATCTAACTGTTTCTTAAACGTTGGGATAGTCCCAGCCGCAACTACCTCCTCTGGCAGCTTGTTCCATACACATACCACCCTTTGTGTGAAAAAGTTATCCCTCAGATTCCTATTACATCTTTTCCCCTTCACTTTGAACCTATATCCTCTGGTCCTCAATTCCCATACTCATGCAGCTGTACACTTGCTTCAATGCTCAAGTTAAATTCTTCTTTTGCTAGTTTCAAAGGCAGCATGTGACTTGTAATTATAGGTATCCCATGGGCAAGAGATTCTGTGCATCTACCTGATCTATCCCTCTTATGATTTTATACATCTCTCTAAGATTACCCCTCATCCTTCTGCGCTTCAAGGAATAGAGACCCAGCCTACTCAATCTCTCCCTATAGCTCAGAGCCTCTAGTCCTGGCAACATCCTTGCAAATCTTCTCTGAACCCTTTCAAGCTTGACAAGCCTTTCCTATAACATCTTTCACTGTTACACCTGTAGCTGTGTCCAGATTCCATATTATATTAATTTTAATTGCATAATTAGCAATTAATTTGCTAAACACAAAATGCTGGAAGAACCCAGTGAGTCAAGCAGCATTGGTGGAGGCAATGGACAGATGATGTTTCAGGTCGAGACGCTTCTTCAGACTCAGGCCCTTCTCAGACTTCTTCAGACCTTGTTTAGAATTAATTTGCCTCCTTTATTTTTTACATGGCTTACATTTAGATTTCAAGCTTAACATTGTAACGCTGAACGAAACATAAAGTGCTAGAGGAACGCAACAGCTCAGGCAGCATCTGTGAAGGGAATGGACACGCGATGTTTCCCTGAGATGGCCCTGGTCCTGTAATGTCTTCTGTCTGTTCCCTCCACAGATGCTGCCTGACCCACTGAATTCCTCCAACTTTCTGTCTAGCCAATTAATTGATAATTATGTAATTAAAATTAATATAATATGGGATCATAACATGGGATCAACACTTTATTGGAGGAACTCGGAAAGCATCGGGGCTTGATGGTGTGCCTGGTCTCTTTCTCAAAACTTACGCAGACCAACTGCCTGGAGTTTTTGCAGACATCTTCAACCTCTCCTTACTGAGGTCTGAGGTTCCCATCAGCTTTAAAAGGGTATCAATAATGCTGGTGGCCAAGAACAGCAAGGTGTCATGCCTTCATGACTTGGGGCTAATGGCACTAACATCCATGGTGATTAAGTGCTTTGAGAGGTTGGTTGCGACGCATCATGGCACAGCGGTAGAGTTGTTGCCTTATATTGTCAGAGACATGGGCTCAATCCCGACAATGGATGATGTCTACACAGAGTTAGTAGGTTCTCCCTGTGACCACTTGGGTTTTCTCTAGGTGCTCCGGCTTCCTCCTACATTCCAAAGATCTGCAGATTTGTAGACAATAGACAATAAGTGCAGGAGTAGGCCATTCGGCCCTTCGAGCCTGCACCGCCATTCAATGTGATCATGGCTGATCATCCACAATCAGTACCCAGTTCCTGCCTTCTCCCCATATCCCTTGACTCCGCTATCTTTAAGAGCTCTGTCTAGCTCTCTCTTGAAAGCATCCAGAGAACCAGCCTCCATCGCCCTCTGAGGCAGAGAATTCCACAGACTCACAGCTCTCTGTGTGAAAAAGCTTTTCCTCTTCTCCGTTCTAAATGGCTTACCCCTTATTTTTAAACTGTGGCCCCTGGTTCTGGACTACCCCAACGTCGGGAACATGTTTCCTGCCTCTAGCGTCAGGCTGTTGTTCTTCGACTAGAGCTCAAT
The DNA here is from genome assembly GCF_028641065.1 of Leucoraja erinaceus. Classification (NCBI taxonomy): domain Eukaryota; kingdom Metazoa; phylum Chordata; class Chondrichthyes; order Rajiformes; family Rajidae; genus Leucoraja; species Leucoraja erinaceus. Next base: position 40,660,059 of record NC_073383.1, read on the forward strand.
CTTCAACACCAGTATCCCCTCCAAACCTGCTACCAAGCTCAGGGAACTGGGTATCTGCGCATCCCTTCATCACAATCAGTACAAATTGGCAACAACACTTCATCCTTGATAACCATCAGCACTGGCGAACCTCAAGGCTACGTGCTCAGTCCCCTGCTCTACCACGCCATTCCCATGACTGTGTAGCCAGGCACAGGCTCTCCATCTTTAAATTCACCAACGTCACCACCATGTTTGGACAAATTACAGGTAATGATGAGTCAGATAGGAGGGAGATCGATCATCTGATCGAATGTGCCAGAACAACCTTGCTCTCAAGATCAGTAAGACAAAGGAGCTGATTGTTGACTTTGGAATAGGATTCACAAACTTGTCTTCAATGAAGGATCGGTGGTGGAAGAGAGTCAACAACTTTAGATTCCTTGGTATCCATATCTCTGAAGATCAGTCCTGGATTCAGCAATCATAAAGAATGCCCATCACGCCTCTACTAGATTCGGTATGTTGATGAATCCCCCCTCCCCCCACTTAAACTTCTACAGGCGTACGGTAGAATGTATAGTGACTGGTCGCATCACGGCCTGGTTCAGCAACTCGAATGACCAGGAAAGAAAGAGATTACAAACAGTGGTGGTCACCGCCTGGTCCATCACAGGTACTGATATCCCCACCATCGATAGGAGGCACAGCTTCAAAAAGGCAGCCAACATCACTCATCAAGAACTCATACCACCCTGGCCCATGCTCCCATTTTACTCCTGCCTCTGGGAAGAAGGTACAGGAGTCTGAAAACAGTGACCTCCAGGTTGAGGAACAGCTTCTTCTCAACAACCATCAGGCTATTGAACATGCAGACACCAACCAAACTTCAAACTACAAAATGTCCTGGTTGCACAAGGGATTTTGGGCTTTTGTTTTGTTTTGCATTCATATTTTTTTTTAATTTATTGAACTTTTTTTCATTTTTTTATCTATTGAGTGCTGTGTTTACAGACCTGTTGCGCTGCTGCATGAATTTCATTGTTCGTTTTTGGTACATATGACAATTAAACACTTTACTCAACTCCTGTGATTAAGATTCCAGCATCTGCATTTTATTGTGTCTACATTACAATACTGAAAGTTCACTCTGCTTTCTGCCACAGCAGACTTTTATCAATGTGTCTCACCGTCGATGGTTCTGCCATTATTCCTTTGATGTTTGCTTTCTGCTCTGACTTTTAAAATAGTATTAGACCAGCAGTGAAAACACATAAAGAACCTCCACTACCTTACAATCTATAAAGCTCTTTAGAACCAATAAAGTATTTTTGTAGTCTAGTTCCATTTTAATCTGGAAAATGCACGGCAACTTTGTGCACAGCAAGGTAGCAGAAAAAGCTTTGGGGAAAGTGATCAGATTTTATAGCTTAGCTTTATTGGTTGAAGGAAACAATTTACCAGGACAATTCTTCTCAAAGATAATCCGATATGATTATTTCCATCTACCCAAAAGGGCGCATTAATTTAACACCCCATACAAAGGAATAAACCACAAGTAAAGTGCAGTACCTCGGCACAACATCAGGAGTCCCCATTTGGATTACTGGTCCACGTCTCCTGTATGAGACACAAAATCGTGACCCCCTGGCTCAGGTGAAAATGCGACCTATTAAGCTACCCTCAGCACACAGTAGAACGACATAGTCAGGAAACAGCTGTCAGGTTGTACCTGCAGTATTACATAAATGTAGGACCATGTATTGGAAACAAAAAGTTGGACATGCAAGAATCGTATTTAGCCTTTTGCGGACTCCCAAGACAATATCTTAGAGTACAAAATGTGTAGGAAGGAACTGCAGAAGCTGGTTTAGACCCAAGATAGGGACAAAATACTGGAGTAACTCAGCAGGTCAGGCAGCATCTCTGGAGAAAAGGAATAGGTGATGTTTCAGGTCGAGGCCCTCCTTCTTTTGTGTCTATCTCAGAGTATAAGTTGGAGAACAATGGTATGCAGGCAGCCTCTCACTCATTCATTCAATTTGCAGAAAACTAGCAGTAGGTAGGAGGTGCAAATGTCCTATCCTTGGTCTATTTAAAGAGAGATATATTTTTTTCATCTTTCTAGTGGCTAATTTATTTACTTCCTGCTTCTGGTGTAGCATCTGTGCCTAAATGGATCTCTTCGCAGTCCTTGTTCTGTAAAATAGCTAGATTTGCAGATACCTATAATTACAAGTCACATGCTGCCTTTGAAACTAGCAAAAGAAGAATCTAACTTGAGCATTGAAGCAAGTGTACAGCTGCGTTCTTGTGCAGCCAATTCCAGTTTATAATAATGGAAGATAGCACATATAGAAGTGTTTGTTTCAAAACTATATATAGCTGCAGTACAAGAAAACCAGACACCCAGCTGCACAGAAAAGCTCAATTTGAAACACACCTGCAGTTTATCAGCAGGCCACTACATAAAACAGCCAGTAGAACAAGAGGCTTCCACACAGGAATGAACACTTCATGGCTCATGTCACATGGAGAGGTGATCCATCTGCAGCTCTTTAGTGCCTTGCAAATAATAGGGTGGGCAAAGTAGCCTGCCATGACTAAGGAGAGAGGTGGTCAGGAAAAAACTGAGGAACATAACAAATAAAGGAAAAACTAGCATTTATGTAGCCTTTTTTGTAACCTTGGGTCATTCAAAGCACTGCATAGCTAATTAGGCAGATTTCGTGAATTAGAAATGTGTATAATAGTCAACGGAATTTTGATAGGATCAAATGCAAATAAGAAAATTGTTATTTAAATAGAAACACAATAGTTGTGTGGATTCTCTTCTTTAAACAATGAACTGAGTTTAGATGTTTAAGAAGGAACTGCAGATGCTGGAAAATCGAAGGTAGACAAAAAATGCTGGAGAAACTCAGCGGATGAGGCAGCATCTATGGAGCGAAGGAAATAGGCAATGTTTCGGGTCGAAACCCTTCTTCACACTGAGTTTAGAGTCAGGGTCGTACAGAATGAAAACAGGCCCCTTGGCTCAATTCATCCATCGACCAAGATTCCGCATCCAAGCTAGTCCCATTTGCCCTTGCCTGGCCCATATTCCTCTCAACCTTTCCTATCTATGTATCTGTCCAAATATTTTGTAAATGTTATTATTGTACCTGGCTCAACTAAAATTTCTCCTCGCGTTCCTATTAAATCTTTCCCCTCTCACCTCAAATATATGCCCTCTATTATTGATTCCTCTATGCATTCACCCTATCTATTCTCCTCATGATTTTATACCACAGTTAGATCACCTTCAGCCTCCTGCATTTCAAGGAATAAAGTCCAACTTGCCCAACCTCACCCTTCAGCTCAGGCCCTTGAGTCCTGGCAACATCCTTGTTAATATTCTCTGCACTCTTTCCAGCTTAATGGCATAATTTCTACAGCAGTGCGACCAAAACTGATCATAGTACTCAAAAGTGTGGCTTACCCAACACTTGCTCCAATTATAACATCAAGTCCCAATTTCTATACTCAGTTTCCTGACCTGAGGCCAGTATGCCAAAAGCTTTCTTCATGCTACCTACCTGTGACACCACTTTCAGAGAGCTGTACTCCTAGATCCTTCTGCTCTACAATACTCCCCAAGGCCCCACTGTTAACTGCGATGACCCTGCCATAGTTTGACTTCCCAAAATGCAAAACCTCACACCTTTCTGAATTAAACTCAATTTGTAATTGCTCAGCCTACTTGCCCAGCTGATCAAGATCCGGCTGTAATTCTTAATAACAATCTTCTTCTCTGTTTACAATACCGCATATTTTAGTATCATCAGTTTATCAAGTTAAAATAGGAAATTAAGATTAAAATGAAAAATTTATATCCATAATTAGAAATATATGGAACACTAATAAGCATGTGATTAAGTAAATGTCAATATTACCACAAAGAAGCCTGCAATTGTGGTCTACTGAAAATTATCCATTAGAAAGATTAGTGCCTGATAAGATAAATGACCTTTCCCTAATTTACAAACTCACTGCAAAAAAACATTTTGATAGCTACAGATTGTCATTCGTTACCATAGGAAGCGTATTTCAGAGAGGTTGGATACTGCGGAGGCTATTTCAGTAGACAACAGGAAGCAACTTATTCATCATTTTCTCGTGTCACACACATCACTTTTCAACACATTTTCACAAACAAAATATAAGGTTTGTTCCAATCACCAATCAATTGAACCACCCAGTCTATGGCAAGTCTATGCTCCATTCAAACGTCCAACTAGCCTCTTCATCCAGTCCCTGGAGCTTAACATATCTGGTTCTTCCTCATGTTTATCCAGCTTCCTCTTAGATGTGATATTATTCATCTGTTTTCACAGGGGAAGTGTATGCAACATTACACAAGCCCGGCTTGACACCTCCAAGAGGTGATATTCCTGATATCAAATCAATTTTGAAAGAAAGATTCTGCTAAAAATGACTCTGAATTTTTACTCCCCGACACCAAAATCCAAATTCCCTAGTGCAACACAGGCAGTTTGTAGTTCAGAGTTTAGTCAGAGATCGTAGTCTTCAATAACCTGATAATTGTTGGGAAGAAGCTGTTCTTCAACCTGGTCGGTAGTTTTCAGACACCTATACATTCTTTCCAATGACGGAAGTGAAATAAGAGCATGTTCCAGGGCGTTGAGACTCCTTGGTGATGCTGGCTGCCTTTATGAAGCAGCGCCTCCTACAGATACCATCGATGGTGGGGAGGCCAGTCCCCAAGAAGAACCAGGCAGTGTTCACTACTTTTTGTAATTTCCTTCATTCCTAGTCATTTGAGTGGCCAAACCAGGCATGATGCAACTAGTCAATATGTTCTCTACCGTACAGCTGTAGACGTTCAAGGGAATATTCGGTGACATACGTAATCCCCTCAATCTTCTAAGAAAATAGAGGCATTGATGAGCTTTCCTTACGTTTGCATTAATGTGCTGGGTCCAGAATAATTATTCAGAGAATTGCAAGTGTTCTCAAACTTTTGCTGTCCTTTCCTTTCAAGTTTGAGGAGATTGTGGATTTGGAAGTCTTCATAGCACTCATGAAGAGTGTTCCCCACATCCCTCAGCCAACATTACTAAGGCAAATTGTCCAGTCAATATCAGAACACCACTACTTGGAAGTTGCCCTTCAAGACGCACACTATCCTGACCTGGAAATATGTCAATGTTCCTTCACCATCGTTGCATCAAAATCATGGAACTCCTTCTCAAACAACATTGCAGACGCACCCACACCTGAAGGATTGTAGTGGTTCAAGAAGGCAGTTCACTACCACCCTCTCAAGGCAACCAGGGAGAGCAATTAAATGCCAGCTCAGTCTGCGAAGACCGTGGTCCTTGAATGTATAATAAACACAAATCATGATATAAAACACAAGAATATTTGTGTCATCCTCCCATTTCAGTAATAGGAAGCCCAGCACTGCCATCCATCTTTCTTGACATGTGGTATTTCATCCACAGGCCCCTAGTATTACTGTTTTCATCCTTCGTGCCCCCTGTGTAGAACATCCCGATGAAGCAAATAGTCCACAATAAGATCAGTCATTCATGAGACACTGGTTCATTATAACAGAGTGGGACTGACAGCAAGCCGGAGCCTGGGGCTCTCAGAGTTAGTCTAGGGAAGGAACAAACAGCTCCACTGTCTGTTCATTCATCCAAGCTATCCCATAACCAGCCACAAACTATATGCTGGGAAAATAACTTGATATTACTTTTAAAAATACTTATTGTTGAATACACAGACTTTGTTCAAAAGTACACATTTTTTAGAGTTAGTGCCACCTCAGTTATAAAAGCCCATGGAGGTCCAAGTGTTTTTTTCTTTCTATCTAGTATTTTTTCTAGTATCTAAGGATACTAGTTCACTACAGTCTACCCTTGTTATTACAGACCTCTTCATAACAGATCTTGGTTATAGTGGAGGAAGCGTCCCCGCCGTAATCAGACACCACTGTCTCTTTAAGAACACAGGCTGCTTGTTACACTGCGGGAGGTCATTCAAATTGACAAGCCTTTGCTTCAATTGATAATTGTTCAATGATACTCTAATAAACAATGTAGCAAGCAGCCTTTAGTATTTTTAGCTTGCAGTAACAATACCTTTTTTGCTGTTAAAAATAAACGTGTATTTTAAAATAACTCATTGTTTCTCGGAGTGGTCTGCTAGGTGGATGGAGCAAACCCTCCTGGTGGGGGATGGAGGTGTAGAGTGACTGGACATCCATGGTGAAAATGAGGGAATGGGGGCCTAGAAAACAGAAGCCCTGGAGTAGACAAAGAGCTTGTGAGGTGTCTTGAACATAGGTAGGGAGGGATTTAACCAGGTATGTGGAAATAAGTTCGGTAGCACACGAACAGGCAGAAACGATGAGTTTGCCAGGACAGTCAGGTTTGTGGTTTTTGGGGAGATGGTAAAATTGGGCCGTGCGGGGCTGGGGAACGATAAGGTTGGAGGCTTGGGAGGGCAGGGAGCCGGAAGTGATGAAGTCAGTGATAGTGCTAGAGATGGTGCTCATCTGTGGTGTCATGGGCCAAGGATAAGTAGGAGGAGGTGTCTGAGAGTTGGCGCGTGGCCTCAGTCTTGTACAGATCAGCGCGCCAGACTACCTCGGCACCTCCCTTGTCGGCAGGTTTGATCACCCAGTCTGGGTTGTTGCAGAGTGAGTAGAGGGCGGTACGTTCAGGGGAGGAGAGGTTAGAGTGAGAAAGAGGAGTGGAGAAGTTGAGGCGGTTGATGTCCCGCTGGCAGTTTCAAATAAAAAGGTATAAAGCCGGTAGGTGGCCATGAGGGGGAGTCCAAGAGGAGGGGGTCCGTTGGAGATGGGGGGCGAGGGCTCCTTCTCACGGAAGAACGCTTTGATGCAGAGGCAACGGAAGAAGAGCTTCACATCATGGCAGACCCGGAGTTCATTGAGGTGGGGACGGAGGGGAACAAAGGTGAGGCCTCTGCTGAGGACAGACCGTTTGGTATCAGAGAGGTGGAGGTCAGGTGAACACACGGCAAGGATGATTGTTTACGTGTATGGATTGGCTAATTAAAGGAAAAAAAGATTTGAACAATGGAATAAATGCCTTAAATGAGTAATGGCAGGTTGGCAGAAGGATAGAAAAGACACAGGGGGGCTGGAGTTTAGCATGTTGGAATTTAAAAAGTTAATATTTTTGGAAAATTAGCAAAAGAACCAATGATTTTGTTTAATGGCCTTGAGACGACCAAGTGTATGATGAAGTAATTTTGCACTGTAGTCACTGTGGTAATGCAAATAATACAGCAGGCAATTTTTACCTGGCAAGGTTCTGAAAACATAATGCTATGATGTTTCTAGTTTTCCGAATAAATATTGGAGTGAATGCCACTGCTCTATTCATAGTAGCTGGTGGCATTTGGAGGGTGTGTCTTGGTCAGATGGTCCAAAACGTTCTCAGAATTGGCACGAGGATATCAGTGCTCTGTATGTGTAACACAAACTAATAGAGCTGCACATGTTACTATATACATTGAACGATGCTGAAGCATCTTTCAAGCACTTGATTGGGGAGTTTAACTGTTGACACAATACATCTTAAACTACATTAAACAGAATATAATTGATATGATCCCATTGTAATTGTATTTGGGGGATGGGAAATTAAGAGACGAGGTGTGGTGGGGGACTTAGGAAGTGGGTGCAGAAAAGGAAGATGGCATTTGTATTGCTTTCTTTTTTTCCTCCTTGCATCAGTTTTATTATTGTTGTTTTTAAGTCTGTGTGAAGCAATGCACTTTAGTTCAGATTGTTGGATGGAGTTGCAGAAGTCTACTTCCTGCACTACCACTGAAACAAAATAGCACAAAGGGGTCAGTTTCTCTTGTGTGGCTAGAAATATTTGTTGCCAATGAGCATAGAATTACTTCTCCAAGGAATTTGCGTGAAGGAAGTGGATATGAAATATTCCCTTTGGGCAAGGCTCATATTGCTATGGGTTCTGTACCTGGGTTAACACGGTTACTTATCCCAAGGGTTGTGTTTTTGTATAAATACAGTTTAATTTTGTTTAGTTGAAGACCTGACTGGAGATGCAGATGCTTCACCAATCGCATGATTATGGTCTCTGCCTATTAAAATATTAAATCGACCTGAGACACTACTTATGGTTTCTATCCATTAAATTCTTAAATTGACTGGAGCTACTCTGCTGGATGACAAGCTCAACTAATTAGCAAATGTCAGTTCATTCTTTCCTGGCTTAGTTCTACCCTTGGGCCAGTGCCGAGGAGTTTCAGCAGCTCCTGAAGTCTGCAGTTTGTTTCTTTTTTGCTGAGATCACAAAACAGTTGATTTCAAAAACAAAACAGGCTTGATGTACATGTTTAATTCCTCCAGTGCCGCAATCCCAACTCACCCATTCCCCACCAGCTCCCGCCCCACTGTTATTCCATTCTTCAACAATCAGTCACACAATCACAGCAAGATCACGCAAACCCCACAAAATGCACATGCAAGATAACTTCACCAAACTATTTCCATTTGATATCTTGCCTGAACCTGGATGTTATATTTTGTACCTCTTTATAATAGATTTTGTAATTTGTAAACTTTTACAAGGTTGGTTTCCTGTTTCCGCTTTGGGTTTGCTTCAGCCCCCTCCGCGGGCAGCCTCCATCCTTGCAGTTCCCCAGGCCTGAACTGCCAGCTTCTAACTCCTTCCTAACATCCACAAACTGGGCTCTGCTGGCTGATGCTTTTTTTTTTGCCTGCTCAGAACTCATCTCCAAATATTTTGATTCCATCCCATCTCCCTTATCCAGTCCCTTCCAACCTACATCTGAGATACCTCACAGGCCCATCAACTATTCAGTAACTTTCAATTCCTATTCCCCATAACCTCATCTTTTCCATGGATGTTCAGTCGCATTACACTTCTACCCTCCATCAGGAAGGTCTCAAGGACCTTGGGTTCTTCTTCGAACAAATACCCAATCAGTTTCCCTTGATTAATACATATGTCAACTAAATTGTGCACAATATGGTAAATATTTCTCAGAGATTAAGCCTTGCACTGGTAGAAGGGTCTGCAGTTAATTAACACACCATACCTTCATGATGCCTGATAAACCAGTACATTTGGATGGGAACCCTTGATTAAAAATGTTCAGATGGAGGGAATGACAAAATATTTGTTTCTTCCTCTTCAGAATTAAAACATTTTAAAAACAGGAGTAAGAAAAAACATCCAAGTTGCCAAGCGAAGAAAAGAGCCAGGGGTTATATGCGAGCACAGCCGATCGGTTATATATTAATCATTTATTTTCTGTCTAGTTAGAAGCCAAATATTTATTTCAAAACTCTGGATATCAAAATAAAAGATAAAGTGCCAAGTATTAGTTTAAGAATTCCAAGAAACCAGGGTCAACGTTTATGAGATTGAAATGAGCATTATTCCTATTCCTGGCTCATCCAAGTAACGCAAATAAAAGTACTCATAAAGCAAATTTATGCACGTCCGATATCTTTAAATGTTCCCGATGTATTGATTTTCTTCATTCTTTGTGTTATAATTAGATTTTAAGATGCCTTTCCAGCAAGATACACAATGTAATATGCAGAGAACATTGGAGGGAAGGTGCAGTTTCACAGAGTCGAGAGAAAGAATAGTTCCACAGTGAACCGAGCGAAGTAGATTATGCATCTTCCCATTTTTCCTTAAACAACTGAGGCACGAAAGAAAAATGAAAATTAGATTGTAAACATTATTTTAATGAAATTGCAAATTATTTGATCATTACAAAGTTCCAGGCAGAAATAATCACTTATTTTATCATCGTCTCAGTACCTTTTACAATAGATTTTTTTTTTAAGTTCCTTACTGATTGGGTCATACAAGATTTGGTTAAGCTATAGTAGAGGAGCCAATTGTGATCAGATTGATATGGAAGGAGAGAATTGTGGGGTAGGTTTCACAATCTGGTATCGGGAAAAATGGGAAGACATTTGGATGATGACTGGCTCATAGTCTCATAGACCATTGCACTACAATGCAATTTCCAAGACAACTGTAATCAAAAATTAATCTGCACACATTTTGCCATTTGACTCATTAGGATGTCGACTTGATTAGATTCATTGCTAACATGGAAATAGATTTCACCTAATAATGTGAGATAAGATTTTTGTGGAGAAGATCCATGGGTATCAATATAATTCGCTATCTCTGGCTGACTTCAGTAGGTGCTACTTCATCTTGAGCTATTGCCATGTGTTTGCACCATACAACCAAAGGGTTTGCAAACCAACTCTGGAGCCAACTCTCTCCAGCCCCCCGCCACCACCACAAGCAGTATGAAGGGTTCTGACCCGAAATGTCACCTATCAATGTTCTCCAAAGATCCCACTTGACATGCTGAGTCACTCTTGCACTTTGTGCCTTTTTTTTGTAAACCAGCATCAGACAAAGCCCACCTCCCACCACACACACAGACCACGTGGGAGGCCAAGGACTTGCACATGAGGTCATCAGCAGCCGAGCCACATCTGCAGCAAGGAAGTGGTGGTTGTGGGAGTGTGGGGGAGGGCGAAAGTTAGGATGGTGCTGAAGATTATGAAAGAGAGCATCGACCGAATATTTGACAAGAACCTGCAGGACCTGGTACGTGGCATCAGGAACCACAAGGATGATGAGGCCAAATATAATTTTTTAGGGGTGGCACAGCTGGTTACGCTGCTACCTCACAGGGCCAGGCCAGAGACCCAGGTTCAATCCTGACCTCAGGTGCTGTCTGGGTGGAGTTTGCATGTTCTTCCTGTGACTACGTGGGTTTCCTCCAGGTCATCCAATTTTCTCCTACATCTCAAAGATGCATGGGTTGGTACGTTAATTGGCCTCTGTAAATTTCCCTGGATGTGAAAAAATGGGATAACATAGAACTAGTGTGAACAGGTGATCGATGGTCTATGTGGACTTGGTGCCCAAAGGTCCTGTTTCCATGCTGTATCTCTAAAACCAAAACCAAAACCAAAACCAAGAAAAGACATTACACACATATTGGTTTGGTTGGATAAGGACAGCAGGTTTGCTTCCCAAAAGAAAATTGCTCAACCAGTCAGTCTGATAACGGTGTTGTCACTCATACTCATTTGTGTTAATATTTTTTTCCTCCCCCGATACACAATTCAAAGTCTTTCTTCTGAAAGCATAAAGACTTATTCATAGAAACTCTAGTGTTGTAGCAATGTTGAAAGGCACCAAATCATGAATGTGTCAGGAAAAGATTTTTGGTTCAATGTACCAATTGGCCTCCTTCTGTAACTGAGCTATTCTATAAACTAGTCATGAATCACAATGTTCAAGATATAAAACAAAGCACTTTAGACATTTTTTACTTGGAGAGTTGTTGTTTCTGGCACTACCAGTAAATCCTGAAGGGTTAAACAGACTCCAGTATAAATGTGTACGCACCTCATATACACAATGTTCAGTCCAACTAACTAAATTAAATGTAAACTCCACGAGACACATTGTTTAACAATGAATGCCAAGTATAGCATGTCATAAAATGCCTTTCTTTCTACAATGCATTGTCAAAATTACAATTACACTATCTAAATTGAAGTGAAAACAAGCTGCTTCAAGCAATCTTTTAAGTGTTTAGAGATGGTCAGTGTTATCAAAATGGAATTAAAGTGTACAGTGAAGAATTAATGGATTGTGCTATTTTTGCTAATGATAACCAGATTCTTATTAGCTATACTGGGAACATGTTATAAATGTGGCATGTAAATTGCCTCTCAGCTATGCTAACTGGCCTCAGCTGTAAGCAATGCTCCATACTAATGTGTTGGAACACAAATGCATTCCACCCATCGTGGGGAAATTGCAGGAGAGTGGGTAAGTTGGATCATGTGGTGAACAAAACCCTCACTGATTCATGGCCTGGAGAATTACCATGATATTCTATCTCTGCAATTTATTGGAGTGGGTAGATGAGGAATAGTTACATTTAAAAAGTAAAACTTAACACGTTTAGAGAGAAGAAGGAGGGTGCAACTGATCATATATTTCATCAGAGCACAATTAAAAAATGTTGCTACATTTTAAGCTGGCTTATTCAAAGTCATTTTTCTCCAAGTCTTGAGCCCAGTTTAAGTATTTTAAATCATATTGTTTTCACTTCTCTTCACTGAATTCTGTGTGTGTTGTCTTAAAGGGCCTGTCCCACTTGGCGATTTTTTCCGCGACTGCCGGCGTCATATCAGTGTCGCCAAAAGATTTTGAACATTTCAAAATCCTGCGGCGACAAAAAGAATGTTGCCACACTTGAATAAACACCGTGCGTCATACATCATCACGCAACGACATCGCCGCATCACGCCGCAAATTTTTCATTGATCTGATATGTCAGTCAATGATGCCGGCAGTCGAGTTGCAAAATTGCCAAGTGGGACAGGCCCCTTTAATTTTCACACAGAGGCCACTGATAACCAGTTTGGATGCGTTCAGTTTTACCCTTTGCTGCGAGGACAATCTTGCAAGGTTAAATCATCCAACAGTGCCTCCTGCAGTCATGTTCAAGGGACACTAGTCCAAACCAATTATTAAATGGCTGTTCAGCACTAAAGAGAGAGAGAGAGGGTTTGGAAAAATAAAGCAGTAGCCAAACATGCAATAGCTTTCACAATATCCAGTGCAGTCTGGCACAGGGCCTAGAAAAATCCAACATACATTTGATTTGGGAGACGGGTAGTCAAAAATGTCTTGCACAAGGTCATGTTGCAAAAGATTTAAGGTCTGAAGACCAAAAACCATCTGTACAACAAAGATTGCACAGAAATGTAATACATTTGACTGTGTCATTTCATTTCAATGGAATTGTACTACAAGCAGAAAGAATTCCAAAATAAATCAGATGGAAAACCAGACCATATAAGGTAACAAATCTTTTCACAAATTTTACCATCTGGAACATCGTCATTTTGCTGCAGAAAACAGAATTGGAATTGAAGAGTAATTGAAAACACATCACTTTGAACAGCCTTGCTGCAAATTCACACAGGGAAGTCTACTCAACCTTATTCAGGAACTTTGCCCCCACCCCAAGCTACAGTGACTGCTTACCCAGTGTAAAAGCACTCAACACACACTAAGAAAATAGAAGATTCATTGCTGAAGCACCACAGATTATTAAGAGCTACATGTTAACAGTTTGTCCTCACCAGAATGGCACTACTAAACATTTGGAGATCCATGGTTAGAAACGGTAGGCAGGGGATATCAGACACACCTGCAAGCTCTCACTTCTAAATGTCCAAATTTAAAATGGCAGCTTCCTCACCACAACCGAGTCAGAGGAGAAAATGCAAACAGGCAAGCATAATGCGAAGGCCTCAGAGATGGGGTTAACATAAACATTGGAAGCAAATTGGGAGGCCCTGGTGAGACAGAACCGGGATGAACAACTTGGAAGGCACTAAACTGCCTCAGCACCTAACATGGCAGATCAAAGCTGACATGGTGAAATGAGGAAATGTCACCAGATCAACAGGGGGCGCTGTCCTGTGCACGGCTGCCCTGCCAGCAGTTGTCTGTCTTTTCACCATTTTATCTGTCGAGGACCGCCCAGAACCTCGGCTGGAGCGCTATCGTGGAGCGGGCGATGCCTTGCCTGGGTCGCCACATTGGAGCTCCGGTGAGCTGAGACCGCCGGGTAAAACATCGCGTAGCTGCGGGACTGTGAAGCGGCCAGCTGCGGCGGCGGCGCCGAACTTTACACCGGGAGCCTGGGATCTCGCGACGAGATCTCAAGTTGTGGAGCTCCAACTGGCGCGGCCTTGTCGGCGTCGGAAGACGCGGCCTCCAGTACGGAGGCGGCCGTTCCAGTGTTCCCATGCCGCTGTGAGGATTCTCCCGACGCCGGAGCACCACCACCCAGCGAGAACGGCCAGGAACATCGGGCCTCCATAGAGGCAACTGTGGAGGCCTCAATAGGCCCGACTATGGGTGAACTGGGGTTGGGGACTGGACTTTGTGCCTTCCCTCATGGTGGGAGCCATTGTGGGGGGATGTTCTTTGTATTTAAGACTCTCATTGGTGTTATGTCTGTATTCTTTCTGTGTGTGCTGCAAAATGGCAAAAAGCATTTCACTTCATTACACCTCGGTGTATGTGAATGTGACCAATAAAATACCTTTGATACCTTTGATACTTTGATACATGATCTACGAGCTTGATGAAAGGCAAACCGCACCACTCCTTTCCATTGAACCATTGCTCAAGCATAGATCTTGCACAGCCAGATTTGGCTGATGTCAATTTGTGAGCTCTGAAAAGGTCTTATCGCTTGAAAGTCAAGTCAAGTCAAGTTTTATGCAAGTGAAATGAATTTGCCAGCAGCGGTACATTAAAAAAAAGAACACACAATACACAATAAAAATTTACACAAACATCCACCACAGCATTCATCACTGTGGTGGAAGGCACAAAACTTCACCAGTCCTCCTCCATTTTCGCCCGTGGTCGGGACCTCAAACCTCCGCAGTCCAGATGTTCAGACAAGATAAGTCCAGATAAGTCCTGAATTGGTGCCTCCCCAACGGAGACCACGGCTTCAAGTTGGTGTAGTCCGCAGGCCGGTGGTCGAAGATTTAAAGTCCCCGCCACACCGCAGCCAGAAGCACCGCAGACTGCAGGGCTGGAGGTCGGAGCTCCTCTCCAGGGATCCCCGGCGAGGGACCCCGCTCAGGATGATAAGTCCACGCTGCGCCCGCGGTAGAAGCTGGCCGCAGGCCGGCAGTCGGAGCTCTTCTCCTCCCGGGTCCCCAACGAGGGATCCCAGGCCCAGGACGCCGCCAGCTGGAGCTCTGCAGACTGCGGCATCAGGCTGCCGCAGGCCAACGAATGGAGCGCTCCTCTCCGGCGACCCCTGGCGTGGGCTCGCTCGCTCCGCGATGAAAGGGTCCTCGCGTCCGCTGTCATTTGTTGAAGAGTACGACAACTCTCCACCGTTCTCCACATTAGAAATATGTTCACTTCTACAAGGCCATCTTCAAGGTGAGAGTGACCATCAGCACCCTTTATCCTAGCAACTGCAGTGTTTTATTTGTCACTGTTCAAGCATTTACCTTTCTCATCTCTTTCCCATTTTCAATCTCCTATTTCTAACCTTCGACAGATCAGTTGTGATTAACAAGCCTTTGATCTCTCGGCCAAAACCACCACCAATACATTGATCTCACTTCAATTTCAATCACTTCAATTTGAACCATCCTACCAACAACTAGAGAGCAGTCCTGAGCTCCACTCTACCTCTGGAGAACCCTTGTACTATCTTTGATCGGACTTTACCTTACACTAAACATTATTCCCATTATCTGTACACTGTGGATGGCTTGATTGTAAACATGTATTGATTTTCTGCTGACTGGTTAGCATGTAACAAAAGCTTTTCACAGTATCTCAGTACTCGTGACAATAAACTAAACTCAAGCTCTTCATTCCCTGTGCTCTCTCCAAGCCTCCTCCTTCGTTACAACTGAAAACATGGTCAAGTTCTAATGAATGATCATCCACCAGGAATACCAAATATTTCTCTCACCACATATGTTGCCCGACCTCCTGAGTATTTCAACATGTTCAAAATTGAAGTTGCAATCTGCCACAGTTACCCCCTTCGGAAGGTTTTCTACACAATGTATTGTGATGGTGCGACATCACTCACTAAGATATTCTTGAGGTTCAGCAAGTGCCAGAGTAGAAGCACAAGTAGTGTGTTGGAACTGGGTGTGGCAGCTGAGATTGGTTTATTTTCTCTCACTAATTTTGAAAGCTACCTTCAGCAGCCTAGAGGATTTGAACAATTTAAAGCAGTTTAAGAAATCCAGGTTTTTTTTTTAAGTGATCAAGACAAAGATCTAGTGATGGATGATGCAAGAGCATTGAGGGACTTTGTTATCCAACACTCAGTGATCACTAGATCTTATTTAATCCCATGTTGAGGACCACATCCCTCCACTTTTATGTCACCAACTCAGGAAGCTTGGGCAGGGGATAATGGAAGTATTCAGCGATCAGACTGATCTGTATCCAACCAAGGCAGTGTCTCCGATCGCTGGAGATGTGCAATAAAGCAGTTATGTATTATCCATGAATTTAAGCAATAAAAATGAAGCTGCTGAAGCATATGCAACTGCTTATCAATGCTGAGCTGACAGGACTGCTAAAGACTCCTACTTAACCGCAGGCAGTGAATGGCTGCCTGCATCTTACCCAACTGTGTCTTCAGTAAAATGAAGCTAATCACAGACAGGTAATTGAAAGCTGCCAGGAGGCACATTTTTAGTTGGTTGTCAAATCTCCATGCAAGTACCAGAAGGAGTCCCCTGTTAGTATTGAAAGAGAAAAGAGTTGGCGGTGTAACATAGTATCCCAGAACAAATTTTGCTGCGTTCCCCAAAGGCTTTCAGATGATCTACAATCCTGCGGCATCAAAGGGATTACAAATGAGAGGTGGCAGTAGAAATGACTTGTATCTCCTGGCAGTTTATTTTCAGGAATGATGCAGAAATAATGTGGCACCAAACAATTTGATGGGCTGAGTTTTTCAATTCAGTGACATCTGCACCAATTCAAAGCCACCAGCAAAATTCAATGAAAGGAAGTTAAAACCAAATGGTTTAAAGCCTCATTTTCTCTGTGCCAGAGAGGCATGGACAGGTTTCACAAATGATTGAGAATCCTGACATTATTTAATAGCTTGAATCCAGATGAAATAATTAGCAGGAAGGGACTGAAGAATCAGTCAACAGTTGGAAAGCACAGAATGCAATTCAATATTTCAAGGATGTTCTAGAATCACACAGCTAAACCTGTTCTTAAAAACATAGAAACATAGAAAATAGGTGCAGGAAGAGGCCATTCGGCCCCTCGAGCCAACACCGCCATTCATTGTGATCATGGCTGTTCCCTATCAATAACCCGTGCCTGCCTTCTCCCCATATCCCTTGACTCCACTAGCCCCTAGAGCTCTATCTAACTCTCTCTTAAATCGATCCAGTGACTTGGCCTCCACTGCTCTCTCTGGCAGAGAATTCCAAAAATTCACAACTCTCTGGGTGAAAACGTTTTTGCTCATCTCAGTCTTAAATTACCTCCCCTTTATTCTAAGACTGTGGCCCCTGGTTCTGGACTCGCCCAACATTGGGAACATTTTCCCTGCATCTAGCTTGTCCAGTCCTTTTATAATTTTATATTTTTCTATAAGATCACCCCTCATCCTTCTAAACTCCAGTGAATACAAGCCTAGTCTTTTCAATCTTTTCTCATATGGCAGTCCCGCCATCCCAGGGATCAATCTCGTGAACCTACGCTACACTGCCTCAATCACAAGGATGTCCTTCCTCAAATTAGGAGACCAAAATTGTACACAATACTCCAGATGTGGTCTCACCAGAGCCCTATACAACTGCAGAAGAACCTCTTTACTCCTATACTGAAATCCTCTTGTTATGAAAATGCTCATGAAAAAGGTACGGCGACTGCCAACTTAGCTGTACCAATATGATTGCTGCAAGGTATATGGACCTTAGCTGGAGATCAATTGTCAAAGGTCAGACCATTACAGCTTCAGATGCAGATCATCGCACATGACAAAAACAAGAGTTCTTGAAACCTTACACTCCTCACTACTCAGCATCTAGCAGTTATTATAGATAGAGTCATGGAGCCACAGACCCCTCAGTCCAACTTGTCAATGCCAAGCAAGGTGCCCCATCTAAGCTCATTGCATTTGTCCCCATTCTGCCCATATCCTTCTAAATCATTCCTATTCATGTAATTGTCCAAGTGTCTTTTAAATGCTGTTATAGTTATTGCCAAAACTACTTCCACTGGCAGCTTGTTCCATATACCTCAATCCACACAGTGAAATAGTTGCCCTCAGGTTCCTATTAAATCTTTCTCCTCCCCACCTTACACCTATGTCCTTCGGTTATTGATTCCCCTCTCCTGGGTAAAAGGCTCTGTGTATTCACCCTATCAATTCCCCTCATGATTTTACACTCCTGTAAGATTACCCTTAAGCCTCCTGCATGCCAAGGAATAGACTCCTTGCCTGCCCAACCTCTCCCTTTAGCTCAGGCCATCAAGCCCTGGCAGCATCCTTGTAAATATTCTCTGGGTGTCGTTCCGGAGTAATGAGAGGTACTCCTTGCATTCCTCACATCTCTGATTGAGTGCACCAGGACTATATTGAGGTAAGGGACAAAGATGACCAGACTGGTTGTTGCTACATTAAAGTCACTAATTGGATGGTTGAACAAATCCATACTACTAAGTGGAAGGAGCCAATCAGTACAGAGGGTAAAAGGGGACAACCGGTGACAAGGTAAAAAGAAACCAAAGACTGACGGGATTAAAAGGAGATAGTGATTGACAGAGGGACCTTTCGTCATCTGCCTGTTACATGTTCTTTGTATGAGATGATCTTGGAGCTGGCATCTGCAGAGGCTATTAAAAATTATTTCTGACTTTCTTCTGACTCTATTAATTCTTCTGGGATGCTCCATCTACTCCTGTTAATCAAGGCAGACAGATTATTAATTTTCAACATCAGCGGTCAAAAGCCAAATATTTTGCAGGTTCTCAATGCAGACTCTGAGGCTAATGCTGAAATGAGAATGCACAATGAAGTGATTGTTAATCATATCCAGGAGAAATCAGACAGGGATCCGATGTTGGACCCACACATCTCCCTCAAATGAATGGCTCTCCTTGCTAACATATCGATCAGTATCTGATTGCATTGGATAGTGGATTCGCACTCTGCTGAGGTCAGAAAATCACTGTACCAGCCATCATTGTTGAGTTTTAAAACCATTTGTTCATCCATTCTGCATAGATCACTAACATCCTGATGAATACTTTGCTCACTTATCTTTTTCATCCAACTCTGGCTGTTACAGTACCCTAGAGGCCTGGGCAGTAAGTATTCTGGTTGGAGTACCATGACTGATGAAGAGGTATTCTGTAAATGTCAAGTCCTGCCAAGTTTATTGTCATATGCACAAGTACGGTGACATGCATATATAATGAAAATCTTACTTGCAACAGCATTGCAGACTCAGACAAACACATAAAGACATAGTATACATAAATTTCTGCAAGATCGTAAAAAAACTGTACAAAAAAGACATTGGGGCAAAACACAATTAGCATAAAAAGAACAATTGCATGATTGTAAAAGGTGGTCAGTAGTGTTCTATCCATTCATAGAAACATAGAAACATAGAAAATAGGTGCAGGAGGAGGCCATTCGGCCCTTCGAACCAGCACCGCCATTCATTGTGATAATGGCTGATCGTCCCCTATCAATAACCCGTGCCTGCCTTCTCCCCATATCCCTTGACTCCACTAGCCCCTAGAGCTCTATCTAACTCTCTCTTAAATCGATCCAGTGACTTGGCCTCCACTGCCCTCTGTGTCAGGGAATTCCATAAATTCACAACTCTCTGGGTGAAAAAGTTTTTTTCTCACCTCAGTCTTAAATGACCTCCCCTTTATTCTAATAATCATTCAGGAAATATTATTGTGGAAATGAAAGCAGGATCATGATAGTTTGTCACCATTACCTGCATTACTGTACTTATCTGTGTAACAATTCACACGCATTAATGGGAAAGAGTAATATTTAAATATACTTTCTGGTAGCTTTTGCCTAGATAGAGCACAGCATGACCTTCTAACAATTGGGGTCTCTTCTATGAGCTAATGCAGTCTTAGCGGAAATATTTTTTCCAGCAGAAACCTCCTCAGACAGACAAACTTTTAATTCAGACAGACAGACTATCATTTATCAGTTGATTCATGGTGATCCAACTCCGCTTCAATGGCTCACCAATCCTCTCTAGCTATCTTTGTATTGTGTCAATAGAGAATTTCTAGTCATAAATGTTAACTTGGTCTTTATTCAATGAAAAACGTACAGTTTTAATCTGTTGTGACACATGTATTTCCCATTGGATAAATCAATGTTGCAGATGTTTAGGATAGGATTTCCTTCTTTTGACGCAACTCTGCCTCATTTTTTATATTTTGGCTGAACTCTGGGAGTCAAAGGTGAGACGTTGGGGAAACACCATATTGTAATCTGCATATTAAAAAAAGGTCCCAAAATAAATAAATGGTTCCTTGTTTACAAGTGCAGTTTCCGAATTATGGAAATAAGATTCATTAGAAAAACGAAATAGCTACAAACTAGCCAGTATCGCAAGAGATAGTGGCAAACGGTACACAGTCCTGTTTTCACTTCCGCAATAATCTTCCCTGAATGGATGCAAGTCTCCCCAGAATTGGCAACAATAATTTCAACCTGATAATGGAATGGCTTGTCTGTTGTCAGTCGCATATGAGGAAAAGGTAATTGCCACATGCTAACCATCATATTACGTTACTCTCTTCTTGTGTCAGAAAATGTCTCCCAATGGAAGTCAAAAGAAAATTTTAGAAGTGATTGTGAGGCAACTTGTGTTGCTGGAGAAGATACCTGCCAGCAAGAGGAGGGCATTATTGTCATCCTCTTCATGAAATTCATGCAGCTGCTGTACATTACAGACCAGATTCTCCTCTCTGAAAGCAAGGTGAACTTTACTACTTTAGTACTTTAGAGCACGGAAACAAGCCTGTTGACCCACGGAGTCCGCGCCGACCAGCGATTACCCCGTACATTAACACTAGCCTACACACTGGGGGCAATTTTACCAAAGCCAATTAACCTACAAACCTGTACGACTTGAGTGTAGGAAGAGATTGGAGAACCTGGATAAAACCCACGCGGTCACATGTAGAACCTACAAACTCCATGCAGAGAATCAGGATCAAACCTGGGTCTCTGGCGCTGTAAGGCAGCACCTTTACCGCTGTGCCACTGTGCTGCTTTATTGTTAAAGCATGAACAGTTTGGCCTAAAGAAAGACACAAAAATCTGGAGTAACTCAGCGGGACAGGGAGCATCTCTGGAGAAGAAATGGGATGATGTTTCGGGTCGACTCCCTTCTTGATTTTCCCTCCATCATTCTGTCTGTGACGACAAACCAATGTACACAGAAAAGAAAATACAATCAATTTGGCTTGTCATGGTTGAGGTAGGTCCTCTCACTGATGAATCCTGGAAGGTGACAGATTCTTAGATACCCAGCGCTTCATTAGACTCATGGATTACTATGGAGAATGTTTTCATGGATGTATCCAACGCCCATATGCAAAACAAAACTCATGTACTCTATCCTTTCTGCTGAAATTCAACACTGGAACAGACTACCCTTTAACCTGTGTTCATTATTTAACCACTTTATCTCCAGCATCCTTCAGGCGAATCTGTGCTTCACTCACTCCAAAGCCAGTATATTCCTCCCAAGGTGTAATCGATCTGAAACATCAGTGCCGTGTCTCTTTCCAAGGATGCTGATCTGCTGAGTGTTTTATTTAAAATATCTCCAGCATCTACAAATTTTACTTTATAAAACCTTATCTTCCACTGCTTTACATTTTTATCCTCTACAAATTATTGTCCAAATATTCCTCTGCTTCACATCATTATCCAATTACCATTATTTCTTACTTTCATCCAGTTATCTACCTCCACTTCATTTCTTTACCCAGCAATTTCCTACCTCTGTGACATATTGTTAGCCAATTACCTTCCTCCACAATTTCCATACGCTATGCTTTGCTTCTTTAAATAATTTTGAAGATATGACAGTCTGTGCATAAATAATATTACCTAAGGCAGGTCATTCATGAGGTAAAGGAATCAGGGTTGAGGACAGATAAGTAGCAATCTGGATGTTCAGCTGTATTACAAAAGCCATCCATGAACAGGCTCGACAGTAGAAGCTCCTTGTAAAAATCTCATCTCTCAGTTTCTGGTCAGAAAATACCTGGCATGGTAGCCCAATCCAGCACAAGATCCTTTTCCAGGAGTTAGGATTCACATGAGGGATCTACCCTCTTACCCAGTTGAAAAAATATTTTCGCTTTTTTTTGGAATACATGTGGACAGAGACATAGCACAGGATGAAATAATCCTGACAGCTCAAAGAGAAGTAGGCACAGACCTACGTATTTACAAATGCTGTGTGATTGGAATTCCATGGTTAGGAAAGATGTCAGGTGTTGATAGGTAGTACATAAGGCAGGATAAAAATCAGTGAATGTGATCTTGCAGACACAAGGAACTGCAGATGATGGAATCTTGCATAAAGTACGGGAGTATCGCACAGACATCGCTAGAGGATATGTGTAGATCGGCTATTGCGTGCTAGTCAATTAGAGTGCTTGTTAGTCGTAGCCCCGCCGAGTACATACTTTATAACATTAAACACTCGCCTACGCAGGCAGTAGATGTAGCTGCCCGGACATGTAACGTACTGCAGATCCAATGCTGTGTTTAATAAAGATGTGTTGTATCTTTATCCATGTACGAGTCTGGTAATTACATGGTGTCAGAAACGTGACTCGGACTCATTCCGCTGTTTACCGGGATTCTTTTATTTTATCAGATTTATTTTATCATTTATCTCTCTCCGTTATCTCTCCCTGCACTGGAGACCCGACCTTTTTCTCGTCGGGTTCCGTTGTCGTTGAGGTCGCAACGAGGAGCGGCCTCCAACAGGAAGAAGCCGGGGACTCAGGTGCCGACTCACCGTTGCCGTTGCGGAGCTGGCCGAGACCGGAGCGGTGGAGGAACGCTGCTGCTGCTGCTGCTGCTGCTGCTGCCGATGCTGCTGCTGAGTCGGGGGCTGCTGCTGCGGGTCTGCGGACAGCGGCGCCGGGAGTCCGCGGCTCCCTGGAGAGAGACCGCTTTTCGGGGCTCCTGCAACGGAGAATTCTCCCGCCCGTGTTGCGGGGTCGAAGAGCTCCTGGAGCGGGGCCTCACTACACCGCCCCGCGCGGCTGGAATGGCCGCGGGTACTTGCGAGCGCACACCGGGGGCTCCAACACCAAGACCCGGTGTGCGACCTCGCACCACCCGGCGTGGCTTCAATGGCCGCGGGACAATCGCCATCGCCAGCCGGGGGCTTTGACTTTGACTCTGACATCGGGGGGGGGGGAGTGCAGTGGAGAGATAAGTTTTTTTTTTGGCCTTCCATCACAGCTATGTGATGGATGTTTATGTAAAATTGTAATTATGTTGTGTCTGGGTCTATTTGTGTGTAATGTATGGCTGCAGAAACGGCATTTCGTTTGGACCTCTAGGGGTCCAAATGACAATTAAATTGACTCTTGACTTGACTTGACTCTCTAACCTGCCGCAAACCGAGCCCTTTAATCTTTGATTCAGACATCGCTGAATGATGGCGTCTTTTCGAACGTGATTACACTCATTATATCTGCATTGTTCATCGGAATGACCCCGACGACTTGAAAGCATCACTGCTGCTCAATCTAGCGGGTCCAGAGGCAATGAATCGTGCCGATAACTTTTGAGTTTACACCTGCCATTCTGGATGGCAACGGGCAGATCCTAGTACCTGCCGAGACCATTGATAACCCAGTGGTTCTACTCAGAAAATTCAGACTTGCCATCAAACCGTATAATCGAAAGACCAAAGTTCTATGCCCGTTTACAGGAGGTCGACGAGCCTGTCGAACAATTTATCAGCGATTTAAGACACATAGCTGCGCGCTGTCACCCATTCCTTCTCTCCAGAGATGCTGCCTGACCCGCTGAGTTAATCCAGCATTTTCTGTCCACCTTTGATTTAAACCAGCATTTGCAGTTCTTTCCTACACATAACATTTACATTGTAGTGCGTGGGTCTCAAAATGAGGCAAGTAGTCCGAAGTTTGAGAAGCACTTTACTTTATTTCCTCCCGGTTCAGGGGAAGACGAAACCAGGGAAAGATGGCACCCAAACCCTGCCTTTTATACCCTCCAGCTAAGGACCGCCTCCGGACTGCGCCACTCCTGTGCCGAGGGGTTCGGCAGTATAATGGCACGACCCTTAGGAGCCGCCACAGGACCCCCCCCCCCCCCCCCAGAACCAGAGGCACAAAACGCACCGGCGGGCGCACGACCCGGCCGGCCCGCGTGCGGAAGTCAGCAGATCCCGGGGCTTGCGGGGGCGTAGGTGGAGGGACAGGTGGAGGGACCGGCAGGAGGACAGGTGGAGGGACAGGTGGAGGGAGTCGTGAGGGGGGGCGCCCTCGGGGCCGAGGTTGAGCAACCAGCACCGGCTGGTCAATGTCCAGGTGCGCCGGCTTTAAACGGTCAATCGACACGGCCTCTGGCCGGCCCCCCATGTCCAGGACAAAAGTCGACTGCCCGTGTTCCAGCACCCGGAACGGGCCCTCGTACGGCCTCTGGAGTGGCGTCCGGTGGGCATCACGGCGCAGGAAGACGTATGGGCAGTCCGTGAGGGCCATTGGCACGTGTGGGCGAAATGTCCCATGGCGGGACGTCGGGACGGGTGCGAGCCTGCCAACTCGCTCGCGAAGGCGTTGAAGGGTGGAGGAGGGCGTTTCCTGCTGCTCCGGCGCCGACGGCACGAACTCCCCGGGCACTGTGAGTGTCGACCCGTACACCAGCTCCGCCGATGATGAGGCCAAGTCCTCTTTGGGAGCGGTCCGGATGCCCAGCATGACCCACGGCAACTCGTCCATCCAGTCCGGGCCGGTGAGTCGCGCCTTCAATGCCGCCTTCAGCTGCCGGTGGAACCTCTCCACCAGACCGTTAGCCTGCGGGTGGTAAGCCGTGGTGTGGTGCAGCTGCACCCCCAGCAAGCGAGCCATGGCTGACCACAGCTCGGAGGTGAACTGTGGCTCCCGGTCGGAGGAGATGTGCACCGGCACCCCGAAGCGAGCAATCCAGTGCGCGGACAACGCACGAGCACACGTAGCCGATGAGGTGTCAGCCAATGGAATGGCCTCCGGCCACCGCGTGAAGCGGTCCACCATGGTCAAAAGGTGGGTGATGCCCCTGGATGGTGGAAGGGACCCCACAATGTCCACGTGGAGATGGTCGAACCGCCGGTGAGGTAGACCGAACTCCTGGAGAGGTGCGCGGACATGGCGCTGGATTTTTGCCGTCTGGCACGGGATGCAGGTGCGAGCCCAATGGGCAACTTGCTTGCGCAGACCGTGCCACATGAAGCGAGCTGCCACCAGTGCCGTTGTCGCCCGGATTGATGGGTGAGCCAGTCCGTGGATGACCTCGAACACTCTCCGGCGCCAGGTGGCAGGGACGATGGGGCGCGGCTGACCGGACGACACATCGCACAGGATTGTCACAACCCCAGGACCGAGAGGGACATCCTCAAGACGGAGGCCGGAGATGGCAGTCCGGTAGGTGGGCACCTCGTCGTCCGTGAGCTGTGCCGCCACCAGAGCAGAATAGTCCATTCCGGGCGCCACCTCGAACACGGCATTTATAGCAGGGCGGGACAAGGCGTCGGCCACCCGGTTCTCTCTCCCCTTGACGTAGCAGATGGCTGTGGTGTACTCAGAGATGTAAGCCAACTGCCGCTGCTGACGTGCGGACCAGGGGTCGGAAACCTTCTGCAGGGCGAAAGTGAGCGGCTTATGGTCGGTGTAGGCGGTGAACGGGCGGCCCTCCAGGAAGTAACGAAAATGGCGCACAGCCAGGTACAGAGCCAGGAGCTCACGATCGAACGCGCTGTACTTGGTCTGCGCGCGGTTGAGGTGCCGACTGAAGAAGGCCAGAGGCCGCCAAACTCCGCCTGTCAGCTGCTCCAGTACAGCACCAACTGCCGACTCCGAGGCATCCACAGTGAGAGCAGTTGGGGCATCTTCCCGCGGGTGCACCAGCAGCACGGCCCGAGCAAGGGCCTCCTTCGCGCCGTCGAAAGCTGCCTCCGCCTCGTGGGTCCACTCAACGCTCTTTTGCTGCCCACCCGCCAGAAGTTGATACAGGGGCCGCATGATGTGGGCCGCGGATGGCACGAAACGATGGTAGAATGCCACCATGCCGACAAATTCCTGCAGGCCACGCACCGTGCGTGGGCGGGGAAACCGACGGATGGCGTCAACCCTGTCAGGCAGGGGAACCGCGCCTTGCGCAGTCACGCGGTGGCCGAGAAAGTCAATTTCGTTGACCCCAAAACGGCACTTGTCCAGGTTGATGGCCAAACCATGCTCGCTGAGCATCTGACAGAGCTGTCGAAGGTGAGCGCAATGTTCCTGCTGCGAGCAGCTGGCCACCAGGATGTCGTCCAGGTACACGAACACGAATTCGAGGTCACGACACACCCCGTCCATGAGGCGCTGAAAGGCCTGTGCAGCGTTTTTGAGGCCGAACGGCATCCGAGTAAACTCGTAAAGCCCGAATGGCGTGATGATAGCCGTCTTGGGTACGTCATCCGGGTGAACCGGGATCTGATTATAACCCCGTACCAGATCCACTTTTGAAAAAAATGTGGCCCCAGCCAAATGGGCCGTGAAGTCCTGGATGTGGGGTACGGGGTATCGATCCGCTGTTGTTGCAGCGTTCAGCCGTCGGTAATCCCCACAAGGTCGCCAGCCCCCGCTTGACTTAGGGACCATGTGGAGTGGGGACGCCCAAGGACTGCTCGAAGGGCGGACGATCCCCAAGGCCTCCATCGTGCGGAATTCCCGCCGTGCCAGACGCAGTTTATCTGGTGGCAGTCGTCGTGCTCGTGCATGGAGTGGTGGGCCGGTAGTCGGGATATAATGTACAACTCCGTGGCTGGGGGTTGCTGAATGAAACTGCGGAGTGAGAATGTCCGGGAACGCAGCCAAGATTCGTGCGAATTGGGAGTCCACGGACGCCAGTGACCGTCCCACCGGTTGACTCAAGCACAACGTGATCGGCTCCATTGTAGTGGCGTTGACCAAACGCTGACGCCCGACGTCCACCATGAGGGAATGCGTCCGGAGAAAATCGGCCCCGAGCAATGGTTGGGAGACGTCGGCAACGGTGAAGTTCCATGTAAAATGGCAGGAGCCGAGCACGATGGGAACCATGCACAGTCCATATGTGCGGATGGGGCTGCCGTTCGCCGCTGTGAGGACGGGCCCCCGCTTACCGGAACGAATGTCGGCCAGCGAAGGGGGCAGGACGCTGAGCTCCGCTCCTGTATCCACGAGGAAGCGGGTCCCGGAGCGCCGATCCCAAGCGAAAAGGCGGTGAATTTGGCCGGCCACCGCGGGGACTATTGGCAGCCGGCCCAGGCGTTTCCCGGGAACGTGCATGGCCGGCGGCATTGTTGTGCTGCAGCACCCCAGCGCTGATGGAAATAGCACCAGCTCCTTGTGTTGGTGCTATTTGGAGCTTGCCTGCCCCTGCTGGTGGTGCCTGCGGCTTGCTGGCGCTGGACTGCAGGTGCAGTACCCCTCACTGCCGCTGGGGGTAATCGAGCGGGCCGTCGGGCTGGAGCTGTCACTCCTTCCACAGCTCCCCCGCCCCACCGGAGGAAATCGGGAGCTGCTGGGGTGACGTCATCGGTGTGCCTGCCGATGGCCAGCGCGTTGACGTCATCGGTGTGCCTGCCGACGGCCAGCGCGTTGACGTCATCCGGGCGCGTCGACCTCAGCGCGACCTCGTCTCTGCTGACGCCCAGCGCGCTGACGTCATCAGGGCGCGCCATCCACATGGCGTCGGCGCGCCTCCCGAGGGCCCGAAGGTCGGCAAACGAGGCGTCGGTGAGTTGCAACCGAATGTAGGCCGGCAGCAGATGCAGGTAAGTATACTCGAACAACAGGCACGGCGTGTGCCCGTCTAATAACGCCACCATTTCCTTTAGGAGGGTAGATGGCCGCCGGTCGCCCAGGCCACCCATATGCAGGATCCTACCTGCCCGCTCCATCCTACTTAGTCCGTAAATTTGGAGCAGGAGCTGTTTCAGGCCGAGGTATTTATTATTGTCCGGGGGGGCTGCGAGGAAGTCCGATACTTCTTCCACCGCATCCTGGTCGAGGGCTCCCACCAGGTAATAGAAGCGGGTGGCATCGACCGTGATGCCCCGCAGGTTGAACTGGGCCTCCGCCTGCTGGAACCAGATGAGCGGCCGTGTGGTCCAGAAGCTGGGCAGTTTTACGGAGACCGCGTCCAGAGACAGGGTCGGGCTGGCGTGTGAGGAGGTAGGGCTTTGTTCTGTCTCCATCATGATGCCAATGGAGCGTCGGGGGTCACCAATGTAGTGCGTGGGTCTCAAAATGAGGCAAGTAGTCCGAAGTTTGAGAAGCACTTTACTTTATTTCCTCCCGGTTCAGGGGAAGACGAAACCAGGGAAAGATGGCACCCAAACCCTGCCTTTTATACCCTCCGGCTAAGGACCGCCTCCGGACTGCGCCACTCCTGTGCCAAGGGGTTCGGCAGTATAATGGCACGACCTTTAGGAGCCGCCACAACATGGTCTTTGTCATTTTTTAATTAAAAGTGGTTGACCTCACATTTGTCGTAATTTATTTTCCTCTGTTGTTCCATTTTCTCAATCAATTTGCATCTCTTTCTTATTTAATGCTTTCAGTCACAATGTTTATAATTATTTTTAAACATTTCCCCTCCATGATGAGGCCAACATTCTTTTCACCTTCTCAAAATGCTCTCAAGGTGACTGGTGCGAGCCATGACCCTGTCACCATAACCATGGCAAGTAACAGGGTAGTGTGCAATGTGGAGGGGTGCCTCCAGATGGTGATGTTATCATGCGCCCTTTACCCATATTTTGGGCGGTAGAGATGGCAGGTTTCAGAGGGGTTGACAGGTTTAGCCTTGGGGAGAAACTGCAGTAGATTTTGTGATAATTACTAACTGCAGCATGATAAACTAGCAGTAGAGAAATACAACATTTAGATGAGTAAATAGGGCACAATCAAACAAACTGCTTTGTCCTGGTGGATACTACACTTTTCACTGGTTGTTGGGGGTGCACTCGTACAGGCAGATGGGAAGTATTTCATCATGCTCAGCATGTTATTGACCGAGAGCAGGAGGCAACCTCCAGTGATGCCTGGACAATGAGTCTGCACCCAGCACATATGCTCTCTTGCTCCTTCCTGTTATTCATTTAATTTCCAAGACAGGTCAATAATTGGCCTTTGGAATGAAAAACTGCATATGCTGCAAATCCAAAACAGAATATGCAATTGCTGGGAGCAGGTCATGCAGCATTGGTGTGGTGGGAAACAAAGTTCACTCTTCAGATCAGCGATCATTTCTCAGAACTAGGAAATGTTAGAAAGGGAGGAAAAAAAGGTGGAGCCACAAAAAGCAATGTCATGTTAGGATGAAGATAAAAATGTTCAAAGTAACATTTTTTTTTTTTAAATTGGAGTTCGAGGGAAAACTTATGAAATAAATCTCATCTATGAACAGAGAGGAAAAAACGTGGTTAACTGATATTTTTTCCCACCCTTGAGTTTTAACTTTATTTAAACATTACTTCAAGAGATTATAAACAAATTATTCCTGGAACTACATGTAAACACTGTACGGCATGATAGTTTTAACCAAAAACGTTGACCACCCCCAGATTCTGCTCAACCAATTGAGTTTCCGGAGCAAATTGATTCTCGCTCCAGATTCCAGCATCTGCACTCGTCTCTCCATAAATACTATAGGGCCTTAGTGCAGTATTGAAAGTACATACTTGCTCTCGAAGGAATATAGTGAAGATTCACTGGACCTTTAGTTTGAAGCAGGGCTTTCGGCCCACCACGATCTTCACACTTTTATGCTGTCCTGCATACACTAGGAACGATTTACAATTTTACCAAGCCTACAAACCTGGATGACTTGAGTGTGGTAGGAAACCGGAGCTCCCGGACAGACAGTACCTGTGTCAGAATCAAACTCAGGACTCTGGCGCAGTAATGCAGCAACTCTACCACTGCGCCACCGTGCCACCCTCTTGATTCCAGGGATGGAGGATTTGCTATAACAAAAGTGACCGGGTAGACTGCGATTTTATTCTTCAGTGGTTAGAAGAATGAGAGATCTTATTAAAATAAACAACATTTTTAAAATACTTGACAGGCTAGATGGAAGGAAGATGTTTTCTCTGGCTGAGTTCTGGAGTTTATCAGTCATGAGCCAATTCTTTATCTGTCCGGAGTGGTTCTGTCAGATCAACTGGGAATTTGTTGACAGTAGGGGTGGGTCATTTAGGACTAAGATAAGGAGAAATATCTTAACATAGTGGGTGGTAAACCTTTTAGAATTCTCTTCCCAGGAGGATTATGTAGGCAGTTCTGTTTATTCAAAACACAGGTATGTGTGTTTCTGGACATTAAGGGAATCATGGGAAATTAAGATAGTGCTGGAAAATTACATGTATGGTAGAGCAGGCTTGAAGGGCCAAATGGCCCACACTCATTTCTTATGTTTGTATCCATTAGCATTCCTTGTCCATTTATTTAATTAATCAGTCACGAACCACCCTTTAACTGTCCATAGTAGGTCAATCTGATCAGCAGGATATTTCCTGAGGCATTTATGTCACCACACCCACTACCCACTCTATCCTGCAATTTCCTATCAATAAAAGTCAGGTTAGTTGGTGTATATTTTCTCATTTTTGAGAACAGAGAATTAGAAAAAAACGTTAGGGCATCTGCAATGTTTAGGTTTATATACTGAGATAAAGTGATTTTTTTATTTTTGCACGCTATCCAAACAGATTAGATATACCATACTCTTCCTCCACGATAAATAATGCTGTGTAGCGGCACCTAGTGGTGGCTTGGGGCAATACGAACCCTCGCTATTGGCTGGCGCCATCACGTGACCGCGGGTGTGTTTTCACGGGTTTTTGGTTCAACAGTCAGTCAAGTAACAGGAGCTTCGTTATATTTGGCTGACCCAGAACGCAGTTGAGTTATTTGCTTTGTTTGCTGATTCAAATAAATACATTTATTTTACTCAACGGACTCGTCTCTCGTCTCGCCAAAGTGGCGACCCCACCGGTTTGATCGTGAGTTTGGACCTCAACAACGAATGTCGCTGTTAACCTCAATGCCTAGCCCACCCAGCAAAACGCCGTGGGCCTGAAACTGCCCGTTTTCTGGGCGGTGCAGCCTCAAGTGTGGTTCGCCCATATTGAGGCCCAATTCGAACTCCGCAATATCGTCGCGAACGCCACTCGTGGCTGGGGCGCTCAGCCAAGAGACTGCCACGCATTTGCTGCCTTACCTGCAGGATCCACCAGCGATCGGCAAGTATGAGGGCCTCAAGGCGCTGCTGCTCCGCACTTTCGGGCTTAGCCGCCGCGATCGCGCTGCCCCCCTTTTTCCACATGGACCGCCTCGGCGATCGCAAACCGTCCGCTCTCATAAGCGATATGCTCGCTCTGATGGACGGCCACCAGCCTTGCTGTTCGAGCAGGCCTCCCTGGCTCAGATGCACGATGACATCCGCCTGCTCCTCGCTGGGTCGGACTTCGCCAGCCCCCTGCTGTTTGCTGAATGGGTCGACGAACTATGGCTCGCCAGCAGCAGGACGGTGGGTCCATCAATCGGGTGTCAGTGCCCGTGCACCAGCAGCCTCACGGAGATGTCCAACCCTCCGCTCTCGTCGCCGCACCACAGCCGCTCGCCGGAGACCGTGGTAAGCGCCATTGGTGTTATTACCACCAACGCTGGGGTGCCGAGGCCCGATGATGCCGCGCCCCCTGCTAGTTTCCAGGAAATGCCTCGGCCGATCGGCAGTAGAGGCTATCGCGATCGACCAGAATCACCGCCTCTACGTTCGGGATCGCTGCTCCGGGCTTCTCTTCCTCATCGAATCCGGGGTTGTGGTGAGCATTCTCCCCCCGACTGGACTGGACACCCGTGCTGGTAAGCGTGGCCCCGTCCTGCCCGCCATCAACTGTAGCCCCATTTGCACGAACGGCACGTGGACTCTCTCCCTCGTTTTCGACTCCTGACCGTATTCGTGGACTTTAACTGTCGCGGACGTGTCCCAACAGTTGCTGGGCGCCGATTTCCTCCGGGCCTTTTCGTTATTGGTTGACATGCTGGGTTATTGGCGCTTGAACGCCGTCACGACCATGCACCGCTACCCGGTCCCGCATATTCAAGATTTCACGGCCCACCCGGAGGGTGCTACTTTCTTTTCCAAGGTGGACCTGGTGCGCGGCTACCACTAGATTCCCCTCCACCCCGATGACGTGCCCAAGACCGCTACCATCACCCCATTTGGCCTTTTTGAATGGCTGCACATGCCGTTTGGGTTAAAGAATGCTGAGCAGACTTTCCAGCGGCTCATGGACATGGTGGGCCGGGGGCTAGAGCTCGTCTTCATATACCTGGACGATATTCTGGTCGCCAACCGCTCCCACCAGGAACACTGCGCGCACCTGCGAGCGCTGTTCCAACAGCTCCAAGATCACAGGCTTGTCATCAACCCTGCCAAGTGCCACTTCGGCCTCCGCTCCATTTCCTTCCTGGGGCATCATGTCACCTCGCAGGGCGCGGCCCCGCTGCCCGCTAAAGTGGGGGCCATTCGACAATTCCCTCGGCCGCTCATTGTCAAGGGGCTGCAAGGGTATGGTGAACTTTTATCATCGTTTCGTGCTGGCGGCTGCCCAGATCATGCGCCCTTTGTTTCAGTATCTCGCCGGTAAACCACGGGACCTCGTGTGAATTGACGAGGCCGTGGCTGCAATCGATGGTGCGAACGAGGCGCTGGCCAAAGTCACCATGCTGGTGCTCCCGCGAGCCACTGCCTTGGCTGCCCTCACAGTGGACGCCTCTGATACGGCTGTCGGAGGGGTGCTCGAGCAGCTCATCGACGGCCGCTGGCAGCCGGTGGCCTTTTTTAACCATCACCTGCAACCCCTGGAGCGCAGCTACAGGGCCTTCGACCGGGAGTTCCTCGCTCTCTATTTGGCCGGCCATCATTTTCGATACTTCCTAGAGGGCAGGCCCTTCACGGCCTTCACTGACCACAAGACCCTGACGTTCGCCTTTGCCAAGGTGTTCGACCCCTGGTCAGCTCGTCAACAACGGCACCTAGCTTTTGTGTCCGAGTTCACCACAGATGTTCAGCATGTGGCCAGCAAGCTCAACCTGGTCGTGGATGCTTTGTCTCGTCCTGCTCTCCCGGCTGTGGCGGCTGTAGACCCCGGCATGGATTATGCGGGGATGGCCACCGCGCAACGAGAGGGTGGTGAGATGGACGGTTACAGGACGGCTGCCTCCGGGTTGAGGTTGGCCGATGTCCCTTTCGGTCAAGCAGTGGTGTCGGTCCTCTGTGACGTGTTCACTGGGAGACCACATCCTATTGTCCCCGTGGGTTGGCGGCGACGGGTTTTCGACGCTATCCATGGTCTCGCCCACCCTTCCATCCGGGCGACTTCTGCTCTGGTGGCGGCAAGTTTGTCTGGCAGGGCCTTTGTAAGCAGGTCGCTGCCTGGGCCACAGCCTGTATTCCCCGCCGGATGTCGAAGGTCCAGCGACATGTGCGGGCACCGGTGCAGGATTTTGTGGTTCCCTCTTGCCGTTTCCAGCACGTCCACATCAATTTGGTGGGCCCGCTGCTGCCGTCTCGCGGTGCTACCCACCTGCTGACCGTCGTGGATCGTTTCACGAGGTGGCCAGAGGCAATTTCGCTGGCCGACACCTCCACCTTGTCTTGTTCTCGAGCTCTTGCGGCCCACTGGATTGCTCGTTTTGGTGTGCCTGAGGACATCGTCACTGACAGAGGGGCTCAATTCACTTCAGCTTTGCGGCTTTGGCGCAGCTGTCATCCTCGTCGCCAATTTTGTTATATTCCGGACGGCAGAATAAATAACAACTTACACACTGGTTGCCTGGATCACGAGAGAGGTTTATTACCCACCATTCCCTGTTGAACACCAACTCATTAACATACATATGAATATGTATGAATACATTACACTTATTCCAGCCAGGCTTGATGTTATGTGTCTTCTTTGTATGCTTGCAGTAGGGCTTACTGCCTACATGTAAAGAGCTTACTGTATCATCTCTCAGATATCTCTCCAATGCTTCATATCCTTACAATTAACATTACTACACATTATTGCATCTTTAGGTAGATGAATATTGCTTCAGGATTTATTTGTATGTGCACAATAGGCTAAGATGTCTTACTTTGTGAGTGTTGACCAATCCAGTTTTTCTGTGTTATAGCTATTTCCATCTCTGGATACCACAGGTAGGTGTTCAACATTTATTGTCATAGCAACAGATATATGATCAGTCATTGCTGCCCCATACAAAATGCTCATACATCCCAATGAGGCATGTGCATCAACTATACTAATACAATGATCCAGCCATGGCGTAGTGTGCCAGGCCTCACTAATATAAGTATAACTATCTGTAGGTAAAAGCACTTTGCTTGACAATATAAAATTATTATCTTGACAGAACTGAGCCATATGATTGGCAAATAATGAGTTCCTGTGTGAGATGTGCATTCATATCTCCAATGACATATACACTAGAATAATTATTGTTTTGAATAAAGAAATAGATGAAAACAAGCCTACTTAAAAATTCATCCTCATTCTGATGACATTCATAGGGTGTATACCCGTTCAGGATAACAAATTCCTTGTTGTTGTGAGCAAAGTGTATTGCAATGCACCAGTCAGCATCAAGCCGAACTACATTTATTGATGAGTCAAGCTTCTTGTTCCATAGAATACCCACATCCCCCTGATATCCTTCCTCTGACTATTCCCATGCCAAGGTCAGTTGTAGACTCCCCAGCCCCATGAAAGTTGTCATTGAGAGAATTGAGTTTGTCCAAGTCTTGCTTCGCTAAGAATGTCTCTTGCATACATAGTATGTCACAGTTCTCCAGGAGGTTGTCAACACCTGAGCGGCGAGCTTTATCCCCTGCGCACTGGCCCAAACGCAGGCCATGACAGTTGTACGATAGAACCCGAATGGTCATTTAGCGAGACTAGTGAATGTCCCTAGCACCAGCAGGTGCACTCATTCCCCCCCCCACGGCAGGCGCAGTGCTTGATCCGATGACTCATAACAGTGCCGGACAAATGCCCCTTCTGGCCAGAGCTCCGGATTGTACATTTCACCAACCTCATTACATTCTGCAGATACTTTAAATGAACAGTATCTACTGTGTACAGTGTCAATCTTTTGACAAGTAACCTCACGGCCAAGTTTTTCTTTAAATAAATAATAAATAAAATCCTTTATAGTCATTTAGACCTTTCGGTCTGAACGAAATTATGTGAGGTACACAGATAAAGTTTTGGCGTGTAGGTCCGGTGAAAGTGTAGGTCTGGAGGCAAAATCACCCACCAGCTTCGACCTAATCATTTTGATGTTGCCCGCAGCTCCAGTACCAATAACAGGCACAGTGTTACTGGATTTCTTTCTCTGCCCGGTGGTAATAGTGCGCAATCTTGGCTTACCAACAGTGTTCTCTGGAACATGACGTCGACCCTTTTTCACAACATGACTCCACTTTGGAGATCAATTTCCACTGTGATGGCACGAAGGTCTCCGCTTACATCAGCCTGTAGCTGCATGATGCGTTTCATAGAACAAACCCCAGCGTACAGCTGCTCCATTCTTCCAAGTAGGCTCAAGACATCCATGTTAGAAAATGTCCTGGCAGTCCTATTGTTTCCACGTGCTCATGCTCTGCAGAACATCTCCAAATCCACCCTGGAATCCACCCTGTCCCACCATTGTCCAGTCCCTTCCGACCTACATCTAAGGCACCTCACATGCTCTTCAACACGTCCATAATTTTCACTTCCTAGATCTCCCTTGCCTCATCTGTACATCTGTCTAGTCCCTTTACACCTCCATTCCTCACGGGGAAGGTCTCGTGTCCCTCTACTTCTTCCCTGAACAGAGACTCAATAAGGGTCTCGACCCGAAACGTCACCCATTCCCTTTCTCCAGTGATGCTGTCTGACCAACTGAGTTACTCCAGCTTTTTGTGTCCATCTTCAGTTTAAACCAGCATCTACAGCCTACTCAATGAGTTTCCCTCTGCTAACGCTGTCCTCCATCTGGTGGAACTTGACCTCACCCTCAACAACTTCTCTTTTGACTCTCACTTTCTTCAAGTTAAAGGTGTAGCCATGGGCTCTCACGGGGGCCACAGCTGTGTCGTTTTTGTTGGTTACAGTCCGTGTTCCAAACTTACACCGGCACCATACCCCAATTCGATCTTCACTACATAAACGACCGCAATGCCTCCTGCACCCGTGCAGAACTTGTTGATTTTGTTAACTTTAGCACCAACTTCCACCTTGCCCTCAAATTCAGATGGTCATGTGATAGGAGCAAAATTAGGCTATTTGGCCCATCAAGTCTACTCCGCCATTCAATCATGGCTGACCTATCTCTTCCCCCCTAAGCCCATTCTCATGCTTTCTCCCCATAACCCACGCCCTTACTAATCAAGAATCTATCTATCTCTGCCTTAAAAATATCCGTTGACTTTGTCTCCACAGCCTTCTGTAGCAAAGAAATCCGCAGATTCACCACCCTCTGACTAAAGAAATTCCTCCTCATCTCCTTCCTAAAGGAACGTCTTTTAATTCTGTGGCCATGACCTCTAGTCCTGGACTCTCCCACATCCTCTCCACATCCTCTCCACAGCCACTCTATCCAAGCCTTTCACTCTTCGATAAGTTTGAATGAGATATCCCTCATCCTTCTAAATTCCAGCGAGTCAAACGCTCATCATATGTTAACCCACTCATTCCTGGGATCATTCTTGTAAACCTCCTCTGAAACGTCTCCAGAGCCAGCACATACTTCCTCAGATATGGGGCCCAAAATTGCTCTCAATATCCAAATGTAGCCTGACCAGTGCCTTATAGAGCCACAGCATCATATCCCTGTTTTTATATTCTAGTCCACTTGAAATAAATGCTAGCATTGCTAGCAATTCACTTGGATTATCTCTGACACTTTGCTCTTCTTTCTTAATCTCTCCGTTTCCATCACAGACACACTACTGGCTAACTTCTACTATCAACCCACCAACTCCCACAGATCTGCACAGCACCTCTGTCCACCCAGCCTCTTGCAAAGATGCTATCCCCTCCATGCAATTTTTCAATCTCCACCGCATTAGCTCCCAAGATGAGGCATTCCACTCCAGGACATTGGAGATATCCACTTTCTTTATTAAATGTTATTTCCCCCCCCAATGCCCACCACCCATGCTGTTGTAGATGGATCTCTCACCCACATTTCCTCAGTATCTTGTAGTGCAGCTCTCATTCTCCCAGGCTGAACAAGAATAGAGTTTTCCTGGTAATTCACGCCACTAGCCTCCACATTCAACACATCATTCATCAACATTTCTGCCACTTTTAACATGATCCCACCACCAGTCACATCATCCCATCTCCATCCCTTTCCACTTTTCACAGAGGCCACCTCCTTTGCAACTCTTTGGTTCATTCATCCCTTCCCATTCAAACTATCCCCTCCCTTGGTACTTTCTCCTGCAGCTGCTGAAGATGTAACACATCTAGATGTCCCTATCTTTCCTCCCTCACATCCATCCAGGAACCCCAGTCGTTGGTCCAGGTGAGATAGAGGTTCACGTACACCTCCTAAAACCTAATTTATTGCTTTCTGTATTCCTGATGTGGCGTCCCTTACATCAACGTGACTAAGCGTAGACAAACTATTTTAACTCCGCTTCCATACTGATCATCCTGTCCTGGGCCTCCTCCATTGCCAGAGTGAGGTCACATGCAAACTGGAGGAACGACACCTTGTATTCTACTTGTGTGGCTTACAACCTAACAGTATGAACAACAAATTCTTTAATTTTAGGTAACTAATCAGAAAATACAGCCCCCGTCTCCTTTACCTCCTCCCTTCCCTGTGGTCCACCTGGTTGCACACCCATTTCTCCCTTTCCCACCCATTCCCTTCCACCTATATTCCTTCCTCTGGCTTCACATTTCATGTCTCTTCAATCCTTATTCCTTATCTCACACTTGTTGTCTTTTCCTCTCAGAGTTTTATCCAACCATCTGCCAATCAATTATCAAAAACACTAGACCGTTTTTTTGGATCTGTATTCCTTAACCTCTCCCGACCTTTACAGATTGATTTTCTACTCCAGTTGTCTTCTTGGTCAGGCTGTGACCTGAAATCAGTATGCTTAGAAGGAGTCTGAAGAAGAGTTTCGGCCCGAAACGTTGCCTATTTCCTTTGCTCCATAGATGCTGCTGCACCCGCTGAGTTTTTTGTGTACCTTCGATTTTCCAGCATCTGCAGTTCCTTCTTAAAAACTAAATGCTTAGAACCTAATCAAGCTTATGTAACAATGTACACAACATCCAAATTGTGCCCCTGGTCCACCCCAATGTGCCTGTACTTCAGGCTATGCACTCTAATGAATGCCAGGCCGCACAGAAACAATAGCTGACATTTCTAAAAAGAACAGACTAGCAGAAAGATTAAAAGAAAAGCAATCTTACAGATAAGCGATGAAAATGTGGAAGATGGACGAAAATAAATTAATATGTTAAAAGTACCCAAGCTAACTGGAGTCATGCAAGGAAACAGGCCCTTTAGTCCAACTTGTCCCTGCGGACCAACATGCCCCATCTAAGCATGTCCCATTTACCCGCATTTCGCCCATATCCCTCTGAACTATCAAAGTATATGTAAAATTTGGTTAAAACTGATTGTCAAATCTACATCAGTAAATTACTTATTCTGCATGCGAGACTTCTGAAACTCAGTTAAATTACACATGTTGGGGGATTAAAATTCAGGTTTGTATTGGGGTCAGAGAGGTATTTGCTCTGACTTACAAGTTGATAAAAGAACATTTGTTCTACGCGTCTGTTTTAGTTTTGTTTTTTTTAAGTTGCTGGGTGATTGCATCGCTGGATTGAAGTTAAACGTGACTTCTAACGCCTTGAACATCACAGATCAAAATCTACATCAAGGGCTTCCACATCAGGACAAAACAAAGGTTATATCGTTTATTTAACATCTTACCTTGCTTTTTGGTGTGGTTTCATTTTATTCTGATGATTGAAAATATATTATTTAGGCCCCGATATCGGCCGTGTCTTGCGGTCCTAAATCATGGCAGCAGCCACATTCCGGACTATCACAATACACTCTCAAGATAATCAAATTCATTATTTGTTTGCACAATTATGTCATAAGAACATCTAACTCATCTATTAGTTTGTGTTATTGTCTATTTAAAACATTTGTTTATTTCAAAAAGTATTTTTAGCCTTCTTAAGAATGGGATAGATGTAATTGAATTTAGATGAATGTAATTGATTTGATGACACTGATGAATATGATTTTTTTCTTAGGTATCAACTATTTGTTTTAATGTTACAATATTATTAAACTTCTGATCTTGAGAATATCGCATTTTTTAATTTTCAAGGCAGTCTGGGTGTTTATTACTATTTCTGTCACAACGGTCAATTTTGTAATTATCTACAATTAGGTAACTAACTAAGTATATGCTTTAATTTCAGGACATCCAAGTAAGATGTATCACATTTGTTTCAGAATGCTTCAATCTATAATAACTGAAAATTTCATTCAGTTCTCTTATTTTTTAAGAAAGTTATGGGCTTTTATATCAATTTACTGTCCTCGATCACAGCTTTTGTGTTAAGTTAATGGAAAAGCAATAGGGAACAAGATGCTAATTTCCAAGAATGAAAATGACCATAACTTTTTTTAATACTGAAAATATGAAAGTGAATTAGGTATCAACTTAAAGTTATCTTTATGCTTTATCTGATGGGATAAATTACAGGCTTGATTTTTATAATCTCAAAATGTTGTAACATTCCTACAGGATACAACAAGAACGGCTGGTCAACAAGCCTGCTATAAAGTTAGAGAGTATTTTGAAACCAATCCATTTCACATAACTGATGTTCAAACAAAAGGGCTGTAAGATCTCAGGCAGACCTGGAGACCATAATTCAGGTAACTCACTCCACAAGTCATCCATCATGGAAAATCTCTGCCACATTGTACACAAACAATACCAAGTATCATCACACATAACAGCAGCTTCTATATGACTTAGGAACAGTTTATTTCGCAGACACAGGGCTGGGCAGAATGGGACAGGGAGATCAGTGAAAATGATCCCCACTGCCAAAATAGCAGCATTGCTCTTTTGTGAAGCCAACAGGCATGTTTTATTTCATGCCAATTCAAACTCAATCCAAGTTCAGCAGGCCCAGCAAACAAATTTTGCCCGACTCCCCTGTCATCGTAGGAAGAATTATAAATAGCATATAATGTATATAATTATTCATCACCAAATTTTATTTAAGCCAATATTTTTTCCCTTCACTCTACCCATTTAATGGACACCATTTAAAAATTAAAACAATTGCGTGTTAACAAAAAAAAATACCCAGGGTGGAAAATAATGTTGCAAAAAATTTATCTCAATATATGTCAATTTGGCAGAGTTACAGGATACAAGAAAGAAGAGTGTCAAAGTCAGCCATGAATAAACATAACATCTCACTAAGGTGAAGCATTCTCCAGCGATGCCTTGGGTTAAATGTGGTCAGAGAGTTCAGCAAACGAGCCCATAATACACAGTTTACAGAATACTAATGATTACATTCCTTCAATCGTGAGTTTATCATGCTTGAATCCCGTTGAATACATTGTTTAATAATTCAAGAAATTTAGCAATTTATAGAAATGGAAATGTGGGAAATAAATTTATGGGGAGGAACCTTATGGTGTGGATTGCTGGAGCTATGGGAGGAAGAGCGATGTGCATGGCCGTGACAGGTATGGCACAGCCAGCAGATGAACAGATGTAATTACGGCGGCAGGCGCGGGCACACCGCGACGCCCTGTGTCTCCCTTTCAAGGGAGATGCTAAAAATGCATTTCGTTGTCTCTGTACTGTACACTGACAATGACAATAAATTGAATCATTTCATTTCATTTTCATTTCATTTCATTTCATTTCATTTCAACAGACAAGGGAGGAATGGTGGGGCTTGGTTGAAAGGCAGAGAGAGGTGATTGTCTGCCCAGAGATAAATAAGTGTGTGGATACGGGTGTTATTCGAGGTCGGGTTAGTTATTGTATTCCCACTTGTTCTCTTCCATAACCATTGCTGTGTTGGGAACCTGGCCACAAATTATCAGGAAATCACTTAGCGTCCATCTTGTTGTGCACTGCACACATCCATGAAAACCCTATGACACCACGAACAAAGCAAAACTGAAGGCAGAAATAAGTTAATCAATGAGATTAATCAAAAAGCAAGACCTGGTTTCCCTCCCGTGTTATACACCGTGTCAGACTATTAACAGAGACGTTTAGCAATTGTGGCCATCATCAGCCCACGAATTATCACTTTCAGGAAACTTTGTACTTGTATCCCTCTTTCTCTCTGTCCTGTAACACTCTCCAATGCCCTGCCATTCACTGCATGTCCTGTCCTGGTTTAAATTTCCTTAATGCAACACTTTATACCTGTCTGAGTTCAATTCAATCTGCCATTCCTTCGCCAACTTTCCCAATCTTTGAAAGAGCAGTCAACATTTTTAATTTCCTTGCTCATTATTCATATCCCAGTGAAGCCCTGCAAATTTCACCATCAATTAATTCGTTAACTTTAAAACACATTGAAGCAAGCCCACTAAACTCTGGCATTCATCTGATAGGAGGTTAGTTGTGATACAATGCATACATTTGAATAATAATATGACATCCACTCCACTCCCCTCCACTCTTCTCCCCTTCCCTCCTCCCCTCATATCCCCCTTTCCCTCCCTTCTCCCATTCTGCAAACCCCCCCCCCCCCCCCCACTTTCCCCGACGACCCCCATTTGTGGACCCAGCCTGTGACAGCTAAATCCAACTAATAGTACTGCACAAAGGCCACATCATCTGTTTTAGTAACATTGAGGATGGAGAATGGGAGGAGGGAGGGAGAGGGGGAGAAGGGGATGTGAGGGGAGGGGGTACGGCGATTGGATCTGGAAGCGAACCAACACATCTATAAATAAAACAGAACAAATAATTGATTTTATTGTATTAATTTTAATATATTAATGTTTAAATTCCATGCATTGAAGGAAGAATATTTTACAGCCTCAACCCTAACCGGGCGTCACCCACATGACAGCATACGTTAGTGTGTATGTCGTGCAACTTGACGGTTTTACGGGCGTCGGTCACTGACGCTCCGCAGTCGTCCAAACGTCGGCCAAGTGGGACAGGCCCTTAATTGAAAAAAAAATACGCATGCGTGCCAGTTGAGTTTGGTTACGGGCCGGATTTGGGTCGTAGGTTTGCCGACCCTGTGTTAGACCTCATTGTGTCTCCCCCATGTTTTAAAAGCAATTTGGCCCAAGTCTATCTTTCTTGACTAACAAGCTAACCTTTGGCCTTTTTCGGGTCTTATTTTAGGGTAAAAAATAGCGTCTTCATTGCCGGGAAATAAGGTAATTCTATGTATCGATTAAATCAGGTTGGTTCAATGTTAATATGTAAATCGTGTAACTAATTATAGAGCTTGACTGAAAATAAGTTTAACTGGTAATTTCTGATGCACACAGCACCATCTCTGCTTCTCTTGCATCAAAAAATTGTTTTTGATCATTACCAACTTGGAAAAAAAATCAAATATTCAACAAATAGGAAAAAGGCTAGTTGAACCAATGGTGATTTGTGTTGTCCTGCAAGGCCATGAAAACAGATAGAATTGAATAATGTATTGAATGGATGCAAGTGCAGGCTCCCATTTGTCAGTCTACCACATGCCAAGTTCAAGATAGTTAATCGGTGACAAATAGCGATCAAAGCATTTCCTACTGGGGAGTGGGAGGGATAATGCTATGCAATTTCTGAGGAGCTAAGGTTTTACTTAGAATCACACTGGCATGGACTGACAAGCAGGGCTCTCCAGTGGCTGGTTAGTATCAGAGAACTACATGGCAAAATGGAGCTTAAAAATAGGGAAAAGTAGAATTTTTCATTTGAATACAATACAATACCTTTATTTGTCATTTGAACCTCACATGAGGTTCAAATGACAAATGAACAAAAATATGAAAAAATATGAACAAAATCATATTTTGTTCATGACACATGAACAAAATATGAAAAATAATCAAGCAAGTTAACTGAACAGTTCCGAAAAGATTTTTACGCCCAAAGAATAAAAAGATAGAATATTTTTTGCCAAGAAAAATTGCAACATGGCAGACAGGGTTAATAAGATAGCACCTGCCATCTTGCACACATTGCAGAATATCACACTTTAAGCCTTCTGACATCCAGCTGCAATTTCACAGAAGCTTTCTGCATGCATGCGAGTGCTTGTTTAAGTGTTGTTTTTGCTTTCGTTCATTATCAGTTATTACTTTTTTTTAATTTATGTTAAAAAGAAATGGATTGTGATCATTGCCTGAGCTAGGTGTTCCCAGAACAAAAGCGCACGTGGGCAACTGAAGACTGTTCAAAAAGAAATAAAAAAGTTGGCAAATGCAGCAGCGTTCTACTTGGAGACTGGATTGTTTAAATTAAAATACAGGATTGGGTAATTAAGATATCATGATTGATTCAAAGAATTAATATTTTTCAATTTCTGTTA
This sequence comes from Leucoraja erinaceus, assembly GCF_028641065.1. NCBI lineage: Eukaryota > Metazoa > Chordata > Chondrichthyes > Rajiformes > Rajidae > Leucoraja > Leucoraja erinaceus. The sequence goes on from NC_073383.1 coordinate 40,703,644, forward strand.
CAATGGTTAAGACTGAAAATGTATTAAGGCACTAATTGTTGAGACATATTCCTTATTTTTTGCCATTTGTAAGGCGTCAAAGTACCTAATTTTCATGTGCAACAAGTTGCTTACGTTGCAAGCTGATAACCTCCAAATTATTTTTTATATATGTAAACCAGACGTCCGATACATAATTGAGGAAGAAAAACAAATATCTTAAAACGTTCAGATTAGCAGATTGCAAAATTGCGGGTGGGGTCATGGAGGAAAGAGGAAGGAAGGTGGGATGAGGAAAAAAAGAAAAAACTTCCACAAAAAAATTTAAATGATCACTAGACAGCATTCAGTGCAATAGCCAGAGAGGTAGATAATGGCCAGAGTGTCCCTAAACAAGGGAATAGGACTTGTTTGCTGGAGACCTGCTAGGACCAGTTGACCCGATGATAATATTTTGATTTGAGTGCTTTCGGTATTAGAAAGTTATTTTAAAAGTAAAAAAAGACGGGCGTAAATGCTGCAACTGCATAACTCAACTGAATTCAAACGACAAGGTAGATATCAATGTCTTCCTATGAAAATGAAGGAGCTGTACAGCCGAGGAGGAAACCATACGTTGTACGATAAACCTTCAACTGCCACTTGCCTAAATTTTGCATGAGCTGGTTCAAGAAAGTAGCTGTTTCTGAAGCTAATTATGTGTGACTTTAGGTTTCCCTACCTCGCATCCGATGGTAGTGGTGGGAAAAAGCCTGGCGGGATGGTAAGGATTCTTGATAATCGATGCTCTTCTTGAGGCTGTGCCTTATGTAGATGCTTCTGTTGGAGGGGTGGACTGAGCCCATGATGAACTGGGTCGAGTCTCTGCAGCCTCTTGCTTTCCATACCAGGCCATGCTGCAACCATGATGCTTACTACTCTACATCTGTCGAAAATTTAGTTTTTAGAGTATTTGGTGACATGCCAAACCACTTGCAAAGAGCAAACAAGCCATCAGAGATTGATGAGCGATAGGCAAGAGGAAAAAAAGTGCTGAAGAGACTTCCCCATAAAGTATTGTGCTCATTTACATTGGCTGTAAACAAATCCATTAGCCATACATATGTAGAATAGGAACACATTCATTTTGTCACCGTTACTGTTTTTAAGAGGGAACTGCAGATGCTGGAGAATCGAAGGTTCTAGGCAACGTTTCGGGCCGAAACCCTTCTTCAGTCTGAAGAAGGGTTTCGGCCCGAAAGGTTGCCTATTTCCTTCGCTCCATAGATGCTGCTGCACCCGCTGAGTTTCTCCAGCTTTTTTGTGTAACCTTGTCACCGTTACTGTTGGATATGATCATGATACCTGGTGAAGCCTATGGAGGGCAGCAGAGTGTACCAGGTTTGCACGGCTACCCTGCTGAGAATTTCAATCTGTACAACAGAGTATTCAACACATGATTGGAAATCCGGTAAGTTCCACTATCAATTTTTTATAATAAAATCTTCTCTCACCTGCAAGTTAATGACTACAGTGACCCATTTAACCAAATATGCTGAAACTAAAAGAACACCCCTGCGGTTGACACCATCTACCACTCTGGAAATTTGAGTGCAAACTCCAGGCTGACACTGTGTGAAATAAATGAGGAAGACCAGCCAGCAATATTGGAGACCAATCTATCATTTATGATAGAATAGATAAAGGAAATTCTACACCATCCAGCAATAAAATAGATAAAGATTTTCACATTGCTGTTTGCACTTCCCATTAAAAGTAGTCACACTTCAAAACACCTGATTAACCCAACATCTAGTGACCTGACAGGTCAACATGGTTTCTGCTCTCACAGACCTTGGCTAACCTGTGGATACTGAGAACATTGTCTGTTTTTACTTTAAAATATATGGTTATTGCTTAAGCAAATTGGTAGCATTCCGGGTTTGTGATTCTCCAACTTCATTTCCAGTGACTGTGCCCCTTTCAATGCTTACAGTTCCAGCTCTTGCGGCACCGTGGCTTTCAAAAGAGTCAAGAGTGTTTTATTGTCATAGGTCCCAGATAGAACAATGAAATTCTTACTTGCTGCAGCACAACAGAATATGCAAACATAGTATGATAGAAACGCTCAGTGTGTATATATATATACACACATACTCACAACATACACAAATATATATATACACACATACACAAAAAACAAACAAAACAGTGCAACAATAATAACAATAGTGTTTTGTAGTTCAGAGCCTATATGAGGCTGTAGGGAAGAAGAACCTGGACGTTACACTTTTCAGGCTCCTGTCCCTTCTTCCTGATGGCAGTGGTGAAATGAGTGTGAGGCCAGGATGGTGTGGGTCTCTGATAATGTGGGCTGCCTTTTTGAGGCAGCGACTTTGAAAAATCCTTTCAATTATGGGAAGGTCAGAGCCGGTGATGGAATGGGCAGTGTTCACAACTTTTTGCAGTCTTTTCCGCTCCCGGACGTTCCAAGTTGCCGAACCAGACAATGATGCAACCAGTCAATATGCTCTCTACTGTGCACCTGTAGATGTTCAAGAGAATCCTCTTTGACATACCAAATCTCCGGAATTTTCTCCGGAAGTAGAGGCACTGATGTGCTTTCCTTATAATTGCATCAGTGCTGGGTCCAGGAAAGAAATTCGGAAATATGCACGCCCAGGAATTTGACGTTTTTTACTCTCTCCACCATCGTCCCATTGATTTAACACTATTACGAGAACTGTCAGTTGTCTTAGTCTTATTTTCTTGGCAACGCCATTTATCAGCCCTTTGCCTGGCAGTCAGTCCCACCTTTCAAAACCTGACAAAAATGCTTTCTTACATTCTTCCTCCTTATTAATGTCTAGCATCCATTTTCCCTCGGGAAGTGCTGTGTGATATTTTACAATGTTAGAGATAACATGGAAAGCAGATGGCAATATATTTAGACAACCACTGTTCCATTATGAATCATTTCCTATACTCTGTCCACAGCTGATAATAAAATCTACAGAAGAAGCAGAGGACCGTAATATTTCTAACTGAATTAAAATTGTCTGTAGTTTTGTTTCCAATGGCAGTAGGATCGGTAACACGGTAATCAAGGTAAATGGCAAAAAATCCAAGGGAGATGAGAAACTTTACTTTTTTAGAGCAAATTATTACAATCTGGAATGCATGCCCAAAATTGTAGTCAAAGCCGACTTGAGAACAAAATGCATTTTAAAATAACTTGGAATAAAAGGAAACATTTGCAGAGCTATAACAAAAAGATCACAGGTGTGGAACTAATTGGATTTCTTTGTCTAAGAGAAAAGTTTATAGCTTTTGAAAAAACGGATTGCCCCATATATTCTATGCCCTGTGCATCTAAAACTTCGTTGGAAGACTGCAAATTCACAAATCCAAATAAAACAAGTCGACTAAGCCATTATTCATTTTACAGTCACAAAGAATTGCCAGAGTAACTTCACACACAGTGCAATTACATCCCAGACTCTATGGCTTGACCTTTTGTCAGATTCTCCAGTTAAAATTAAGATATGAACTTAATGCAAATGACAATACTACCCATTGCCTTGTTGCCCATTGATCCATGCTATTGTCTTCATTGGCAATGCTGCTCCTTTGACATTATCGAGTATATTGTTGATAAAATATCCAATGTATAATTAGTTGCCCCTTCTTGTGACCCTTGCTTTCATCATTCTCCCTCCAACACAATCGCTCATTGTCTGAAGAAGGGTCTTAATCAGAAACATCCTTTACTCCAGAGATGCTGCATCACCCGCTGAGTTACTCCAGCTATTTGTGTTTATCTTCCGTGTAAAGCAGCATCTGCAGTTCCATCCTAGTCGTTCATTCATTTGTTCTGTTTCTCCTGACCCTGGGTAAATTTGTGCTCTAGTAAGTAAGTAAGTAAATGTTATTTATATAGCACGTTTAAATTAACTCGCATTGAAACCAAAGTGCTTTACAAAGAAGAAATAATAAAGTTTCCGCACATCCATAGAAAAATTTAAAAAAAAATAAAAATGACACATATTATAGAGTTCAACATGAACGTCCCCCCATAGCAGAATCAAAATTTTTCCACTGTGGGGAAAGGCATCAGAAAGTTAAGTCCTCTTCCTCTGTGACCACCCGAGGTCGGGGCCTATTTGTGGCCTCCGCAGCCAGTCCAATGTTTTCAGGTCTTCTTGCCGGGAAGATGGAACTCCGGCGTCGGGTGAACACTCCTCAACGGCTTGGAATGTCTGGAGCGGACGCTCCCTCCCTGGAGACCGCGGCTCCCAAAGTCCTCAGTCCGCGCTGGTTGGAGCTCCGACTCTGGCGATCTCGGATCCCAAGCTCCGCGGTGTTTTAAATCCAGCGCCGCCCGCGGCTGGATGCCCGAAGCCACAGCTCCTCGGATGTTGGAGTCGGCGGTCCCAGCACTCCGGGCCTGACCGCACGGCGACCCGGTAAGGCATCGCCCGCTCCGTGATGGTGTCCCAGCGCTGTGCCGCCGCCGAAGCTGGGGTTCCAGCCGGTCCAGACAGGAAACGCCGCTCCAGTCTGATGGTAGGCCGCGAGGAAGGGGCGAAGGAGCAGCTCGGAGGGAAGCCGCCCCTCCGACCAGGTAGGAACTAGGCAATAAAGTTTCCCCCCCCCGCCCCCCCCCCACCACATAAAGGAAGACCTCCAACAAACACTGATACACTTGTAGCTCTGATACAAAACACCTTGGGATTTCTCCAAAGTCCTTAACATGGAAAGAATGTTTGAGGATTGGTAATTTAGTACAAACTATCATGACTATATAAAAGCCTTCATACACTATTTCTCAACATCTGGAAAATTCCTACATTAAATTAATCTGGTCAGTTAAAAGTTAATTGCAATATTAGCAGTCTGTCTGAGTCCACAGCACAAAATTACTCATAACTCAGGATCAATAGGCAGTTGTGTTAAAAAAAGTAACAAATGATAAATGGCAAGAAAATAAAAAATCTTTCACCAATGTAGCTCTGAAATTCTTGCTGACCAACATGCATTGCAATGAGTGAAGGGACATCTCATACCCAATCCTCAGAGGATCCATTCTTAAACATGGTGTCCTCTTCATGATGATTGCAAATCCATCCAAAAAAAAAAATGAAATCCCAAATTTGCAGATGTTGTAAATCGCTAAAAATGCTGTTCTGACGATGCGTCTCCAACCTGAAACATTCAACCAGTTTCACTTTTCCTAATCTGACAAGTGTTTCGAACATTTTTTGTTTCTATTAAAAAAACAAATTACTTAATACAATCAATCATTACTGTGCCCATCATTACTGTGCCCATCCTTTGAAAACATGGAGCAGATAGAAAAATAAAACACAGAACAGTACAGCACAGGAAGAGGTATTTCAGTCCACACACAATGTTTGTGCCAAACATGATGCCAAGTTAAACTGTTCTCATCTGCCTGTTTATGATCCATGTCATATCATAAGTGATAGGAGCGGAATTAGGCCGTTCGGCCCATCAAGTTTACTCCACCTTTCAATCATGGCTGATCTATCTCTCCCTCCTAATCCAATTGACCTGCCTTCCCCCCACAACACCTGACACTTCCATGAGCCTATCTAAAAGCCTCTTAAACACCGCAATTGCATCTGCATCCCTGACAATGTGTTCCAGGTTCCCACCACACTGTGCGTAAAACTAAATTGCCCCGCACATATACATTAAACTTTCCACCTTCATCTCATAGCTATGCCTCTATTGTTGAACATTTCCCACCCCCTGGGTTCTGGCTATCTATCCTATCTCTGTCTTTCATGATTTTATATACTTCTATTGTTTCCCCACAACCTCTGATGTTCGTGAGAATACAATCCAAGTCCATTCAACTTCCTGTAGCCGAAAACCTCTAGTGCAGACAGCATCTGGTAAGCCTCCCACTCACCCTCTCCAAAGCTTCCACATCTTTCCTGTATTGGGGCGACCAGAGCTGCATGCAATAATCCAAATGCAGCCTAACCAAAGTCCAATAGAGATGCATCATGACTTCCTGACTATTGTGCTCAGTGCTCCTAGCATTGAAGGCAAGTTTACCATACGCCTTCTTTACCACCCTATCAACTTATGCTGCCCCTGTGGCGGACCCTGGGGGTTAGGCCACTCCTTGGGTCATCCCCCTCGGCTATTGAGGGACAGGGGTGTTGGTCTGCCACGGGGTTTCCCGAGGTCCTTCTCGGGGGTGTGTGTGTTCTCGCTGTGTCATTAAAAACTACTGTTTGAACCTGCCTGACGTCTGGCGTCCGTGTGGGGATTACCGTCGTCTGAATGATGCGACCGTCGCCGACAGGTACCCGGTCCCGCACATTCAGGATTTCAATGCCCATCTGGCCAGAGCATCGGTGTTCACCAAGGTGGACCTCGTGCGAGGGTACAACCAAATTCCGGTCCACCCCGACAATATCCCTAAGATAGCCATTATAACGCCATTTGGACTGTTTGAATTTGTGCGGATGCCTTTTGGTTTGAAGAACGCTGCGCAGGCCTTTCGGCGACTTATGGACTGTGTGTGCCGTGGCCTGGACTTCGTATTCGTGTACTTGGATTACATACTTGTGGCCAGTCACTTGCGGCAGGAGCACTGCATTAACCTCCGTCAGCGCCTCAGCGATTTTGGTTTGTCCATCAACTCATCCAAGTGCCGTTTTGGGCTGACAGCTATCGACTTCCTCGGCCACCGCGTAACTCCACAGGGGGTGGTTCCTCTGCCGGACAAGGTGGACGCTGTCCGCAGGTTCCCCCGTCTGACCACAGTTAAGGGCCTCCAGGAATTCGTGGGGATGGCCACCTTTTATCACCGTTTCATGCTGGCAGCAGCCACAATCATGCGTCCGCTTTTCCACCTAATCGCTGGTCATCGCGGGGAGGTTGAGTGGTCCGACAGCAGTGACATTCGAGAGGGCTAAGGAGACCCTGGCTGGGGCCACGATGCTCGTCCACCCTTGAGGGGACGCCCCGACTGCCCTGACGGTGGACGCTTCTGAGGTTGCGGTTGGGGCAGTGTTGGAGCAGCTCGTTGAAGGTTGCTGGCAGCCACTTGTCTTCATCAGCAGGCATCGCAGTGGTGCTCAGCGCCGTTACAGTGCTTTCGACCATGAGCTCCTCGCCCTGTACCTCGCTGTACGCCACTTTCGGTACTTCCTGGAGGGAAGGCCTTTTGCTGCATTTACGGATTTCAGACCCATGGTCTGCCCGGCAGCAGAGGCAGTTGGCGTATGTGTTTGTGTATACCACCTCTATCTGTTTCGTTGAGGGCAAATACAACAGGGTGGCCGATGCCTTATCGTGACCTGCAGTCCACGCGGTTCTCCAAGTCTCTGAGGGTATTAAGTATTCCGCTCTGGCAGCCGCTCAGCTGGTCGACGAGGAGATGGTCGCCTATCGTATGGCAGTTTCGGGCCTGCAGTTGGAAAACGTTGTCTGTGGTCCTGGGGGCGCAACGCTGCTGTACGATGTCTCCACTGGACTTCCACGATCCATCATCCCCGTCGCCTGGCGGCGCAGGGTGTTTGAGGTGCTCCATGGACTTGTGCATCCCTCCATCCTGGCGACAACGGCCCTGGTAGCCTCCCACTTCATGTGGCACGGGCTGCGGAAGGAACTTGGGCATTGGCCGCGCACCTGCATCCCATGCCAGACCACCACGGTGCAACAGCACATGCGCGCGCCATTGCAGGAGTTCACCATCCCTCGGCAGCGGTTCGACCACATTCACGTGGACATCATGGGGCAGCTGCCGCCGTCCCGTGGCACGACCTATCTCTTCACCGTCGTGGACCGCTTCACGCAGTGGCCTGAAGTTATTCCTCTACCTGATTCCTCAACGGCCACTTGTGTTCGATGCTTGTTGGCGCACTGGATTGCCCAGTTCAGTGTGCCACTGGACATAACATCCGACTGGGGCCTCAGTTCACGTCGGAACTGTGGTCGGCCATGGCACACCTCCTGGGGGTTCGCCTACACCACACGACGGCGTATCATCCGCAGGCGAACGGACCGGTGGAGCGGTTTCACCGCCAACTCAAGGATGCCCTGAAGGCACGGCTGAATGATCCGGACTGGGTGGATGCTCTCCCCTGGGTTTTGCTGGGGATCCACACTGCACCCAAAGAGGACATGGCCTCCTCCTCCGCTGAGTTGATGTATGGGTCCGCATTGACAGTGCCCGGGGAGTTTCTCCCGCCGACACGGGGCCAGGTGGTGCAACGCCTTCGGCAGACGGTGGGGAAGCTGGCTCCAGTGCCCGCATCTCATCATGGGTCCTTCCGTCCACACGTTCCCTCTGCTCTGGAGGACTCCCAATTTATCTTCCTGTGTAGGGATGCTCATCAGGACACCTGTCCAGCGGCTGTACGAGGGTCACTTTAGAGTCCTAGAGCATGGCTCATCTACATTCGTCCTGGACATGGGGGTTCAGCATGAGACTGTTTCGGTTGCGCGGCTGAAGCCGGTGCATATTGACATTGATCAGCCGGTGCTGGTAGCGCGGCCCCGTAAGCGAGGGCGCCCTCCGTCTAGGGTACCTCCTCCACTGGCTACTCCATCCCCTGCACCTGTTGGTCAGTTGCCTGTTCCTGTGCCGGGCATGGTGTGCACCCGGGCTGGCCGCCATGTACACCCCCCTGTCCGTTTCATGCCTCGGGTACTTTGGGGGGGGGGGGGGGTCCTGTGGCGGTCCCTGGGCGTTAGGCCACCCCTTGGGTCATCCCCCGGCTATTGAGGAACAGGGCGTTAGTCTGCCATGAGGTTTCCCGAGGTCCCTCTCGGGGGGTGTGTGTGTTCTTGCTGTGTCATTAAAAACTACTGTTTGAACCTGCCTGACGGCTGGCCTTTTCCTGACTTCGTCCAGGCCACTACACCACCTTTAATGAGCTACAACTTGGATTCCAAGATCCTTTGGCACATCAATGCTCTTAAGGGTCTTGCCATTAACTGTATTCTCTCTCCTTACATTCTTCACTCTTCACTCAACAACTCGGGGTATGTTATTGAGTGAAGGGCGTGAGTGATACGGAACCAGCTACTTCACCTGCAATATCCTTCACAAACTACCGCCTCACCTTTGCTCCTTTAATTTGCTCTCTGGACAACGCTTTTCCCATCTCTCTTAGTAGGTCTAAGGCGCTCAATATCAAATTGGATTAAAATGAAGCACTATGAGAGTTTTTTTTTGAAATGCCAAGAAGCTTTACATAAATGCAATTGTTTTTTAGTAATTAAGAATCAAACCTAGATAAAATCAGCATTCAATCCCAGCATGTTGGTGAAAATGCTTCCCAATCAGCACTCCTGATACTGAACCAAAAGTTGGCATCTGGTAGATAGCTCCTTTAGGAGAATTGGCACACACAATTTATTGCTCTTCAATTATCCTCCAGAAAATAATGACATCACTGTGTCCTCAGTAAGAGAGCAAATTCATTGATATGAAACAAAACAGACCATAGTTTGCTATTTTTGGCAGATGTGCCAAAATAAATCTCTTCACAAACATTTCCATCAAAAGTGGCCCATCTTCGACACTCCCTCAGCTTTGCAAAAGCAAACGAAAATTATAAATATCATTGAGGGCACTTCATAAAATTATACCATGGAAATCCTTTCCACCCTGAATTTTAGAACCGTGATTTTACATGTAATTTTGTAGCACAGAAATAAAGCAGTTTGCATTTCCAGATGAGCCTCCTCTTTCCTTACTGCTTTTCCATCCTAGTCAGTGAACATTTTTGTCATTTTCCCTCATGTGTTTATGTAGTTCTCCCCTAAACTGCATCTATGATATGCACTTCAGTTTCTTCCTGGTGTAGTGCAATCCACATACTAATTACGTCACGTCAACAGATTTATCTTTAATTTCATATTGGATTGATTGACAAAACATATCAATAGTGTCCAGATTTACTTAGCGTCCCACCTCCATACCTCACCACCACTGCCACCATCCACCGAGGAAATACCTTCCTCCATCCATTTTATCTAAACTATTTTTAGAGATCAATTTTACACCATATAACTTTCAAGATGTCATTTTTGTCAACTTACCTTTATTGAATTTGTTGGCTATCTAAAAATAGAATTATTCCATGTTAAAAATGTTGATAAGTTTCAGGTCTTGAGTGAAAAAATTCAGAAAGTTAAAAGTATATTTTATCATGCAATTAAAATAACAGATTCCTCTGAACAATACTGGTTTGCTGCCTTGGTTAATATTCTGAAAATGCAACAATTTTATCTATTGCTATCCGATCAACATTAATTTAATCAGTGTTGCATCATCACTGGAAATTATTCATTTAATTGCCATTCAACAATTCCCACAACCCCTTTTTTATTTAAAGGCCACACCAATTTCCACCACAGTTCTGAATGAGTTCCATGGTTAACTTCATCATCAATTCATTTTTCTGTTGGATGTAGCCCATAACCCTCTGGTTATTTTTTAAAATTGACGTACATTTGGGCAGATGACAAGATATGAGTTTAATGAAGGGAGCCAGCATTACAAAAAAGAGAGAAAGAGGAAAATCAATGGTATGCGCAAAAAAAGTTGAAACTATGCTAAACAGATTCAGGGGCAGTGACTACACAATTGAAGTCCAAGCATATTTAATCGGAATATATTTTTACATCCATTTCCAATTTTGGGAAACAATATTTTATTATGTACAACAATTTAGACTAAAGTCTCAAAAACATATCCAATAATCCATCAATAATCTTACTGAACAATGGCTTTGCGAAAGTAATAAAATCTTAATATATTGCAATATAAACCAATCCATTTATAATTCTGTTATCCTCGCTCTTGCATTCCTAAGCAGACACAGCAATTATGACAAGCTCATTCTGAGTCCCAAACACTTAACATTAAAAAAACAGAAGAAAATAAGTGGATTTATATAATACCTTTGTTATCATTGAAACACTCTAAAGCACTGTATAGATAATTACATATTTTCAAGAAGCAGCCACACAGAGTGTTTAGTGTATAGGGAGTACTTTTGGACTGTCAAATCCAGAACACACCATCTAAGAACATGGAGACACAAGGCAGCAAATGCTTGAATTTTGACCTGCTGAGTTCCTGCAGTAGATTGTTTGTTCTCCATCTAACAAAAATCACATCCACAATGTCTCCCTACAGTTTAGAAACTTATTTATTTCAGATATTTTTTGAACGGCTCCTTTTTGAACAGTATAAAATAATCTGCTTCCACCATGTTCAATATAAACCACACACTGTATAAAAAAAAACTTTTATTCATTTTAGTTTTAGTTCTTCAACCAATCACCTTAATTCTGTGCACCCTGGCTCTTTACCTTTTCGTTAATCAGAACAATTGCATGCGATCGAATCTTTGAAGCATAGCCTCTCTGCCGTGTTTTCTTTTCTGCAGCTAATCAGGAAAATCATGCCTATATTCCTAATGTTGGCATCATCAATATTGGTGTAATGCAACTGAAGAATTGGAGGCAACAAAATCCCCCGCAAACAACAAGATAATTGTCATTAGTATTTGCACTCATGTTGGATGATGCCTCATTATCTGGCTAAGGCACCAAGACAATTCAACCTCATCCAACATACCCATGGACATACAGTACTTAAATACTGTTATGGGGACAAAAAGGGCTCCTGTTCAATGCTTCATTTGACAGCCCTGTCATTGCAACACTGCAGCATCAATGAACTAAATTATGAGCCTTGACGATGGACTCAACGTTCTGGAGAATAAACCAATAATCTTAATGCTTGGAAGTGAGAATGTTGATAAGGAACCATGGATGAGAAACAGCACTGGGACGATCAGTTCAGTTCAAGGATGCCATCTTTGGCTAGACGATGTTAGGCATACCCAGGGACCTTAATAAAAAAGTGAATTTAAATATTATATTATACAGTTTATTGGAAATTAAAATAGGTAAATAGGTAAGTTTCCCGAAAACTAACCGCAGGTTCTTACACAGTAACTTAATTTGTAAACAAAAATAATTAGTTTAGTTAGTAAATGCAAACGGAACGATCTAAATGGTTCATTTTATATTATCCCATTATTCATTGGTAGCTTTTTGGTACATCCTGACTGTTCAAAATAATTTTTCGATCTGTGTAATCATCGAATGAAAACAGTGTCCTCACTGGTAATCCATGGATTCTCACTTCGATCAGAACCCTTTCAAATATTGTCCATTTGTGCAAAGGAAACTGGAGCTGCTTTTGGATTTGGGTTGGTGCTGTTCTCCTGCCAGATTCCGTTGCTTTCAACAAAATGATACAACTTCACCAAAATAGAAAGTTCCTTGTTCTGAAATGCTCAAGGTCCAACTTCCAAAGGGAATTGTATGACATGGAATCAGATTTAATTTATTGCCCGGAGAGAATATTTTCAGATATACAAGTGAACCAGCTGCTCACATTACTTGGTTGGGCACAGGCATGTGATAAATTCAATGCACTGCATAAAATAGAATTGTACCAGATTGTGTACTTTGTTTTACTTGGTTCATGAACACTCTTGTTCTCATTAAGCCGACTGATAGTCTTTTTTTGCCTCTATATCCATTCAATCTTTATTATATAACAAATTTTGAACACAAACATTTGAACAAACATAAAACACGGCTAAACACATGAATTTTTTTATTTGTTTTATTCTTACAATCTCCAGTCCCAACTAGAAGACGATTTCTTCAGTTCTGAGGGGAATAGTTCAAATGCAACACATTCATCTTCAGTTATAAAAGATTTATATTTTGCCATGTAGGTCAATGAGAACTGAAATGAAGCCTTACCTTATCTTTGTCTTCCACAACATCTATCAGTACATCATCTGGATCTAGTATCCCTCCATCCATATACTCCAAATGGTGAATCTTAATCGAATAGCCAGCATCCTTCACGAAGAAAGAGTACAATTTTAATAATGCAAGTAGCAGAATAACAAGTGAATACATATCACAGTTTCGTCATTAATCCCGTTACTCCCTCCTAATGCAACAAATCAAGGTGTCTCCGCAACTGTTCCCAGTCTTCCCAAAGTGGGCAGTCTTGCCAGTGACACACATATCCCAAGAATCAATTTAAAAAATCTAAAATTAGACCCGATTATGACAATTAGGGGCTTACGAGAAACCTTAGATGGACAGAGAGATTCACTCTCAGTTAAGGTCCAGGGTCTCAAGCTTTCAAGAAGGAAGCCCCTGTCCTGTACAATGTAGCCAAGTATGATGTTTGCAAGGTTATCAGGGATGCCAAGAGAGAATTCCAAAAAAAATCCCAAAAAAAGATAGTGGATGAATTAAATCATGCAGATGGCAGATGGCAGATGACTGCAGCAGGGCCTGAATAGCATTATGGGCTACAGGTTGAAATTAAGCACAATCTCTAGCATTGATGCATTTCCACTGGATGAGCTCAATGCCTTTTGGTGCCATTTTGAACAGGCAAACAAAGCTCCATCAAGACATGTCCCGTCATCCGCCATTTTCGCCGTCTCATATAACATGGTGGCAGAAGTCCCAACTGCTTTCACTTTACACTTCAAAATGTTTGGAAAGCAACTAGCCTAGATGAAGTCCCTGGATGGGTTTCCAAAATTGTACACCAATCAAAAGGCCAGTCTTTGCAGACATCTTCAACTCACTTAAACAATATTCTGTCTCACCAACTCAAGGAAATCTCCATAATTCCAGTCCCCAATAAACATAATATGACCTGTCTCAATGACTACCACCCAGAAGCTCAAACATCGACCACAATGAAGTGCTTTGAAAACAAGTTAAGGCCCACATCTGTGCCAAACCTCTGGATAATCTGGACCATTTACAACTTGTGGTATTAAAAAAAGTTGATGGAGCACGGCATCTCATTGCACAACTTTCAGCTCTGTATCACTGTGACAATAAGAACATCAATGTCAGGTTGCTCTTCATTGACCTCAGGTCAGCCTTCAACACCATAATACTAAATAAATTAATTTCTAAACCTCTGGACCTTGAACTCAAAGCATTGATCTGCAACTGGCTTCTGGATTTATGGACAAATAAACCTCCATCAGTTAGAATTGGTCATAACATTTTCTTCACCCTAACCATCAACAGGGTTGCAAGCTCAGTCCCTTGCTTTCTTCCCTGAACACACATGGCTATGTCGACATGGACAACATCAATTAGATCCATACTTTTCTGGATGATTCCACTGTTGTTGGCTGAATCAACAACAAGATATAATACAGGATAAAGATCTGGATGAATGGATGGTATAGAACATAACAAAGATAGTGTGGTGGCTCCCAAGGCATGCATCACAATAGCTATATAAAATTACGGCATAATCTTAATCAGTTGGCCTGAGGAATGGTCAATGGAATTTAGTACAGAGAAGTGTGAAGTGCTGTATTTTGGGAAGCCAAAGCACCCCAGGACTCTACATAGTGAATGGCAGGGCTCTGGGGAGCGTAGTAGAACAGAGAGATCTAGGACTGCAGGTACATGGTTCCCTAAAAGTGTCATCATAGGATGATGGGGTAGTCAAGAAAGCTTTTGGTACATTGACCAACACCAGTCAGGGTTGGGATGTTATGTTACAGTTGTGCATGATGTTGGTGAGGCCGCATTTGGAGTATTACTTTCAGTTTTGGTCACTCTGCTATAGGAAGGATGCCGTTAAGCAGGAAACAGTGCAGTGTACAGCTACGAGGTTGTTGCCAGGACTTGAGGCCCTGAGCTTTCGGAAGAGGGTTGGGTAGGCTAGCATTTTATTCTTTGGAGCGCAGGAGGCTGAGCGGTGATCTTATAGAGCTGCATAAAATCATGAGGGGAATAAATAGGGTGAGTACAACAAGCTTTTACCCAGAGTAATGAGAACCAAGAACTAGAGGACATAGGTATAAGATGAGTGGGGAAAGATTTAATAGGACCCCAATGGCAACTATTTCATACAGATGGAGGTGGATATATGGAAAGAGCTGCTGGAGGGGGTAGTTGAGACAGGAACTATAACAACATTTCAATGGCATTTGGACAGGTGCATGGATCAGAGAGGTTTGGATGGTGGCTGTATAGCATAGATGGTAATTTTGGTCAGCATGGGCCAGTTTCCGTGCCATATGACGAAAATTCAAACCTTGTGTTATGATGTCAGAACAACATCCTAATCCTTAACATTAGCAAGACAAAAGAGTTTGTTGTTGACCTACAGAGGTCAGCTGGTGAACACAACCCTGTCCTCATCAACGAAGTACTGTAAAGACGGTTGACAGCTTCATTGTCCTTTCATCCATATTACCAGCAATCATACCTGAGCCCTTCATACTGATGCAGTCAGCAAGAAAGCTCATTAGCATGTTTACTTTCTTAGATGACTGAGAAGATTCCTTTGTGTACTACAGTTTGGTTCTCACTTCCCCATCTCCGAGACGGAACAAGAATAGAGTTCTCCTGGTCCTCAACATTCATCCCATGCCTTTGTATCAAACACATAATTCTCTGGCATTTCCACCATCCTCAACTTGATCCCACCAGCAGTGACATCTTCTCATCCCTTTCCACAGACCACTCGAAGGCTCCTGAACCAATCTCCACTCCCACACCCCTTTCCAGGTGTTGCCACATGATCTTACTCTACCTCATTTGGCAATTCTCTTATTCCATTTCAGTAATGCTTTTTGCACCACAAGATTTGCATTATTCTGCTACGTTTGTTTATTGTTGTTTTATCATTGGGTTATATTCTTTACTCATGCGAATGACAAATTGTATTGTACCATGGTGAATAGTACAATAAACTAAACTAACTAAGGAACTTGCTGTACGTTTGTAAGATTCATAGCTTTTAGAGATAACTGAGATTCACCCAGAGAATTGTGAATCTGTGGAATTCTCTGCCACAGAAGGCAATGGAGGTCAATTCACTGGATGTTTTCACGAAAGAGTTAGATGCAACTCTTAGGGCTAAGGGAATCAAGGGATATGGGGGGAAAGCCCAGATGGGGTACTGATTTTGGATGATCAGCCATGATCATATTGAACGGCGGTGCAGGCTCGAAGGGCCGAATTACCTATTCCTGCACCTATTTTCTGTCTATGTTTCTAACTTCACATTTGACAACTTTTCTCAACTAAGTGACGAAGAGATGCCTTTATTTGCAAAGCATAATTAATTATTTTATTTAGGGAAAGGATTAATATGTCCACTGGAGAAATCTTTTTGCCAAATATCTTCAAACAATAATGTAGATTTCACAAACTGCCTGTTCTACTAAAACAGTCATATCACTATCATCATCATATAATTATTAAAAGTCTGATCCTGTACGTGTGTATATGTGGCTGTCTTTACATCTTCTCAAAAATACTATGCAGTAACAATTACATTTGTACATATTCCGATAGACATATTACCCCTTGAGGCCGAGATCACCTTCACTAAACTTTTTATGCTTTATTTCGCGACTTATTCTCTCGACTCATTACTGATAAAAAGTCTACAAAAAGTCAAAAGACTTTGAACTTAAAACGACCAGCTTCAACTGATGACGTCACAATGGCTCAGCTAACAGTGATCACTCACTGAAGATTTCATCATATATTTGATGTTATTTGCGATTAAGGCTTTAAAAATGTCAACTTTCACAAGATTTTTACATATTCTGATTCACATTTTCCCCTCTGGGCAGAGATCACCTACACTGAACATGTTATGCTTTATTTCTCGACTTATTACTGAATAAAGTTTTTAAAAATGGCTCGGCTAACAGTGATCAGCTTCACTGCAGATTTCATCCCATATTTCACGTTATTTGTGATAAAGCTTTAAAAATGCCAACATTCACAAGATTTTTACTGTTAAAATCATTCCTGCCAGCTTCCAACACACTTCGATACAATGTTGCGACATAGGAACACTCTGAACTTTTCACCTCACAGGACGGGGAAGGCAAATTGCTATTGCAACACGCAGGGCAAGTGCAAATGTAATTTTTTTTAAAGCCCACAGCTGAGGGAGGCAGGGGAGTGCAGGAATCTTGCATTCAGGAACGGCTTGAGTTGGAGGACCAGGCCTCCCATGGGGGGTATGGGTTGGGAACGGATGCATTGGGGGAGCAGACCCAACGGGTCTGCATCGTCTAGTGTATACTTATTAAAAATCTGATCTTGGACGTGTGCATATGTGGTTGGCTTTACATCTTCGCAAAAACACTACGCAGTAACGAGTACATTTTTACATATTCCGATTGACATATTTCCCCTCGAGGCCGGGAGCACCTTATCTGAATATTTTATGCTTTATTTCTCAACTTATTCTCGACTCATTACTGATTAAAAGTCTAAAAAAGCCAAAAGGCTTTCAAATTAAAACAACTGACAACGGCACAATGCCTCGGCTAGCAGTGGTCAGCCTCACTAAAGATTTCATCCTATATTTGACACGTTATTCACGATTAAAGCTTTAGAAATGCCAACTTTCACAAGATTTTTACATATTCTGATTCACACTTTCCCCCTCTAGGCAGCGATCACATTCATTGAACATTTTATGCGTTATTTCGCAACTTATTAGTGATTAAAGTTTAAAAAAATCAAAATAATTTTGAATACTACGAAAATGACCAGCTTCAACTGATGATGTCACAATGGCTCGGCTAGCCAGGGGAGGGTGAATTGCTATTGCAACATGCAGGGCAAGTGCAATTGGAATTGTTTTTAAAGAGCACTGCTGAGGGAGCCAAGGGGAGTGCTGGAATCCTATGTTCGGAACGGCTTGGAGAACCACACCACCCGTGGGGGTGACGGGTAGGGAACGGGTGCGTTGGGGGAGCAGACCCAACGGGACTGCACTTGGTCTAGTAACCACTAAAGATTAAGGCAACCGACTTATTTTAATTGCCACAAAGCAATGTTTGTATTATACATCATGAAATGTATTTTTAAATTGCCAGTAAAATTTTATACTGATCTATAACTAATGCTGAATCTTCTCAAAATTAACAAGCACAACTTCAAAAAAAGAAACACTCACTCCTTGATGGCCTTAAAATGACACATTTGCATACAGACAATGAAATTGTGGCTCAATGTCAAGATGTTTATCTGTTAATGCAGCTTGGGGCCAATTTGCTACATTTAAAATGTTAATGAAATGCAAATTGTTGTTGTTGTCAGCATGTAGAACAGATTTCTCTGCACATATTGATCAAAAGAATTGACTTGGTACAAATTATGAGACATGTTACGGTATTCTTGTTTTTAAAATAAACTTTCTAACACCATAAAACTTATTATTGGTGTAGCTGGTATTGCTTCCATCTCACAGAGTGAGCAACCCAGGTTCCGATTTGATCTCTCGTGCTATCCATGTGGAGTTTACACATTTTCCGTGAGGCTCGCTGGTTTCACCTGGATGCTTTGGATTCCTCAAATATTCCAAAAATATGTGGTTTGTTAGGTTAAATTTCCCCTGTAAGTGACCCCATAGCATGTCAGTGGTAAAATCTAGGGAAGTTAATGGGAATGTGGGGAGAACTGGTTAAATTAGTGGCAGTGTTGGGGAAAGAATAGCGAAGGCTAATAACTAGTAAATAGGGATGTTGATTGGGCTGAGGTAGTGAGAGGGAACCGCAGACAAAACCTAAAAGTAGAGATGGAATGCAGCAGTGATGACATCCAAGTTTCAAAAATGGCATTGATTATGTTATCGCATGCACCCATCCTTGTTACTCAAAACTATCTAACCTAAGTTAGACTGTTGTGAATAATCATTTTATTCCCGATTACAGAATAAGACCTGGTTTGTTACCTAATTAAGTCTTACTGTTACCTCCATTCTGTAATCAAGACCTAGTTTTAATGTTAATCAGGCTTCTGCGTTATCTTGTCACCTGAGAAGGTAAAACTATACCAAAGTCACGCTCAGGAGATCAGCTTTGACTGGACTCCTGGTTCGCACCAGTTGTAATAAATCACCCTTTGCAGGCTTGAAGGGCCAAATGGTCTCCTCCTGCACCTATTTTCTATTTCTACGCTTCGAACACCAACTCCTCATGGCCTTTTCCTTTGCTCCCACAAGTGGGTAATGGGATTGCTCAGTGAATCAACATAGATTCAATAGGCCAAAATGACCTTCTTGTAAAGGACTAAGGAACAAAGGTTGTAAGGAACTATGCTAAAAACGTTTGTGGGGTCATGGTCCAGGGATAAGTAGGTGGAGGTGTCTGAGAGTTGGCGCGTGGCCTCAGCTTTGTAGAGATCGACGCGCCAGACTACCACGGCACCTCCCTTGTCGGCGGGTTTGATAAGCCAGTCTGGGTTGTTACGGAGTGAGTTGATGGCTGTATGTTCGGCATGGAGAGGTTAGAGTGAGACAGGGGAGTGGAGAAGTTGAGCAATTGATGTGGAGAAGTTGAAGCGGTTGAGAGGTAATAATGGGGCATTTGAATAGCAGCAAAAGGATTAGTCCAAGTCATCTTCGGGAATTTTTTGAGGATGTGACAAGTAAACTGGATGAAGGGGAGCCAGTGCATGTAGTGTATCTAGACTTTCAGAAAGCCTTTGATAAGGTCCCGCACGGGAGATTGGTGACTAAAATTAGAGCACATGGTATTGGGGGTAGGGTGTTGAGGTGGATAGAATATTGGTTGGCAGACAGGAAGCAAAGAGTAGGAGTGCACGGGTCCTTTTCAGATGGCAGGCAGTGGCGAGTGGAGTGCCGCAAGGCTCGGTGTTGGCGCCACAACTGTTTACCATATATATTAATGATTTGGAAGAGGGAATTAGGAGCAACACTAGCAAGTTTGCAGATGACACAAAGCTGGGTGGCAGTGTAAACTGTGAAGAGGATGTTAGGAGGTTGCAGGGTGACCTGGACTGGTTGAGTGAGTGGGCAGATGCAGTATAATATAGATAAATGTGAGGTTATCCACTTTGGTTATTATCTCAATGGGGTTAGGTTAGGTAAGGGGGAGGTACAGTGAGGCCTGGGTGTCCTTGTACACCGGTCACTGAAGGTTTGTGTGCAGGTACAGCAGGTAGTGAAAAAAGCTAATGGAATATTGGCCTTCATAACAAGAGGATTTCAATATAGGAGAAGAGAGGTTCTTCTGCAGTTTTATATGGCTCTGGTAAGACCACATTTGGAGTATTGCGTACAGTTTTGGTCTCCTAATTTGAGGAAGAACATCCTTGTGATTGAGGCAGTGCAGCATAGGTTCACGAGATTGATCCCTGGGATGGCGGGACAGTCATATGAGGAAAGATTGAAAAGACTAGGCTTGTATTCACTGGTGTTTAGAAGGATGAGGGGCTATCTTATAGAAAAATATAAAAAAATTAAAAAAGGACTGGACAAGCTAGATGCATGAAATTGTTTGCCAATGTTGGGCGAGTCCAGAACCAGGGGCCACAGTCTTAGAGTAAAGGGGAGGCCATTTAAGACTGAGGTGAGAAAAAACTTTTTCACCCAGAGAGTTGTGAATTTGTGGAATTCCCTGCCACAGAGGGCAGTGGAGGCCAAATCACTGGGTGGATTTGAGTTAGATAGAACTCTAGGGCCGAGTGGAATCAAGGGATATGGGGAGAAGGCAGGCACAGGTTATTGATTGGGGACGTTCAGCCATGGTCACAATGACCTGGCTCGAAGTGCCGAATGGATCCTCCTGCACCTATTTTCCATGTTCACGAGATTCAAGAGTGTTTTATTGTCATAGGTCCCAGATAGAACAATGAAATTCTTACTTGCAGCAGAACAACAGAATATGTAAACATAGTAAACAATATAATAAACGAGAGAAAATATACACAGCCACACACACACACACACACACACACAAAACAAACAATAATCGTGCAATAATAGTCTATACAGTTCAGAGCTTATTTGAGGTTGTAGTGTTTAATAGCTGAATGGCTGTAAGGAAGAAGCTGTTCCTGAACATGGACGATACAGTTTTCAGGATCCAGTACCTTCTTCACGATGGCAGGGATGAAACGAATGTGTGGCCAGGATGGTGTGGGTGTCTGTTTATGCTGCCTTTTTGAGGCAGCGACTCCAGTAAATACCTTCAATGGTGGGGTGGTCAGAACAGGTGATACATTGGTCAGTGTTCACATCTTTTTGCAGACCACAAACCAAGCCAGGTCTTAGTGCTGGAGATGAGATATTAGAGTCTTAGTATCATACAACATAGAAAAACAACGAGTTATTGAGTCCGGGTTGACAAGTACAGGGAAAGGAAAGGTTTAGGGGGATATGGGCCAAACCCATGCAGGTTGGGCTTGAATAGATGGGCTATCGTAGTCGGCATGGGCAAGTTGGGATGAATGGCCCGTTTCCATGCCGTATGATTTTACTTAGATGGTTGTGAATTTGAGAGTTCTCCCAATGATGAGTGCAGGGGAAGAAATAAATGGCAAGGTCGAAGTCAGGAATTCAGGGTGACAGTGTCATTGGGGTAGAATCTCACAATTCAAAGACGTGGAGGTTTGGAGGTAAATTGGCTTTGGGGTTTTTTTTAATAATGTTCCCTAGTGCATAGGATAATGCTAGTGTATGGGGTGGTCGCTGGTCGGCATGGACTGGGTGGGCCGAAAGGCCTATTTCCATGCTATAACTCTAAAGTCGGACCTTGACAGGAATCAGAATGCAGCTACTATAAAAACTAAAAAAAAATCTGTGAAGAATCGCCAATTAATTTTCATTCTCCCCACTACGTAGTGATTGCACAGGCTATATAGGTAAGAGAAAGGTTTTGTTTTTAAAGCGTCGCCATGGCAACATATTTGCTCCGCACACTAGTTCACAATCCCACGCAAACTAATTAGTAACTGTCTAGCCTTGATTCAGCTTCCATTTTGGTTACTAATGGTTCTATGCTTCCAAATTACAGCAATTATCCCCAAAAAATCCACACCAATTGACACAGTTTCATGATCATTCACAACATTGTTCAGCTACAATAGTTTGTGCATGCTTTCACATGCATTATGAGAACTCAATTCCTTTTCTTCGTCACTAAATCGACATAGATCTTTCACTGAATATTCGAGAGGAAGAAAATTTAAAAGGAAAAGTTAGGTCAAAATAGTTTATTTGACAATGGTTACTGTTTAGAATTCCAGCTCCAAGACTAAATTTGAAAGAAAGGATATAGAACTATTGGCAAAGGTTAAGAGAAAAGATTTCCGTGGACGATGTCAGAACGAGGAGATTATATGCCTAATCTGAAAAGTTTAAAACAGGGTGAATACCTTTCTTTATAGTAGTCTTTGATAAGGTTGCTCTCATGTTTTGCTTCTTATTTTTTCTTATGGGACAGGAGGCCATTTGGGCTAGAGCCTCTGCTGGGTTTCAGAGTATACAATCCATCCCCCATTACATATATACAGATTTTTTCTGTTTATCAAAGTACAGAAACAAAAAGACTTACATTTCAATTGCACCATTGGCATCTCTTTCAGGAGATT
Source organism: Leucoraja erinaceus (assembly GCF_028641065.1). Lineage (NCBI taxonomy): Eukaryota > Metazoa > Chordata > Chondrichthyes > Rajiformes > Rajidae > Leucoraja > Leucoraja erinaceus. The sequence goes on from NC_073383.1 coordinate 40,726,111, forward strand.
TGCTTTACAGTTAATAGTCATGACATTATTTGTATAATGTGCAAATAGTCATTGACATAATTTTGAAAAGACAGCAGCCAATTTCCTCACAGCAATGTATCATGCTCAGATAATCTAGTTTCATAAATCAAAAACAAATGCTGAAGACACTTAGCAGGTCAGGCAGCATCTGTGTGAGGAGAAACTGTTAAAGGGATACATGTTCTTTTTTGTTGCGCCAGAGGTCAAACATCAAACATTTATGTTCAGACATGCAACAGGATGAAGGTGGTACCGCTGAAAAGGAGATTAAATCGATCATCGTGGACGCTATTTCAGCAGTTTGCAAGACGGTGCTGTCCCCACTGTACACATAGAAATATATTCCGCCAAGCGGTCACCAAAATCTAAACGTAGAGAGCTTGTAATACTAAGAAAAGATTGCTGTGGCACTGCAGACAGTTGTTTGCTGGAACAAATAGGGAATAGGCTTCTTCAAATAATCGCTGGAATAAGTTGTGTTTCAAATCAGAGAGAAGTGCATGTTAGTACATCTCAGTTACAGTTGAATTAAAATTATATATACTGCAGGGTACTAAAGTCACATTTGTGTACAATAGTTGGAGGTGGTTTACAACTCTGGAATTTCATGTATCATTATTAAAGAGTTTGTCAATCTTAATACATTTTTTTAGTTATTTCTGAGTGTTGTGTTCCATGAATAATTTTACCCAAGCTAAGTAAATTCAAGCCAACCCAGAGATTAGGCTAGGAGACACCGGCCAATAAGATTGTCATGAAGGTTTGTTAAACTGAGTTATTTTGTCAATCTAAAGTCAACTTGACTCAAACGCTTGTAGCTGTTGAAATCGATTCTTTATTCAGCTGAGCCTTCTCAGTCTCTGAACCTTCCAACACAGAGCTGATGCTCTGGGACGGGTCCAGAGAAGAGTAGCTTTGATAGAAACTCATGGCATTTATATAGGTATTAGACATTTCAGATACAGAGCTAGTAACCAATCATCAGAGTCCTTCTGGTGATTTACAACAGCAGTCACATGATCCCCCCTTCTCTGGCCTCATTTTACAACCTTCGTTAGCCTGTGGTTTAACTGTTTAGAATTATTTTATTTCAACACAGCAAAACCCCAGTAAGCTCAATTACCAGTGACCACTCCTCAAAATATAAGATACATATGTAATACAATGATCACACAAGCCATACACACTTTCCATACCAAGAAGAAAGACATTTCTATAAATCTAAACAAAGTCTAATGTTTACAGTCCTACTAAGACACAATACATTTCATAACTGTGTATAACCTATGTATTAAAACAGTCATTATATGTTTGCCGAATTACACAGTTTCTAAGTTAAATTCAAACCCACACACCTCCCAGCTCCAAGCATACATGGGTCGTAAATCAGTCAACAATTGATAATATGTGTTTAAGAGGGAACTGCAGGTGCTGGAGAATCGAAGGTTACACAAAAAAGCTGGAGAAACTCAGCGGGTGCAGCAGCATCTATGGAGCGAAGGAAATAGGCAACGTTTCGGGCCGAAACCCTTCTTCAGACTGAAGTCTGAAGTCTGAAGAAGGGTTTCGGCCCGAAACGTTGCCTATTTCCTTCGCTCCATAGATGCTGCTGCACCCGCTGAGTTTCTCCAGCTTTTTTGTGTAACAATTGATAATATGTGTTTTGTGTCAGAATACAGCTTCATTCTAACTTGCAGCCCCTATTCCTGCTATCGCAGTAAGATGGATTTTCAATCTCATCTGCAAGGCCTATAACAAATATTACAGAACAAAGGCAGATTCACAACTCAGACCATTACATCAGAATTACATCTGTTTCTTCGACTTTCTATAAACACAAAGTTACAAATCCATCAATCTGATTATTTTCCTCTCCAATCAACTACTCCCCTTCACACACATCCTATCCCTTATCTCAATCTCATTATAATTTAAGATAGCCAATTCTAACCACAGAGTCTATTATCTCTCAGCCTTGAATTCTGTCTCAAACTCAGCATAAACTTCACAGCTCAAGAATGTGCCATAGAGAAAGAGCAGATGACCTCTGGCCTAAGAAGAGGCCCTATTCAAAATCATATCAAATACAATTTCCTCCAGCGATATAATTGCCTCAAAGCAATAAACTAAGCTATGCAGGTTCAGATTAGCGTTTCTATGTTTTGATTCATCCATTCCCTGTGTGTGTGTGCTTCTTTGAACTTTATTTCTTTAGGAGACATATGTTTCTGAAAACCTTAAGCTTTTCTCTTGCAAATTACCTAGCTTATATAAAAGTCGCTATCCGAGCGGTTCTATTATATAATATATTTCCTCAGGTTCATCACTACCCTTACACCAGTTACACAGGGATCTATTCCAGTGTGTACTTTCAAATGTTCAATGGGTCTTTATTGTCATGTATGCAGTTCACAGTGAAATTCCTTTTGCATAGCTTTCGCATAAACGGTCGTCATACATTGGCGTCATTTACAAAGGAAAAGTCCAAAGTCCGGTCCACATGTTGGATGGGCTGGATCATCCTGGTAAACCCAGGGGAGTCCCAGGCTACTGCAGGGCCACTTCCATCAACCTCGACCGGTTTGGCCCACAAACCAACGTACCTCTTTCTGCCCGACTGCCTGGGTCCAAGGGGTGCCTCCTGCAGCCAACCTTGAAGGTGCTGAAGGCAATACCTGATCTCTCTCCTACCGCCCATCCCTCGAGTTCGTCGTCACCAGTGGCTCCTTCCTCTTCGACTCTCAGGTCTTCGGGGCAGAGTTCGGTGGCTTCCAAGGTTCCGTTTCTATATGGGGAGTTGTGGGGGAGGAGGGGTCTGTGGGTGGTGGTGGGTTGTGGGGGGGGGGAGGAGGTTGTGGGGGGGGAAGGGATGTGTGAGGGTGGCTTGGTGGGGTGAGAGGTGTGCGAGGGGGGCCTGGTGTGGGCTGGGGTGTTGTGGGGGAAGGGTGTGTGTGGTGTGGGTGAGGGGAGGGGTGTGTGTGGGTGGAGCGGAATGGGGGAAGAGAGCTCGGAGAAAAGATGCCATGAGGGAGAAGAGGGTATCACGGGGGTGAGGGGCAGGAGCCAGCGAGGGGGACCAGAGTGGAAGATGCTGGAGCTGACATAGATCAGAGTCGGGATCAGAGTCTCTGCTTTTTGTTTGGCGACATCTCCGACACCAGGCTGGGCTGCTTCCGGTCCCTCCGAAAATTGTGTCAGGTTTGAGGCCTCCGCCGGCCATCCAAAGCGTCCCTCAGCTCCAGTAAAGACGCGATGGCGCAGGAAAGGGTGGACCGTCCCACGGAGTGACAGGAGAAGAGACTAATCCGTGCGGCGCTGACTGGCAGGAGAGGAGATCCATCTGGGCACACGCGGTTTTTACGATTTTTAAACCTCGCTAACTTTTACATTACCGGAGCACCGGAGAACTGCGAGTGAGCTGATGGAAAATCGTAGCGCTATCCCGTACTGTTTTTGCGCAAATAGGAAAAACGCGCAAACCGGAAGATAACAAGATCAGTGTTTTAGTTATGCATATAGATATAGAAGATAGATAGTTAGATGGTTGTTGATGATCAGTGCTGTCTTGATGGACTGAAGTGCCTGCCTCATACTTTATGTCATCATGCTTGATAATCACCTTTGGCCGAACCAAAGTTTAAAAATTTCTAGGATATTAAAAGATAAGTAGATGTTGATTTATATTTTATTATTTTTAAAACACGATGGGGATTGACTTTTTTTTTTTAATACCAGGTTTTGGCAAGGTCATTCCATAATCTGTGATAACTCTGTGATACTGGAAACCCATTCTATCCTTGTTCACAACCATTTCCTAGCAAAGGGCATTCAGACAGCAACCAGATGCAGAAATTCCAGCAAACCTTCTGCAGAGCATGTGGATTGTACAAACCCTTGCTGGACATTTTCAGATGGTCTGATCTAGGAGTGGGGAACCTTTTCATGATGGAATGCCACATTAAGTTAGCTGTAATCTAATAAAGCCGCATCCAAGAAACTTCAATTAGATACACTTCAAAATGTACATTATTTTGTAATAAATCTAACTATTATCTACTAACTACAAGAGAATGAAAACATTTTGTTAATTCTAAAGTTGGCTAACCTTTTAATGACTTTGTTGTGATTGCTTTTTGTGGGAAGCATTTGAATATTTGGTTGCAACATTTCATTGTATTCTTTAATTAATAAGTCTAAACAGCTGCATATCCTTCAAATGATTTGCATGAATCCTCCTGCTCATCAATGACCTCCGCTAACTGGGGAAAATGATCACCCAAAATTTTATTTTGAAGAAGAGTTTTGAAGTGATAGTTTTTTTTCAAAATGCTTGACTTTTTTACCACATATCATATATAGACTTAGTTTTACCTTGCAAAGAAACATTCAAGTCATTTTGCTTTGACATATCACAAAGAAATGCAGTATTTCTATAGAAATCCTCTTTCAATAATTCACATTGCTGATTCTGTTCTTCATGAAATGTAACTATCTGTTCTCGCAAAGATAAACATTTTGCTAACACCTGTCCCTGCGATAGCCAACGCACTTTGCAATGATATGTCAAATCTACACTGAATGCCTAATCGTCCAACTTCAGCATATTATGAAACTGACAATGCCGTGTTGCATTTGCATGAATATAGTTAACAATACTTGTAACTTGTTTCGAAGTGTCACTTAAAATAGTAGATTTAGCACAGACATTTTGCTGATGTAAGAAGCAATGACAATAAATTAGAGCATCTAGATCTGATAATACCTTTTTTATCTGTGCAATAAACCCTTCACGTTTTCCTGTCATGCTTCCATGCACCGTCTGTACATACACTCACTAAATTAACCAAAACCAGTCCAACTTCACGACATTTTATCTTGAAAGTTGTTGAAGAAATCTATTCCTCGTGTTCTACCCGTAAGAGTGCCCAAAGCGAGTAACTTTTTGTAGCAAAGAAAATCTTCTGTTATGGCCCGAATGAAGTATAAAATCTGCGCCGTGTCAGTAGTATCAGTTGATTCATCCAAAGCGATTGAATAATATATTTTCCTTTTGGAGTATTGCGTGAAGTTGTTCTGTTACGTTGAGGGCTAATTCATCCTAATCATGCATTTGCAAACCTGCTCAGCTTCTGCAAAACCCTCATACATATTAACAAAAGGAAGGACATCTGAACTTCACCTTGTACTCAACTTCCATCTAGGGTCCAGACTCCTTAGTGACTCGCAACTTGCAGCTTTAATAGAAAGAGCCCAAGCAGGCTTTGCAAATACATTCTCCATTTTGTGCCATCTTTTATTTGGCCAATTACAAAATTTGGATTCATTCAAAAGGCCGCACTTAATGGCCTAGAAGGCCCCAGGTTCCCCACCCCTGGTCTGATCATTTAAACAGTGTGACCAGAAAAATCAAAGCAATTTAGGCGATTCAAAGCAACATAGAGCATTCTACCAATTCCATCCATTCACTGTGGTTCCCGATCAGTTCCTCCATCAAAAATCTATTAATCTCAGTATTGGGATGCTCTATTGATCCCAGTCTCTGAAGCTTTTTGGGGAGGACAGAGTTGCAGATTTACACTGTCTTGTTATGTGAATAAAGTGCTTCTTAACAAACCCTTTAACAGTCCAGCTCCAATGTTAAAACAAGGTTGCTTGTTCTACACACCCACACAAGTGAAAAATGTTCTGTCAACCCTAACAACTCTTTTAATCATCTTAAACATCTTAATTAAAATCATTCCTTAATCCTCGACACTCAGGAGAATTCAAGCCTGATTCTTGCAGCTGGCCTAATTTAACCCTTTCAGCCCTGGCACCATGCTGATGCATCTACACTGCAAGATAGAACACACAATTCTAAAAAGTTCTGTACAGTTGTAATTCAACTTTCACTCATTAGCAAAGGGTCCCCTTGATACCAAGACCGGCATTCCATTCACTTCCCGGATTATATTAGAGATATTTCGAGAGATTCTGCAGAGTTGTTCCCAACAAGAATACTTTTGTTACAAACATCAGGCAGGTGAAATTCTGGAACTTCTTGCCAAGCTAGTTTTAAAACAAAAGCTTGTCAAAAGATTTCAGCTATTAAACAGTCAGAGCCACTGGAGTTCAAAACAACCATCTTCATATTCCATCGATGCTGCCTCGCCCGCTGAGTTTTTCCAGCATTTTGTCTACCTTCATAGTTAGTAAAACGGGCTTGTTCCAACCTGCTAACAGAAGCACCTGCACTTGTCGACTGCTATTCAGCCAACATAATTCCAAGAAATGTTCACGCTGCCTTTGGTTTTAAAATAATTGAAATGAGTTTCAAAGCAAGGCTAGAAATTCATTCATACTACGCACAAACAGTAATACACCGTCAAAGATTTGTTTGTCCATCACCAAACCAAGTACAAAAAATGTTGTACATCCACAAGATGCCATAATATCAAAAGAAATATCCTAATATTTTGAGGAAATGTTTGCACTCTGTTGCAATTCATTTTCGGGTGCAAAATTCGCTCAGCATTCGCGCAACAGACTAAATTAATCTGCAGTGAGTTTTACCACCACTGATCTGTAAAGCAAGAAAAGCCAGATATTAATAAATCTCATTCTCCTGAAACCATACGTTAAAGGGCCAAAACTCAGTATTCTTATCATTATTTAGATCCCCTGACTTCCTAAAATTGCAATTACAGGCTCAATGTATCGTTATTATGCTGCCCAGTCAAAGTCACGGCAAAAGTCTCTCGGCTTCCTCAGCTCAGCATTATTCCAGGCTGCTGCAGTTGATCTCTGCCGCATCTCGGGCTTGATGCCTAGCGGGCCTGTGCCACTTAGGCGATTTTGCAGGCGACTGGGCTCGAACAAGAGAGAGAGAGGAAGGGGAAGAGGAGTTGGGAAGGGGCAGAGAGGAGAGGTCTCAGGATAAGGGGGAGTGGAGGGGGGCGTACAAGAGAGAGCGAGAGAGGGGAAGGGGCAGAGGAGGTGGGGAGGAAGGAAGGTCAGCGCTCCTCGGCCAACATCACCCCACTCCCTTGGCTGTCCCTGTCCACTGCCAAAGGGGGAGGCGGTTGGGATCTCCTCGCCACCGCATCCCCTCTTGAAATGAACGGTTGCCTGGATGCTAATGACCACCCAAAGTGCTGCCGGGAAATCTAAACGCAGTCATTTTGCCCGGCTTGGCACTGCAGATACTGGTTTATACCGAAGATGGACACAAAAAACTGGTGTAACTCAGCGAGTCAGGCAGCATCTCTGGAGAAAAGGAACATGATGTTTCATGTCGGCAACGACTGTATTGCGGGGCAAAGATACTAGGTGCAGGGTGACGAAGGGTCAGAGCAAATGACAGGCCCCGAACAGCGGCAGCAGCGGCCGCAACAGCAGCTCCACCTCCTCCTGCACCCCACCCGCCCTGATAGCGGCCGCCACTTGCAAATCCACTAACGGCGATAACCGCTTTCAAAACAAACCCTCTCGCACACCGAGGCCGGGAGGAGGGAGGGAGGGGGAGGCCTCCTTCCGCCGTCTGAAGCACCTGCACTGCTTGGCCCCGCACCTTGCTGTTGGCTGGCGGAGGAGGGGAGGCAGTGGCGAGGAGATCCCAACCGCCTCCCCCTTTGGCGGTGGACAGGGACAGCCAAGGCAATGGGGTGATGTTGGCCGAGGAGCGCTGCTGACCTTCCTCCCTCCCCACCTCCTCTGCCCCTTCCCCTCTCTCGCTCTCTCTTGTACGCCCATCTCCACTCCCCCTTATCCTGAGACCCCTCCTCTCTGCTGGAAAAGTCTTCAGAGCGAACATTGACTATGTTTGATCACGGAATGCAATCAAATATGCTTTAATTCCCAATGTTATTATTTGTTTTAATCCATAAAGATGCTTTAATTAAATTGTGAACACGTGAAACATTCAAACCGCATTGTTCGATTGTCACTGCTACCGTTGACACGTTATTACAGAATTCATTTTAACGGCAAATTAATGCTTTAATATGGAGTATCAGTACTGTAGTTTGCAGTATTTGCAGAATTAAGTAGATGCTCAATTGTGTGTCGATCTATCACTCAGCCAATCCATCCATTCCACCACCAACATATCGTGGCTGCAATTTGGTCCATCCGTGCAAAGTGCATGGAAACAGCTCATCAGAACCTCTAAGGTGCATGGAATACCACCCCATGGCATCTCGGGGCGAGTACTCAAGTCCTGTGCTACGCAGCTAGCTCCAGTGCTCACTACATTATTCAACCTCTCCCTGGACAAGTCCATGGACCCTGCCTGCTTCAAAAAATCCATCATTGTACCGGTACCAAAAAATGCCTCCCCAGCCTGTCTGAATGACTACCGTCCGGTGGCCCTTACCTCGGTAGTCATGAAATGCTTTGAGATGCTGGCGAAGAAACACATCTGCGCCTTCCTCCCTCGGAACATGGACCCGTTGCAGTTCGCATATCGTCCGAACAGATCCACGGACGATGCGGTCTCCCAGGTCTTGCACACCGCTCTCTCCCATCTGGACAGCCAGAAGGGGGGCTACGTGAGGATGCTGTTCATAGACTACAGTTCAGCCTTCAACACGATAGTCCCCACCAGACTGGCCGGGAAGCTAATGGAATTGGGGCTCAACACCTCCCTGTGTGCCTGGGTCCTGGACTTTCTCACCGCCAGGCCCCAGGTAGTCAAGATGGGAGGAAATACATCAAAGTCCCTCACCCTGAGCACAGGATCGCCCCAGGGTTGTGTCCTCAGCCCCCTATTGTACTCCCTGTACACACATGACTGTGTGGCTAGATTCAGCTCCAACTCAATAATTAAGTTTGCTGATGACACTATGGTGGTGGGCCTGATCTCAGACAATGACGAGAAGGCCTACCGGGAGGAGGTGGCTGATCTAGCACTGGTGCCAGGATAACAGCCTCCTCTTGAACATCAAAAAAACTAAGGAGCTGATCATGGACTTTAGGAGGGCACATCATCCGAGGACGTACACTCCATTGAGGATAAATGGGGATCCTGTGGATAGGGAACTGTTTTAAATATCTGGGAGTCCACATCTCCGAGGATATGACATGGGCATCACACGCCTCAGCACTCGTGAGTAAGGCAAGGCAGCGCCTTTACCACCTCAGGCAATTGAGGAAATTCAGAGTGTCTCCGAGGATCCTCCAGTGCTTCTACGCAGCGGCGGTGGAAAGCATCTTGTCCGGGAACATTAGCATCAGGTTTGGGAATTGCTCTGCCAAGGACAAGAAGGCTCTGCAGAGAGTAGTGCGTTCGGCCGAACGCACTATGGGAACTACACTTGCCCCCCTGCAGGAACTATACATCAGGAGGTGCAACTCCAGAGCCGACAAAATCATGGGAGACCCCTTCCACCCCTGCAACGGACTGTTCCAGCTGCTACGGTCAGGCAAACGCCTCCACTGCCAAGCGGTGAGAACGGAGAGGTTGAGAAGGAGTTTCTTCCCAGAGGCTATTCGGACTGTAAACGCCTTTCTCACCAGGGACTAACTCTACTGAACGTTTTTCCTTCCATTATTTATTATGAAAAAGAATATGTGTGTTATGATTGTGTTTATAGTTTGTTTGGTTGTTTGGTTGTTTGTCTTTTTGCACAAAAATCCACGAGCATTGCCACTTTCATTTCACTGCACATCTCGTATGTGTATGTGACAAATAAACTTGACTTGACTTGACCCCTCCAAGTCAGAGACCACCCAGACCTTCTTCACAATCACTGGTCCAAATGCTGGGCCTATCTAGCAGAGCTGAAGGAGCATCCTCACATCAAAAATCACATTTCAAAAGTGGTCACATCCCCTCCTCGCATTCAACTAAGGAGAGGCAATATATGGAATTCCCACCAAGATCATAAACCTAATCAAGAACTCGTATGATGGAACTCGTATGATGTCAGCTCTCTCAGAGCTTTAGTGTCAGGACGGGCGTCAAGCAGGGATGTCTATTGTTACCATTCCTGTTCCTCCTGGCAATTGACTGGATCATGATGGAAACAACTGAAGGGAAAATAAATGGAATTCAGTGGACATTGTGGGAGCAGCTAGATGATCTTGACTTTGCAGACGACATAGCTCTCCTTTCACACACACAGATACAGCTGCAGGAGAAGACGCACAGACTCTCACAAGCTGCAACAAAACTTGGTCTTACACCCAATACAGTAAAGACACAGGTGATGAGGATCCACTCCAAATCCAACAACCCTATCCCTATGCACAGCACTGCTCTGGAGGAGGTAGAAACATTCACATACCTCAGTAGTGTTGTGGACATCACCAGAGGGGCAGAGACAGACATAAAAAGTAGAATCAATAAGGCTAGGGTGGTGTTTAATATGCTCAGGAAGATCTGGAGCTCAAAACACATCTCAATCAACACCAAAATATGCATCTTTAACTCAAATGTAAAATAGGTGATGCTGTATGGATCAGAGACATGCAAAACAACAAAACACATGACAAACAGGCTGCAAACATTAATTAACATCTGCCTTTGGAGAATATTTAACATCTGGTGGAGAGACAAAGTTAGCAATGTGGACCAATGTGGACCCACCTCCAGTTTAAATTCCATTTGGAATATTTTGGAGGACCAAGAAACCAAGAACAAGAACCAAGACCTGTGGAAAAGAACAAGCCAGGAGCCCATTGACTTACAAATTCGAAGGAGAAAATGTAGTTGGATTGGACACACCCTCAGGAAACCTGCCACAAACATCACCCGGCAAGCCCTGAAATGGAACACCCAAGGAAAAAGGAAGAGAGGCTGACAGCTGGAGAAGAGGTGGCCAGACAGAAATGTCTGAGAGCGGGCTCAACTGGGGGGGATCTCAAAAGAACTGCCAACAACCGGGTTAGGTGGAGGACATGTCAATGGCTATTGCTCCCAAGAGGAGCAAAGGGCTTAAGAAGAAGAAGAAGAAGAAGAATATATGCTGACAGCCTACCAACATACAGAAAGTGCAACAAAGCAGCAATGAAAGTAGGCACAAAACAGTTACTTAGTCAATGAATTAATTACTTTAAAAAGTAATATAATCTAGATTGATTGGTATTAGGTGCAAGACTGCTTGAGATCAGTTCAGTTGAGTTTATTGTCACATGTACCAAGATAGTGAAACGCTTTTTGTCGTGAGCTAACCAGTCAGCAGAAAGACAGTACATGATTACAATCAATACACTTACAGTGTATAGATACATGATAAGGGGATAACGCTTATTGCAAGGTAAAGCCAGCAAAGGATAAAGCAAGGATAGTCCGAGGGCCACCAAAGAGGCAGATAGTAGTTCAGCACTGCTCTCTGGTTGTGGTAGGATGCTTCCGTTGTCTTAGAACGGCTGGGAAGAAACTGTCCCCGAATCTGGTGGTGTACCCTTTTACACTTCTATACCTTTTGCCTGATGGGAGAAGGGAGAAGAGGGAGTAGCCAGGGGACTTGTCCTTGATTATACTGCTGGCCTTGCCGAGGCAGAGTGAGGTATAAATGGAATCAATAGAAAGGAGGTTGGTTTGTGTGATGGCCTGGGCTGCGTCCACAATTCGCTGCAATTTCTTCCGGTCCTGGATGGAACTGCTCCCAAACCAAACCATGATGCATCCTGATTAAAAGATTTCTATGGTGCATCTGTAGAAGTTGGTGAGTGTTGTAGGGGACATACCAAACTTCCAAGGAAGTAGGGGCGTTGGTGTGCCTTCTTGGTCGTTACTTCAATACGAGTCCAGAAGTTATTGGTGATATTGACTCTGAGGAATTTTAAGTTTTCGACCATCTCTACTTCGGCACCATCAATGCAAATTGGGGTATGCTTCCTAAAGTCGATCACTATCTCCTTTGACTTACTGACGTTGAGAAAAAGGTTGTTGTCTCGACAACAGGACATGAGGTTCTCAATCTCCTTCCTGTACTCCGTCTCATCATTTTTTGATATCCGGCTACAGTGGTGGTGTTGCTGCGAATTTGAAAGTTGAATTAAATTTGTACATGGCTGCGCAGTCTTGGGTATACAAGGAGTAAAGAAGGGAGCTGAGATTGCATCCTTACAGAGCACCCATGTTGAGGATTATTGTGGTGGATAATTTGTCCCCTATCCTCATTGATTGGGGTCTATAGGTCAGGAAGTCAAGGATCCAGTTGCAAAGATGAATGCTGACCTCAAGTCCTGCGAGTTTGGTGATAAGCTTGGATGGTATAATGGTATTAAAGGCAAAGCAGTAGTCTATGGATGTAGATGGATGTTAAAGGGCCTGTCCCACTTGGCCGTCATTCGCGCGCCATTTACGCGACCTGCTAGCGTGTGGGTAGCGCGGCAGGACGGGCGCATGGAGTGGTGTGGAGGAATGTGGAGTGGCGTGGAGGAGTGTGAACTTTGTCCTGCACGAAATCTTCGCTCGTCACCGGCCTGTCGCGTAACTGACGGCCAAAGTGCGACAGGCCCATAACTATTTGCCTCGAGATGATCTGACAAAGATGGCATTTCTGTTCAGATGTGAAGAGTAAAAAGTGCTTGTTGCTCAGGGAGATTTGAATATTCATGAACTCAAGTAAAAATACAAATCACCAAAGCGTTACAAGAACAAAAGCTGGCAGATAGTAGTTGGAAATATTTAACTGTTTTGCATAAGCTCTGCAGGAAACTTTTCTCCTTCACAACACTTTCTCTGCTTGGCAGTATTCCCTTGCTTTATCCTTTTCACATGTTTTGCAAGTTCAGTGATTGAGTAAGGGGGAAAGCAATGCCTCCCCTTTCCCAGCCTAGTCTGAAGAAGGTAGGGTTCCTACCTGAGGTAATGTTTCATCAGGCACCAATTTCTACCTTTTCTGGTGAGATAATATTTGCACCTTGGTCCCCAGCTCAATTTACTACACAAAGTCAAGCAAAAATCCTGAACAAGTATTTTGTACATGGCATTCAGTTTTTGTTTTAATTCAGGAGATGTGACCATCATTGGCAATGCTACCATATATCTCCCCTGAACCGAGAGACTGACAGTAAAAATTCACCAATTGATGTGATGGGAGTCACTTCTATGCTACAGTGGATAAAGGCTGCAGCATTTACTTCGCTGAAGGACACTCATGAACCCGACATGTTTCCACCCCAGTAGCAGTTCCATGGTTCCCATTACTGGGCTGTACATTGTGCATCACTGATCCAAAACGTTAGCTTGGTTTATCTCTCCACAGACATTGTCAAGCCTGCTGAGCAAGTCCAGCCTTTTTGTTTTGAATTTGGTTGAGGCATTTGGCAGCAATCCAGTGAACTCAAATCCCACATGGGTAGTCTGGAATTTCAAAATTTGATTTAAAAGAAAATCTAAATGTTAGAATTGTAACAGTGATCATGTGATTGCCAAGAAAACCTCTGCAACTGATTCACTCTTCCTTCAATGAAGAAATCTGATTCACGACAGGCTCTGTCCAGTTACAACCCAAGGCGCTCAAGCCAAAAATAGAGACATAAAAGACTGCAGATGTTAGAATCTTGAGCAAAAAACAAAGCTGCTGGAACCCCTCCCCATGGGTCAAGATCTATTGAACCATTTATATTGTTGATAAAAACAGCACACGGGACACTGGCAATTCAAAATTAGTATTGGCCTTGCATCAGTTCCCACATATGTTAAGAAATATATATTTAGCCTATTATTGCACACTCCAGATTATTTGGTCTTTTTTTTTAATAAAGTGATTCTACATCAGATCAAAATTGATTTGCATTCAAAGAACAATATGGTCAGGTTTAGGGAATGAGAAACTAAAACTGGATGGAATCCAGGTGAATTCTTGAAATTCTCGCGAGGTTGCTGCAATTTACAGAGCATTGCTACACCCACAGAACAATAACTTGTTCTTCCTCATAAGATTTTTCTCAGCCTTCGCAACAGGTTATTTACTGCAAAACAATGAACAGAAGAATAAGTGGCATTAAATCAATGCTTTGCATTTTATTTATGTTACATCATAGCTGTACCATGGTCTTCAATTGTTCACAACTTGGACTGTACTGTTCAACATTAAGCACACCCTGTCCATTTGTATTCTGTTAGCTGGAACAGTGTTCTGCTATTTCGGTAACTGATCCCGTCTCTTTGGCCAATTTGCAGTCCATTTATAGTCTTTATTCCATATCCATAACTACCTTAAATAACAAACTATCAATATGAGTTTTGAGCCAATTATAAAACAAGTACATTGCCCATTCTAGAGCTGGCATTCAGACAAACAACCTTTGCACCTAGTGTCCTCCATAATGTTTGGGACAAGGACCCATCATTTATTTGCCTCTGTACTCCACTATTTGAGATTTGTAAAAGAAAAAAAAAAATCACATGTGGTTAATGTGCACATTGACAGATTTTGCACATCTACGTCGTATGCAGTGTCTCGACGGCGTACGCAGCTTCTTGATGGCGTACGCCTAGTGCGTGGCGTTGCGTGATAACGTCACCACCCGGCGTGGCGTTGCGTGATGACGTCAGCGCCCGATGCCGTGCGACGCCCAAATTCAGTAGGCCCGCCTCCTGCCCAGCTAATTGGTAAGCATGACATAAATGACGTCACGCGCGTACTTAGCGTGAACTCTGCCAAACGCACGCAATCGCATGCAGGTGGGACAGGCCCTTAACTGTACTTCACACCAATCTCCATCCGGAAATGTAAGCATCAGAAGAGCTACCATGGTTTTGCAGTATTGTTCCTAGGCAATGGACAAGTTGGGTGGACAGGAGAACACGGCCATTTTTGCCTCTGTTCTTAACGCACATAAAAGGAAAATCGGTATTTCTAATTGATTCTCCAAACATGAGTAGCAGGCAATTTTTTTTTTAAAGGAAGACGACAATCGGAATGAAAATGTATTAAAAATACATAGGTTTCCAGATCACTAGGAGGACTGCGCAGGAGTATGTCCCAGAAGTACAGATCAGGAAATTTCAAGTATTCAAACTGAATTCAAATGCAAGAATCACAGGACAGGGCAGGACATTCAGCTCAACTGATCTGTGTTCATTCTAGACAAACCCCTTCCAGTCTCTCCTTACAATCCATTTATGCTGTTGGCCTTAATTACTGGGGTGGTACCAAAGACCTGGCACTCACGGACCTCATCCGAGCCCTCCTGAAAGATAGGCGCTTCTATGTTGCACTTAACAACAAGCAAAGTCACTGGCGATGACAACGGAATGGCTTGCCTTAAGGTAGTGTGCTGGTTCCACTACTATATAACATCTACACCAATGACCAGCCAATGGACCAGAACACTGAGCGGTTCATCTACGCCGACAACCTCTGTGTAACATCCCAAGAGAGTACGTTTGAAGCTGTAAAAGCGAATCTCACCTCAGCCCTAGATGAGCTACACCTCTACTACGAGCGCAACCACCTACACGCAAACCCTGCGAAGACCCAAGCCTGCCCGTTCCATCTCAGGAACCGGGAAGCAAACAGACCCCTTAACATCACATGGTCTGGAAAACCTCTTGAGCACTGCACCAACCCTGTCTACCTTGGTGTAACACTGGATCGCACTCCTATAAGGAACACGTCAAAAACACCAAACTGAAAGTTAACTCCCAAAATAACATCCTCCGGAAGCTGACCAACTCCAATGGGGAGCCACAGCACACACACATTAAGATCTACTGCTCTGGCCCTGTGCTACTCCTCTGCGGAGTATGCGTGTCCTGTTTGGGAGAGATCATCCCATGCCAAGAAACTAGACCAAGCGTTGAATAACACCTGCCGCTCAATCACTGGCTGCTTGAAGCCCACCAACATAAACAACCTGCACCTCCTCACTGGCATTGCCCCTGCTGATGTGAGACGGGAAGTCGCTAGCCGAGTAGAGATGACCAAGGCCACCAGTGATGAACGCCACGTCCTCTACGGACGTGTACCCCCGGCCCAACGGCTGAAGTCCAGGAGAAGCTTTCTCAGCCATGTCCAGCCCCTAACAGCATCACGGGAAGAAACCAGACTCCAACCATGGACAAAAAGGCTTGAAGACGACCCCCCTCCTACTGACATGGGTATCCCTCCTTATGAAGCCCTCCCTCCGGGCTCAGAAACACCATGGGTCCAGTGGAAGACGCTCAACCGCCTGAGAACAGGAACAGGGCGATCAAAAGCTGCCATGGCCAGATGGGGCTATGAAACTGGCCAAACCTCCTGTGAATGTGGAGAAGAGGACCATACAATGCAGCACTCCCTTGTCTGCCCCCTACCACCCAACCAGTGCAGCCCAAAGGATCTTGCAGTGTTCAATAAAAACGCAAAGGACTGTGTAAAGGAATGGGAAACTGTCATATAGCCAACCAGCTTCAAAGACACGAAAAGAAGAAGACTGGGGTGATGATGATGACACATTCTTGTCTCTTTCCTTCTTGTCTCTACGATAAAGCTATAGTATTCCAGGTATTCAAACGCCACAATTAAGCCAAACACCTTGCATCAACCATTAACCATCCATTTGCATGAATCCCAAATTTCTCCACATTCTGAGGCTCTGCCACTCTCCTGCATTCAAGAGGCAATTTACAATGGCCAAATAACATGTCATGATGCCTTTGGCATGTAGGGGAATCTGCATCATCCAGAAGAAATCCATATGGTCACGGTGAAAACATGCAAACCCTTCGCAGGCGCCATCCACATTTAAGGTTGAACCCAATAGTGTTGGAATGTGCCAAAGGGCAATTTGAAATGCCTCCCCAAAACATCTAGTTTATTAACCATAATTATATTGGTATCTTGTATGCACACTAGGACCTTTATATCACATGTTCCAAATTACATGTGACTGCACTTCATGGACAGTGGTCGATATTTACATTAGCGCACTACTGCATAGCTTTGGCTTTGTGACTGCTAAATGAACAGTTGCAATGCACACATTGATTCTTCTGCCCTCTTATAATTATTAGGTTATTTGATTGCTACTGCAGAGTTATGCATCTTATTAAATTACACTTGCTGGACAAATCACAGTAATCAACATTTTCAGATCATTGATGATCTGATAGCTTACATATAATGTATTGTTTGGTCACATACACTTTTTTTAACGATTGAAAATCATAGGCTACCCAATGGTTGCTCCAATTGGTTTAAAATTTTGTTCTTTAACAGTTCATCTGCAGTACCACAAATACCTAAAGGCATACAAGACAGCAACCTGAAAGACCAGAGCAACTAGAATGTTGTGTTCATGTTACTCACTCCCCATTATAAATTCAATTGAAACACTAAACTGGAAAACCCCTGAAAATAGGTGATTGTTGTGATGTATGATTAACCAGAATCTGGTTGAATATTTCCCTTCAGGGATAAATAAAGTTCTATCGTATCGTATGTTGTGCTGTGCTGATGCTCACCAAGCTTTTGCCTGGTTGTGTGTGCAAAGTCATGCCATTTTTAGTTACTGTTAGAACCAGCTTCAATATTTTAAGAAGGGAAGAGCATTTTTATTAGAATGAATGTCATCAGCAGATGCCCAAGTAAATCTGAGTCAGTTAACGCAGGGAGTAGCAAGGAGCCAAGTTCCACCGCATGCAGAGTACAAAACAATACAGTGCACCTCCAATGAATATAAAACGCAGGATTCTGGCAAATAAGAGAATTTGATGCAGAAAGAGGAAGAGGTGTGATTCTGCTACTTTATTTCTATCTAATGATTCAATTGACAAGGTTGATCCGCCAGGACAACATCCCATATCTGTACATCTTCTGCTCTGTGAAAATTCCAGGATAACCATAGGTGTGGCTGGAGGAGCCTAAACTCTATCCCTTTTGAACTTAAAGAAAAGGTGTTGTCACTCAGCCTATCTATGAAACTCATGGATTGGTGGATGGCACACGAGTCCCTACTGACCTTAAAGTGACAATGTGAAACTGGGCCCAGGAGATTTTACATAAACGTGGGAAGCATCACCTCGTGCAATGCCATCAAGATTTCTTAACAGGTTAATGGATTGTCAATTTTTTACTGCAGGCTGCTAATCCAACAAGAGGGGACATCACTCTGGCTGAATGAAAACAAGCAGGTGGAGGAAGCTTGAGATGAAGAACAGTTGTTGCCATTGTTATGGGAAAGAACACGGATAAATTGGAGCAAAGGCTCCAAATTGGGGTATTATCAATACGAACGTTCTTTAGCAAAAGTGAACAGGAAACAGCTACGTGAAGGTAAATCAATTTCAGCACACAGGTGGCGTTCATTGAAAACATGTCTCCACGAAAAGAGCGGGGCTGCCAAAGGAATGCATGCATAGGAAACAAGACAATAACAAAAAGCTTAGATGAAACCAAGGCACCAAGATAATACAGCAAATGGAAGAGTGAAAATAAAAGGAAATTAAGAAAGCAAAGAGGACTGCACATCTCGTATGTGTATGTGACAAATAAACTTGACTTGACTTGACTTGAGGATATGCAAATAAAATGGGAAGTGAGCAAAATTCAATGGTGTTTTAAGTACACAAATAATGTTTTAAGTACACAAGGAGAACTAAGAAAAGATTAAGACATATTAGAGACCAAAAAGACAACCTATGTGTGGCTAGTTGATATGGAAAGGTTGTTAATGAATAATTTGTGCTAGTCATTTAGGGAGAGGGCTTGTGCAGAGCAAGGGAAAACACGATTAATGGGAGGATTGTGGAACAAAGGGATTATTGTCATGCCCACAGATCCTTGCAGTAGAAGGACAAATTATTTAAAAGGCACATGGGATGCTTTCCTTCGTGAGTTGAAGCAGTAAATACAAGAGCATGGAAGTTATGCTGGTAGAAAAAATGCTGGAGAAACTCAGCGGGTGAGGCAGCATCTATGGAGCGAAGGAAATAGGTAATGTTTCGGGTCGAAACCCTTCTTCAGCCAAAGTTAAGTTATGCTGGAACAGGTTATAACATTTGTTTTCCCCCCAAGATTTGAGTTTATGTCACCACTTTACAGGAAAGATGCCAGTAGATTAGAAAGGTTACACACAAGATTTTATGAGAACACAAAAAATGTAGCTGTGAGAGATTGGATATGCTCTGTTCTGCAACAGAGACAGCTGCAGGGAGACTTAACTGGTTGACCTAGATGGTGTAAATAAGGAGGATCTTGGAAGAGGAGGGCATCAATTTAAAATCATTGGTAGAAGGATTAAAAGGATAAGCAAATGAAATTCTCCCCGGGATGGTAAAGCTCTGGCTTTCATTCAATGATCAAATGGTGGAAGCAGAAACCGGACATGAATAATTGAACAGCCATGATTTACAACATGACAAATTACATGCTTCATGCCTCTCCGACAGTCCAGTGGAGGATTTGGAGAAAGAACTGGTAGTAACGAGACTTTTCTAGACTCAATCCCAAAAGGCAGTGGGAACAAATCAGAGGTCAATGCCTTGAATGAAGTCACAAGTATCTGGAATGCATTGCAACCATGTTTAATGGCCCCACACTAGAGGTCAGGTCAGTGAATGCATCTTCAAACCCCAGTCATATCACCAAAACCTCAAGTTGTCTTGCAACAATATCCACCTATCACATTACAAGTAAAATGTAAATGCTTCATCATCTTTGACAGTCAGATCAAGGCTGTTGTTAAATCAAGCTTTTTCCATTTGAGGCAGCTGGCCAAAATTACGCCAATTCTGTCAAGGCAGCACTTTGAGACGGTAATCCACGCCTTTGTTACCACTCGGCTGGATTACTGCAATGCACTGTATGTGGGGGTTAGTGGGTCCTCCATCGCCCGTCTCCAGATGGTACAGAATGCAGCAGTACGTCTTTTAACTGGCACACGTAAACATGAGCACATTTCGCACATTTTAGCCTCACTCCACTGGTTGCCTATTCAGTTTAGGATCCATTTTAAAATTCATTTATTTGCTTTTAAATCCCTGAATGGTCTTGCCCCGCCCTACCTATCTGAGCTTCTACACCCTTATACACCCGCCCGCTCTCTCAGGTCAGATAATCAGCTGCTCCTGAGTGGGCCTAAAACTAAGCTGAAGCTCAGAGGGGACCGTGCCTTTGCTGTGTCGGCACCCAAATTATGGAACGATCTGCCTCTCCACATTAAACAGGCCTCTTCTCTGTCTGTTTTTAAATCACTTCTTAAAACCCATCTCTTCTCCGTGGCCTTTGATACCCAATAAGATGTCGACTTTATTTATTTACTTGATTTAATTTCTTATTTTTTGATTGCTTTTATTCCGTGGCTATTATTTTTACTCATGTTTTATGTCTTTTAATTTATTGTTGTATTTCATATGTAATTTTTGCGCCTCATGTGAGTTGTTATGGTGTCTGTTTATGATGTCTTGTTTATTCTTCTGTACAGCACTTTGGTCAACATTGGCTGTTTTAAAGTGCTTAACAAATAAAGTTGGATTGGATTGGATTGGATCTTACACATTGAGCACTGCACCCATCCTTGCACCCAAACCTCAGAGCTTGAAGGCACTGGTACCACCCAGCTATTAGTCACATCACAAAAATATATTTCACATAACTCACTAACACGTTTCCCTCTCCCTTTGCAGGAAAATAGGTAGTTCAGAAGAGTAATCAGATAATCAAAAAAGGGTTAAGCATGTCTACAAGCACTCTCCCTCACTGTGAAAACACTGGGTGGAAACACTGCTCATCACTAGGTCATCCATCAATGAAGTTGCAACTGGCAAAAATAACAGTTGCTTCTAACTTCTTCATACTCTTAAACAAAACCAACCTGTTCACTAATTATGACACAGCAGATGGCCATTTGGCCATAGAGTCCATGGCAGCCCACCTTCTTATTTCCTTGTAACTATACACATTTGTTTCGACCCCTACTGATTTACAAGCTGCAGAAGGTGGAATCATTCTACTGAATTTATACATGCGAGCTAGAAATGAAATGAAAATGTATACACTGGGGTCTAAGTTTAAAAATCTGAAACTCACCCTATTTAAAACAGGTAACAAGAAAAAGTATTTGCTACAATCTTCGACACACAATCAGGATGGTCATTTTATAATGTCCATCTGTAATTGTCATTGTGTAATTGTCCATCTCGCTGATAAAGTCAGAGGAGAGTTCTTTACTCTTTACAAATATTTATTTCCCAAAGTAAATTGCAAGTGCCAGTACATCATTTTTTTTGAAAGACAGAACTAAAGACATAACAAAATCAATATCCCTCATCATTATGCTATTGCTCATGAAAGACATATGTGCACTCTCTTTCTCTCATAGACTTGGGCATAGAGGTCCTTGCCCACCATCTCCATTGTCACATCTCATTCACTTGATCCACCAAGCTCTAGTCACCAGCTCCCAATCCCTATCACAAACATGGCCAATTTTTCAGACCTCTGCTTCAGCCACACACCTGGCCCACATTCAAGACTTAAACCAAATCAGTGTTTCCACTTTACTATCGCTGTTAGTGGAAAGGCTAAAGCGGAGATGCAATTGATCAGTAAAAACTCTCAAGAAGATCTTAAATTCCTCTTGGCACACAAACTTAACACGTCTTTGTCAATTTTCTTTACTCAAAAATGAATATATCTTCACTTATTTCTCACATGGATAAGCAAGCACACTGCTGCAAGCATCAGTCCATGTACCAGTTGGTGAGAGTCGATTTAGACCAAGGGTTCCCAACCTGGGGCAAAATTACCCCCCGGGGATAAATTTTGCCTTCACAAGGGCTAAATTTGTTTATTCCGAATTTGTACATATTTTTTCTCATTGACGGACTGTGATTGGTTCTGGTATACTGGTATCTGTTCATCATTCCCCTGACAGTAGCTGATGTGGAAATCAAGGCTCTGTAGGCAGAGTAGCAATCCTTTTAAAAAAAAAATTAAAAATATATATTTTTATTAGTAGCAATTGTACAGAGATAAAACATTCGGCATCTAAAATTATACAATTATTGTACAGCTTCATTTTTAACCTTATAACCTAAACTATGAAAATGAATAAAGAAAAGAAAAAGAAATCAAGAAAGTAATAAAATGGAAAGCGAAAAGATAGATCGAAAAAGAACACAAGAAAGTTCCCTAAACTAC
The DNA here is from genome assembly GCF_028641065.1 of Leucoraja erinaceus. Taxonomy (NCBI): domain Eukaryota; kingdom Metazoa; phylum Chordata; class Chondrichthyes; order Rajiformes; family Rajidae; genus Leucoraja; species Leucoraja erinaceus. Next base: position 40,748,193 of record NC_073383.1, read on the forward strand.
CAAATTAGTGTGGCAGAAAGATATAGAAATAAGAAAAAAGAAAAAGAAAAAGAAAGGTGGAGATACACCATAGTTAAGAAAATGTCTTTGAAAAATCATTAGCTCAGAACAGGCCTCAGACATACCTAGTGTGATCAATTTTATGTCGGGATCCAATTTAGTTTTAAGTATTTTGGAAAATATATCAAAAATTCCCCTCCAGAAGTTTTGTAATTTTGTACAGGAAACAAAAGAATGGGTTATGGGTGCTTCTTGGAAGAAACATTTATCACAGATAGGAGAGACATTTGGGAAGATCTTGTTCAATTTAGACTTTGAATAATAGTCTATGCAGTATTTTAAATTGTATTAGTGAGTGCCTAACATTAAGGGAACAGTAATGTATATATAGAAGACTTTCCTCCCAACTATCCTTTGAAATTGTTAAACCGAATTTGTCTTCCCAAGCTCGCCTAATTTTTTCCGACGATGGGATATGTAGATTTAAAAGGGTATTATAGAAGTATGATATTAACTTATTTGAATCCGCCTTTCTGTTCATGCATTAATCTAGTATATCTGGACCCATGGAGTGACAATCTTGGGTGTGTATTTTCACACAGTCTCGTATTTGAAGATATCTGAAGTAATGACCATCTTTCAAATGATATTTCAACTGTAATTCTTGAAACGAGAGGAAGGTCTCCCAGCTTTTTAATTCCTAAGCGTTCCCATTGTACAAACGCCTTGTCTAAAGTAGACAGTTTAAACGAGGGATTATTGGCGATTGGTAAGATGAGGGATAAATTTCTCAATTCAAGGGTTGATTTCAACTGATTCCAGATTCGTAAGATGTTATGGATTATTGGATTTTTCTCATACGTTGATTTCTTCAGATGTATTGGAGAGAGAAGAACCGCACCTATATTGAAAGGCAAACAATCATCCCTCTCCATTTTTAGCCAGTTTACTTGTTGGCATGTATCGTCCATCGAGTAGATTAAATTTTTAATATTAGTTGCCCAGTAATAGAGAAAAAAAATTAGGGAGAGCCAGTCCACCGATTTCTTTAGGTTTGCATAAATGTCATTTGTGAATTCTGTGAGTTTTATAATCCCAGATAAAGTTTGTAATCACAGAATCAAGTTTTTTTTTAAGTTTTTAGGGAGGAAAATTGGTATTGATTGAAATTGGTACAGGAGTTGTGGAAGGAAAATCATCTTTATGGCATTTACTATACCTATAAGGGAAATTGGAAGTGTTTTCCAAAATTCAATAAGGACATTTAATTTGGTGATTAGTGGTGGAAAATTTGCTTGAAATAAGGAAGGATATTTTCTAGACACGTAGACTCCAAGATATTTAAATTTTTCCGTAGCAATTCTAAAGGGAAGTTTTAGGAGGTGTGAAGGGTCTTGAGGTTTTATCGGCATAATTTCACTTTTGTTCCAGTTTATTCTATACCCTGAGAAGGAGCCGAATTGTTCTATGAGATGAGTACATTTGGGATACTGACTTAGGAGTTGATAATATATCGTCTGCATATAACAAAATCTTATTATTAGTATATTTAGTATTATAAGCCATGAATGCTCGGATGTACTCTTATACTTTCAGCTAAGGGTTCTATAGCAAGGGCAAATAACATTGGTGATAATGCACACCCTTGTCTATTGCCCCTGGATAATGGAAATTTAGGTGAGAGAGTTTGATTAGTCAGTATTCTGGCAGTCGGATTGTTATATAACAACTTTATCCATGAAATAAAATGTTCTCCTAGTTGGAATTTTTGCAAAACTGTGAAGAGATATTCCCATTCTACTCGGTCAAATGCTTTTTCTGCATCTAAGGAAATAATTGATGCCTTCGTTTATCATTCTGTGTGAGTACATTATATTAAACAAGCGTCTCAAGTTATTGAATGAATGTCACTTGGGTATAAACCCAGTTTGATCAGAGTGTATTAATTTACTAAGGTACTTACTTAGTCTTCTTGCCAGGGTTTTAACTAATATTTTCTGATCTGTATTTAAAAGAGCTATTGCTCTATATGATCCTGGCTCTTCAAGATCTTTATCTTTTTTGGGTATCAGTGTAATAGTTGATTCGGCTAAAGTTTGTGGTAACGTCTGTTCTTTAAATGTATGTATATAAAGGGCTTGTAAGCGAGGAGAAATTAATTCATGAATTTTTTAATAAAATTCGTTACTGAATCCATCTGGGCCTGGTATTTTACCATTATTCAGCGATTTAATAGTCTCTTCAATATCTTTTACTGTAATCTGCGCTCCTAATTCTTCACGTTTCGTCGCATGAAGTGACGGAAAATTGCAATTGTCAAGAAAGTTTTTAATCTTTATAGTTTCTACTGAAGTTTTAGATGTGTATAAATTTTTGAGAGTTGTAAAAATGTTTCATTGATATCTTTAGGAAGTGTAAGCAGCTCACCTTTTTCTGATCTAATTTTTTGCATGGTGTGATCTTTTTCCACTTTTCTCAGCTGACGTGCCAGGAATTTGTGCGGTTTGACACCAAGTGTTTTTGCTTAGCATGTAGAAATAACTTAAAAACACTTGTAGAAAGAATTTGATTTAACTTGAATTTTAACACTGCTATCTTATTGTGTTTGTCAATAGCGGGATCGGTAGCATTTTCTAGATCCAGCTGTCTAATCTGTTCCTCTAATTCCAATTGTTCCGACCTGTTTTTTTAAATTTTGATACACTTGATATGAGATAATAGATCCTCTGATAAAGGCTTTAAAAGATTCCCATAATAAAGAGGCCAAAATACCTTGTGTGTCATTTGTCTCATAAAATAGTTCCATCTGTTGCTTCAAATATTCACAGCAACCTGAATCAGTTAATATTTGAGGATTAAATCTCCAGAACGTTTTTTTATTATGCATTCCTAATTTTAAGGAGAATGTTAATGGACAGTGATCGGAAATAATTTGGGATTTATTGTAAAAGGGATTTATTTTGTGTCCACCAGAAAATAATCAATACATTTTGTGAACGGCTGAATAAAAATAATATTCTCTTCCGGATGGATTAGCTATCCTCCATACATGTGTTATGTTTGTGTTTATGTAAGTGTTTAGAAGTTCGCTGGGTTTTGATTTTGTATTATATCTCCTTTGCTGTGAGGATTTATCCACATATTGGTCCAGTACACAATTGAAGTCTCCTCCAATTATCAGATTTTTCTGGGTGAAGTCTGAGATTATATGAATTATGTTATTAAAAAAATTGTGGGTTGTCAAAATTGGGGGTGTAGATATTCACCTTGGTAAGTGGGGTTGAATATAACTCCCCAGATACTCCTTATCGGCTATGGTGGCTTTGTGTTTGAATGGTATGCCTTTACGAATTATGATTGCAGTACCTCTAGCTTTAAAAAGGAAAGTAGAGTGATATAATGGACCAATCCAGTTAGCCTTACTTGAAGACGTTTCAGCACTTTCACTAACGGCTCCTTTGCTAACATTTCCAGCGGCTTGTGATCGCTGATCACGCTGGTGAAATGACCAAATGTATACTGATGGAAATGCTCCATTGCAAATATCAGGGCGAGCATCTCCTTCTCAATCGACGCATATCACGATTCGGTGTCAGTTATTGATTTGCTCGCATACGCGATGGGACGCCCCTTTTGGAGCAAGGCTGCCCCCAGTCCCTTGTTGCTCGCATCACACTGAATCATCATCTCCTCCTTGGAATTGTAGTATGCTAAGATCGGTGCTTCAGATACCATCTGTCTGATCTTGGACATCGCTTTGGCCTGCTCAGCAGACCACTCCCATGCTATGTCTGGTCTCATCAGCTGCTCGTCAGCTGTCTGACGGGCTCAAGGGCATAAGACAGGCATGGTAGAAAATGGCTCAGGTAGTTGACAAATCCAACTAGCCTCTGCACACCTTTTACATCTGAGGGTGCTGGCATATTGATGACATCTGCGACCCTTTTGGGGTCGGGTTGCAGTCCTGTGCCAGTGATCACGTCCTAAAAAGGGCATCTCAGTTGCTCTGAAGACAGACTTGTCCTTGATAATTTTGATGTGTTGCTGTGCACATCGCTGAAGAAACTACTCGAGCTTCGAGTCGTAGTCGATGACCGCGTCTTCCATCGCCTCTGCATTACCATAGATGAGGATGTCGTCTGCAACGCAGATCACTCCCGTTAGCCCTTCGAGCGCTTGATATAATCTTCGCTGGAAGATTTTAGACGATACACTTAAACCAAATGGCATCGGCACCACCGATAATGCTTGAAAGGTGTGTTGAACATCGTCAGATTGCACCATTCGTCGTCATGTTTCACCTGCCAGAAAGCTGAGCTCATGTCTAGCTTACTGAAGATTTTTGTTTGGTCAAGATCTGGCAAGATGTCCTCAATAACTGGAAGTGAATAGTGTTCTCGCTTCAGCGCTTTGTTTAGCGGTCGTGGATCGATGCACACCCGGAGATTGCCATTCTTTTTCTCCGCGACCATGAGCTAGCTGACCCAACTCGTCGGCTCGTGACTGGTGTGATCACGTGACGCTCTACCATGTGCTCTAGCTCCGTCTTCACCTTCTGCTTTATCGCACGAGGTAAACGTGGTGGTGGTAAGACTGTGGGTTGCACTTCCTCGTCAATCTGCAGGTGGGCTTCACTGGGCAGCTCTCCTTGTTTACCGTCGAACACCTCTGCATAGCGTTCTTCAGTCTTACCTGCTGGTGAAAGCTGTCGTCATTTACAGTGATCAAATTCATTCGCTGACTAGCTTTGCAGTGTTGTGAAGCCATCACTGACCAGAATGAACTCCACAGAATATTTGCGGTTTGTCTTGGGGTTGAGCAGCTTAACCCGGCAAACTCCTTCCGTGTCCATTGTAGTCTTAGTCCACATCATGAGCTTCTTTTGACATGGGGCTAGTGTGTGGTCTACGCCATGTAAATGTCTGCATGGCAAGATGTTCACGCTCGCTCCACTGTCCACTTGAAAGTCGACCTGCTTCCCATTGGCAGGCATCGATGCATAGACATCATCTCTGGGCCGCACCGTGTTAATTGTGAGCATGATTGTTGAGATTGTGAACACTCTCTATGAGAAAATCTTTTTTTACACAAAGAGTGGTGAATCTGTGGAATTCTCTGCCACAGAAGGTAGTTGAGGCCAGTTCATTGGCTATATTTAAGACGGAGCTAAATGTGGCCCCTGTGGCTAAAGGGATCAGGGGGTATGGAGAGAAGGCAGGGATGGGATACTGAGTTGGATGATCAGCCATGAACATATTGAATGGCGGTGCAGGCTCGAAGGGCCAAATGGCCTACTCCTGCACCTATTTTCTACGTTTCTATGTTTCTATGATACTATCGATGAACTCAATGCTCGTATCACTTATGGCCTGGTCATCCACTTTGTGTACTTTCTTCTTTCTGCACACTTTGGCAAAGTGGTTGTGACTGCCACATGCCCTACATGTCTGTCCGTAGGCTGGACATTGCTGTTTGTCCATTGCATGCCACAATACTTGCGCGCTTTCGCTTCTTGATTGTGCTTGCCTTGACTTTTCTTAGGCTTAGCCCACTTGCTTAGTTTGTGTGGGTATTGCACAGCCGCGCGCGCCTCTCTTGCCGCTCTGCTGCCTGACTTTGTGGACTGCAGCAGCAGACCTGCTACTTCCGGTGAAAGCTTGGAGATGCGTGTCAGCAGTCTCGGCACTCTTGCAGATGTCGATACACCCGTTGAGAGTGAGCTTCCTTTCCTGCAGCAAGCGTCTCCTCGTCTGCGAGTCGCTAATGCCTAATACTATCTTGTCACGGAGCAAGCTGTTCGTGATGCACTGGCAGAAATTACAGGACTTTGCTAGTTTTCTCGTGCTCGCTAGGAATGATTCAAAGTTCTCACCTGCTTCTTGCTGTCTCTTGTTAAAGAGGTATCGCTAATACGTCTCATCTCATTCTTTTCGCCAAAGGCGTAGCTCTCGAATGCGAATGATCTCGGCCAGTTCTTGGCTCTCCTCGTCATTGGCGAACACAAAACTGTCGTAAATCTCCAGTCCTGACGGGCCAATTGTATGGAGAAACAATGCCATCTGTTATGCTGGCGTTTGCCTGTCTAGCTGTGCAACCACGCTGTAGCTTGCCCACGTCTGACGCCATGTTTTCTAACCCTCAATCACTCCGAGGTTGACGGTTAATGGGGCCGATGGTCATATACAGCTCGCGGAAGGCGGACTGGCAGCATGCTGTGGAGCGCTACCGGTAGCCGTCTGCGTAGGCGGCTGGTCTCCCGTCTCCACGTCTGCACTGGACTCGGCTTGCTCCTGAGCGGTCGTCTGCCCCACCCTTCGGGTAGCCATGTCGTTTTCCGGCGGTTTTAATCTTTTGCCTTAAATTCTGCTCACTCATCAATCCTACACCGCTTGACAGTTTCACTAGTCCTTAGCTACTAACTGTTCCAACCGGGAGCTTCAGGTTGTGGCAGAAAAATTATTCTTTAAGGCACCACCGCTGCGACCATGTTCAAGGACAAGCTTTTCCAGTAGGTAAAACTCCTACGCATGCCTGGAACCCCACGCATACGTAGACTTCATTAAGTCGTTAAAGGCACATTACACATATTATAACAGTGGCTGTGGGAGCGGTTGTGGTCGCCGCAGATGCAGCTCGCACTCTGCTCACCTCACACCTTCACCTTCACCTCACTCAGCGGCTCCCGGCTCATCGTGCTGGTCTCTGCAGAAGCAGCCCGCACACTGCTCTCTCCGCACGCTGCTCACTCCGCTCCTTCAGCTTTATTCTACTTGTCACCGGTGATTGACAGCGAGTGCCAGAAAGGGCCTTTATTTACGATTTTTAAACCTTCATAACTTTCGGACCAAAACTTGGTGCACATGCAGCACAGGAGAATGGCAAGTAAGGCAGTGAAAAATCGTAGTGCTATTAGGTACCGTTTTTGAGCAAATGTAAAAACAATGCAAACCGGAAGAGGACAAGATGAGTTTTATAAGAATATATAAATCATGTTCAAACTTACAGCAGATGCATTTGTATGTACATTGACTGACTAAAAGGAAGACCATAACAAAGGGTAAAGGTGCAAGGACTGCAGGGGGGGGAGGGGGATACTTGTACCCATCAGGATCTTCTAAAGGTCTGTAGAGGCAATATTCAAGGTTCGGCCAGGGGGGGGGGAATACGCCACAGTCGTTACAGACTTCATTAAGAAATGTGTGAAGGACTGCATCCCCACCAAAACCTTCCGAGTGTTTCCCAATCAGAAACCTTGGATGAACTTTGAGATCCATACTCTTCTGAAGACCAGACACCGGGCATTCATGTCTGATGATACAGTGGTCTACAAGAAGTCCAGATACAACCTTGGTAAGGCCATCAAAAATGCCAAAAGGGACTTCTGCTCCAAGCTGGAGGATGAGACAGATGTTCAGCAGCTGCGGTGGGGCCTGAATGCATTCACCTCCTACAAGGCGAAATCAGGAGGCAGCTCGAATGTCAGCGAAAAATCACTCCCTGATGAGCTCAATGCGTTTTATGCATAGGGAGAACACCAATGTGCCTTCCCGAGCCCCCATTCGCTGTGATGGTATTTCAGTCTCAGTCACAGAGGCCAACGTCAGGAAATCCTTCAGAGGGGTGAACCCTCGAAAAGCACCTGGACCTGATGGTATACCTGGTCGTGTTCTAAAAACCTGTGCGGACCAACTGGCTGGAGTTTTTACGGACATTTTCAACCTCTCACTTCTGATGTCTGACACCTGCTTCAAAAAGGCATCAATTATACCAGTGCCCAAGAAGAGCAAGGTGACATGCCTCAATGACTATTGACCTGTGGCAGTAACACCTGTGGTGATGAAGTGCTTTGAGAGGTTTATCATGGCGCAAATCAACTCATACCTCGACAAAAACCTGGACCCACTGCTGTTCTCTTACCGCCACAACAGATTAACCGTGGATGCGATCTCGCTGGCCCTCCACTTCGCTCTGGACCACTTGGACAACAAAAACTCATATGTCAGGCTGTTAGTCATTGGTTACAGCTCGGCATTTAATACTATCAATCCCCTCCAAGCTGGTTACCAAACTCGCAGAACTGGGTCTCTGCGCATCCCTCCGCAATTGGATCCTCGACTTCCTCATTCACAGACCACAGTCTGTTCGTATTGGTGGAAATGTGTCAGACTCGATAACAATCAGCACGGGAGCACCTCAAGGCTGCATGCTCAGCCCCCTGCGGTACTCACTCTATATACTCATGGGACTGCGTAGGGGTGCCACAGCATGCTTACCAGCACTCTCATCATCAAGCTCTCGCTGACCACGACACCACAGAGAGTGTGGGACGTATCACCTGATCATCCCAACCAGAAATCCAGGAGTCAAGAGAGCAAATATAGAAGACAGAGACCCGCAGCAAACTGTCCTACCTTCCAGTAAGTGTACCGCATGCGGAGCAAAATCACCGATGCAAAAAGAGCTTTTTTTCACACTAGAGAGTGGTACCCAAACAAAGAAACAAACTGTGAAACTCTTTGCTCATGTCTCCAGACGGGTACTTTTTCTGATTGCCCTTTCATTGTTGCTATATTAAAAGACCTCAGTTAGTTGTGGCTACCTTGTGGCATAAGGGGATATTTTAATATTTTTAATAATGGGGTCTATTTTTATTGGTATGTTTGTCTGACTGTGTTTTTAATATTACTTGCACAGGTAGGGGAAACGTAACTCGATCCTCTGTGATGACTCAGCCATGATCATATTTTACTTTGACTTTGCGGTGCAGGCTCGACTGCGGCCGATAGTGGCATCATCAACTCCTGCACCTGTTTTATCACTGATTTCTATGTTTCTAGAAGAGAGATCGAGCAACTGTCCCTCAGCACAATAACCAGCCCTCAACACCAGCAAAAACCAAGGAACTGATTGTGCACTTTGGAAGGAGTAGGATAGGGACCCACAGTCCTGTTTATATCAACGGGTCGATGGTTGAAAGGGTCAAGAGCTTCAAATTCCTGGGCGTGCACATCTCTGAAGATCAATCCTGGTCCGAGAACACTGATGCAATTATCAAGAAAGCTCATCAGCGCCTCTACATCCTGAGAAGATTGCGGAGAGTCTGTTTGTCAAGGAGGACTCTCTCGAACTTCTACAGGTGCACAGTAGAGAGCATGCTGACCAGTTGCATCGTGGCTTGGTTCGGCAACTTGAGCGCCCTGGAGAGGAAAAGACTACAAAAAGTAGTAAACACTGCCCAGTCCATCATCGGCTCTGACCTTCCTTCCATTGAGGGGATTTATCGCAGTCCCTGCCTCAAAAAGGCTGGCAGTATCATCAAAGACCCACACCATCCTGGCCACACACTCATCTCCCTGCTACCTTCAGGTAGAAGGTACAGGAGCCCGATGACTGCAACAACCAGGTTCAGGAATAGCTACTTCCCCACAGTCATCAGGCTATTAAACCTGGCTCAGAAAACTCTGAACATTAAGAACCCATTATCTGTTATTTGCACTTTATCAGTTTATTTATTCATGTGTGTATATATTTATATAATGGTATATGGACACACTGATCTGTCTTGTAGTCAATGCCTACTATGTTCTGTTGTGCTAAAGCAAAGCAAGAATTTCATTGTCCTATCAGGGACACATGACAATAAACTCACTTGAACTTGAACCATTTTATTCAGTATGTCATTGTCATATCGTACAGATGGAATCCTAGTGGCAACACAACTGTAAATGAGAAAATGATCTGCACCAGTACTGAGAACATTCTCCGATAGAAGAAAAATCATTGGATACCTCCTCAGCCAGGAAAAGGTAACCACATTAATAGCAAATGAATATGTTCAAATAACAGCAAGGATATTCCTCTACATCCAGCATGTTCTGGCATATGAAGTCTTTAACATTATTTCCATGATTACTGCTTGTAAAATGTGTTGCTGTCCAAATTTGTACTACTCTGCTGATTGACCTATGATGTGGTAACATTAGCTGATGGATGTTAGATTTGGAGACTGTGATGGTGCAGTGTGCCAAGGATCAAGCGTGGAGGCACGGGCAACTCTTTGACTGACTTAATGGATGGGGCTATTCATTTGTTAGCCATTGCAAAGCCTTGCTTAGCACCATTGAGTATTTAAAGTTACATGTCAAACATGACAGAACCTTAAGTCGCCATAGCTTCAACAAACAAATTAGTGTCTAATTATTCTTTTGGTGTCGAGTCCAAGAAATTAGTTTAAACAAATGGTTTCAGGGCAAATCTGCAGTGTGCCAGCTGTCAGAGTGCAGAACTTGATAAAATAAGCAGGCATGTCTTTGCAATGAAGTATTGCATTACACGATGACAGAGATTTGGACGTTGACAGCTTGTGGTATATAAATCATGTTCTAACTTGCAGCAGACGCATTTGTATGTACATTGACTGACTAAAAGGAAGAACATAACAAAGAGTAACAGGTGCAAGGACACTAGTAACAATCAGATCTTCACAGGGGGACCATTTTATTCAGTATGTCATTGTCATATCGTACAGATGGAATCCTAGTGGCAACACAACTGTAAATGAGAAGATGATCTGCACCAGTACTGAGAACATTCTCCAATGGAAGAAAAATCATTGGATACCTCTTTATCCAGGAAAAGGTAACCACATTAATAGCAAATTAATATGCCCAAATAGCAGCAATAGGATATTCCTCTACATCTATCATGTTCTGGTATATATGAAGTCTTTAACATTATTTCCATGATTACTGCTTGTAAGCTTTGCTGCTGTCCCAATTTGTCCATTACTTGCTGATCTAATGTGGTGCCCATTTATCCAATACTTTATTGTAAAATCCACATCCCTGCCTTCAAATTCCTTGGTCTTCAAGTCCGTCAAAGTCTCGCCACTCCATCTCTCCCCTTAATCACAACAATCTGATATATACGAGTTCCACTAATTTTGTCCTCACATTTGAGCAAACCCCCTTTCGCAGCAATGCATTCAGTTGACAAGCCATTGTGATTCTCTCCCAAAGACCACTTGCCCTATTTTTATCTCCTTTAAAAGATGCCTATCACTTTTGGTCACCTACCTAATATCTCCTTGTGGCTCAGCACCACCTTTGGCTTGACAATCATTCTTCCGATGTGTCTTGGGATACCTTACTGTGATATCGTCATCAAGTGGTACCGCGCCCGGCAGCCTCGCCAGCAGTCTGTTTGTCATTTCACCCTTTGTTATTTTTAGTCTGTTTAAAAGTATGTTTTTGGAGGTTTCTTAGTCTTTTTATGTGGGGGAGGTGGAGGGGGTTTGTGGAATGGGGGAAACCGTTTCTCCGTTTCGCACCTTCGCCCCCCCCCCCCACCCCCACGGCCTGTCATCTGGATTGGTGCGGCCTTTTCACCTATCATCTGGATCTGGAAGTGGCGGCGCTGCCTTGCAGCTGCGGCTCGCCTGCAGTCAGTTTGTCTTTTCTGTTTTTTGTTTTCTTTTGTCCCGTTGTTGCAGTTTATTTCGATTTATTTAGTTGTGTATGTGTGGGGGGTGGGTGTAACATGTTTTTTGACTTCCTTCGGGGGAGGATGCGACCTTTCCTGCCGTATCCCCCGTCTCCGAGTCCATCTGCGCTGAGGCCTATCGCGGAGCTGGCGGCTCGGCCTATGGATCATCCCGGTGAGAGGGCCTGAACATCAGGCTGCCGTAGCGACGACTGCGGAGAGCTCAAATGCCCCGACCACAGGTGAACATTGAGGAAGATGACTGAACTTTATTGCCTTCACTCAGTGGGAAACGTTGATTCCGCTGTGTGGGGATGTTCATGTTAAATTCTATCGTGGTCTTTTTATTCGTATGGCTGTAAGGTAACTCAAATATCACTGCACCAATTGGTGCATGTGACAATAAATGTAACTTGAACTTGAACTTAAATGCATTTTCTCAATGTAGATAATTATTGCAGACTCAAAAGTTTAAATTCATTTGAGGTACATATGTAGTTGCACAGTCTTTAATAAGCAGATCTCAAAATGTATTTAAAAGATAGTGCACAATGATTCTCCAAGCGATGAGGGTATCTGACAATTATTAAAATTAAAATTACCAAATTTGCTCCTCAGTCAAATATTCTCATACACAATGTCCACTTTTCTCAGATATTTAAAATTATGAGAGATCCTCAAGTACTTTTGAATTATTCTTTGTTGTTAACGTTGGGAAAAAAGCAGTCAATGTGTGTATAACAATCTCACACAATCAGCAATAAGGTGATAATGATCAGACAGCTTGTTCTTATTATGTTGAATGAGGAAGAAGTATTGGCCAGGATACCAGTGAAAACGCTCTTTCTGTAATAAGGCCACATATCTTTTACATCTACCTGAGATGAGCTGCGATCTCAATCTCGTCAGAAATATGGCAGGTCTGATAATATAGCATTCCCCTAAGCACTTGGGTGCCAACTAGACTTTTGTATGCAAGAATCTATAGTAGACTCAAGGCAGTGAATGTTCCTCCATTCTCCGATTGGAGTTAGAGAAATAGATTTTTTGCAACGAACATAAATGTTCAGAATCAATATGCCAGGCAACAGGAAACCAGCTTCAGATATTAAGTCATGTGGTTCAGATCATGGTGGTAGAACCAACATTGTCTGCTCTAAGCTGGATAAAATGGTTAATCTTCAAATTAGCTATGTTTTTGCTGACTACTATCAAATTTATGTTCAAAGGACTTTTTGATGAGACATGTTGCGGTACAATTCGGGGGGAAAGAGGTCGTGTACGTTCACTTCAGAATGTCCCAATGTACTTTAGACACAAGTGGTACTTTGGTTTGTGGTTATAACAAGTGTAAATAGTGCATAGTTAACTATTGCTACTTCATCAAGGCAGGTCCATCCTTTTTCCTCTAGTGCTGTCTTCTATGTTGGTTTCCTCTGGATGGTGAAAGCAGAATCAGAGTGGATTTTGTGGACAAGTGAAGGAGAATAGGTTTCAGGGCAATAAGATGAAGAGTAGAATTGCCCCTTGCAGCAACACAGACTTGCTGGGCTGATAATCAATATTCAATATTCTCAGAAAATGTGAGAAATATGAGCAGGGAAGAACATAGAAAATGGGAATAATCTACCAGCTCAAAAGAACTTGGTTAACTATTTCATAGAGTCTTACAGTATGGAAACAATCCCTTCTGCCTAACTTGCCCACACTGACCAACATGTCACATCTACACGTCCCACATGCCTGCGTTTGGCCTATATCCTTCTAAACCTATCCTATCTATGTACCCATCCAAATGTTTCTTAAATGTTGTGATAATACCTGCCTCAAATACATCCTCTGCAGCTCTTTCTATATACCTACCACCCTTTATGTATTTGTATGTATTGCTGTTCTTGATATTGTTAATGTGTTCGGCACGTGCATTTATTTTTTATTTGAATGAATATTGACCAACATGAATTTGCAGGCAATTTTTTTTTTCTACTCAAATGATATTATAGTCAGTGATCTCGGACAATGGTTTAGCATTTATCTGCAGTTATTGACAGTGATTCTAAATTGAATTGCAATTATATATTTTTTAGATGAATAACATAATAAATTGATAGGATGTCCAAGTACAGGTGCACAACCTTTTATCCGAAGATCCAAATAACGAAAACCTCCGAATAGCGGACATTTTTTCGGTCCTTGAAAACGTTCACTGAGGGCGGCCCGCAGAGGTGACAGCGGAACCTCCGGTCGGTCCTCAAAGAAAGGGGAACTAAATCCCCATTCATAAAAGAGAAGGTGAGGGTATATTGCGTGGGAGGGTTAATAATTGACAATATGCTGCTGCCTGCCCGCTGAGTTAAAAAGGTCCCACGGTAGACTCACGATACACAGTGTATCGCGAGTCTTGCGTGGGAACTTTTTAACTCAGCGGGCAGGGAGCAGCAGATTGTCACTCCCTTCAGTTTCACCCCACCTACACCCCTCTGCTTCCCGGCCATGTGTGTGACCCCTTCCCTCCCCTCTCCAGCTCCCCGCCCATTGCACCGGCGCGGGGGCTTTGCACTGTCTTCACGTCGGCGATGCCAGCATACAGTGCCAGTCACCGGAGACGTCAGGACCAATGGGACACCGACCCCCAGGCCCACTGCAAGCACGGAGATCCCAGAGACCCACAGCCAGCAGCAGCCCAGCCCCGTTCCAACTCCAGAGGAAAACTGCAAACTGGCCGGAGACATCAGGACCACCAGAAGCCACTCCCCGATGGGCCGCTACGGTGACAAGTGGCAGTTCGCCCACAGCCCGAGCTGTGCCCCCTCATCAGGACACCGACCCCCAGGCCCACTGCAAGCGCGGAGATCCCAGATCAGCAACTCCAGCCCAGCCCCGCTCCAACTCCAGAGGAACACGCTCCCCGTAGGGGCAGAAGCTGATGGTGTGCAAGGTATGTCTTGTTCTTGGGGTCGCGCAGCTCGGGCTGTGGGCGAACTGCCACTTGTCGCCGTAGCGGCCCATCGGGGAGCGGATTCCTCTGGAGTTGGAGGGGGAGGGGGGTATTGTGCTGTTTGATCGCCCCCTGCTATCCCAGGGACAGGGAGACAGGACGTTTACCGAGGGCGGCCCGCAGAGGTGACAGCAGAACCTCCGGTCGGTCCTCGAAGAAAGGGGAACTAAATCCCCATTCATAAAAGAGAAGGTGAGGGTACATTGCGCGGGAGAGTAGGAATCCCAAGACAAAGTTGAGTGAGTGTTCACCGAGGGTGGCCCGTAGAGGTGACAGCGGAACCTCCGGTCGGTCCTGGAAGAAAGGGGAACTAAATCCCCTTCATAAAAGAGAAGTGGAGGGTATATTGCCCGGGAGGGTATATCGCCTACCTGGAAGAAACCGGACATTTTTTCCAGGATGTCGTCTGCACACCAAAGCTCACGTTTGGCGCCAAACGCACATCGTCTTGCCTCTGCTGCACACAGATATAAGAGTGTGAAAATGTCGCCTTAGGCCGCCTAAGGGCATGTAACCCCGCTAGGGTGACATGAGTGCGAGAGGTGATTCAATGCTGCGGTCACATTTACAAATTCAGGAATTCATTCAACACACTGCATTTCATACAGACATTTATTCTGCAAGAAAAAACTACATTGAAGACTCAAACTCGCGACCGAGGAACTGCCGGGATCAAGGCGCAAACTCGCGACCTTGCGGATATGAGCCGAGCACTCTACCACTGAGCCAGCCATTAAAATCTACCCAAAAAAATTTCCATTCCGAAGGCCGACAAATTCCGAGTTACGAAAAGTGTCTGATCCCAAGGCTTTCGGTTTGATGCATTTAGTTTTAGCTCAGAGATATAGCATGGAAACAGGGCCTTCGGCACAACAGGGCCACAAACTCTATGACGACCAGCAATCACCCATACACTAGTTCTATGTTAGCCCGGTTTCACATTCCACACACTAGGGCAATTTGCAGAAGGCAATTAACCTACAAGCCTACATGTCTTTGGAATGTGGGAGGAAACCAGAGCACCTGGAGAAAACCCACATGGTCACATCATTAAGTTAAATATCTTTTCAATTTTTTTAATATTAACTGCCTGAACAACTTCATCTCGCAGCTGATAATTTACAGCACCATCCTCTGTGTTGAAAAAGTTGATTCTCAGGTTCCCAGTAAATCTTTCCCCTTTCACCTTAAACCTATGCTTTCTACTTCTCGATTTCCCTGCCCCAGGAAAGCAAGTGTGCGTGCATCCTGCCTATGACTCTCATGATTTTATGCATGTGTATAAGATTACTCTTATAATTTCACTGTAAAGACCAAGAGCAGGCTCGACGATCGTTTCACTGAAACAGCATATAATCCTCCAACATTTTCACCACCTCTAACAGGATCCCACTACTGGCCACATCTTCACATCTCCATCCCTTTCTGCTTTCTACAGAGACCGTTCCCTCCGAAACTCCCTGATCAACTCGTCCCTTCCCACCCAAGCCATACCCCCTCCCCAGGTACTTTCCCCTGCAACCGCAGGAGATGCAACATCTGTCCCTATACCTTCCCCCTCGACTCCATCCAAGGACCCCAACAGTATTTTCAGGTGAGGCAGAGGTTCAGTTGCACCTCGTCCAACCTCCAATCTACTGTATCCGCTGTTCCAGGTTTCAACTTCTCTACATCGGCAAAACAGATATAGATATAGATATGCCATTTATTGTCACTATACATGTACAGTGAAACTGAAAGCTGCTCGTACTCAGTGCATACATACAATTTAGCACAAAAAAACAAGAAACAAAAGAAAAAACAAAAAACAGAAGGGGAGAGGGGGGGGGGGGGGGGGGGGGGGGAAATAGGTGCACAAATTCTGCGGCGCTACATACATATATACATATATACAGATGGAAGTCCGTGTTGGGCGGTGTAGTCAGTGCATGTGTGAATTTGAATTTATAGTAGTTATAATTCTTGGAAAGCAACTATTCCTGAGTCTGTTTGTCCTGGATTTGATGCACCTATAGCGCCTTCCAGAGGGCAGCAGGTCGAACAGTCCAAACGCAGGATGGGAGCTGTCTTTGATGATCTTCTTTGCCCTGCTAAGGCAGCGGGAGGTGTAGATGTCCATCAGGGAGGGGAGAGGGCAGCCAATGATCCTCTGCGCTGTCCTGGTTACCCTCTGAAGCCTCTCCCTGTCTGCCATGGTGCAGCTGCCATACCATGCTGTAATGCAGTATGTCAGCAGGCTCTCGATGGACGAGCGGTAGAAGGTCAGCAGCAGGTTAGAGTCCAGGTTGTGCTTCCTGAGGACCCTCAGGAAGTGCAGCCGCTGCTGAGCCTTCTTGATGACCGCTGTCGTGTTGTCCGTCCAGGAGATGTCAGCAGCGATATGGACGCCGAGAAACCGGAAGGTGTTGACCCTCTCCACACACTCGCCGTTGATGTGTAGGGGGGCTAAGTCGGTGCTGTGCCTCCTGAAGTCGACAATGAGCTCTTTTGTTTTCCTGGTGTTCAGAGCCAGATTGTTTTCTGAGCACCAGGTTGTCAACTTCAGGACTTCCTCTCTGTAGGCTGCCTCGTCTCCCTTTGAAATAAGTCCGACCACAGTAGTGTCGTCAGCAAATTTGACGATGCGGTTGTTGTTGTGGGCCGGACTACAGTCGTAGGTGTAGAGACAGTATAAGAGGGGGCTTAGCACACAGCCCTGTGGGGAACCGGTACTCAACCTGCGAGTGGAGGAGAGGTGGGGGCCGAGTCTCACAGTCTGGGGCCGGTTAATGAGGAAATCCTTTATCCAGGCACATGTGACAGTGGGGAGGCCGAGAGTGACCAGTTTACCAATGAGAATGTCCGGAATGATTGTATTAAAGGCTGAACTAAAATCCACAAAGAGCAACCGGACGTAGCTCTGCCCCTGCTCCAGATGGCTCAGCACAGAGTGGAGAGCTACGGTAATGGCGTCTTCTGTGGATCTGTTTTGGCGATAGGCGAATTGGTGGGGGTCGAAGTCTGGTGGTAGGTAGTCCTTGATGTGCTGGAGGACCAACCTCTCGAAGCACTTCGTGATTACCGGAGTGAGGGCCACAGGACGGTAGTCATTAAGGCTGGTGATGGTAGACTTCTTCGGCACAGGGACGACTGTGGCTGATTTTAGGCAGGACGGAATAACTGCCTGGGCCAGAAATTCTGGTGAAGATGGCAGTGAGCTGGTGGGCACACGCTTTGAGCACCTTACCAGGGACTCCATCTGGGCCAGTAGCCTTCTTGGGGTTCACTGCCAGGAGCACCCGTCTGACATCGTGTTCCCTGACAGTGAGTGGAGTAGTACAGGAGCCAGGTGAGGGTGGAAACAGGGCTGTAGCAGGTGAGTGCTGCTGTTGTGGTGTTTCAAAGCGGGAGAAGAAGCAATTTAGCTTTTCTGCCAGTGGCGCACTCAGGTCTTCTGACTTTGTGGCACAGCCTCTGTAGTTGGTAATGTCTTGTATGCCCCGCCATACCTCCCGTGTATTATTGCTGGACAAGTGGGACTCTATGCTCCTCTTATGGTCCGCCTTGGCTTTTTTAATACCACTTTTCAGATCGGCTCGAGCAGCCCTGTACAGAGCTCTGTCACCCGACCTGAAGGCAGCATCGCGGGCTCTGAGGAGTGTGCGGACCTGGCTGGACATCCAGGGTTTCTGGTTTGGGAAAACCCATACGTTTTTGTCTAGTCACATTTCCGATGCAGAACTTGATATAGTCCAGCACCGATTCTGTGAGAGTTTCCAGATCCTGGTGTTCGAATATGTCCCAGTTTGTCTGTGTAAAGCAGTCCTGTAGATTGGAGAGTGCATTTTCAGGCCAGGTTGTAACAGATCTTATGGTGGGCCTGGCACTGCGTCTGAGGGGGGTGTAGGCTGGAGAGAGCAGGAGGGAGAGATGATCTGACTGGCCGAGTTGGGGGAGGGGGATGGCTCTATACACGTGCTTGATATTGGTGTAGACATGATCCAGCGTGTTCACCCCTCTAGTAGAACACTTGACATGTTGGTAGAATTTCGGCAGTACAGTCTTCAAGTTGGCCTTATTAAAGTCCCCTGCGATTATGTGAACACCTTCAGGGTGATCCCGCTGCTGTTCGTTAATGGTGTTCAGCAGGAGAGAGAGCGCCTTGTTTACATTGGCATCAGGTGGAATATACACAGCCGTGACAATCACTACTGTTAGTTCTCTCGGTAGAAAAAAATGCCAGCATCTTACAGACATGTACTCGAGGTCAGGGGAACAATGATTGGCTATGTTTGTCCCGTTGTTGCACCAATTCTCATGCACGTATATGCAGGGACCCCCTCCCCTGCTCTTACCGGAGTCTATAGTCCTGTCCCCGCGGAGCAGAAAGCGACCTGCTAGCTGCATGCTAGCATCAGGTATCCCCGGGTGAAGCCAGGTTTCGGTGATGATCATAACACAGCAGTCGCGGACATATCGATTTCCGGCGAGTTGTACTTCCAGGTCATCCATTTTGTGAACCAGGGATCTGGCGTTGGAGAGATACAGGCTCGGTAGAGGTGGCTTGTGTGGTCGAAGCTCACAAGCTCAGGCTCGGCGATCATTTCACTGGACACCTCCCCACAGTCCGTCTTAACCTGTCTGATCTCCCGGTGGTTCAGCCTTCAACTCCCCCTCCCATTCCTAATCTGACCTTTCGGTCCTGAGCCTCCTCTATTGTCAGAGTGAGGCCAAGTGCAAATCGAAGAAACAGCACCTCATATTTCACTTGGGTAGTTTACACCCCAGCTGTATGAACATTGACTTCTCCAACTTCAGATAGCCCTTGTTTTCTCTCTCCATCCCCGTCCCAGTTCTCCCACTAGTCTTACTGTCTCCGCCTACATTCTTTGTCCCGCCCACTCCCCTGACATCAGTCTGAAGAAGGATCTCGTCGTTGCACATTCCTTACTTTCTGCCTTACCCGCTGAGTTACTCCAGCATTTTGTGTCTACCTTCAATTTAAACCAGCATCTGCAGTTCTTTCTTACACAGATTACACTTCAAACTCTTGTGCTCCGGGGAATAAAGTCCCAGCCTGCCCAACTTCTCCCTATTATTCAGTCCCGAGTCCTCATAACATCCTTATAAATCTTTTCTGCACTCTTGCCAGCTTAATGGAATCTTTTCTATAGTAGGGTGACCAAATCTGAACACAGTAGTCTAGGCACAGTCTCACCAATATCTTCTATAACTCCGACATAACGTCCCAACTTTCATAGTTGTCAAATAAGTCTCTCCCATCTCTTTGCAAACTGGATGTCAGTGATTTTTTATTTTGAAAAGGAACATTACACAAAATTAACCAACGAACAAAGCAGTGACAATATTCACCGTTTTTAGAATGGCGAGATCTGGGAACTTTTTGGCATTCTCATAATATTTCCATTATTTCCATCTAGAAGCCGGGATGCAGAGGTAAAAATTACTTTTGAAATGTCTTCAGTAATACCTTGAAAATGTAGAGTAGTTCAACCATATGCTGATAAAGAAGCGATTAATCTGGGGTTGAATTCAGCTGAAGCTGTGATTTAATGGGTACTGAGATTCATGACGGCTTGTGTGTGTTCAGTGGCATTTCATCTTCTGTTCCACGAGCCTTATAACTGTGTACAACAACTTGTCTGAATCTTCCATTAAATGCTTGTTGACATTCTAAACACACTACAGCCTTGTTCATTCTCTTCGTAAATTCTTCAGAAGAATTTAATTAAATTAGTCAAGCATGACCTACTTACTACAAATCTGTGTCGACTGTCCCCAACTAACGATTACCATTTTGATGGTTCATGTTGCTCATTTTATCTTTAGTAATTTTCTTATTGCCAACATGTACCTCGCTGGTTCTTAATTACTTGACCAATTATTCTTATTGAACAAAGGTTCATGAATCACTCCCCTCCACTCTTGGAGGAGAAATTGATGATTAATGTCTCCTGCTCCACCTGTTCCACTTAACTATTTGAACTGCAGACTCTATCCGAATTCAGTAACCCATAACCCAAGTTTCATTAACCTTTTAATACACTTGTCTCTCCAGATTTGTCCGTCTTAGACAATGCAACAACTCAAGTAGATGAGCTTGAGGCTCAGTTAGAGGTTGGTAGATATAACATTGTGGGGATTACTGAGACGTGGTTGAAGGAGGATCGGGCATGGGAACTTAATGTTCAGGGTTATACATCCTATAGAAAAGGCAGGTGGGCAGAGGAGGGGTGAGGGATGGAAATCAGAACCTTGTGAGGGGCTGACGAGAATTGAGTTGAGGAATTGCAAAGGCAAGAAGACATTAATTGGTGTTATCTACAGACCCCCAAATAGTAGCCCGGATGGATGTAGAGTATAAGTTGCAGCAAGAGTTAAAACTGGCATGTAACAAAGGTAATGCCACTGTGATGATGGGGGATTTCAATATGCAGGTAGGCTGGGAAAATCAGGTTGGTTCAGGACCCCAAGAAAGAGAGTTTGTAGAATGCCTCCGAGATGGATTCTTAGAGCAGCTTGTAATGGAACCGACCAGAGAAAAGGCAATTCTGGATTTAGTGTTGTCCAATGAACCAGATTTGATAAGAGAACTAGAGGTAAAGGAACCGCTTGGTTCATATTATGATTAGTTTTAATCTGCAATTTGAGCAGGAGAAGGTTAAATTAGAAGTCTCAGTGATGCAGTTGAACAAAGGGGACTATGAAGGCATGAGGGAGGAGCTGGAAGGTAGACTGGAAAGGGATCCTAGCAGGAATGACGGTGGAACAGCAATGGCAGGAATTTCTGGGCATAATCCGGAAGACGCAGGATCATTTCATTCGAAAAAGGAAGAAAGATTCTAAGGGGAGTAGGAGGCAACTGTGGCTGACAAGAGAAGTTAGGGATAGAATAAAACTAATAGAAAAGATATGTAACACAGCAAAGATTAGCCAGAATCCAGAGATTGGGAAACTTTCATAGGACAACAGATGGAAACAAAACGGGCAATACGGGCTGAAAAGAAGAAGAACGAGGGGAAGCTGGCCAGGAATATAAAGAATGACAGTAAAAGCTACTTTAGATATGTTAAAGGAAAAGAATAGCAACGTCAAATGTGGGTCCCTTGAAGGTAGACCGGGTGAAATGATTATGGGCAACAAGGAAATGGCAGAAGAGTTGAACAGGTGCTTCGAATCTGTCTTTACTAAGGAAGACACAAACAATCTCCCATAAGTACTGGAGGCCAGATGATCTAAGGGGGTTGAGGAACTGAAATAAATTTTCATTAGGTGATAATTAGTATTGGGTAGGCTAACGGGACTGAAGGATGATAAATCCCCTGGGTCTGCATCCCAGGGTCCTCAGGGAGGTGGCTCTAGAAATAGTGGATGCATTGGTGATCATTTTCCAGTGTTCAATAGATTCAGGATCAGTTCCTGTGGACTGGAGGATAGCTAATGTTATCCCATTTTTCAAGAAAGGAGCGAGAGAGAAAACGGGGAATTACAGACCAGTTAGCCTGACTTCAGTGGTGGGAAAGATGCTGGAGTCAATTATTAAAGAGATAATAATGGGGCATTTGGATAGCAGTAAAAGGATTAGTCCAAGTCAGCATGGATTGATGAAAGGAAATCATGCTTGACTAATCTTCTGGAATTTTTTGAGGCTGTGACAAGTAAAAATGGATCATGGGGAGCCAGTAGGATGTAGTGTATCTAGACTTTCAGAAAGCAATTGATAAAGTCCCGCACGGGAGACTGGTGACTAAAATTAGAGCACATGGTATTGGGGATAGGGTGTTGACGTGGATAGAAAATTTGTTGGCAGACAGGAAGCAAAGAGTAGGAGTGAACGGGTCCATTTCAGAATGGCAGGCGGTGGCGAGTGGAGTGCCGCAAGGCTCAGTGTTGGGGCCGCAACTGTTTACCATATATATTAATGATTTGGAAGAGGAAATTAGGAGCAACACTAGCAAGTTTGCGGATGACACAAAGCTGGTGGCAGTGTGAACTGTGAAGAAGATGTTAGGTTAGGTAAGGGGGAGGTACAGCGAGACCTGGGTGTCCTTGTACACCAGTCACTGAACACCAGTTGGCGTGCAGGTACAGCAGGCAGTGAAAAAAACTAATGGAATGTTAGCCTTCATAACAAGAGGATTTCAGTATAGGAGTAAAGAGGTTCTTCTGCAGTTGTATAGGGCTCTGGTAAGACCACTTCTGGAGTATCGTGTACAGTGTTGGTCTCCTAATTTGAGGAAGGGCATCCTTGTGATTGAGGCAGTGCAGCATAGGTTCACGAGATTGATCCCTAGGATGGCGGGACTGTCATATGAGGAAAGATTGAAAAGACTAGGTTTGAATTCACTGGGGTTTAGAAGGATGAGGGGGATCTTATAGAAACAAATACAATTTTAAAGGACTGTACAAGCTGGATGCAGGAAATATTTTCCCAATGTTGGGCGAGTCCAGAACCAGGGGGCAGTCTTAGAATAAAGGGGAGGCCATTTAAGACTGAGGTGAGAAAAAACCTTTTGATCCAGAGAGTTGTGAATTTGTGGAATTCCCTGCCACAGAGGGCAGTGGAGGCCAAATCATTGGATGGATTTAATAGAGTTAGATAGAGCTCTGGGATCTACTGGAATCAAGGGATATGGGGAGAAGGCAGGCACGGGTTATTGATTAGGGATGATCAGCCATGATCACAATGAATGGCGGTGCTGGCTCGAAGGGCCGAATGGCCTTCTCCTGCACCTATTTTATATGTTTCTAAACATTAGAAGGTATAGTTAAAATAAATGTTTTTGAGAGCAAATAATATTGCTAAGGTTCTGGGAATGAGGCACAAGAGAGCAACACCATGTGAAAGGGCAGTTGCAAATATTATTATCAGAGGAGGGCTGGAAACATACAAATCACTGACTTTTTTTTTGCATCATGGACCATAGATGAGGCAT
Organism: Leucoraja erinaceus; assembly: GCF_028641065.1. Lineage (NCBI taxonomy): Eukaryota > Metazoa > Chordata > Chondrichthyes > Rajiformes > Rajidae > Leucoraja > Leucoraja erinaceus. The sequence goes on from NC_073383.1 coordinate 40,771,608, forward strand.
CTTGGGAGGATAATGGTTGCAAAAAACGGAGTTAACATTTTCATCTAGTATGTTTATAGGTTTTTGCAAATTACACTTTTATATGTGTAACCAGGGACTAAATGAGATGAATGAATGCTGTCATCATCAGATGAAAAAGGTACCGATTGAGAAATATAATTTTCTGATTTTTATTAATCTAGATTGCCGAATAATAATTTGGTATGCAAACTAACAAAGAGAAACACCATTTAATGCAGTAGATTTGTCATTTACGTAGCCAATGATTATGGAAAGGAGACCACAAAAATATGTGGTCCCCAAGATGTGGGCAGAGGTGATAATGGTGGCCTGCTTGCATTCTTGATGTTGATACTTCAACTGCCGTTTCTGGGAAATCATTGTGTCAAATAAGTACCACAGAGTGAAGGCTATAGATTGTGAGGGGAGGGGGGGGGGGGGGGGGGGGGGGGGGGGGGGGGGGGGGGGGGGGGGGGGGGGGGGGGGGGGGGGGGGGGGGGGGGGGGGGGGGGGGGGGGGGGGGGGGGGGGGGGGGGGGGGGGGGGGGGGGGGGGGGGGGGGGGGGGGGGGGGGGGGGGGGGGGGGGGGGGGGGGGGGGGGGGGGGGGGGGGGGGGGGGGGGGGGGGGGGGGGGCAGAAGGGAGGTTTTGCTGTGGGTTTAATATGTCATTCAAGATCACTCTATATTTGACTTGCCACAGGTTCAAGAGTCAAGAGTGTTTTATTGTCCCAAACAGAACAATGAAATTCTAACTTGCAGCAGCACAACAGAATATGTAAACATAGTACTCTGTAAACAATATATAGATATCTATCTACCTCAGGATATAGCAACCAATATAGTCAAGGACCTTTTACACCACAGTCATTCCTTCTCCTAACAAGCCGACGATACCAAGGCTTGAAAGCACATTCCACCAGCTTCAGGGAAAGCTTCCATCCCACTGTTAACAGACTATTGAATGGTCCTCCCATGTGTTAGGGGTATAGTCCCAATCCAACTTACTTAATTACAGGCCTTGTTCATTTGGTTCTATAACTGTAATACCACAATGATGTAACATTATATTCTGCACTCTAATATTTCTCTCTTTGCACTCACTACCTATTGTACGCGTGTGGGACTTGTCATCCACAGTATGATTTGACTGGATAGCACGCAAACAAAGCTTCTCACTGTATCTCGGTACATATGACATTATTAAACCAATACCAGTGGACAGAGAATTGTCCAATTTGTAAGCCATGAATATTAAACCTTGGCTGGAAGCCTCGACAAAGGATTCAGCTACTCTCCAGTGAGGATTTAGATTCAGAAAGACCCAAACAGAAGATGATATCAAGCCTGAACTAAGTTACGTCACCTGAAAATACAGAGGCCCGGTGGCAGCAAGAGAGGTCAAGAGCCAAGGTGGCCAAGTTGCGAGCACTCATAGCTCTCCAGAGAAAGGGTCAGAGGCAATCACTTGCTTTCAGCTTTGAAAGGGTCAGCAAAGAAAAGGAAACACCCAGAATCGCAGTGATTGGTGATGCAATATCAAGTGCCTGTGAAGACTAGAAGATAGGAAACAAAGAAAAATGTTTTGAATTGTTTTATTGAATTTGCGATAATTGAGAATATTTTGGAAATGATACAAATGTATTGCTCAGTTTCATTTTGGTTATTAAAACTGCTATTTACACATATGTGATGTACTCTATTCAACTTTAAAAATGATGCTAAAAACAGATGGCTCTTGAATATGGACACAGTGGGTTGTTTCTATGTATTATGTGCTTAACTAGGGATGGTACTTATAATCTTACATTATACAATTCACTATTGTGCAATAATCTTACCGATCTGTATTTCAAAAGAGGAAATTTCACTGTACCTTCGTATGTGTGATAATAAAGAACCATTGAACTAAAAATACCACGTTTCTTTCCGTTTGTAACTAAATCAGCATTTCATTCATCTCTTAATTTAATTTAAGTTTAGATAAACCGCATGGAAACAGGCCCATTGGCGCCGACCAATGTTCCCCAATCAGTAACACTACCCCAAGCACACTAGGGACTCTTTACAATTATACCATGTTAATTAACCTACAAACCTATATGTCTTTGGAGTTCACAGGTTCAAGTTGTAGCAGACATACAACTGTGGGAGGAAACCCGAGATCCCGGAAAAAAAACATGCAGATCACAAGGAGAACGTACAAATGCCATACAGACAAGCACCCATCATCAGGATCGAACACGGGTCTCTGGCGCTGTAAGGCAGCAACTCTACCGCTGTGCCACCATGCTGCTCCCAATTCCTCCATTGCTTTACGACAAATTTATTTTTCCTCCTTCCTGAGTAAGATGGGAATCGCCAATAATTACTGGGATCAAATGTTGCCATATTTGCTCCAATTATGCTCTTTGGAATAAATCATCAGTAGAGACTTTTTTTTTTTAAATTTCCCTTGCTTTTCACTACACATTCCGAACACAGCAATGATAATAATGCTCTTCAATCCAATAAACTCTAAATTCTGGGCGAAAACAGGCCAGTTTCATTTTGGGGCAAAACAAATATCCAAAAAAATGCATTTCCTTCTAAAATTGTACCAATCCAATTGTACTCTAATGAACGTTCAAATTCTAGGAACAGATCAAAATTCAGAGAAAAAGGTTTCAGAGAATAAGTTTGACTGGGTTCCAAAATCATCCAACTTCTACGCCATGCTTCTTAAGGAATCACCCCCATTGCAAACATGATGCACATTGAAGGCTAAACAGTACTCAAAAGCTTCTGTTGTTATTTTTTTGATGCCTCATTCACTTTGTCCAAACAAAACAAGCTTCAATAACATCTGCTTACTCATTTAGACAGATGATAAAATACTTAGAGTATCATTTTGTCATCCGAGGATAGATTACCCTTCGTGCCAAGTTAATTCCACAAGTTAGTATATGCAAGTACTGGAATATTTTCATTTGTTTGCTTTTCTATTGATGGGTTTTCAAAGTCAGAGCATTATAAAGCAATCAACGGAGGAAAAATAAGCTATGAATATCACAAACAAATTTCCTATCCTCCCTTAATCTATAACAAAATAGAATGATTTACTTGATATCGAGTTACATAGACATCAGGGACATCACTACTTCACACACTGCGGTGATAAACTTAAATGGGATGATTGGCTTGAAGTAATAGTGGGGCAACATGGCAGTGTCTTTGTTCCTGATTGTATTGCACCAATTACTGACAAAGTAGAATCAGGCACAGTTGTGACAGTATTTCAAAATGTGCCAGATGAATTATTGTTGGAGTTCACCTAATGAATCGCCATTTCAGCAAGGACAGAGTGCTGACTGTTTTCATCAAGGAACAGTTGATTAATGGATTGAAGTGGAGACACCGATGAAAGGGTCTCAAATTTGTGATGTGGTTTTACTCCAGAACATTGCCACGAAAGAGATGACAATGAACATGCAAGCAAGGTTAATTTCTAGTCAATGACCTTGGTCACATCTGGAGAAAGTGATATTGACACACTTTTGATCCTGATCTTGTGCTATCTTTGTGGAGTTTGCAAGTTCTTCTGAACTGCTTGGATTTCCTCCATGTGATCCAGGTTTCTCCCTTAGTTCTAAGAACTATTGGCTCGTGGGTTAATTGACTGCTCAAAATTAGTAGACCGAGTTTTTGACAGATATATTAATCCATATTACCAAGCTTGCTGACCTTACAGGCCACAAACCGAAACTTAATTTTTAAGTTATGAACTTCAAAATGAGAAAAAGAATTCTTCACGACTTTGATTAAAATGCTTGTTATTTCAGTTATGATTTTAATTTTGGGGACAACCCAACTTTACAGTCTGTAAAAATGCAATTTAGCTGAGCGCAATGCTGGTTCCATTATCTGTCAGAGGATTCTGCAATATATTTCTTTGATAACAAAATTGCTGCTGGACACCAGAGATTCCTTAGAAAAGGTACTTCACAGCAATCAGCATTGGAAACAAGTCTATACCACAAAGATCAATTAAACATTGTCCATCCCAAAGTGCACAGTTGAGTCATAATTGATATTATAACCTGGCCTGCAGCTTCTAAGTGCAGAATCCACAGAAAAGAACAAACACTCGGAAATGCCAAGCAAATATAAATCTGATCAAAACCCCATCATAACAGTAATTTTGCAGGAGCTGTCTGTTGTTCTTCTTCCTCCTCACCCAACTAAATCAATTACATAAACCAGAGAAACACAATCGATTGCAGATGCTGGAATCTTGAGCAAATCCTCGGTCTGAAGAAGGGTTCCAACATCTGTCCATTCCCTCCACAGATGTTGCCCAACTCTGAATTTCTCTAGCACATTGGTGTTTTGGCAAATGTAAACCAGTCTTCTTTATCTCCAATTTAATTAGATGTGTTCTTTAGAAAATAACAGGTCACAATTTGTTAATGGAAGTTACTTGCACTTACTGTTATTGATTGTTATTGAAACAGGCCCTTCAGCTCACCGAGTCCACGCCGACCAGCAATCCCCACACATCAACACTATCCTACATACTAGGGACAATTTACAATTTAACCATGCCAATTAACCTACAAACCTGTACATTCCTGGAGTGTTGGAAGAAACCTGAGCTCCTGGAGAAAACCCACACAGGTCACAGAGAACACATACAAACTCCGTACAGACAATCACCTGTGGTCATGATCGAACCTAGGTCTCTGGTGCTGTAGGGCATCAACTCTACCACCAGGCCACCGCACCGCACTATCATCGAAGGCATCATCTTCAAATTTTCATCTGGACCTGGAAAGTACCTATGTAAGCAAATTTATTTGTATTTGCTTTATCCAGTTTTACTCCAACTGTTAGCTCACTATGAGAAATACACACTTTACACCCAGCCAATTCCTCTATGACCAAACTAATTCCGTGAATATAGCATAGGAATACAAATTCTACTCTCACCACTGAAACAAAAAGGCAGTCACTGTTTATATGCCACATAGAGTAGGTGAGGTAGGCAAAATAACTGGAATTACTGCCAATGCCACCTATTTGGTAATCAGTTTATTTCAAATCAAGCGTGTCTTTAATCCCTGCACCAGGGAAAGAGTGGGAAAAGATGAAAAATACTTTTCAGTATTGTAAAAGTGTTGTTAGATTGGAAATGCACTCCATCAGATAGCTTGTATACTCTGGAGTTTAGAAAGATGAGAGGGGATCTTATTGAAACGTATAAGATTATTAAGGGTTTAGACACGCTAGAGGCAGAAAACATGTTCCCGATGTTGGGGGAGTCCAGAACCAGGGGCCACTGTTTAAGAATAAGGGGTAAGCCATTTAGAACAGAGATGAGAAAACACTTGTTCCACACAGAGAGTTGCGAGTCTGGAATTCACTGCCTCAGAGGGCAGTGGGGGCCGGTTCACTGGATATTTTCAAGAGGTAGCTAGATAGGGCTCTTAAAGATAGCGGAGTCAGGGGAGGGCAGGAACGTGGTACTGATTGGGGATGATCAGTCATGATCACATTGAATGGCGGTGTGGCTCGAAGGGCCGAATGACCTACTCCTGCACCTATAGTCTATTGACAGCATCCAAGGTAAACGCAACTACTTGCCCAATCAACTCCTTTCTTGTGCATCAACCCACTTGCATAAAAGCTACCAATGTAGATTTTATTTTTCACCTTTACCACCCTCTTTAAAACTGCATCCATCTCCAGACTCATTCAGTCTCTGGATCTCCACCGTTACTCAGACCTTCCCTTTACTTCTCTCCCTACCTACTCCCATTCTCTGTAGCTTAGAATTATTTTTAAACTTTTCCCAGTTCTGATAAGTCATTGATATTGAACATTATCTTTAGTATAATTTACCAAGTCTGTACCGTCCAGCAATCACCCATACACTTACACACAAGGGACAATTGACAGAAATCAATTAACCTACAAACCTGCACATCTTTGAAATGAGAGAGGAAACTGGAGCACCCGCAGAAAATCCATGTGGTCACAGGGAGAACGTAAATGCTCCGTATAAAAAGCACCCCTAGTCAGGATCAAACCCAGGTCTCTAGCGCTTTAAGGCAGCAACTCTATCGCTGCACCACTGTGCTGCCAATTTTTTCCCCATAGTTGGTGGCTGAGCCACTAAGTACTTCCAGCAAAGTTCCCCTTGCCTGCAGTATTCTGATCTTAAATATCAGAGGTAATTTATTGTTGAATTCTACAAAGGACAGTTGAGATGAATTGTCCACTTTCATTCAAATCAAAAGCATGATAACTTTAAACGAGAAAGGAATAGAAGGAAATGTGCCAGAAATCAAGTGAAAAATTGTATGTGCAAGAGGCCTGTGTAGTTCGGTAAAATTATCTACTCCTGTAATACTAAGCAATTTACCGCATCATTCACTGATGCACCGCAAGATGGAAAGCAAACAATAAATGCAAGTATTTCTTCTTCACCTTTACAGAGCAGTCACAAACAATACAATTGCAACAATTTCCTTAATAAAATCACTCCCACTGACTTGAAGGTTTTTGTTTTTTTTTTTGTTTTTTATAAAACAGGCTGTGCAAACTCCACCCTGGAAAATGAAAGAAAAACTGTATTTGTAATGTTGGAGTCATTTTAATTATCAATGACCTCAAATTGACAGAGAGCGTCCTGGAACAACAAACTGCAGCCTCCCCTCCAGCTCACATAGCACATTACAAACCACACTTGCAGCAGCTGTGCCCTGATGGGAGGCTAGCATGCATGATGATGAAGTTGCATTAGGAAACATTCACCCCCACCATCACAAAACACCTACGTGTACAGAAAACTGCTTACATTGGGAGCATCTATACAAATAGAAGAATATAAAATGAAAGGGGCATAACTAAAGTGTCTATCAAACAATACTACAACTCTTGATCACATCTATTCAACAGTACACAAAAACAGTATCAATGAGAGCAGTTATAATGTGTGCAAAATATTTTAAAGACAATGCAATATTTTTGATATTGTAATGTTAGAAAGATGGCTGCCACATACATGCAATTAAATTCACACGTAGCAATAATGTGTGTTTTTTTTGTGATTTTGGTCGAAATAAATTGGTTCAGCTACCAGGTAGAACTCTCCTTCTGCACATAATGCCAAAGAATCCACTGCAACCCCAGAAACAATATGTTTAACATCTCACCTTAAAGGCTGGCAATAGTGCAAGGGTAATAATGGGTTAACTTTTCCATTGACATAATAGAATGCTGCTGGAGTAAGGAGACTCTGTGGATTCCCCAGATTTCATGCCACTTTGTTACATACTAGGAGAAATGGAAGGACTTCAAATCATAAGGGATGACTGGGTACACTTATGCGACTGACTGGTGATACAAGAACCTTATTAAGACCATGTGTGAAAACTTAAAATGAGAATCTAACAGAAAGAATCAAAACTTCAAATTAGGAAAATTGGATTTTGTCATTATGTTGGACTATCATCGATTTGCACTGTCCTAAGTTTGAAGCTTTCGTCCAATCCTCCAGGTTTGCTTCATCACCAACCTCAGCCTACAAGTTGCTAACAATCTTCCTGTCTTTATCACCACAGTCTTGACCATCATGGTCCTTCAAGTTTCAGCTCTTCCAAAACACTGCTGTTCACATATATTAACAAATCCTTCTCACTCATCACCATTTGCTGCCCACATTCTCCACCAAGGGATCCAGTTGCAAATATTTTTATCACTTGAGAAATCAAAAAAATTACAAATGCTGGAAATCTGAAATAGAAACAGCAAACAGAAGAAACATTCAGCAAGTTGGGCTGCATCTTTGGAAAGAGCAGATTGAACATTTCAAGTAGAAGACCCTTTGTAAGAACCTTGACGACCTTGCAGCATCAAACCCATTTAATCTCTGCTTCCCACATTAATCCCCCAGGAAATATCCACTCCTCAATCTCATATCCCTTTGAGAAAGCCACAATTTTCAGTTCTATCCCTTGTCCTCAGTGTCCTCATTCTCTCCTGATTACAATAACCTCAATATTGGTTCTATCATCATGCTCTCTCCAGTGCCCGTATATCCATCTCACAATGCAAAAATTAGAGCTGTACACTGGCAACATAAAAATAAACCATAGCCTCCATTTTGCCCCAAATTGTTTTTCCTTAATAATGGAGACCCCACACGATCTTACATATTTATTTCTAACGATTTGTCAGAATTATATCAGAGTTCTCTTTACTACTGTTCAACTACACTCAATGCTGCAGATGTCTTTGGCTATCACCACCTTTAGGAGCAGGGGAAAAGTAGTACATTAAAAATAAGAGAAAATACAAAGGTCAGACACTACCTTGTGAATAAACATGGTGGCAACCATGGCAACACAAGAACTCTGCTAGGTACAATGGATTGAGCTTTATGTTCCATAAAAAATATATATTTGCAGATTTTAAAAAAATGCAGAGCTTTACATCGCACAAGCATGCTAAAAGGAAGGTTGCTAAATGAACAAAGCTGTGCATTGTTGCCTGGTCAGTGAACTGGCAACAAACCTCATTCTTCCATTCCAGTTATTTTATCTTGAAAGATAAAGGCATGACTGATATTACACTCCCCCATCCAGCCACAATACCGTGGAATGAGCGAAGGCAAAACAGAAATTTGAAAAAGAGACAAATCGGGTCTACAATTTTCACACTCCAAGGGTTTAATAAAAAGACCAAAAAATGAATAGAGGAAAATTGATTTCTTAAAAATAGACTCTTTAGCAACTTTAGCCCTGCAAGCATGCAAAGATCACAATCTTCCAGATGAGGTTAAAGTCCAGGAATGAGGGCAAGAAAAAAGGTGCATCAGACACTCACAGAATCCATTCGCCAAGGCCTGAAATAGAAACAAACATACTCCAAAAGTGAAATATTCTACATACTGGGAATCTGAAATAAAATAAATGAATGTTGGGAATATTCAATGTGTCAGACAGAATCTGTGGGAGAGTGAAACATAGTTAATGTCTCTTATTAAAGACCTTTCAGCAGAACAGGGAAAAAAAAGTTAAATTAGTTTTAAATTGGAACTTAAGGAAGGTGGGAGGCTAGATGGATGGAGTAGTGGGAGGCTGTGCCAAAGGTTGAAATGCAGCAAACAAGGAAGATCTGGAATAGATTAAATGTATTAAGGAAGTGTGCCAGTAAATAAAACCTGAAATACCAGAGAGGGACAAGGGAAAAAGTTCAGTTCTGAAGATGTGAAAAACAAAAAGGTGATAATATCTTAAAATGCTGACTTCGATATTGAGGCTTTAGTCCTGTAATGTGCCTTGTCAAAAAGCCTAGGTACTGTTTGAGTTTATGTTGAAACTTGTTGGGACAATGCATGAAGCCAAAAGCAAGAGGTCAGAGTGGGAAATTATATTTTTAAATGACAGGCTGGTAGTTACTTGTGTAGTTCGGTGCATGTTTTTATAACAGATAAATGCAGACATTCTGTGCATGCTGCACAATAGTGACCCTACAATAAGCTAGTTCAGCATCTCGATAAACGCAAGGAATCATGGGATTTGTCAAGGGTCATTTGGGATTTTAAAAAGCGAACGCAGTGCTGTATAAACTAAGTATAAATTGTTAACTATTCTACCAAGGAATGAATCTGGAATTCTGTCAACTCAATAGCTTCCTTTCTTGTTCTGCTGTTCACACACTACTAACACAGTCCCAGTTCAGTTCATTCATCTGTAATTATGAGATATTCAAAAAGTTAAAGAATTTATTATTTATATTTAATCCTGAATGTGTTTGCTACTGGAATAGAAAATATTACTTGTGTTTGAAACATTTTCTTATCTTTATTCGGAATTTATGTGTAAAAATATATTTAATCCGAGGCAGGCAGTGACTGCGTGTACCATTAAGGCAAAGATTCATATCCGAAGAAAACTGAGTACAGGGTTGGCCCCGTGAAGGAGCCGCCAATCCGATACAAGACATTTAAATGTGAAATGCCTGCCCTTTGGTATTGGATAGATTGAGTGGAGAGTCCGTGCTGTTCCAATTTTGCGGTGGTTGCGGTGCGTTTCCCCCCGCCATCTCGCCCAGTGCACGTTGACCTGCACAGTTTGCCAGCCCTCGTTAGCATAGGCTCTGTGCAGGTGTTACCCGAAGCCTAAAGGTTTTGTGGAGGTTCTGCATTTGGATCAGGCACGCTGCAAGCTAGCGAGAGGGCTGCGAGATCAGATCAGCCCAGGTTGCCGAGTGGCTGAAGGGTGGATTTTAATGGGTTGTTATTAAACTATTCCGGCTGTGTGGCATCGCCAGCTCTCTGTCGCCCAGATACCCCATCCCAACTGTCGACAAAGTCTGACAGAGAAAATGCTCCAACTCATATTATGGGTTGGCTCCGCGTTTGCCCACTCGCTGGGGCGGGCAGTGCCTCCTTGAAAGAGAGCGAGTACAGGTCCTGTCAGCTGGGGAGCTGCGACCCACTCCTGAGTGAAGCCTCTTGTTTGGCTGCGGTTCAAATGGCTGCAAATTCTCATAATTATCACCGCCCGGTCACCCGGACGTGGCTCCCAACTGTGTGCCCTGACAGTCTGGAACCAACTCCAGAGGTTAAAGCGACAGCATCTTTATTTAAGCCAACCCACCTCAAACGTTTAACCAGCCTGTTCGAATCCAATCTGAACTTTCCAACCTACCCCCACCAAACAGCACATTCTCCTAGCTTCCTTCAATCCAGGAAGGTTGTTTAGATAGGAATGCAAGGACTGTCTCAAATTGGTTGACCACACAACTTGTAATTCGTGTAAATCAATATCGAATTTGAATGGCTGTGACTCGGGCTAATGCCAGAGATTTGATAATTGACAGGTTCGTTCCAGGCATTCTTGCGTTTAAGGCTGTTGCTGTATTGAGTCAATAATTTAAATAGATACAATTGTGAATTTGTGCAGCCTGCAGTATGTTGTGGCCCACTGCCGACAAATTTGGCAGATACTTTTATTAATTAAATCTCATTGAAATGAATACACAGGTTTGTACACACACAGCAGCTCAGCTGGCGAGATTGTTTATCCCAAATGACCCAATCTGCAAACCTCCATGTGTCTGAATCTGAAGAATACATTTACAATGCACAAAAAAGGCCTATTTGACCCATTTGATCTTTCTGGTGGAACTACTTTATTTTTAAACTTGATCTTACCTCATCAAAAAAATATTTTTTAACACGTTTATGTTTCAGTTTCCAGGTTTGCAAAACCTATGAAAAAAGATGCGACCTTCGGGACAAAATAATTAAAGAATCCGGACTACAGGGTGAAGTTTAAAACTGCATACTGATTAAGGTGCAAATTAATACAAATTAGCATTCTATGTTCACTGTCTGATGGACCATACTAGCAAGTCACGATAAAACAATGTACAAAACCCAATGCATTTTCTCCATTTAACAGCAAAATTTCACCAGTTAAAAGTTGTTTCCTCCAATAATAAAATCTGTTTTAGCTCAACCTCAACAGCAAAACGTGTGTGCACAAAATGCAATATTCACAGGAGAACTTCAATTGATTTGCTGCCCAACAAAACAAAATTGCATGCAAAGAAGATTTTAAAGGAAGGCTACAATTATACATCTCCTCTTAACTCTGGGTTGGGACAAAGGAAAATAAGAAAACTAAAACATTACTTTCATTTACATAGTCTATAAAAGTATTCAAAAAGACCAAAATGGAGAGAATTCCTTAAAGTTGTTTTGATTGACATGTTTTAACAGAAACTGGAGGGAACAGACCAACAATGGCAGTGTGCACTATTGCTAGAAACGCACCATTAATAAATTAAAGAGACATTAAAGGGACACTAACCCAGAGATCAATGATAATATTTCTTAATACCTGGTTGTCTAGGGAGTCCATCTAAAGAGATAGTTTTTCAAGTGAAATGTATCACTGTAGAATTGAAAGAACAAAAATAAGTCCTGTGGGTTGCCATTTAACAAATCAGGTGATACATAACACTGAGGCAGGACTGGAGCGCGATACTACAGGGATAAAATCCCCTGCAGCGTGGTGACATCCGAGACTTCTTCAATGCCACCCTCCCCTGAGCCGACACCTACTGATGATACCACTGTTCAGGGGGGGGAAACTACAAACTTTGCTTGCACTACAAAGCCACAAATATGCCTGTTGCCATTTAACAAATCAGGTACACTAACACTGTCGGCGCTATTGGGATCCCCAGCAGCATGAAACATCCACCAATGCAAGGGACAGCAGATATACCACTGTTCACCACAGGCCTTGCTCACATCCCATCTCATAGTATAAGGGCCTGTCCCACTTTCACAACCTAATTCACAACCTTTTTTAATCGTGGTCATTTTTCATCATGTTGAAAAAATGCCTCGACCTACTTGATGCCACGAGTACCTACAACCAGCATCACGACCTGCTACGACCTACCTACAACCATGCTGTGAGTACGAGTCATGGGTGAGTCGGCAGAGATCATGAATTAGGTCGTGAAAGTGGAACAGGCCCTTTAGGATACAATACTGGAAATCCTAGACCTACTCCAACCTTAAAAGAGGCTATACGGCAAATGGATTGCTACATTAATCGACCATTATAAATTACCCCTAGTGGAGACGAGTAGTAGAATCTGGGTGGAGTTCATGGAAATGTGAGGGGAATAATAAACAAGAGACTTATGCCCCTGTCCCACTTAGGAAACCTGAACGGAAACCTCTGGAGACTTTGCGCCCCACCCAAGGTTTCCGTGCGGTTCCTGGAGGTTGCAGGAAGTGGAAGCAGGTAGGGAGACTGACAAAAACCTCCGGGAACCGCACAGAAACCTTGGGTGGAGCGCAAAGGGTCCAGAGGTTTCCGTTCAGGTTTCCTAAGTGGGATAGGAGCATTAGACTAAGTGAAATTGACACATGATGTCAGTATGGATTCAGTGACTAGACAGGCCTGATCCTGTACAGAATGATATGTCGCTATAACTCGTCAATTTCTCATCAAATGATTACCAAACCCATTTCCATCTTTGAGCACAAGATTAAGTTCACACCCCACAAAATGTTGAATGCACATCCTCAATCCTTGACGACAGGTTAAAACAACGTTGTTCTTCTGCTTCAGACAAGAATGAAAGGTGCACTTAGACAAACTGCACAAATGCAAACAGTTTGTCATTTATCTTGAATAATATGCTTCCCGCAAAGAAAATAATTCAGAAATTATCTTAACAACCAGCATTGATACAATTGCACAACACCCAAATTCATTGCCAATATAAAATCAGGCAAATGTTCACAACAAGCCTCAGGAAATATGGTAGCATTTCCAAAAGCCTGGTTTGAGGGAGGTTTTAAGGAGCATAATAAAAGACGAGATAACCAGTAAGCTGGAAGTTCACAGAGGGAATTGAAGATGTAAGCGCCTTGACAAATAACAAATGTGGAAAGCTGAAAATCGATAGTGCACAAGAGCTAAATTTGCTGAAAATCGGTTAACTATATCTACAACACTTCAAATGAATTTATTGCAAGTGAAGTGTTCTGGAACAGATACATGATAAGGCTCAACAAGCCTGGCCGATGGTTACAAATCATTTGGGTTTCTTTTTTAAGTTGTTCAGGTTTCTATAACCACTGGAATGTATACCTACAAGTCATCTATTATTCTGCACTTACAAAATGGGATAAAGTGGTCCGCACTGGGGAAGAGATAGTCTTGGCATGGGCAATGTCTATCCTATAGCACTGTTTATGCATCCAGTAAATTTGAATGATTGCATACTCAAGTATAAAATTGAAGTCATCATTCTCAATGAAGTACAGACTGCTGCATTGCCAAAGACCCCATTGCATCCGAGCTTTGTTTACCTTCTCAGGAATGCACAGAAGTTACTTGGTGCTATTTCAACTTAGTTCGCCTGGTTTGCTTAGCAATATTACTATGTAGTCATTAGTTCAGCAAAATCCCTGAAATTATGTTATGTGGAGTCTCATTTATATTTTCCATATTACCCAGGCAGCTCCATTGTCTGAAGAAGGGTTTCAGCCTGAAACTTTGCCCATTTCCTTCACTCCATAGATGCTGCTGCACCCGCTGAGTTTCGCCAGCATTTTTGTGTACCTTCCATTTCACATATACTTGACTGGGTATAAAAATATATATATTTTGAGATGTCCTAAACACTGAAGACAGGTTAAAAAAAAAAAAAAGCATTTTCCTTTTCATCTGCTAATCAGTCTCAGGCATCAAACTTAGTAAGAAATAGCATTCCTGTGGACAGTAAACCAGAGAGCGTGTGGAAAAGAGATCAGTTATCAGCCCAGATTCTACTCAGTTTCCCACAAAAGCTTTAGGCGATCTCACTAAGAATGCAGGAGTGTGGAAATCCTCTGCTGATTTTACTCTAATCTCACCCTCTATGGCATCCAACAGTAGACTCCTCGTGGAATCCAGCAAAGGAGGGTGAAAGGGTAGCAGCAACCCATAAAACATCAAGCAATCCTCAACTCGAACACGATCACCATCCATTTGACTGTTCCTCTCAGAATGTTAGCATTAAGTACTAATTTTGGAAACTCCAGAATTTACTTTATTATCCAATTCATTTTGATTATTCAATAGTTTAATGTTTGTGATCGTCAAAAAAATGCAAAAATTGATAGTTTTGACAGTTTAGCCAACTACACCACCACAATAACCACTAGCTCACTCGCCTTCTTTTTTTGGCAGCTATTTTGTGGAGATGATAAGTTCTGCAATCACCCCATCACTATCCACAGCAACCTTACCTGCACATGCAACAGCAATTATGAACGCAAGATCCTTATGAATGCAATTACCCAGCTGGCACTTTCTTGCACGTTGACATGATATATATAGCCAGTAGCAGGTTCATTAGAACCCACCAGATTGTCCATTGTAATCGTACAAAGAAGTATTGTATTAATGGATTTTTAAGCAGAATTGCCAGGAACTAAAAAAGCAGAAACTATTACAGATCAATGAAATGACTTGAGGTTCCAGTTAAACCAACTCCACCCAGACATAAACCAGCTCTATCATTGATGTACCAGTTTACTGCTGGTAAAAGCAAAGAGCAGAAAATAAGTGTCCACTTCCTTCCACATAACACCTGGTAACCATTACTGCACTAATGCAAGATTAGATAAGAGAACAGCTATATTTAAAAAAAAAGAAACTCAAGACTGGGATTATTCACCTTGGCACAGAAAGAAAGATCAAGAGTAGATAAGAGGTGTACAGGAACACATCTGGTTTAGATAGGAAAAGCTCCCCTCCATTTACCCTATTACTATTTACATCAAGGACCAGGAGATATAGATTTAAAATTCTCAGAGGTTATGATCTGGAACTCAATATCGGTTGGCAAATTGAAATTGAAAGAAAGCCAATAGGTTTCTTTGAAGGGGAACTTTGAGTCAGAGGGATTCCGCACAGAAATAAGCCCTTGCCGACCATCAGCCACTCATTGACATTAATGCTTTTGTTTTAATTTTCTTCACATTGATGATTGGCCTCATCAGCAACAACAATGAGTCGGCCTATGAGGAGGTCCAGCTCCTAGCAGCATGGTGCACTGCCAACAACCTGGCCCATAACTCCAAAAAGACCAAGGAGCTCATTGTGGACTGTAGAATGTCATGGGGCGGCACGCACACCCCCATCCATATTAACGGGACGGAGGTGGAACGTGCGTCCAGCTTCAGGTTTCTGGGGATCAACATCTCCGATGACCTCTCTTGGACCCATAATACCTCAACACTGGTCAAGAAGGCTCACCAACGTCTCTTCTTCCTGAGGAGACTAAAGAAGGTCCATCTATCTCCTCAGTTTCTGGTGAACTTCTACCGCTGCACCATCAAGAGCATCCTTACCAACTGTATCACAGTATGGTATGGCAACTGCTCTGTCTCTGACCGGAATGCACTGCAGAGGGTGGTGAAAATTGCCCAACACATCACCGGTTCTTCACTCCCCTCCATTGAGTCTGTCCAAAGCAAGCATTGTCTGCGTAGGGCAGGCAGCATCGTCAAGGACTGCTCTCACCCCAGCCACAGACTGTTTACCCTCCTCCCATCCGGTAGGCGCTACAGGTCTCTCCGTTGCCAGACCAGCAGGTCCAGGAACAGCTTCTTCCCTGCGGCTGTTACACTACTTAACTCTGCACCTTGGTGAATGCCAGTCCCCCCCCCCCCCCCCCCCCCCCCCCCCCCCCCCTGCTCTATTCAATTCCATTTATTTGTCATTTTGGACCCCTTGAGGTCCAAACGAAATGCCGTTTCTGCAGCCATATATTACAAACAAATAGACCCAAGACACAACATAATTTACATAAACATTCATCACATTGCTGTGATGGAAGGCCAAAAAACATATCTCTCCACTGTACTCCCCCCCCCCCCCCCCCCCCCCCCCCCCCCCGCCCCTGATGTCAGAGTCAAAGTCAAAGCCCCCGGCTGGCGATGGCGATTGTCCCGCGGCCACTAAAGCCACGCCGGGTGGTGCGAGGTCGCACACCGGGTCTTGATGTTGGAGCCCCCGGTGTGCGCTCGCAGAGTCCTGCAGTCATTCCAAGCCACGCCGGGGCGATGCTGTAAAGCCCCGCTCCAGGAGCTCTTCAACCCCGCAACTCGGGCGGGATAAGTCGCCGTTGCGGGAGCCCTGAAAAGCGTTCTCCCCCCAGGGACCCACGGGCTCCCAGTGCCGCCGTCCGCCAGACCCGCAGTTGCAGCCTCCGAATCTCCGGAGGTCGGGCCGCAGCAGCAGCAGCGCTCCACCACCGCTCTGGACTCGGCCAGCTCCGCGACGGTGAGGTGAGTCGTCGGCACCAGAGCCCCCGGTCTTCTCCTGTTGGAGGCCGCTCCTCGTTGCAGGGAGAAATTTAAAAGTTACCCCTCCCTCCCAACACACCACCCCCCCCCCCCCCCCCACACACACACCCTACAACAAAAAAATAACAAAAACTACATAAAAACATAGATAAAAAATAATAAAAACGCAGACGGGCTGCAGAGGCCGCTGCTGACGAGAGTCGCGCCGCCTACCAAAGTAGTACCGCCTACTACTACTGTATGTAAATTGCACTACTACTACTGTATGTACGTATACATATTTATTGCTCTTTATTCTATGTTCGCTCTTCTGGGTGAGATGCTAACTGCATTTTGGTGTCTCTGTACTGTACACTGCACAATGACAATAAAGATTGAATCTGAATCTGAATCAACCTCTCCGATTCCACCAGTGGTCAATTAACTTACTAACCCGCATAGCCTCGGGACCTGAAACCTGAGCACACGGAAGAAAGCCGTGCAGCAACAGAGAAAGAAAAAATGACAACTCAACATCGACAGCATTTGAGTTCAGGATTGAACCCAGGTCTCCCACGGTGTGAATCAACAAATCTTCTAGCTGAAGATAAACATGCTGTCTGACCTGCTGAGTTACTCCAGCTTTTTGTGTCTATCTTCAGTTTAAACCACCATTTGCAGTCCCTTCCAACAAATCTTCCAGCTGTATCAATGGAAGAGATTTTGAGAGAGAATAGTCTGCATGGTGCTTGCGAAAGCACTCATCCATCGGTTCAAGGCAAGAATAGCTTCCTCCTGTTTCACAGCAATTCTGAAATACTGCATTACAAACACACACAGTTTCTCAATGCAAGACACACTCTTCAAGAATCTCAGTGATTCCTAGCACCTGTTGTTCTTTTCATTCGAAGTTCCCAAAAGTTTCAAAGAGTCTCAAGAAAATCAATGAATGGCTCCCACACATTTTTGGATTTATTCTGCTTCCCAGCAACAGCAATCATGCCTTTGTACGCTAAAAGCAACATGCTGATCAAACATAAGAAGGTGTGGGCCACAAAGATCTTGAGAAAGAGAGACAGATCAATTTGCATTTACATTGTGCACTTCACATTTCAAAACACACTGCACTCATTGAACAATTTAAGTATAATTATTTTTATATAATGGTGTACATGGTATACTTTAATGGGGTGGCACAGCCCCACAGCACCAGGTTTGATCCTGAATACATGTGCTGTCTGTACAGAATCTGTACATTCTCCCAATGACCACATGGGTTTTCTCCGGAGATTCCGGTTTCTCCCACATCTAAAGCAGTGCAGGTAAAAGATGAAATAGCCACACATTGGATAGCAGTAACAGGATAGGTCCGAGTCAGCATGGATTTACGAAGGGGAAATCATGCTTGAATAATCTTCTGGAATTTTTTGAGGACGTAACTAGGAAAATGGACAAGGGAGTGTCAGTGGATGTAGTTTACCTGGACTTTCAGAAAGCATTTGATAAGGTCCCACATAGGAGATTAGTGGGCAAAATTAGGGCACATGGTATTGGGGGTAGTGTGCTGACATGGATAGAAAATTAGTTGGCAGACAGGAAACAGAGTAGGGATTAACAGGTCCCTTTCAGAATGGCAGGCAGTTGAATAGTGGGTTACCGCAAGGCTCAGTGCTGGGACTGCAGCTATTTACAAAATGCATCAATGACTTGGATGAAGGGATTCAAAGTAACATTAGCAACTTTGCAGATGACACAAAGTTGGGTGGCAGTGTGAACTGTGAGGAGGATGCTGTGAGAATGCAGGGCGACTTGGACAAGTTGGGGGAGTGGGCAGATGCATGGCAGATGCAGTTTAATGTGGATAAATGTGAGGTTATCCACTTTGGTATAAATAAAGAAAAGCAGATTACTATCCAAATGGCGTCAAGTTGGGAAAAGGGGAAGTACAAAGGGATCTGAGGGTCCTTGTTCATCAGTCTATGAAAGTAAGCATGCTGGTACAGCAGGCAGTGAAGAAAGCGAATGGCATGTTGACCTTCATAACAAGCAGTCGAGTATAGGAGCAAAGAGGTCATTCTGCAGTTGTACAGGGCCCTAGTGCGACCACACCTGGAGTATTGTGTACAGTTTTGGTCCCCTAAATTGAGGAAGGACATTCTTGCTATTGAGGGAGTGCAGCATAGGTTTACAAGGTTAATTTCCGGGATAGCGGGACTGTCATATGCTGAGAGAATGGAACGGCTGGGCTTGTACACTCTGGAGTTTAGAAGGATAAGAGGGGATCTTATTGAAAGATATAAGATTGTTACGGGTTTGGACATGCTAGAGACAGGAAAGATGTTCCCAATGTTGGGGGAGTCCAGAACCAGGGGCCACAATTTAATAAGGGGGTAAGCCATTTAGAACGGAGACGAGGAAAGACTTCTCACAGAGAGTTGTGAGTCTGAGGTATTCTGTGCCTCAGAGGGCGGTGGAGGCCGGTTCTCTGGATACTTTCAAGAGAGAGCTAGATAGGGCTCTTAAAGATAGCGGAGTCAGGGAGAAGGCAGGAATGGGGTACTGATTGAGGATGATCAGCCATGATCACATTGAATGGCCCGAAGGGCCGTATGGCCTACTCCTGCACCTATTGTAGGTTAATTGGCTTCTGTAAATTGTCCTTGCCGTGTAGGATAGAACTGGTGTATGGTAGATTGCTGGTCAGTGTGGACTTGGTGGGCCGAAGAGCCCGTTTCCATATATGTTTTATACACATCTTAATTTCATTGAACCATATTTGTTTGAATATGTGGTAATATTTTCGTCTTTTTTCTATAATCAAAGGGTAAGATTGATTAATTTATTTGTGCAGAACAGTGATGGAAGTCAGACTCCTCTTGCCTTGTTTCTATGTTTTTTTTTTCTTTATATATATATATGCATAACAGTATGAATTATAATCTGATTCCATACATTAATATACTAAGATCATTCATGTGCTGCACCTGTTGATCAGAGCCTGGCTCTACTGTGGAATGTATTTAGGATTGTAATTTAGCCTAACCTTATTCATACCTAATCCAATTTAAAGCATAAATGGTGCATTCAAGTGTAAATCGAGAATGTTTTATTATTAATGTTTAATGTTTTATGTGTCATTCCCAACTGTCACTGTATTGCATGTTGTCACTTGTGGGCGGGGCACCAAAGCAATTTCCTTGTATGTGAAAACTTGGCCAATAAATTAATTAATGAATCCATTCATTCATTCATTCAAAAAAAAAATGCCTGGAATGCCTGTTTCAGAGAGCACAATGGTTTAATTGCCACAGGATAGGACAAAATGGGTACGCTGGTCCCTCAAGATGACTGCTGGCAGGAACAGTTGACTTGGGTGCAGGAGGACAAAAGGATAGAATAGTCCGAATCGAATATCCATGTAATGGAATTTGAGAATGAAGAGTTGGTGAGTAGGAAGAAATGTATGTAGGTGTGGGACAACAGTACAAATTCTATAGTATACTGCAGTGATATAATGAAGCAGGTGACCTAGATGGAAACGTCTGCAAAGGCCACCACTAGATGGAAAAGAGAGATGTTAAGGGCCATAGCACAGCTAAATGTAAAGGTAAAGGCCCTTTGTGAAAGTTTGGGTCTGGAGTGCACAGAGATAGTGATATTGTTTTCCGAAGTGATAAGATATTTGCAGTCTTCATAAGAAACTATTTTGAAAGCAGATTTATTTTTAGCTAAGGTAGACACAAAATGCTGGAGTTAACTCAGCAGGACAGGCAGCATCTCTGGAGAGAAGGAATGGATGACGTTTTGGGTCGAGACCCTTCTTCAGACCCGAAATGTCACCCATTCCTTTTCTCCAGAGATGCTAGATTTAAACCAGCATCTGCAGTTCTTTTCTACCTATTTATTTTTAGCTATATGTTTATATGTTTGAGGAAAACATTTTTCACACAGAGAGTGGTGAATCTCTGGAATTCTCTCCCGCAGAAAGTAGTTGAGGCCAGTTCATTGACTATATTTAAGAGGGAGTTAGATGTGGCCCTTGTGGCTAAAGAAGGCAGGTACAGGATACCGAGTTGGATGATCAGCCATGATCATATTGAATGGCAGTACAGGCTCGAAGGGCCAAATGGCCTACTTCTGCACCTATTTTCTAAGTTTCTATAGTTGTTGATGGTGCATGTGTTTTGAATATAATTAGTTACTTGTACAAGTCTGTATTCAATATAAATAGTTTGATGAAAATAATGCTGCTAGATATTATCATGGTCTTGTCACGTGAAAAGAGGAAATCAATGTAATAAACATTGTATGGGAACACTTTGAACAATATAGATCATGTTTTACGAGTTTGGATACATTCTTATATCAGCCTTGGCTGTTGGAGAGCAACATTTACAATATATAACATTGTTTCACATACTATCCTTGTAGAAGTGTCAATAGGGTGATAATCTGGCAATTTCAATGGCCTCCCACAGTCACAGTAGCAGAGAAAATGTGTAGGCAAGAACTGCAGATGCTGGTGTAAAGCAAAGAGACACGAAAAGCTGGAGTAATTCAGCAGGTCAGGCAACATCTCTGGAGAAAAGGAATAGGTGACATATCGGATCGAGACTCTTTTTCAGACTGAGAGGCAGGGGAAAGGGAAACGAGATATTAGACGGCACATCAAACACATGAATTAAAGCAACTGCGTTCTTAAGGGACAATGGTGTTTGATTATTACAGGGAGGTTATGTGGAAAGTATTTGTGTCGCCTATACTATTTAAATCCAAGGCACCCTTTTTTTAAACTTATCAATTTCCAAAGTAACTTTTAAGTGTCTCTACCTCCCGATCAAAATAGTCTTATATCCAATTCAGCCCACCAAGTGCAAATAATGTTCCCCAATTCATCACTCGCATTATATCCAATTCAAGTTACAGAAATACACATTATATCAGACTACATGTATAACATATACGTGCATCTGGATCATACATTTCCACATTAAATGACAAGCCCCTGAACATCTTCAGTCTGAAGAAAGGTCCCAACCCTAAATGTCACCATCGATGGCCTACACAGATGTTGCCTAACCTGCTGAGTTACTCCAACACTGCATTCTACCCATAAAATTAATGAAATAAGATCACTCCTTCAACCCTGGTGCAACAAACACAAAGAAACTGGAACCTTTTATTCATAAAATTCCCTTTCACATATTTTACTACCACTCTCGGTAAATTAATACATTTGAGGAAAGAAAATAAGATTTTTTTATTAATTCAAATTCATAAATAAACATTAGCTCAAATAATCTCAAATTCATGCCACAAAAAAATCAGGATGTTTCACCGCCAATTTGCAAATAATTGCTTTATATGCCCACTCTTCCTCAAGATCTGTTTCACAACAATCTCCACACTGGGGGTGCAGATGGGAAGCCAATTCTCAGACCTTGAAATATTTCTAAACTCAAATTCAAGGTTTTTGCAATTGGCCTAACTAACTGGCCAATCTAACTGTGCCAAAAAATCTGAACTGCAGTTTCTTCAGTTCTTTCAACATTTATAAAAAGGACCAGTCTGGTTGATCAGCCACTATGCTGCCCTCAACCTCCAAACTGTGACAGTTCATTATATGTAAAATATAATGAATTAATAATAGTAATTGAACTAAATTGAAGAAAAGCATATGTTTCTGCACAAAATTCCTCGGGTTAGACAAATCCGCAAACACTTTAAAAATTCTGCTTATTTCCATTTCCATTTTATGCAATCACAATCTCACAGATGATCCGCCGTCAGTTGTTCTCTTTAACTCGCACAGGAAGGATGTTTAAAAGGGAAAAACAAAATAAATATTTCCATGTGTTCATAATCATAGTGTTTTAACACAGAAAAAATGTTTTAAAAACTCCCACTGCTGCAAGCTCTCAATATTCCTCCTACGTTGATGTGCCAAGTGACTAAGCTGAAACTGGAAAATACAGAGTGAAAATTCATACGAAAACACAGCAATTCAAATGAATGATTAATAATCAAGATAAACGTGTTGGGAAAGCCAGCTTCACCAAATCAAATCAAAATGTCACAATGGAGAACTGACAGACAGTCAAAGAAGTGTGCCTTGTTTACAGAAATAAGGAGATAATTTACAAGACAGTATTTAAGCAGATCTCACACCACGCAAGAAAGGCTGGATACAAAAATATATACTCTGGAGCAATACAAATGATGTGGAGATTTAAAAGTGTATGTAAATATCATAAACTAGTATTAGGAAACAAATGGCTTTTACATCAAGCACTCATTATAAACAAATTGGATTACAGGACTTTGGTCTGGAGATCTGCCATTAAAACAGAACATAATTACCAATTAAATATGATCCAATTTGGTAAATCATGTTTTCTCTTTCCCTTTCATGTACAAGTTCCTCTCCATTAATTAAACTTCTCCAGAACAAAGTTAAACATCTCAACAAGTGCTGTACATTAACATGGGGGCCTATATACAAAAGTATTTCAAAAAATATTGTTTAGTCAAGTCACAAGGTCAGGCAGCTCAGTGGGCTCATGTTGTCGACCTCCCCGTGGTGAGCCCTGTCAACTGACCTTATTCAGGTGAACAACAACAGAGACAGCAGCAGCACTGCAGCTTGGTGCCAACCCGGAGTATGCGCCCTTTAGGGCGGGCACCTACAGATGTCGAACTGAATGGCATCACCCTGCTGCAGATTTCTGCTGCCTCATGTGCCAGGAGGTGGCAGTTCAGTAGTAGAGTTGCTGCCTTATTGCGCCAGAGATCCAAGTTCGATCGTGACGATGGTTGCTGTCTGTATGAAGTCTATATTTTCTCTCTGTGACCGCGTGGGTTTTCTCTGGATGCTCCAGTTTCCTCCCACAGAAGGACATTCTTGCTATTGAGGGAGTGCAGTGAAGGTTTACAAGGTTAATTCCCGGGATGGCGGGACTGTCATATGCTGAGAGAATGGAGCAGCTGGGCTTGTACACTCTTGAGTTTAGAAGGATGAGAGGATATCTTATTGAAACATATAAGATTGTTAAGGGTTTGGACACGATAGAGGCAGGAAACATGTTCCCGATGTTGGGGGAGTCCAGAATCAGGGGCCACAGTTTAAGAATAAGGGGCAAGCCATTTAGAACGGAGATGAGTTAGAAGCTTTAGAAACAAGAGTCTTCACAAAGAATTATTGCACTGAACTGCTCCCTATGTACTGTAGTCACCTTCTGCACGTTACTTGTTATTTATTTATTTTTACTTTTATCATTGGACCCCCAATTATTTATTTATTTATTTAGTTGTTTTTATAAACATGCCCGTCTACATTGTTTGTATAATACTCAAATGTTCTGTATTGATATGTACATTAGGAAAAAATGAGCTTCGATATGGCAACATAATCTGTACCCATTTTTTGATGACTTTATTAAATAAAAAAAGTTACTTCTTGAAAATACTTCAAACATAAAACATTGAAATCATACTTCTACAATGCACTAAAACATGACTTTAATAAATCAAATTTCAAAAAAAAGTCCCTACCATGGGAGGGGGAGGGGGGCACCCGCCTCCCACTCAGTCGCTCCACTCCCTCGTCAGGTACCCCCAAGGCCAGTGATCAGTGATCGCTCAGCCCCCCCCCACTTTCAAAAACGCTCCTCGGCCCCTGCTGGTATCACAAAGATCCTAAATTGGCACTACCAATTAGGCTATATCCGCAAGGTTTCCTCCAAAGGCTACCTTGGAGCCACAGCATCAGTTGCCTAGCACTTAGTCCAGAAACAGTCCATCAAGCCCATAGTTATATGCCCAATGCTACTCTTGCTTGCATTCCACAAGGGCTTCTTCCCCCAAAGTTCACATTATTTCCCAAACCTTTCTCCCTCAAAACCTATTCAACTTCTGAACCCTCCATAACTGCATCCATGCTCGTTGTCTCCTCCACAAAACATAGAATTCCCACAAAGCAACTATCACAAGACACATTATCTCCTTCCATCCTTTTTGTATCTTTGTCATTTTATTACTGTTATATTATTTACATTGTTGGTAAAAGATGAAATTTACATATTCCAAGAATACATTAATCGCAAAGTAGATTTGCATCCTTGAAATACAATATAATGAGCCAATCAAGCTCACACAACTTATAGTTATTCCTTCGTTATCACTGCCATTTTCTGCCCAGCCTTCTTTGCCTGCCATATACTCCTTTAAACCTAAGCTTCAGAGCAAACATTTAATCACATGTCCCCAGCATTTAATATTGAACCATGCACATGTTTGGAATTCACCTGTGAAAAGCTCTGGGGTTTTTTCTCCCGCACTGTTTCCTGATCAACGGAAGTACCATATCGTTAAAATTGAGATTCTCACTTTATGATACGAATAGGGAAAGAAGCTTGGTGAAACTTAATATTATTGAGACATGGAGGGAACAGAGTGATGCTAGAGTAAAGAAGACATTGTAGTCCATCTGTTTCCCAGGCAGAATTGAATTGGATAGAACCCTAGCTTATGGAAAGACTGTTCAGAAGCCTGACGACAAAGTGGGAGAACCCGTTCCAGAGTCTGGTGATGTGCAATTTCAAGCTTCTGTACCACCTTTACAGCTTTCCCTGGCAACCCGTATCATATACCCACCACTGTAAGGATAAAAACGTTGGCACACATGTCCATTTTAATTATTTCCCCTCTCACCTTAAATCTATGCCCTCCAGTTCTAGACTTCCCCAGCCTGGGCAAAGGACTGAATTAACCATCTTATCCATATTCCCTCATGATTTCATATCCCCTTGTAAGGACACCACTGAACCTCTAACACTCCAGGGGACATAGAAAATAGGTGCAGGAGACGACCATTCGGCCCTTCGAGCCTGCACCGCCATTCATTCTCCCCATATCCCTTGATTCCACTAGCCCCTCAAGCTCTATCTAACTCTCGCTTGAATCCATCCAGTGACTTGGCCTCCACTGCCCTCTGTGGCAGGGAATTCCACAAATTCACAACTCTCTGGGTGAAAAATATTTTCTCACCTCAGTCTTAAATGGCCTCCCCTTTATTCTAAGACTGTAGCCCCGGTTCTGAACTTGCCCAACATTGGGAACATTTTTCCTGCATCTACTTTGTCCTGTCCTTTTAAAATTTTATATGTTTCTATAAGATACCTCTTCATCCTTCTAAACTCCAGTGAAAAGCCTAGTCTGTTCAATCTTTCCTCATATGACAGTCCCGCATTCCCAGGGATCAATCTCGTGAACCTACGCTGGTTTTTGGTCCTCCAAAATATTCCAAATGGAATTTAAACTGAAGGCGGTGGAGGGAGGACTTAAGCCAGAAAGGGTTATTGGGAAGAAAGAGCTACTTTAAATTTAGTTGCATCTGGTTGGGTAACTATAGTAGTGTGGAGATTATTCCATGCTTTAATTGTGCGGGGGAAGAACGAATTGCTGTATACATCTGTCTTTGTAGCTGGGATCACAAATTGGATTGAATGCCCTCGTCTGCTCCTAATTGGTTTGGGTTTGGTGTAGGTCTTGTAATCTATGTCGAGCTGACCACTTAACATTTTGTAAAAACAGGTCAAACGGTGAGCTTCACGTCTGTCTTGGAGAGGGTTCCACCCCAGAGAATTCAGAAGTTTGGTGACACTCGCTTCTCTCTCATAGGTGTTAGTAACAAATCGAGCTGCACTGCCTCAATCACAAGGATGTCCTTCCTCAAATTAGGAGACCAAAACTGTACACAATACTCCAGATGTGGTCTTACCAGAGCCCGATACAACTGCAGAAGAACCTCTTTACTCCTATACTGAAATCTTCTTGTTATGAAGGCCAACATTCCATTAGTTTTCTTCACTGCCTGCTGTACCTGCACGCCAACTTTCAGTGATTGGTGTACAAGGACACCCAGGTCTCGCTGAACCTCCACCTTACCTACCCCATTGAAATAATATTCTGCCCCCTTGTTTTTGCCGCCAAAGTGGATAACCTCACATTTATCTATATTATACTGCATCTGCCATGCATCTACCCACTCACTCAACCTGTCCAGGTCACCCTGCAACCAAAGATCTTATAGCAGAGCAAGATGGGTTACTCTCACGCAAACGTGTAGTACGCTCATGGGCAGATTCATGGGTGATTATAGGACTCATTTTAGCAACCAGTCCCCGCCATCTTGTTCCGCCATCTTGCTTCCGGCCAAAGATCGGATCTTTGTTTCCGCAGCGGGGAGAGGGAGTGAGCGGCCCGGGGAGAGGGAGAGGGAGTGTGGTGCCAGGGGAGAGGGAGTGGGCGGGGAGAGGGAGAGGGAGTGTGCGGCCCGGGGAGAGGGAGTGAGCGGCCCGGGGAGAGGGAGAGGGAGTGAGCGGCCCGGGGAGAGGGAGAGGGAGTGAGCGGCACGGGGTGAGGGAGAGGGAGTGGGAGTGAGCGGCCCGGGGAGAGGGAGTGAGCGGCCCGGGGAGAGGGAGAGGGAGTGCTCAGGGAGGGGGAGAGGGAGAGGGAGTGAGCGGCCCGGGGGGAGGGAGTGAGCGGGAGGGAGAGGGAGCGGTGAGCGGCCCGGGGAGAGGGAGTGAGTGGCAGCCTGGGGAGAGGGAGGGAGTGAGCGGCCCGGGGAGAGGGAGAGGGAGTGTGCGGCCCGGGGCAGAGGGAAAGGGAGTGAGCGGCCTGGGGGGGGAGAGGGAAAGGCGGTGTGGGGCCAGGGGGGAGAGGGAGTGAGCGGCCCGGGGAGAGGGAGAGAGGGGCATAGGGGGGGGAGCATTGTAGTGTGGGGGGCAGGCGAGGGAGTGCTGGGGGGGGGGGGGGGGGGATTCTCTGGGGTGCCCAGGATCCCTCCATAGCGTACTGCACATCAGCCCATTGTATTTCGCAGGAGTAGCCCATCTTGCTCTGCTCTAAGATCTTTGCCTGCAACTACCTAACATCCTCTTCACAGTTCACACTGCCACCCAGCTTTGTGTCATCTGCAAACTTGCTAGTGTTGCTCCTAATTCCCTCTTCCAAATTATTAATATCATAAACAGTTTCAGCACCAAAACCGAGCCTTGCGGCACTCCACTCGCCACTGCCTGCCATTCTGAAAAGGACCAGTTCACTCCTACTCTTTGCTTCCTGTCTGCCAACCAATTTTCTATCCATGTCAACACCCTACCTCCAATACCATGTGCTCTAATTTTAGTCACCAGTTTCCCGTGCGGGACCTTATCAAAAGGCTTTCTGAAAGTCTAGATACACTACATCCACTGCCTCCCCTTCATCCATTTTACTTGTCACATCTTCAAAAAATTCCAGAAGATTAGTCAAGCATGATTTCCCTTTCATAAATCCATGTTAACTTGGACTAATCATTTTACTGCTATCCAAATGCCCCATTATTACCTCTTTAATAATTGACTCCAGCATCTTTCCTACCACCGAAGTCAGGCTAACTGGTCTGTAATTCCCGTTTACTCCCTCTCTCCTTTCCTGAAAAGTAAAAAAAGTAATGGTCTATCCAGCCTCTCCTGATAACTCAAAACATTTGTCTTTGCACAATTAGCAAGAAATCTGCATTTAATGCAATATTTTCCTGTATTGCAGTAGTAAATTCACTTTCAAAAAACTAATAGACAATAGACATTAGGTGCAGGAGTAGGCCATTCAGCCCTTCAAGCCAGCACCGCCATTCACTGTGATCATGGCTGGTCATCCACAATCAGTACCCCGTTCCTTCCCCCCCATATCCCTCGACTTCGCTTTCTTTAAGAGCTCTATCTAACTCTTGAAAGCATCCATAGGATTGACCTCCACTGCCTTCTGAGGCAGATATTTCAAGTTCAAGGGAGTTCATTGTCATGTGTCCCTGATGGGACAATGAAATTCTTGCTTTGCTTTAGCACACCAGAACATAGTAGGTTCCACAGATTCACAACTCTCTGGACAAAAGTTTTTCCTCATCTCCGTTCTAAGTAGCCTACCCCTTATTGGGGTAGCCTACCCCTTATTGGGATTACGACTTCAGAATTAAGGGACAGAAGTTTAGGGGTAACATGAGGGGGAACTTCTTTACTCAGAGAGTGGTAGCGGTGTGGAATGAGCTTCCAGTGGAAGTGGTGGAGGCAGGTTCGTTGGTATCATTTAAAAATAAATTGGATAGGCATATGGATGAGAAGGGAATGGAGGGTTATGGTACGAGTGCAGGCAGGTGGGACTAAGGGATAAAAAAGTTGTTCAGCACGGACTTGTAGGGCCGAGATGGCCTGTTTCCGTGCTGTAATTGTTATATGGTTATATGGTTATATGGTTATTCTCAAACTGTGGCCCCTGGTTCAGCTCTCCCCAACATCGGAAATGTTTCCTGCCTCTAGTGTGTCCAATCCCTTAATAATCTTATACGTTTCAATAAGATTCCCTCTCATCCTTCTAAATTCCAGTGTATTTAAGCCCAGTTGCTCCATTCCTTCAACATATGACGTCCAGCCATCCCGCGAATTAACCTCGTGAACCTATGCTGCACTCCCTTAATAGCAAGATTGACCTTCCTCATATTTGGAAATCAAAACTGCACACAATATTCCAGGTGTGGTCTCACCAGGGCCCTGTACAACTGCAGAAGGACCTCATTGCTCCTATACTCAACTCCTTTTGTTATGAAGGTCAACATGCCTAGCTTTCTTCACTACCTGCTGTACTTGCATGCTTACTTTCAATGACTGCTGTACAAGGACACCCAGATCTCGTTGAACATCCCCTTTTCCTAACTTGACACCATTCAGATAATAATCTGTCTTCCTGTTCATGCCATCAAAATGGATACCCTCACATTTACAATTTGAGAACCTGAAAGGGATGATATGCATTCAAATTATTTTACTCCATAAGGAGGGCCAGGGAACAGAAACAATAATGTAAAGCTTTAAGTTACAGATGAAGCATTGCATCCATTACACTGGACTTTGCAAAGGCTTCAGAGATTTATTCATCACAATATAAAAAGACTGGCTTGCCTCTATTCTGCCAAGTGTGAACTCAAACTATAAACAAACGCACAATTTTTACAAAATCCCTCATTCACAACTCTTGAATTACATGAAAAATAATTTTATAGGACGCCTTTAATGTGACAGTATCTTATCACCTCGTGAAGTTTGAAAGATGTGCTTTTCATTCAATGTTTCTATACAGTGGATAGGAGAACTAGACACAAAATGCTGGAGTAACTCAGAGGGACAGGCAGCATCTCTGGAGAGAAGGAATGGGTGACGATTTCAGCTGAAAAGGCATTTTATTCAGCATCTTTCATGGACATTATGACACTTCAATTAAGTCACAGATGGCATGATGCTGATGTATTGCAAGAAATGTGAAAATCTGCTTTAGAATGTAGGGTGCAAACAATGCATACCCAACACGCAGTATACCCTCATTGCTGAAATAGAATAAAAAGCCACTTAGCTGTTCGGGCAACATCCAATGGGAAAGAACCCCAATGAATGTTTCAGGGCTCGATGACTGAAAGGGAGAAGTGAGAAAATAAGTTTGTTTTAAGTTGCACAGATTGAGGGAAGGTAGCATTGTTCCTTATAGGACACAAACGCACGTCTCTACCTGGGAAATAAACACAGTGCAATCCTCACTGCTCAATACTTTTCTGCAGCCTCTCCTGTTTGTCTCATTGCTGGCCAGTACAATTAACTCCAAGTTTTTCCATCTTCACACAGTTCTTACCCTCCTGCGTATTCCGAAATTATCTTTTTATTTCACATCCTCAGACACTGGTGTGCTCTGCATCTCTCAGTTCCAATATTGTTTTTTTTTCCCTCTTGAATTCTGTTCTGTCTCGATTCATTTCTCTTCATTTACACCTCCCCAGGCAGAACAGCCACATAAGCATGCACCAGCCACTAACGGCAGCACCAATAACATGCATGTCTTCTGCATTCCTATAGTCTTATTCTTTGTTCCGCACACTTTCCTCTGCTTGTTTTACATTATTTCAGTTCTAATGAAAATCCACCACCCTAAATATTAAACCGGTTTCCTTCTCCTCAGGTGCTGCATGAGCTGCTGATTATTTCTGGCAATTTATGTTGCTATTTCAGAATATCAGTACTTGCAAAGTTTTGAGATCAACTTGAATGTCTGTCAGTACCTGAATGTCATACTCTCTTCTTGTTTGCAAGCTTTTAAAGCAAATTTTATACCCATGAATTTCAGATTTGGAGGTGCGAGACCTGTCAATTGAGCCAAGGCACACACTTACAATTATTGGGCACAAGCTTAAATTAACTGACGAAACGATAAAGGAGACAAGTTAATTTGAGAATGCAAAACCAAGGAGGAGAATGATTTGCTTTGGAACTGGTGACATATGCAATTTTATGGGTACAAGATAAAAGGATAATCAATATCTACAAGCAATACAGATTATCGGCAACAAAAAAAATGTAGAGATTAATTCTAGTCAGGAATGTGCCGACTGAAGGGATGCAGTAACTTCAATAATCGTATTTACCATACAAAAAATGCAAGGTTATAAGAGCGGAGGTTTTCAATGATTGGTTGGTTCTTTCACAGCAAGCAGAGTCACAATGAGACATATTGCCTCTTCTTATACTGTATGAATGTGATCAATAATTCCTATCAGCAAAACACATTTTGTCACCAATGGACTTAGATATGGCAAAGAAATTGTGACAGTCAAATTTTAAACAATACGCCCGCAATTGCTTCCATGAAAAATACAATATGAATTTGATACTACAAATAATGGCCTAGAAACCAATAAAGTCCATAAAAGAACCATCTATGCAAATACAAGAGAAAACCCATATGCCAAGGCAAATCTATAATTACAACCTGAAAATAATTATGTACGACTAGGACATAGAAAATACATCTATTTCCTTCCCATTCAATTGTATCCCATTCCTACACCTGAATAACCTAATTTCTATTCATTCGGACTTTCAGAATACAACAGAATTCCAGTACAACAGTATAAAGAAATGCATACATTTCAAACAGGAAAACATTTCATTCTATCTTCGCTACAAACAAGCAGCAAAATCATCATCAGTCTGAAAATGGTTATTTATAACTGTAAACAATTCTCTCAAATACTTCCTTCTGAAAAATTCAACAAGGTTTCCATGCAATCGCACAAGAACGTTGCTTGGTAACATGGAGGGGGCTCCACAAGTGGCAGTACAAACTCCCTGGACATTTTTGAGCTTCCCTTCGAGACTTTTGCATCTCCTTTTTGAGCTTCCTGAGGTGAGGATCGGAGATTCTTTAGTTCTCATAGCTATCTTCGACTGTAGATGAGGCTTCACCAGGGTCTCCTCTTCTTCCGCTCCATCCCCTCCCCCCCCTCATAAGGAGTCCCCCTTGTCCTCACCTTACCCTACCAACCCCACATTCAACAGATAATCCTCCGACATTTTCGCCATCTCGAATGGGACCCCACCACTGGCCACATCTTCCCATCTCCTCCCCTTTTGGCTTTCCGCTGAGACCCTCCCTCCATAACTCCTTGGTCAATTCGTCCCTTCCCATCCAAACCACCCCTCCCCTAGTACTTTCCTTTGCAACTGCAGCAAATGCTACACTTATCGCTTTACCTCCCCCATCGTCTTAGGGAACAGTCTTTCCAGGGGTCATAGGTTCCCCCACCTCCTCCAACTATCTATTGATGAGGCTAGGTGTCTCTACACCAGTGAGGGTCTCCTCTATATATCCCGTAAGCTCCGATCTCCAGGTGACAGCACTTCAACTCCCCCTCCCATTCCCCGACCCCCCCCCCCCCACTCATAAGGACAGAGTCATTCGGCCC
Organism: Leucoraja erinaceus; assembly: GCF_028641065.1. Classification (NCBI taxonomy): domain Eukaryota; kingdom Metazoa; phylum Chordata; class Chondrichthyes; order Rajiformes; family Rajidae; genus Leucoraja; species Leucoraja erinaceus. The sequence continues at coordinate 40,804,283 of NC_073383.1, forward strand.
CTTGTCAGCACCGCTCACCTTCCATCCCAATACCAGTACCGTTCGTCACTCCCCATATCCCTCGAACAGATAGCCCGAATCCTCCGACACTTTTCGCCATGAAAGTTCAATCAGGTATCCCATCCGAATGAGTCCAAAGTCTCCAACTCTCCCCATGATCATTGGCTAATATTAATCCTGCTCATTGCCAATATTGTTTTTGTTTTTAAAGTTTAGTCACCAATCATGTGTTTTTATTAAATAGAGGATGTTCAGGAATGGATTGTAGCCGATCTCAAAGAGTCAACTAAAGAAGATTGCAATGATAGGGCAGCGCAAAGTCATGGAGGAATTTGGAAAGAAGGTACTTAGCCAGAAGCAAAGTCAGCCAGTCGGGGTAATGTGTTATTAGACCTTGGTGAAAGTCAGGACACAGACAATGGAATTTCAAATGATCTCAAGTTAATGGAAGGTAGAAAAAGGAGAAATTGGGAACAGTTAAATGTAGATGTGATAAAAGGCTTGAATGAGGATTATAGCAGAGTGAGGTCAGGGATGGGTTATTCATTTGAAGCTGTGGAGGAAAATGTCTTCACGATAACAAAGATGGACTTTCTAAACTTCACCTTGGGGTCAACTGGTCCAAGGTATAAGCAGCAGTTCAGATGCAGACAGATGTCAATAGATAATGAAGTATTTTGCTGGCCATTAAAATTTGTGAGATTAACTGAAATTAATGTCTACTTTCTTGGAAATAATGCTCATGTTTCAATATTAAATAAAAGAACGGGAAAAACATTACATTATTTAGCTCAGTATAATTTGGATAGGTGGAGTTGGGGGTGTTACTTGAAGTTAGAGAATTCAATGTCCACTTGGTTGAGTTGTAAGATCCCAAGAAGAATAGGAGGTATTGTTCTTGCATGTGGCCTAACTCTGACAGTGGAGGAGGCCAAAGGAGAAAGGTCTGAACGGGAATGGGAAGGGAAGTTAAAATGGTTAGTAACCAGGAGATCCTGCTGGCCTAGGTGGACAGACCACACGTTCGTTGAAATGGTTGCCTAGTCAACGCTTGACCTCACTAACATAGGGGAGGTCACATCTGGAGCACTTCGATCTACAACAGAATGGAAGTAATGAAGGTGGTGTAAGGAAAGGTGTTATATCCCCTGCGGTTGCAGTGGAAAGTGGAAAGTGCCAGAGGAGGAATTGGGTTGGGTGGGAAGGGATAAATGGCGTTGTGGAGAGAGTGGTCGCCACCTTTCTTCCCCCTACTTCATCAGTCTAAACAAGGGTTCCGGGCCAAAATGTCACTTGTTCATTGCATCCACAGATGTGGCCTGATGCACCGAGTTCCTCCAGCGGTTTACTTTTTGTTTCAAGATTCCAGCATCTTCAGTTCCTTGTGCTCCAGACCATCTATATCTTTTGCAGTCTCAAGCTTTCCTTTTTAACCATACAACAATTTGTTTCTATCTTCAGCAAATTTCATAACCAGTGCTCTATAATCAGACAAAACACCATTAAGTGACAATACAAAAGGTATGAATTCAAGCGCCTGAGCTGCGTGGAAGACTTCCAATCACCAAAACATCTATCAATCATGTATTTCTATTTCTTGCTAGCGAGCCAATTTTTATACCAATTTGCTATATTAGATCCCATGGGGTTTTATATTATTTGGTCAGCCAGCCAGCGTAGATATTGTCAAATGTTGACAACTTTTAAAATATTAGCTTCATCTAACTTATTACTTTCGCCAAAATATCCAATTAATTTTTCTGAACGCAGCATCACAGGTAGATGATAATATTTGGTATGCTCGTCTACTTTGGCCAGGGTACTGCATACAGGAGTTGGGATGTCATGTTGCAGCTGTACAAGATGTTGCAAGGCAACATTTGGAGTACTATACTATACAATACAATGGCACTTTATTGTCAGACCGAGGTCTGAAATTTGTTTTTGCATTCAGCCATACAGTAAAATAAAGAACACAACACACAAATAGAGTCCAACATAAAACATCCCCACACAGCAGAATCGAAACGTTTCCCACTGTGAGGGAAGGCACCAAAGTCAGTCATCTTCCTCTAATGTTCCTGATGTTCACCCGTGGTCGGGGCCTCCGGAGCTCTCCTCAGTCGCCACTGCGGGCGGCCTGCCGCTCAGGCCCGCTCGCCAGGATGATGGAACTCGACGTCGGGACTAGAGGACAACCTCCACGACTTGGACCTCCAAATTGGCCGCCTCTTACCAGAGTCCGCGGCTCCCAACGTCCCCAGGCCGTGCCGGGCAGAGATTCAACGCTGGCGGCCATCGGCAAAGGGCCCCAGGACGCCACGATGTTGGAGTCAGCGCTGCCCGCGCTGGGAGCTCCGCGAACTACAGCTTCGCGATGTTGGAGCAACGGCCCAGCACTCTGGAGCTTCAAACGGCGATCCAGGTAGGTATCGCCCGCTCCGTGGCGAATCCAGCGCCGCGCCACCGCCGCTGCCGAAGCTCTCGTCTGTTCCCAGCCTCCAGTAGGAAAGGCCACTCTGATCCAGTGGTAGGCCGCGAGGGGGGGGGGGGGGGGGGCAAGGACACTACCCGGAGAAATAGTCTTGTCCTCGTCAGGAAGTGGCTGGGAAACGGTTCACCCCTTTCCCCAATCCCCCCCCCCCCCCCCACACACACAGAAACACTAAAGAATCCCCAAAACAAACTGTTTAGACAAACTAAAATTAAAAAATGTATAGTTCTGGTCGCCATGCTACAGGAAGGATGCTATTAGACTGGAAATGGTGCAAACATGATTTACTTGGATGTTACCATATCTGTCGAGTTTGAGCTATATGGAGAGGCTGGATAGGATGGGTCTTTTTTCTGTGGAGCAAAAGGAGCCGAGGAGTGAACTTTGAAGTTTATAAAAATCTTGAGAGAGAAATAAGGTGAAAAACCAGTCTTTTCCCCAGGATAGTCTAAGACTGGAGGCATAGGTTTAAGGTGATGGGGGAAAGATTTAAAATGAACCTGAAGGGCAACTTTGTCCGCACAGGGTGGCATGTACGTGGAATGAGCTGCTGGAGAAAATGGTAGAGGCCGGTGCAATTATGGCATTTAGAACACGTTTGGAGAAGCGCATGGATAGGAAAGGTTTGGAGGGACACAATCCAGACAAAAAAAAAGGCAGCACGGTGACACAGCAGAGTGGCACAATGGAGCAGCAGGAGAGTTGCTGCCTTACAGCGCCAGAGACCTGGGTTCAAAACTGACTAAGCATGCTGTCTGTATATACGTTTATACGTTCTCCCCGTGACTGTGAGCGTTTTCTCTGGGTGCTCCGGTTTCCACCCACATTCCAAAGACATACAGGTTTGTAGGTACATTGGCTTCTGTAAAATTGTAAATTGTCCCCAGCATGTACGATAGTGCGAGTGTATGGGGATCTTTGATCAGCGAGGACTCAGTGGGTCGAAGGGCCTGTTTCCACACTGTATCACTAAACTAAACTAGCTCAGTCGGGTAACTTAGTTGGCATGGATGAATTGAGCAGATGGGCCCGTTTTCATGCTGTACAGTTCTATGACTCCAATTCAATCAGGAATATCTTCCCTTCAAACCTTACTAAATGTTCCTCATTACCTTAGCTTTTCTAAACTAAGTGTCATGAATGTAATATTGAAAACAAAACAGACAATTTGCAAATCTCATTAAGATACGTAAAATCTTAATGGTCATTGAAAGGGTAGAACGTGGTATAGATCTTTCTCCCAACTGGAAGACTAGAAGCAGGGATCTTTGTTTCAAATTGGGGGTTAGCAATTCAAGACTGTGATGAGAAGAAATTTCTTCCCCCAGAGTATAGTGAATTCTTATTGAATTGCAGAGCAGGCACGAGGAGATTGTTTCTTTTACTCATTTCAGTTGAATAATCTGAATAACAGTTAGAATTAGTTCTTGAATTCTTGCTACAAGTATCCATCTGAATTAATGATTGGGGGATAAATCCTGCTCATTACAATAAGAAGAGATTCTCTGTTCTTTGAAATAGTTGCATTTTTAAACAACTACCTAAGCAAGCATTCAGGACCTCGAGTTAAATCTCGTTCAAAAGTTGACTACGTCTCCCATGAATACAATAGTGGAGAGACAGCCTGGATTGTTGTGCTCAAGTCTATGGAAGCGTACATGAGCCTCAAACCTTTCAACTGAAATGGAAGAATGATGTAGATTGGTAATATCCAGGTACAAGCGATCCCCAGGTGGAAGCAGATCCACATAGTCCAGGTAGCCCACACGTTTGCTTGCATTTGAGATTTGGGTTGTAATCAGCAAAGGCCCTGGCTGACATTTCACTCTCAGGTATTAACAGTAAACACAGACTCTGACTGTATCAGAGTAACACTACTCCCACAACACAACACCACCTTCTTATGGTTTCCTCCATCAATACATTTTCCATCAGAAACAGATGGGGGGAAAAACGAGAAATCGTTGCCCCTTCTGGTCCTAATTCATATTGTTACGTGTCAAATAGGTTGCAACAAGTTGTGTAATTGAACACCTCAATTGGTTACCAAGCACTTTATGACTTTAAAGTCATGAAAACTGCTGTATAAAGCACTTGGTTACTTTGACTTAGCTTGCCAAGCCTACATCCATAACGATGCAGACATGCCGACTTTAAAGATACTGGCAAACAACAACCTTACTCGCATTCACGTAGTTGCAAGCAGGTACATTTTCCAGCTGATGTATATGACTGTAATATTTCATTATGAATAAAGTTTACTTTTTAAATTAAAAAGTGTTAAGTACAGGTGCATAACCTTTTATCCGAAAGCCTTGGGACCAGACACTTTTCGTAATTCAGAATTTTTCGGCTTTCGGAATGGAAGATTTTTAGCGTAGATTTTAGCGGCTGGCGCAGTGGTAGAGTGCTCGGCTCATATCCGCAAGGTCGCGAGTTTGCGCCTCGATCCCGGCAGTTACTCGATCGAGAGTTTGTCTTCAATGTAGTTTTTTCTTGCAGAATAGGAGAGAATAGGGAGGGTTAGGCTGGGGTCATTCTCTGCGAGATGATCTTAGTGCGGGAGACAAGTGTAGGAGAGGTGTACTGACTGTGTGGGCAGAACTTTGGAAGTGATTGCCCACCATTCTCAAAAGCCGCTGTGTCTCCCTGCCCCTCCAACTCCAGAGGAATCCGCTCCCCGATGGGCTGCTATGGCGACAAGTGGCAGTTCGCCCACAGCCCGAGCTGCGCCCCCTCATCCGCAACCCAGGTTCCTCTGGAGTTGGAGCGGGGCTGGGCTAGTTGTTGCTGGCTGTGAGTCTCTGGGATCTCCGTGCTTGCAGTGGGCCTGGGGGTCGGTGTCCTGATGAGGGGGCGCAGCTCAGGCTGTGGGCGAACTGCCACTTGTCGCTGTAGCGGCCCATCGGGGAGCGGCTTCTGGTGGTCCTGACGTCTCTCAGCTCCTGTCCAGGGGATGACCGGAGACGTCAGGACCAACAAGAACCCGCTCCCCGATGCGCCGCTACAGCGACAAGTGGCAATTCGCCCACAGCCCGAGCTGCGCCCCCTCATCCGCAACCCGGGTTCCTCTGGAGTTGGAGCGGGGCTGGGCTAGAGTTGCTTACTGGCTGCGAGTCTCTGGGATCTCCGTGCTTGCAGTCGGTGTCCCGTTGGTCCTGACGTCTCCGGTCACCCCCCTGGAATGGAGCTGAGACTGGGAACTGTACCGTCCTAGCCCCCTCCCTCTGCAACTGCAAACAACCCCACAGTTCCCAGTCTCAGCTCCTGTACAGGGGGGTGGCCGGAGACGTCACAGCCCGAGCTGCGCCCCCCTCATCCGCAACCCCAAGACCAAGACGTACCTTGCACACCATCAGCTTCGGTCCCTACAGGGAGCGTGTTCCTCTGGAATTGGAACAGGGCTGGGCTGCTGCTGGCTGTGGGTCTCTGTGATCTCCGTGCTTGCAGTGGGCCTGGGGGGCGGTGTCCCGTTGGTCCTGACGTCTCCGGTGACTGGCACTGGCTCCGACGTGAAGACAGTGCAAAGCCCCCGCGCCGGTGCAATGGGCGGGGAGCTGGAGAGGGGAGGGAAGGGGTCACACACATGGCCGGGAAGCAGAGGGGTGTAGGTGGGGTGAAACTGAAGGGAGCGACAATCTGCTGCTGCCTGCCCGCTGAGTTAAAAAGTTCCCACGCAAGACTCACGATACACTGTATATCGTGAGTCTACCGTGGGAACTTTTTAACTCAGCGGGCAGGCAGCAGCAGATTGTCAATTATTAACCCTCCTGCACAATATACCCTCACCTTCTCTTTTATGAATGGGGATTTAGTTCCCCTTTCTTCGAGGACCGACCGGAGGTTCCGCTGTCACCTCTGCGGGCTGCCCTCGGTGAACGTCTTCAAGGACCTTTCTTCAAGGACCTAAAAAATGTCCGCTATTCAGAGCTTTTCGTTATTTGGAACTTCGGATAAAAGGTTGTGCACCTGTACCACAATGGGGATTGAAAAAAGGTCAACGAAAAGTCAGTAGTGGTTTCCATTCCTGATGATAATGTTTCGCCATCCATTTCTTTAGGGTGATTCATTATAATAGACGTAATAAAACTGAGCTAAGGTTTCCAGACTTCATTTATGTTACTGGATAGACTCGGCTTGTACTCACTAGAATTTAGGAGATTGAGGGGAGATCTTATAGAAACGTACAAAATTCTTAAAGGGTTGGACAGGCTAGATGCAGGAAGATTGTTCCCGATGTTGGGGAAGTCCAGGACAAGGGGTCACAGCTCAAGGACAGAGGGGAAATCCTTTAGGACCGAGATGAGAAAAACATTTTTCACACAGAGAGTGGTGAATCTCTGGAAATCTCTGCCACAGAGGGTAGTTGAGGCCAGTTCATTGGCTATATTTAAGAGGGAGTTAGATATGGCCCTTGTGGCTAAGGGGGTCAGGGGGTATGGAGAGAAGGCAGGCACGGGATACTGAGTTGGATGATCAGCCATGATAATATTGAATGGCGGTGCAGGCTCGAAGGGCCGAATGGCCTACTCCTGCACCTATTTTCTATGTTTCAAGGTTCATGATCCTAACTTATTTTACTTTGAAACAGGTATTCAACCATAAATTAATAAAGGTAACAAATAAATATGTTATAACAACCCTAACCACTACCCTACCTCAGCACTGAACTCCTCACAACGCAAACCCATAACCCTACCTCGGCAACAAATTACTCTGGACTTTGCCCTACTATGTACTTTGGCTTGCACTATCATGATAGGTTAAAATAAGTGATCATTTATTGTATCTGTATTTGGTTTGTTGCTTTTAATGTGCCTCTAAAGCTGCAGCAAGTTCGAATTTCATTGTAGACACAAGAAACTGCAAATGCTGCCATCTTGAGTAAAATGCACCATGCTAGAACTTCACGGAGGTCAGGCGGTATCTGTCCAGGGAAAGGGCAGACAACATAAAGGGAGACAAAAGGTTGTCAGATAAAGAAAGATGAGGAAATGAAAAGCCACAGGATGGGTTATGTGGAAGGGGACAGGGGAGGAAAAAGGGGATAATAGGAAATAAAGGAATCGGTACACTACCCATGTGGAACACAAGGTGCTGTTCTTATTCATACTATTGGGTTGTACGCTATTCATTGTCCAATATTCCGTTCATGGTGCAATGACAATTAAACACTTTTGACTCTTGTCTGAAGACACAATATGACACTGAGATACACAAGGACATATTAGGCTAGGTGACAATAACTTTGGTCAGAACTAGATTTAAGATGATTTTGGGAGGGAATTCCAGACCTTGAGAACATGGGAACTGTGGCCCCAGTAAGCAGAAAGGAAATTGGGCAAATATGACCTGGTGAGGCAGATGGCAAACCACTGGTATTTGAAAAAATAATGGTCGGACAACAGATGAAAGCAGTTTTACTGTATAGAACGATGTTGCTTCACAAGAAATGTATAATTAAAATATATTTGATCGAGTTATAGAAAATGGTATCAAGGCAGAACCAAAGGCTTGTTCAAATTTAGATTTGAAAAAGGGCCTCATAAAAGAGTTCATAAACAGAAGATTAAACGAGAGCAATTATGGAGCTCTGATCCCAGGCAACAAAGGCAGAATGATTACTGATCAGGGATGCACAAGAAGATAGAATTGTAAGAGGACTAAGATATTGCTTATGGAAATGGAGGAGGTTACAGTGCAAGGGAGGGATGTCGTCACCAAGGAATTTGATGAGAATTTAAAAGATTTGTGGCTGTCAGACCTCAAATCCCTGTAGGTAACAAGTACAAAGAAGGTGGGTGAATAGGGCGTGCAGAAAGATTTAGACAACAAAGTTTTACACAGTGAAGTGCGGGCCAGCAAGAAGATCAATGAAATAGTCAAGTCTCAGGATAATAAGGGCAGAGAAGAGAGTTCCAACAGCAGGTGACTTAAGAGAGGGTCGATAATGTATGACATCACTCAGCAGAAGTAAACATTCTTGATAGACACAAAATGCTGGAGTAACCCACAGGACAGGCAGCATCACGGGAGAAAAGGAATGGGTGATGTTTCAGGTCGAGACCCTTTTTCAGACTGATATCAGGGGAGTGGGCGGTACAGAGATAAAATGTAGTCGGAGGCAGTAGAACTGGGAAGGAGATGGAGAGAGAGGGATAGCAAGGGCTACTTAAAGTTTGAGAAGTCAATGTTCATACTGCTGGGGTGTAAGCATACCCACGCACAATATGAGGTGCTGTCCCTCCAATTTTTGCTGGGCCTCACTATGACAATGGAGGAAGCCCAGGATAGAAAGGTCAGTGTGGGAATGGGAGGGGGAGTTTAAAGTGTTGAGCAACCGGGAGATTAAACAGGTTTAGGTGGACTGAGTGGAGGTGTTCAGCGAAACGATCGACGAGTCTGCGTTTAGTCTAGCCGATATACACAAGTCCACACCTCGAACAGCGGATACAGTAGATGAGGTTGGAGGAGGTGCAAGTGAACCTCTGCCTCACCTGAAAAGACTGTTGGGGTCCTTGGACAGAGTAGAGGGGGAGGTATAGGGACAGGTGTTGCATTTCCTGCGGTTGCGGGGGAAAGTACCTGGGGAAGGGGTGGTTTGGGTGGGAAGGGACAAGTTGACCAGGGAGTTGCGGTGGGTATGGTCTCTGTGGAAAGGGGTGTAGATGGGAAGATGTGGCTAGTAGTGGGATCCCGTTGGAGGTGGCAAAACTGTCTGAGGATTATGTGCTGTATGCGACAGTTATGGGAGTCAGTGGGTTTGTAATAGATGTAGGTCGATAGTCTGTCTCCTGTGATGGAGACAGTGAGATGTTAGAGATGGATTAAACCATTCTCTTTCAGTTATTTGTTTTTCATATCTGGGTGTTGCTGGCATGGCAATAATGTATTGCCCATCCCTACTCGCTCTCCAATCTATGGTGTGCTGAACTATTTGAAAACAGCATTTCAGAGTCAGCCACATGGCTGGGTTCAAAGATGCACTTAGACCATACTGGGCAGGGCAAGTAGAGTTTCCCCTGTGAAGGGCATTAGTAAATTAGATGGGTTTTTACAACAAATCGACAGATATGTCAGTGTACAGGATGCAAATCAATATCCTTGTTGTGTGGTGCCAGAACAACAGTCTTGCTCTTAATGGTAGCAAGACCAAGGAGCCGATTGGTGACTTCAGGAAGGAAAGTCAAGGGAGCATGCACCCGTCTTCATTGGTGCGTCGGCTTTGGTCAACAGCTTCGTTCCTGGACCAGCAGAAAAAAATGCAATTACAAAGAAAGCTCACAAATGCCTATATTCCCTCTGAAGTTTGAGCAACTTTGGGCAAATACTCTTATTGAACTTCCTCAGATGCATGATGAAGAGCATACTGACTGGTTGCATCTGTCTTGTTTGGCAATTTATTGCCCAAGAACAAATGGACGATATAGAAAGTGTTGGCAATATCAGTCCATCACTGTTACTGCCCTCCCCACAATCACAGCCATCTACACAAAATGCTCAAGAAGGTAACCAAAATGAAAGATCTATGCCAACCGGACATAATCTCGCTGATACCATCAGGAAGAAGCTACATGAGCCTGAGAACTGTTAGTTCCAGGTTGAAGAATAATGTCTTCCCATCAGCCATCAAGTTGTGGTACCATCATGCGGCACAGTGCACAGGTGGTAGAGTTGTTGTTTCACAGCACCAAAGACCACAGTTCAATCCAGACTTTGGGTTCTGTCTGTATGGAATTTACATATTCTCCCTGCCATTGCGTACGTTTTCTCCCACGTCCCAAAAACATGTGGGTTTGTAGGTCAATTGACCTATATAAATTACCCCTAATCTGGGAGTAAATCAGAACGTGGAATATCATAGGGCATGTGAAGAGGTGATCGACAGTCAACGTGATCTTTGTGGGCCAAAGGGCCCGTATCCATTCCCACTCCAAAATTAAACTAAAAAAAAAAATCCCTGACCACCACCCTACCTCAACAGCGAAATATTCTTTGCACTGTTAAGGTTGTGCAAGAATACCCTGGCTTGCACTATTAAGATCAGATTTACCTAGTATATTTGTATATATTTATTTGTAAGAAAGAACTGCAGATGCTGGTTTAAATCGAATGTAGACACAAAATGCTGGAGTAACTCAGCGGGTGAAGCAGCATCTCTGGAGAGAAGGAATGGGCGACGTTTTGGAATCCAGCAGCCAGAGATGCTGCCTCCCCACTGAGTTACTCCAGCATTTTGTGTCTCCCTGTATACGTTTACTTGTTGTGTTGTTGCATTTAATGTTCCTGTAAAGCGGCAGCAAGTAAGAATTTAATTATTCCAGTCTCAGTGCATATGACAATTAAATGATCTTGACTCTGGATACACCTTTTGCCCTATCCATCTTTCCACAACCTTTCTCTTTCTATAACTTCATGAGTGCTTCCAACATTTCTCTGTTTAAACCTGTGAGTTACGAGTCCAGTCACGTAACTATCATCATATTACTATACGCAAATCAAATTGCAAATAGTATGGGCCAGCTTTTGGCATCGATTAAAAAGGTGACTGTGTCATATGGATTCCCAACAAAATGGAAAATTCAGCTCAAGCAACATTGGATACCAGACAACAAAAAAGACAAAAACAGAGACAACTGCAGGGTCAAAAGTGGTAACAATAGTTAATTAGTGTTGCACCTCAGGGATAGGTCCAGGGCCCATTGCTTTTCGTATTATCCATATCCATATTAATAATTTGGATGAGAATGTACAAGGCATGATTAGTAAATTTGCAGGTTACACTAAAATAGATTGTATCATAGAGAGTGAAAATGGTTAGCAAGAATTACGACAGGATCTTGATCAGCTAGGCAAATGGGCCAATGAATAGTAAATGAGGTTCATAGAAAACATAGAAAAGGAGTAGCCATTCTGCCCTTCGAGCCAGCACCGCCATTCAATATGATCATGGCTGATCATCTAAAATCAGTACCCCGTTCCTGCTTTTCCCCCATATCCCTCGATTCCTTTAGCCCTAAGAGCTAAACCTAAATTTCTCTTGAAAACATCCAGTGAATTGGCCTTCCCTGCCTTCTGTGGCAGAGAATTCCACACATCACAACTCTCCAGGTAAATACGTTTTTCCTCATCTCAGTCCTAAATGGCCTAACCCTTATTCTTTAACTGTGACTACTGGTTCGAGATTCCCCCAAATGATTTTTCCTGCATTTAGCCAGTTCAATCCTTTAAGAATTTTATATGTTTCTATAAGATCCCCGCAATTTCTTCTAAATTCCAGTGACTACAAGCCCAGTCGACCCATTCTTTCACATATGTCAGTTCCCCAAACCCAGGATTTAACCTATGCTGCACTCCCTCAATAGCAAGAATATCCGTCCTCAAATTAGGAGACCAAAATTGCATACATTACTCCATGTGCGGTCTCACCACAGCCCTGTGCAATTGCAGTAGGATCTCCTTGCTCCTAAACTCAAATCCTCTTCCAATGAAGGCCAACGTGCCATTAGCTTTCTTCACTGCCTGTTGTACCTGCAAATCCCATGCTGACTTTGATCGATACTGTCACTGCTTTCCAAATGCTGTGCTATAACATAGTTAACAATCGACTCAAGCATCTTCCCCACAACTGATGTAAGGCTAGCTGGTCTATAATTCGCCGTTTTCCCTCTCCCTCCTTCCTTAAAAAAATCGAGTTACGTTAGCTGCCCTCCTACCCACAGGAATTAATCTAAAATTATCATCAATATACCTACAATTTCTAGGACCATCTCCTTGAGTACTCTGGGACGCAGACCATCAGGCCCTCGGAATTTATCTGCCTTCAGTCCCAGTAGTTTACCCAACACCTTCAATTCAGATAAGTGTAAGGAGTTGCATTTTTGGGAATCAAAACAGAACAGGACTTTCACACTGAACAGTAGAGTCCTGGGAAGTGCTGTAGAGAAGTGATTTTACTTACTAAATAGTGGCAGAAACACAAGAAACAATGCACCTTCTCTTCTTTAAAATAAGATCACTGAATAGCATTTTGTCGTTACAAGCAAACAAGATGAAATGTCTCTTCCAAAAGACAATACCTGTACCAGTGTGGCATCTTCTCTACACCAGACTTGTGACCACTTAAGTGTCATGTCAAATCTCCGATTAATAGCTTGAATAAGAGACAGCACCCACTGCACCGTTGTGTATATATTTATGAGTTCACCTTTTCGCAAAGTTCAAAATCATGAGCCAAAAAAAACGCATAAATGGGCAACATAGCAAAACCAGCTAGCAATCACTGAATAAGATGGGATTACATTTTCACTGATGAAATTCATTTTTAATCCTCACATGATGCAAAAGTGGAATCAAATCTATTTTAAAACTAAACCTCTGGTGTCCCCAAGTTAACATATACAGACAGAGCACAACAGAAGATTGAAGATGATTCTGAAAATGTAGAAGAATGTTGATATGCATTTGTTTGAAAGATACAAATATTACTAAAATAATATTTTTTTTAAGTTTCATTTTGAATTTTGTTGAAAGATGCAGTTGTGCAAATATTACAAAGAACAGAAGAATAAAAGTCAATGTAAATAGGATTGGATGAATAGGTTATGACAAAGTTGTAAAGGATGATAGGAACTTGAAGCTCCTGGTCCCCAATATTAATTTTGCTTTGTTTTTTAAAGAAATCAGAAATTGACAACGTTTTTAGCCAAACTGTTTCAGCAACAAAACTCATAATCGTATGCGAGTTAGATCACAGATCAATACGATTACATTGAAAGCCGGAATAGGCTTCCCTGTAATAACCTCCTGTTGTTGATGATAAATATAAACACCATAGTACTGGGCCGAATGGCGTGCGGCTGTGTTGCGACTATAATTACTCTCCTTACTCACAGTAGAAACTGTCAGTCACCATGTTAGATGGCAGTTTGCTCACAGGTAAACAATGCACCCAGTGTACCTTACCTTGGTTTATGAAGTCGCGCGTGTGTGCGGCATTCTTACCTTGGCGGTGTTCTTGCAGTATCTCTGGACGGCTTGGTGAATGAGCTGCTTGACGCTGAGGGTCCCGTCCCCGCAAGGCACGACGATGCCCGTGCGGCCGAACTGCACCGTCACCTTCATGCTGGCGGTGGCAGAAGCCGCGGGGAGCACAGGTGAGCGACTGACTGCCCGCCCGCACACCTGGGTGCGAGGGCCGCTGCCAAAGGCGCTTCGCTCCGGAGCCAAATGCTGACAATCCTCCTCTCAACTCCACTTACACGCTCCTCATCCTCAGACAATGGAAAGACAGGTGAAACAGTCTTTCTGGTAACAAAAGTAGTTCAAATAAATTCAAAATACTTAATCCTTTCTCCAATTTCCGCTCAGGTTGGCTGTTGGATTGTTCTCTATCTTTGTTTTAAAAAGAGGCAATTTTCCAGAAATTGAAACTTCATGGAAGTCGGTCGGGTTTGTGTTGTTGCTGTATTATCCCCGTCACTGAGGTTGCTTCTCTGCCCCGTTTACAACGCAGGTGCTTTCAATAGGAAGTTTGGTGCCGAGCCCGCTGGTCCACTCACACGGCCGGAAGGAGCCGACTTCCTCTCCCAGGTGAACCGAGGCGGGAGAGTGGGAATAGGATCCAGGCAGAGATATAGAGGGGGGAAACGTTCTCCGGCCGCCGTCAAATCACAAGCAAAGTCCAACACAGGCTGAGCTTCTCCTGTCTCTGGCTTGGATACGCGCGAGGTCAAGTATTAGGAACTCACCGCGTCTCTCTGATACCGAAACTATTCCTTGTGTGGGGGGGTGGGGTTGAGCTCCTGCGGGTGCCTTCTATTTTCCTGTGCTTTTTGTTCCTCCTCATAAGTTTCCGAGCTCTTTGTGAGACCTTTGTCCCGGATCTTCTGTCAGTGTGGGTTTTCACCGTGGAAAGGCTCGGTTGAAAGTTCCTTTATCCCCCCCCAAACTTCCGCGAAATACTTTTCGCCAAACTTTTCCCTCCCGTGGCCGCAGCGGCAACAGACACACCAGGCCTCAATCTCTTTCTCCCTCTACACTCAATCAGAAGTTAACCCTCTGCTCGCCAGAACTCTCTTCAAATGCAACTTTACTATGGAATGCATCATTGCCCGGTCGTAAGAAGAACATAAACGGCATTTGACATAAAATGCAGATTGAAAAAAAAAAGTATTTTGAGTAGACAGGTTAGTACTTGAAGTATCTCGAGTAACCTGGCTAAGAGCAAGGATAGACCCAAAATGCTGGAGCAACTGAGCAGGACAAGCAGCATCTCTGGAGCGAAGGAATGGGTGACGTTTCGGGTCGAGACCCTTCTTCAGACACTCATCAGCTACTAATAAATCGGATTATTGACAGAGTAACCAATAAGGAGACGAGATTTATTTTAAAGGGATTGTTTTTGTTTATTTGAATAATTTGTGATAACTGATAGAAGTAATATTCAAAAGCTCTTTATTTCGAAAGGATATGGGTGGTGGGGGTGGAAATACAAGTTTAAGTGTGTTAGGCACAAGGAACTTCAGTTGCTGGTTTGCAAAATTAGATACAAAGTGCTGAATAAGTGCTCAGTAAGTCAGGCAGCATCTCTGGAGAACGTAAACTGGTGACATTTTGTGTCGGTTTCATCTTTAGGCCAAGTGTGTTATATTCTTTCTCAAGATTCTATCCTCTTACGTCATAGAAGATTTGCTTTTACTATGGCATAGGTTTGTGACTCAAGTACATTATAACCAAAGTAGAACAAGTACTCCTTTCCCTCTCCATCCCCTCTCCCATCCCAGTTCTCCCACCAGTCATACTGTCTCCGACTACATTTTATCTCTGTACCATCCACTCTCCTGACATCAGGGTGAAGAAGGGTCACGACCCAAAACATCACCCATTCCTTCTCTCCAGAGATGTTACCTGTCCCGCTGAATTACTCCAGCACTTTGTGTCCAGCTTAGAACCTTGCAGTGTAGTCTCTTGAAAGGTGGCAATCACTGCATGCCACAAGATTTCACAAACTGCACTGATAATAATAAACATAACATTTACTTCAATTATGTTGGATGAGAATTAATATTGGCAAGATCAAGAGAGAATTTAACTGCTACACTACTTCTAATGCTGCGAACTGACTTTATATTATAGAACCATTACTTGAACATTCATGTCGACAACATCGCCAAACACTTGCCCTTGCCTGTGGGTTGCTAACCATTTTAACTCCCCTTCCCATTCTCATACCAACCTTTGTCCTGGGCCTTTTCCACGGCCAGAGTTATGTCATATGTAAACTGGAGGAATAATACCTCATATTCCAATTGAGTAGCTTACAACCCAACAGAATGAACATTGAATTCTCCAATTTTGGGTAACTGACCAAAAACAATCCTTTCCATTTCTGTAAAGAGCACAAACTCACACGCGTTGAAACACAAGCATCTTTATTGTTCAGGTCATCAACTACACAGCAGGTCATTCACACTTTTACTCAGACTGGCAAGCAGTGGGCAGGATCTGACACTATGAATGTTACAATTAGGCGGGATTATAATTACTAAGCATTCTAATTGGCTAACATACTATAGCCAATGCTACACCTTCCATTTGTATATCTGCCTCAGGATTCATATTTTGTGTCTGTTCTCCATATAACAACCTATTATCCTCTTCCCATCTCTGGCCATTGTCCACCATCTACCAATCAAACCCCTCTTTTCCTGTATCCAACTATCACTTCCTTGGTTTTCTCCTGCTACCACCTCTACGAGCTTTCTGCCCCCTTCTGCAATCAGTACAAAGAAGAATCTTCACTTGAATTGTCGCCCATCCTATTTCTCCAGAGTTTCTACCTGATCCACTGAGTTTCTCCAGCACTTTTTTAAAGAAAGAACTGCAGAAGCTGGAAAATTTGAAGGTAGACAAAAAATGCTGGAGAAACTCAGCGGGTGAAGCAGCATCTATGGAGAGAAGGAATAGATGACGTTTTGGGTCAAGACCCTTCTTCAGACTGATCACTTGTTTTCATCCACTGTTTTAAAGTTGGAGCATAGCTAGCGATTTCAAAAAGATATTTACCCACAGTGGCACCACAGGACTTTACACCACAGCCAACCATAACTTGAACATGTGGTTTTCAACAGCAACAGGAAAATGACATTAATCTCATTATAATATGATTGTTCCTCAAAGAGAATAATCATTAGGAAGCATGAAGTCAGCTGCAGCACAGTTGCTGTCCCCTTAGTAGGTGAGAATGCTCGACACAAAAACATTTGAATGTTCAGAATCAATGCCAGAGACTTGAGTGTCGTACAAAATGCAGTTCTGATGGAGTGCTACACCATCAAATGAAACCGTTGCAGCGTGAAGAGGAGCATGAAAGATCCCTTGAATTTACTGACAGAACAGCATAGATTTCTCTACAATTTTCTGGGCAATATACTCTATGCAACATCAGAAATTGCATTTTGATTTGTGGAACTTTTTATTATGCATAATTCACAATCACAATAATACTTTATTAGCCAAGTATGTTTTGCAACATGTGAGGAATTTTATTTGCTGAGTCAGTCATACATATAAAAAACATGTAACACACAAAACACATTTTAAAATAACCATCCATCACTGTGACTCCTCCACGTTCTTCACTGTGATGGAAGGCAAAAAAAAGTTCAATCTTCCCTTTGCTCTCCCGAGGTCGAGGGCCTCGAGCCCTCTGTTGGTGGGATGATCTTGACTCCCGTAGCCGGAAGCGGGCCCTCCGCGTCGAGGCGATCAGCTCTTACATTGAGGGATGTCAATGCCACCATACCGGATGATCTAACCTCGCGTCGGGGCTGGTCGAACCTTCCGCGGCGTTGGAGCTCCCGACATCCACCGCCTCCCCCGAGACTGCGAGGTCTTTCTATTTGCGCAAAAACGGTTCACGATAGAGCTACGATTTCTTTTGCCAGTTCACTCACCGTTCTCCTATGCTGCGAGTTCACCAAGTTTTGTTCTGATCGGTTGAATGTTGTAAAAGTTAGCGAGGTTTAAAAAATCGTAAAAACCACACGTGCGCAGATCGATCACTTCTCTTGCCTGTCAGCGCCGCGCAGATTTGTCTCTTTCCCTGTCACTCCTCGGGACGGTCCGCCCCTTCCTGCGCCATCGCATCTTTGCTGGAGATGAGGACGACCAGCGGAGGTTTCCAACGTCTAGCAGAGAAGGCACATTTTCTCGGACAATAAAGAAGCTCAGGCTGTGGACACCATATAGCCATATAACAACAGAATCCTATTTTCAAATCCTTTTTTCAAATCCTATTGAGTTCAGATAAGGATAAAACGTTGCAACGAGCTCCAGTGTCGAGTTTAACAATAACATTCATTTGAGAAGAATGACCATGGGATCTTGATGTTTACGAGACAAATCCGACAAAGAATGTATGTTGATATCAAGATTCTCGTTAGCAGACAGTATGTCCTCGTTAGTCAGAACAGCTTGCGTGGGAGCCATATGGGAAAGCTCGGGATCTAAGCTCTCAAGTTGGAGCAGATTGACGGATTGCTTTGTCTGCAGTCTGTTTCCAAGTGAGCAGCAACAACGAATAAAGTGATTCCTGCATTTACAGAAGTGGCAAAGTTTTCCATAAGCTGGGCAACGTTCACGAATGCCTGCATGCGAACTTCCACAGTTCACACAATTATTAATTAACTTAAGATCAGATCTGCCAGGCACCTGTGAAAACTGGCATTGGGCCTGATAAACTGTGCCGGCAACATTAACATCATAGGCAGAATGGGGACCATGCCCCAAAGGTGTGAGAATCTGTCATTTCTGGAATGCGACAGCGATTTTCAGCAGTCTCCAAAGTGAGATCAGTATCACGTAGAAGTTCATCACGCACCTTATCATTGACAATTCCATAAACCAGTCTGTCTCGTATCAGACTATCGCACAAATTGTCAAACTCGCACCGGCTGGCGATGTGCTTCAAAGAACTGACGTACGCTTCGATAGGTTCACCGCGCTTTTGGCTGCACAAAATTTTTTTATGGCGCTCCATAACAAGATTGGAGCTAAGGGTCCTATAGAGATATGAATCCTATAAGGGTCACCCAATTATAGGAAGGATGTCAACAAAATAGAGAGAGTACAGAGGAGATTTACTAGAATGGTGCCTGGGTTTCAACAACCATGTTACAGAGAAAGGTTGAATAAGTTAGGTCTTTATTCTCTGGAGCGCAGAGGGTTAAGGGGGGACTTGATAGAGGTCTTTAAAATGATGAGAGGGATAGACAGAGTTGATGTGGACAAGCTTTTCCCTTTGAGAATAGGGAAGATTCAAACAAGAGGACATGACTTCAGAATTAAGGGACAGAAGTTTAGGGGTAACATGAGGGGGAACTTCTTTACTCAGAGAGTGGTAGCGGTGTGGAATGAGCTTCCAGTGAAAGTGGTGGAGGCATGTTCTTTTTTATCATTTAAAAATAAATTGGATAGGCATATGGATGAGAAGGGAATGGAGGGTTATGGTATGAGTGCAGGCAGGTGAGACTAAGGGAAAAAGTTGTTCGGCACGGACTTGTAGGGCCGAGATGCCTGTTTCCGTGCTGTATTTGTTATATATGTTATAAGATTAATGCGTAACTCACATAGGTGGCTGAACTTGTTAAGTAAGTACTCAGGGTCTTGAAAAGATTCAGGAGGAACAATCTGGATACCCGCAGCATTGAACTGTGCATGGGCATAATAAAATCTTCTAGCACGGCAAGTGGCTTCCGTACCGGCTAGGTTGAGGAGAATAGAGGCACGAACATGTGGAGCGGCGGCAGCGTGCACCACATGCACATACACAGTGAAATCCAGGTCGAAGATGTGCCAATGCTCGGCGTGGTAGGAAATCATCAGACTCACACAAAATGATTAGAATCCATAGTTTTTCAGAGAGAGAGAGAGTGAGGGCATGTTCTAACGAATGACTTGCATTTCATTTGCATATCATCTGTGGCCAGTTTAATAACTTAATGTAGATACGATACAGTATAACTTTATTTATCCCAGGAGGGAAACTGATCTGCCAACAATCATAAAACACAAGATACATGAAATTATAGTGACGAGTGGAATAGATTGGGGATGTGCAAATATTTTGGGGGGGGGGGGGGGGGGTGAGTCTACCCCACGGCAAAAGGGTGAGGAGGGACAAGGGTAAAGAAGGGACAATGCAATAAAAACAGGGAGGGTTATAAAAAAAACAGAAAGAGATTAAGTCACAAAGAGCTTTAAAGTCTATAAAACACTTTTAAAGAGTTATCACATCACAATGCATGGCACAGAGCAGGGTCCCATAAAAAAAGTCTAGAAATGTTGCTTAAAGTAAGGGAGGGCCAAAGGGTAAAGAAGGGACAATGGCAATAAAAAATAGGGAGGGTTATAACAAACAAAAGAGATCATACGAAACATGGGACAAAGAGCTTAATAAACCGCGCAACATGCATGGGGGGAAAAGAATTTCTTTTTTATCATGATGGCCACAGAGAAGGTGGTGCTTATTAGTGCAGGCAAACTAAAAAAGGAGAAGGGTCCCAAAAGTTATCACAGAAAGGGGTTATAAGTATAACTTTACGTGCGGCACTCATATCCCTTGTTTATACTTTACTGCATACAGTATCCTTTATAATGACCTCTTGAGGGAAATGTCACATAAAACACCATAAGATAATCCTAGTGACAGGAACTATCAAAAGAAAAAAGGGCCATATAGGGGGCATAGGCCAAAAAAAAAATCTTATATGAGCTTCAAGTGCATCGGCATCTGTGGCCTTTAAAGGATCAAAAAATTCCAACTCATGTGCAAAACATCCCATGGAGTCAGAAACATAGGCCCAAAGGGTGTGATTAAAGACTGGCCAGAAGGGACAATGTAGGCCTGGGTTCTAAAAAACAGATTAAAGGTTTCAAGGTTGATTTTTTTAAGAGTTCTATCACATCACAATGCATGGCACAGAGCAGGGTCCCATAAAAAAAGTCTAGGAAATGTTGCTTAAAGTATAAGCACTATCCTCTTGTTTATATTACTGCATGGAGTTTCTAATGACCTCTTGAAAGATGTCACCTCTCATAATGCAACATAGAAACATAGAAAATAGGGGCAGGAGTAGGCCATTCGGCCCTTCGAGCCTGCACCGCCATTCAATATGATCATGGCTGATCATCCAACTCAGTATCCCATCCCTGCCTTCTCTCCATACGCCCTGATCCCTTTAGCCACAAGGGCCACATCTAACTCCCACTTAAATATAGCCAATGAAGTGGCCTCAACTACCCTCTGTGGCAGAGAGTTCCACAGATTCACCA
The DNA here is from genome assembly GCF_028641065.1 of Leucoraja erinaceus. Taxonomy (NCBI): domain Eukaryota; kingdom Metazoa; phylum Chordata; class Chondrichthyes; order Rajiformes; family Rajidae; genus Leucoraja; species Leucoraja erinaceus. The sequence goes on from NC_073383.1 coordinate 40,825,113, forward strand.
CTCTCTGTGTAAAAAATGATTTTCTCATCTCGGTCCTAAAAGACTTCCCTCTTATCCTTAAACTGTGACCCCTAGTTCTGGACTTCCCCAACATCGGGAGCAATCTTCCTGCATCTAGCCTGTCCAACCCCTTAAGAATTTTGTAAGTTTGAATAACCTTTAACCTTTAATAATCCTTTACAGGAAATTACAGTGCCACAACAGCTTCAAGACAGACATGACACCACACATTTCCTCAGATAGCTTCCATACTTAATAAGTTAAAATACAATGAATGAATACTAAAAAAATCCAAAATTATTTTTGTGCATTATAAAACCTTATAGCAGCTGGTATACAAGACTTCCTATATCTCTCAGTTTCTATAAGATCCCCCCTCAATCTTCTAAATTCTAGCGAGTACAAGCCAAGTCTATCCAGTCTTTCTTCATATGAAAGTCCTGACATCCCAGGAATCAGTCTGGTGAACCTTCGCTGTACTCCCTCTATGGCAAGAATGTCTTTCCTCAGATTTGGAGACCAAAACTGTACACAATACTCCAGGTGTGGTCTCACCAATACCCTGTACAACTGCAGTAGAACCTCCCTGCTCCTATACTCAAATCCTTTTGCTACGAATGCTAACATACCATACGCTTTCTTCACTGCCTTCTGCACCTGCATGCCTACTTTCAATGACTTGTGTACCATGACGCCCAGGTCTCGTTGCATCTCCCCTTGCTATGTTCTTGCTATATTAAACTGGCCTCTGCTTTTTTTGTAAATTCTACTGATCTAAATGCACCAGTCTAAATACAAAATTGTGCTCAATATACAATTAAATATTTAATTATTAATTAACGGATAATCACTTTGGGTGCAATGGAAATATTTAATGTGTGCATCTGTCCTATCTCCAGCACCAACACATAATACCTGCTTTCTGTGCATTTTTCACCTTGCTTTTGGAGGAAATGCATAAAATGCAATAACTTTACACACAATCCTATTGTTGAATGATGAGACCCATACACAGGAGTAGTAACTCATAGTCTTTATTGTAGTACAACCGGAGGGAACATTACATTCTATTGTCTCCGTGGTCAGCATCTAGTCTGCTGGGAGACACTGACGCGCTATCTTAACAGTACTAACAGTTCAGGGTATGGATGAAAATCTGGACTGCACTACATAAGGAATGTGCAGCATGCCTCTTTGGAATTAACTCATAATAAAATTAATATGATAATCGCATGCAAAATATATGTACCACTGATTACATGTGGTAAGTATAAGTAAGCTGAAGGGAATAACACCAAAGGCAGTTCAAACATAATCCTGGTACTTTGGGTTAGGTTTGCAGGTGCGACCTGCAGTCCTGCATTTCCTCCCCTCACCGGAGATGTGATCATGATAAAAACAGGTGCAGGGGAATGAAGTAGCATACCCGGCGATGAAACTGGAGACCTTGGCTGGGGTCGAGGTGACGTGGTCGTGAGCGAGACGATCGGATCAGGAGTGGCTGGCAACGGTGCTATGATCTAGCCAGTGCCGCTGGATGGCGATGGAAGTATACTTGTGCGGTCGGGTTGGTGCAGAGGAGGCGCTGGTTCATTCACAGGCACAATATGCTGTCTATTGTGCCTGCCGGTTGCGCTGTCGGTATTGACAAGATATGAACGTGGTTCGGGAGCAGTTCCAGATACTACACCGAGGCAGTCGTGACCCTTCTCTGTTTATAGACGGACTACTTGTCCCTTGGCTGGTGGTGGAAGTGGTCTGCTCGTCTTGTCATACCATCTTTTTTAAATGTCTCATTTTTGTTGTAGCTTGGACTGGATTTCAGATGGTGTGCGAACTTGCGGTACTAGTGTCTGTTTTGCCACAGGCAGTGTGGCTCGGGTCTGTCTTGACATCAGTCGCTGGGCGGGTGAACCCAATATCGGGTCACGGGAGATGTTGCGTAGGTTGAGCAAGTCTAGGTGCACGTGTGATCCTGCTCTGTGGGATCGTTCCATCACTTGTTCGGCACTCCTGACAGCACGTTCAGCCAGCCCGTTTGACAGTGGGCATTCGGGGCTGCTGATGATGATATGACGAAAGTCCTAGCGTGTAGCAAAGTCTTTGAAGCACTGGCTGGTAAATTGACTGTCATTATCAGAAAGTAGTTGATAAGGAGCCCCGTGGACAGAGAAATGGCATGCCAGCTTCTGGACCACCACTGCGGAGGTGGGGCTATGGAGTAGATCCATTTCAAACCATCCAGAGTACGTCGACTAGGACCAGGTATTGTTTGCCATGCCAATCAAAAATGCCATTTGCCCATGTGGACCATGGATGAAGATCTGGACTGCACTACATAATGAATGTGCAGCATGCATAATCTGTGTGGTGATACATATAGTAAAGATAGACTAATCTACACTACTGGGTCTATTTTCTCCCAATCCACCCATCTCCCAACTTTTCTAAATGAATTCGCAACTTCTGATGACTAACAAAACTGGTGCCCACTCCTCTGAATGTAAAGTGGGTGAGTTCAAATTCATCGAGGTTTCTTCGAGCAAAACACAATGTTAACATAAATCACAGGCAAAGAATTGAAAAAATCTGCTGGAATACTTCCTTCTAATCAGTATCAGGCCATGAGATGGGTAGTGGAAGCATTTGCACATTTGGGAGGACAACTATGCTTGGACCTTGCAACTGAATTACTTCTCAAAATTCAAGGCACAAACGAGAATGTACGTTTGAGTTAAGTGAATGGTGCATGTTGTAGAGACATCAGCAGTGGAAAAGAAAACTATAATTATCAATTCTTTCAACAGGAGCCCTGATGCCAAACTCTATTAAGTAGAGTTTGATGTCACAGATGTCCACTGTGGTTTAGTTAATAGAACTACCACCTAAGACAGTCAGTTGCACATAACCTACTTTTGGAATAATCACATGCAAGTGCCACATCCTACTGAAAGGCCTGACAAGGGTGCATTGTAGAAATAGGATTACAAAGTGACCAAGATTGGGGGAAAAAATAATATTCAAGGATAATTAACTTTGAAAGACAGGCAAAATAGAAAATGAGATAAGGTAACCCTGATGATAGAGTATTTGTGTTCAAGAAGGAACTGCAGATGCTGGAAGATCGAAGGTACACAAAAATGCTGGAGAAACTCAGCGGGTGCAGCAGCATCTATGGAGCGAAGGAAATAGGCGACGTTTCGGGCCGAAACCCTTCTTCAGACTGATGGGGGGTGGGGGGGAGAAGGAAGGAAAAAGGGAGGAGGAGGAGCCCGAGGGCGGGGGGATGGGAGGAGACAGCTCGAGGGTTAAGGAAGGGGAGGAGACAGCAAGGGCTAGCAAAACTGGGAGAATTCAACGTATTGATGAAGATCATTATCAAAACGTATATGTATGAGGGACCATATGAAGCTTATTTATTAATTAAATATTCATGCCTAAATTTGGCGGAATTTTTAATGTCACATTTTTAGTGTCCACAGTGGTGGTAAAATGATTTGTCTGTTATGAAAAAGGTTTTTGACTTTCGGTCTTGAAGTTATCTAATTTATATCTGTTATTTGTGAGGTTTCACATGATGGGTAGATTTTTGTTAAGAACGGTGTACTGGTTAAAAACGTTGTAAATACGTTTATATAAATCAGGAATTTAGAATTGTGCACTACAATTTTCACAGGGAATGTTAATCCACATTGAAACTGGGAAATCAATACGCAGTAATATTGTGGAGGATGAATTCACAAACTATATAAGCAATAGTTTTCTAGATCAGTACGCAAAAAGCCAATGGGGTTTTTTTTTTTAGAACCTAGATTAATGAGAAAGTGATTAATGCGATATGAAATTGTCACTATAATACAGTGAAACTGAAATCTGCAATTTAAGAGGCTTCAGAAGGGAGATTGGAACAATTCTGCGGCGTACATATATAACAATATACAGATGGAACGGTGTAGTCATTTATTTGAATTTATAAGTTATAGTAGTTTACAAGCATTTAAGACTTCTTGGAACAGTAAAACAATATGATACGAAGATAAAGATTACAAGTAACAACGCAGATCTGAACAACGCAGATTAGAAAGGCAGAAGGCATAAGTTAGATATGGTAAATTGGAAATTCACATTAAAGCAAACAAACTAAACTAACTTGTAAAGAATTGCACCAAAGTTTGACACAAATAAACATCCATCTTGACAAAAAATTTGAGGATTGGAAAAATGTCAGAATTTTCAGAAAAATAAGATGATTAGCAAAGCTAATGTGAATCCCTTACAAACAAAGACAGGAGAAATAATATTGGGGAGCAAACAAATAGTTGTGAAATAAAATGAAAATTGTGTTGGTCTTCACAAATACAACACACCAAGAAATAATGGAGGAGACCCTGTCCCAAGGGAATAGGGAACTCAAGCATCAATAACCAAACTCTAGTATTGGATAAATAAATGAGACTGAAAGCTATAAATGCGCAGAATCTGATTGCAAGCATCCTTGGTTTTTGAAAGAGGTCCTCATGGGGATAGTGGATGGACTGGTTGCCATTTTTCAGAATTCCACAAATTCTAGAATGGTTCCAGTAGACTGGACAATAGAAATGTCACTACTATGGCGGGGGGGGGGGGGGGGGGGGGGGGGGGGGGGAGAAAATATGGACCATTTGTTTGCCATGGGTTTACTTTCAGGAAGGCCAATCTGATATCTGTGACAGTGACTTTGGGAATAGCAGCTCCCAAGGCTGTTGGGACTGGTGACGTCATTCCACTGACCTACTGTTCAAAGAAAGCATGGAAAGAATTGAACTCGTCTGGAAGGGATGCGTTGTTGCCAGTGATGCTGCCTGACTTCACCTTGCAAGTATTTTACCTGAATTGTATCACTTTCAAAGGTATGGCATTCCCTCACTTCACTGAACTAAGCGAAGGGTGGAATGTGGATTTGCAACTTTTTGACTCAGAAGAAAGAATGCTGTTAGCATTCCACTCTTGAAGAATAGAGTTAACCATACCAGATCCTTCATGCCTTGCACTGTGACTAATGAAATGTTCAGCAACTTTGTTATTATAATGATGGTAACTTTTTTTAAAGTTATCTAATTTAGTTATCTAATATGTTTTTTTTATGAGGCTGCAGATTGTATTCAATACATTTGTAGATGAAGCAATTTCCCAATTGATCACCTGGTGATTTCTGTACTTTGTGAGATTGCAAATGAATAAGGTTGATTGAATTCAGGCCCACTGCCAAGTTTGAGCTAAGAATCCCAATGAATAAAATATGTCAGCTATTATAAGACTCCGTAATTGTACAAGTACTAAATTATTTATCACAATTATGTTGGCTTGCTCACTCCGAGAAGCAACAGGTCCTGCATTTTTAAATGAAAGTAACATTAAATTCAGAATTACATATTTCTACTCCTGTCTCAATCCATAAATGCTCTACTATTCTTTTGCTGCCACCACTCTTGACTTGTTTTCTTGTGCTTGTTCTTTTGTCCTGTACTTCCTATCATCCATCTGTGACAGTGGAATTAGAGGTGTAAAGATGTATTACGGCTCTAATCATACTCGCTTGGCGTCAAATACATCAGACTCTCAAAACAGACATGGGTGGTTGTTGGTGGTTGATTAAATATCATCCCTTTCCCTATTCCTGGCATACTTTCTGATTGCCAACTCCGAACATTTTAACTGAAGTCATAACATTGTCAGCAAAGAGGCTGTTGGAGATAACTGATATTCCATCTCTTACTGCATGAATAGTAAGATTAAACGAGAACTTACCAGTTTGAATTTTGATCTTTATTTTATGAGGAGTAACATTGAGGGATTACGTGAAGACCCCGCCAGTACACATGCGTGTCAATCTTCAAAGCAGCGGTGTGAAATCACAGACACCAGTTATTGAACTGAACATAATAAGATAAGAGAAACTATAATACCAGTTGACCTTTATGATAGAGGGTGGGCGTGGAGGGCACGTAATCCCTCAACGTTACTCCTCATAAAATAAAGATCAAACTTCAAACTGGTAAGTTCTCGTTTAATCTTACTATTTTACTTCGGAGTCACGTGAGTGACTACGTAAAGATTTTAAAGCTCTGTGATTTCATGCCGTGGAAACGAGTCCAGGCGTCATACAGACGTCGTACATAGGCCAATGATGAGTGAACATTGATATTGCATTCAGACATGACATAGATATAGACATGTTGATGCTATTAATGAACAATAGTGGCAACAGTAACCTCCCTCAACCGGGAGGAAGTATGAAACATACCTAACATAGAGTTAGCAAATACCCCCGATCTGGCAATGGGTTTATTCTGAATATTTGCACAGATCGATAGTTTGACCATCCTGCAGCAGCTAGTATGTGGTCCATAACCCTGCTGCTGAGGTATAGTGGTCCTGGTGGAGTGAGACTCAAAATGTCAATGTTCACTCCTGTATATGCCAGACCCATTTAACCCTCTGGAGAAGGTTTGTAGTGATTCCTTCTAACGGATTTTTATGTAACTAAAATTATTGCTAGTCAGAGTCTATAAGGCTCTTAGGGACCTTGACATACAAGAGTCAAGAGAGAGTCAAGAGTCAATTTAATTGTCATTTGGACCCCTGGAGGTCCAAACGAAATGCCGTTTCTGCAACCATACATTACACACAAATAGACCCCAGACACAACATAATTACATCTAACATAAACATCCATCACATAACTGTGATGGAAGGCCAAAAAAACTTATCTCTCCACTGCACTCTCCCCCCCCCCCCCCCGATGTCACAGTCAAAGTCAAAGCCCCCGGCTGGCGATGGCGATTGTCCCGCGGCCATTAAAGCCACGCCGGGTGGTGCGAGGTCGCACACCGGGTCTTGATGTTGGAGCCCCCGGTGTGCGCTCGCAAAGTCCCGCAGCCGTTCCAGCCGCGCGGGGCAATGGTGTTAGGCCCCGCTCCAGGAGCTCTTCGACCCCGCAACACGGGCGGGAGAATTCGCCGTTGCAGGAGCCCCGAAAAGCGGTCTCCCTCCAGGGAGCCGCGCGGGGTCGTCCGAGCCGTCCGCAGGCCCGCAGTAGCAGCCTCCGACTCAGCAGCAGCAGCAGCAGCGGCAGCGGCAGCGCTCCTCCACCGCTCCACCCGCTCCGGTCTCGGCCAGCTCCGCGACGGCGACGGTGAGTAGCACCAGAGTCCCCGGCTTCTTCCCGTTGGAGGCCGCTCCTCGTTGCGGCCTCAACGACACCTGAGACCCGACGAGAAAAGGTCGGGTCTCCAGTGCAGGGAGAGATTCAAAAGTTTTCCCCCCCCCCCTCCCACCCCACCCCCCACACACACACACCCCAACATAAAATAACAAAAACTACACAGAAACACAGACAAAAAATAACAAAAACGCGGACAGGCTGCAGAGGCCGCTGCTGGCCAGAGCCGCGCCGCCTACCGGGGTGAGATACTGGTGTAGATGCGTAATCACACGCAACCCAAGGTCTATAGGATATGCAACATCTAGTTTGGTCTTATGTCCCGGTCTACTCTGCTTGAATAATCATAAACAAAACATGTTATTATAGCTCGCAGATATGATCATCCTATCCAGTGTAGCAATGACTGGACCCGTAGCGCTGTACTCAGCACCATGGCATAACCACTAGTAAGTGAGTTTGACCAAGGACAGGGATGTTGCTGGTGCCCATCGGCGAAGTGACGTAGCACAATGTTAACAACCCATATCTCTGTGTCCCTAGGCCTGTGAGGTTTTAAGTTGACGATACCCTTCATAATCTAGATGTCAGAAAGTGAGACCGGACAGAGTGGTTTTTGTTCCCCGCAGCCAAATGATGAGGAGGTACTTTAGGCACAGTAAATGGAACTTTAACTTAATGTTATAATCCCATAAAACTGAATTTCAAGGTGTCAGTCATCCGTGCCGAGTTAAACGTAAAGAAGCATAAACAATACTTCCCATCTCCTATGAGGAATGCTGCTATTTGGTGCTATCCCTGCAATCTGCAGTGAGCACTCCCAATGCTTTTGGTTTGACAACCCGAGCCACAGGAATGGTCTCTCAGAGTCTGTAAGTCAATGAATTGATTATATCATGCAGAGGATGGTTTCAACATCACAACTGAACCAGCATATTTTTTGTGTCCAGTTATAACCATGTAAGGTTTTATGCTCATTCTCCACATCAGCGGGAACCATGGGTATATAACCCAGGCAGGCGCTATGAAAAAGCCGGAAGCGGGAATCTTGCTGAATTTTGCAAGACCCGTCTTATGAGGCCAAATGGAGTAAGACATAAAAGAACATTCATCCCTAGTGTAGCGAGAATGCACCCTTCGCCACTGATATGCCTCGTATTTTTTGCAACTGGTGATTGAGCCTGGATGCAAGCATCTTGATCGTTAGTGTTCCATCGATCCACAATGTCATTAAATACTTTGTGATCACACATTCATTCTGTGTTGTCATTGATTTTGCATGATAATACACCAGTGCTAAATGCGGTTAGGTAAAACTATCACCGGATACTTTGATTTGATTGTACCTTTGTGATTAACATATACCACCACCAAAGTGTATCACCTTGGACTTGTGCATGCAGATTATGCATATTCACACACCCTTTAATGCACAGAATGCACCTGGTGTCCATTGGCAGTTGATACCATGACTGAACAATTGATAACTCATGCTAATCCCATCTGCCTCCGTAACTAGAGATGGTATTAGTGAATTTCCCATCTTTGAGCAATAGCATCAGTTTGGAAATGACTGAAGATTTACGGATTAGAGGTTTAGTAAAGCTACGCTGAATACTGTTCGTCCACCATTGTGACTTTGATAGTTTCAGCTGGGAATAGCAGAGGTCTCAGAGCCGAATCCCAGACAAATAAATGGATTAATTGTATCCCAATAATCAATAGTTTTAGCTGGTATCAACTTAATTTAAATTTAACTGGACGGGTGAGGACCCCAATTTCTCAAATATAGCTATGTGGCTGATAAGGCTAATTTAGTAAAATACAGTATGTTCAATATCATCCAGATTGGCCATACCACTTATTTGTTAGCTCTGTGCAGACGAAGCACTGATTGTAGTGATTTGATAAATAAACTGGAAACTGAAGTTAGCCCATTTTGCAACGCTTCTGAGTGTATCAATGCCTCATCCAGTTAAATTTCAAATATCTCCGAACCCTGTGAGCGGAAATGATCACATGGAAGTTATTCATAAATGTCTATACTGCACATGTGGGTTGAGGCTGTTGACAATGATTAGTCCACATCTCTCATAATTGTGAGCCTGCCTTGAAAGGCAACTCCAACCATACCTGTTGTGCAGTATAAACTAATCTTATGTTATCCCAAACCAATGTAAATATTCAAACCAGTTTAAATATTACCAACTTGTATCCGTGACAGGAGACATCATCGATGTGGCTCCATACGTTATCCGAATGGGAGGACTTATGCAACCCCACCCAGGAGCTGCCTCAACCATGTGTGCATGATTTTTACACTTCTGCTCCTGGGAGGTAGAGGAGCTCGAGTACAGGGTTGGCGCATCTTCAAGGAAGGCCGTTCTGGGCTGTGGCCTGAAAAAGACCTTTGTCCTGGATGTACGGCCTTCAAGCTTTCACCAGCTTTAGTGTATCGTGGTTTGCTGGTGGGTGCGTAGGGGTGTCGCTGGAGATGTGAGGTCTTGCGCGATAATGTGGCCTTCATGAACCCGGCAGCCCTTGTCGAGCTTCTTGACTTGTTTCAACAGGTTTCCCAAATGGCAGTATCCCCCAGATAGCTGTTCACCGCAGGGACACTGAGAGAAACACAGTTCCCTGGTGCTGGGTATTTGGTAGTTGTCATTCACAGCCTGCTCCTGCTGCTGGTTGTGTTGTTCCTGCACCCCCTGCACACTTGTGGTAACTTCAGCCAAACCCCTGTCTTCAGAGTCAGTCCAGAAGTGACTCCTAATGCTCCCTTCTGTCGAGGGAGATGCATTATGTAGCCCTCAATAAGGTGCTGCCATGGGTGTCCTAGGACCCTATGGTGACTAGACTCCATATACATTGAAGCATCTGCTCCATCAACCGCTCCATGCGGGATATGCGATCATAGTCGCTCCCGCCGGCGGTGAGTCTTCACAGCCCGACTTGTCCGAGTCTTCTGGCCTGTCCGACCTCTGCTTGGCCTTCCCGCCGGTCTGTGATGTTGATTCCGACTGTGCAGGTGCCAGGTCGGAGACTGCTGATCAATAGCGATCCAGGTGCAGTCTACCGCTGCTGACTGCCCGCAATTCCGCGGTCCTCCGCAGTCAGTCAGGATGCGGTCCATTCCTGTAACATATTCTCACAAAAATAGCACAAAACGACCTTAGAGTAAGGAATTTACCTGCATGTCCTGTTTTAAACCTTCTGCTGCGGGGGCAACGCTCCTCCTGAGCCTGGTCTCGTGGTCATAGTTGTTGCAGCTGGGATTCCCTCTGTGGTCCTTGTAGAAGGGCTTCCATTGTCGGGTTTTTTCTCCCCCGAGATTTTCCTCCACAGTCCCTTATAGCAGGGCTTCTCCGCGATGTTTTCCAGTCGGGGCTTCCTCCCCACAGTAACTGCAGCCAGGATATCCCCGCGGTCCCTATAAAAGTGATAACCACGATTTACAGTCAGGGGGGGTATCCTGCTGTGTTAGTCTAGGTGCCACAGGCACCAATACGATGCCACTGGTTTTACTGCCAGCGGCTCGGAAGGCGACTTACCGCCGCCCGCTCCCCGCATTCCGCGGTTTTCCGAGCGGGTTCTCCAGGTGCCACCGGCACCAATATGAAGCCGCTGGCTCCACCGCCAGCGGCTCGAAAGGCGACTCCACCGCTACCCGCATTCCGCGGTATTCCGAGCGGGTTCTCCACCAATATGAAGCCGCTGGCTCCATCGCCAGTGGCTCGAAACGTGAATTCACCACTGCCCATTACCCGCATTCCGCGGTCTTCCGAGCGCCTTGGTCCGTGGGCGGGATTCCCTGTGAAGTTCATGACTGGGGTCCCCCCTCCGTCCCGGACTTTTAGCAGGACCTCTAAGTAGAGGTTCCTGCAAGAAGATATAAACCTGAAACAGTTTTTTAAAAACTTACCTTCAGGTCTGCCGCTGGCAGGAGCATCACGTCCACCCTGCCAGTCGTAACGCAATGCGATAGACTATATGACACGTATGCGTACTGGTGGGATCTTCACATAGTCACCCACGTGACCGAAGTAAAATTGAATGCTTCACGGTCTTTAAAATAAATCATCCATAACATCTGGACATTTAAGTATTTGCAAGGATTGAAGATGTTTTAAGAGAGACTAAAGAATGTTCAATAGAAGGATTTGTCTAAAAATGTCAAAATGTCATGCCCTATAAATGGATTTTTTAAATAATTAATTTAGCAAGACGTCTTGTATCAACTCAAATCAGAATTTGATTTCATGAATTTAAAAGGAAATGGTTGAAATACGTAGGATGTAAAATGTGGAGGCAAAAAAATGGTTGTGGAAGTAAACACAACAGAACGAGCGCACATAAACTAGGTCTATTAGCTTCCTTCTTCAGTAAGTTTATATGATTTGGAACTGTGGAAAGTTTCACTTGATCACTATTTCCAAATCGAATCTCAGGATTTTTCTGAAGATTGAAGTAAATTTGAATGCTCTTGAGTTGGAAATTTATTTTTAAGTGAAAATCAAAACAAAATTATAGATTATGGAAATCTGTAATACAAACAGAAAATGCTGGAAATACTTGGCAGGTCAGGCTGCATGGGTGGGGAGATAAATAGTAGTAACATTTCAGGTTGAAGGCCCTTCGTCAGAATAGTTTTGAACAGTTTAGTTTTAAATTCAGTAGGCCAAAACTAAGTTGCCAATTTATCACTTTGAAAATACACATCTAACTTGAAATCCATTTTTATTGTCGAAATCATCATCAGATTTTGTCACGTTTTTGCTTACTAAGAAACCCAAAGTCAGTGCATGACCTGTTGCTCAGTTTTTCGTGATCGCACATGAATCAGAAGTTTGTGGTTTCCAGTCCACATTATGAACACAAGCACAACATCCAGTGTCATACCAACGTGATACCGGATTAAAAACAGAAAACGCTCGATCCACTTGCGAAAAGAAGGACATTTAAAAGTTCAGGTTCAGGATCTTTCATCAGAGAACACAAAGTTGTGATGAAGGGTTCCAAACTTGAAACATTAACTGTTGTTCTTTCTACAGAAGCTGCCTTACCTGCTGAGTGTTGCTAGCACTTTCTGCTTTTATTTCAGATTTCTTTATTTTCAGAGGCAGTAAAGTAAATAAAAAAAATAACTGTCTTTTCTCTTGGGGATCAAGTAACAGATCCCGCAGCAACCTTCAAAGATCAAGGGTGTTGCCCTTGGTGACCTAACTGCATTATCTAGTCAGTCGCTTCACTGGAATTACTGGGACTTGTGGTGAAATAGTCTTCTGTGTGTCCTTGATCATAAAAGTGCCCACGCATCAATAATGCTTAGTAGAACTGCAAGTTGCATTGCAAGATTGTGAAAGGTTGCGTGTTTTGTAGATGTTTTTGTGTATGGGTGTGTTCACTCCTCAATAATGTGACATCTTGCACGACCTTGGAATTGTTCCATGTCAACAGTTCCTGCGAAGATCTTACTACAGAGACAGAGCAGAGTTTATACCACTGCATTATTATCTAAAAGATGGAAATATTATGATCCATTCCTTTCAAACAACATCTTGGTGAATTATACAGATGTAGTAACATGTACGGTAGCAGACAGTATCAGGAGAATATGTTCACTTCCCACTTTGAATGCGAAGTATGGTAATAGTGACCATTAAACTACCTGATTTGTGTAAAATATGGTTCACTAATGCTATTTAGAGAAGGAAATGTGTCTTCCCGGATTCAATCTGATCCACAAATGAGCGAGACCCACATCTGGGTAGATGATTCATAATTGGCTAGCAAGACCCTAGAAGGACTGCCATGCTGGAGGAATTCATTACCTCTAGAAAACAGTTCACCCTGCTATAGGAGAGATGTTGTTGGGAAGGAGGATCTCCTGTGGCATTCTGTCCTGCATCTTGGTGGAACCAGTCTGGTGCTGAAGGTACTCCTCAGGTTGACCAGTGTCATGGAGGGGGTGAGCTGTATTGTACAGGGTGCTCTGCAGTTTGAGGAGCATCCTCCCCTCCAAGACCACCTCCAATGAATCCAATTCGTCCCCCAGGATGGAGCCAGCCTTCTTGATGAGCTTGTTGATCCTATTGGCGTCCATAGCCTTTACCCTGCTGCCCCAGCGCACGGCAGCAAAGAAGATGGCACTGGCTACCACTGATTACTGCAGACATTGGAGCGGAGCCTTCTCAAAATGTACAGACAGCTCTGTCCCTTCTTGTACAGTGCCGCCACATTCCTGGACCAGTCCCGTTTACTGTCTAGGTACACTCCATGGTATTTGTACTCCCTGGCAATCTGCAAATCCACACCATTGATGGAGACAGGGGACAGGAGTGTTCCTCTCCTCCTAAAGTCCACCACCAACTCCTTAGCCTTGTCCAATTCTGAATCAAGAACCAGAGGACATTGGTTTAAGGTGAAATGGGCAGGTTGTGCTAAAGGGCCTGTTTCTATGCTGTCTGACTCTATCTCTCTTCAGCTTCTGTCGCAACCTGAGATAACAATCCAATTTTGTCCAACATCTCCTAATGCCCACTAATCCAGCCAAAATTCTGGTAAACACTCTGCACCTTCTCCAAAGCCTCCACATATATCCTATAATGGGGCAACCAGACCCACATTCAGCCTAACCAAAGTTGTTTCAGCTGTGACATGACATCCTGATTCTTAAACTAAACACCCCACCGTATACCATACCATATACCTTATTTACCATTTTACCTACATTGCCATTTTCAGGGAGTAATGGACCGCTCTGTTTATTAATGTTAATGATGCTCTTGCCATTAACTGTACACTCTCCCCTTACATTCAACCTCCCAAAGTGCAACGCCTCACACTTGCTCGGATGAAACTCTTATTACCATTTTGCCACCCATTTCTGTAACTGATCTGATCTGTATTTCTCTGTATATTTTGACAGCCTTTTTCACTGCCCGCAATTCCACCCATTTGTGTTATCTGCAAACTTATCAACCAACCCTTCTACATTTACGTCCGTCATTTTATTTATCACAACAACAGAGGTACCAGTGCAGATCCATGCGGAACTCCACTGGCCACATGCTTCCAGCCAGAATAACATCCTTCCACAACAACCCTCTGTCTTCTCTGTGTGTGCCAGCTCTGAATTTAAACAACCAATTCACCTTGGCATGATGGGTGGCAGAGTGAACACAAAGCTGGGTGGCAGAGTGAACTGTGAAGATGATGTTGGGAGGTTGCAGGGTGACCTGGACAGGTTGAGTGAGTGGGCAGATGCGTGGCAGATGCAGTATAATATAGATAAATGTGAGGTTATCCACTTTGGCGGCATAAACAAGGGGGCAGATTGTTATCTCAATGGGGTTAGGTTAGGTAAGGGGGAGGTGCAGCGAGACCTGGGTGTCCTTGTACACCGGTCACTGAGAGTTGGCGTGCAGGTACAGCAGGTAGTGAAGGAAACTAATGGAATGCTGACCTCCATAACAAGAGGATTTCAGTGTAGGAGTAAAGTGGTTCTTCTGCAGTTGTATAGGGCTCTGGTAAGACCACATCTGTAGTATTGTGTACAGTTTTGGTCTCCTAATTTGAGGAAGAACATCCTTGTGATTGAGGCAGTGCAGCGTAGGTTCACAAGATTGATCCCTGGAGTTTAGGATGAGAGGGATTCTTATAGAAACATATAAAATTATAAAAGGACTGGACAAGCTAGATGCAGGAAAAATTTTCCCAATGTTGGGCGAGTCCAGAACCAAGGGCCACAGTCTTAGAATAAAGGGGAGACCATTTAAGACTGAGGTGAGGAAAAACTTTTTTCTTTAATTCAGAGAGTTGTGAATTTGTGGAATTCCTTGCCATAGAGGGCAGTGGAGGCAAAATCACTGGATGGATTTAAGAGAGAGTTAGATAGAGCACTAGGGGCTAGCGGAATCAAGGGATATGGGGAGAAGGCAAGCACGGGTTATTGATTGGGGAAGATCAGCCATGATCACAATGAATGGCGGTGCTGGCTCGAAGGGCCGAATAGCCTCCTCCTGCACCTATTTTCTATGTTTCTACGCAACAACTCCCACAACCCCATTTTGGGTTCACCTGCTCAACGTTTATTGTCGAGGCAGACCCGAGCCACGGTGCCTGTGGTGGATCAGGCATTGATCCCACAGGTAGTTCCACCATCGGAATTCCAGTCCAGTTTACAACAAATGCGTGACATTCAAAAACAGTGGTATTACAAAACAAGTAGGCCCTGACACCATTAACCAATGGTTAACCAGTGGTTCGTTTGTAAGCTGACAAAGGCCATGACCGTATCAGTGTAATTTCTGAAACTGCTACTGAGCCATGCTCACATCTGGTCAGTGCTGATGGCAGCACCTACAGGCATAACAGACAACATATCCTGCCTGTGAATTAGCCAACTCCACCTCTGTATTATCCAGATCGTACATGTGTCCTTCCATCCGTGTCCAGCGGCATTGATTCGCCTACACCAGCACAACAACCCACTTCAGCAACAGCTGCTTTGCCAGTGACGACACCCCCTCCGCCTGCCCCACAGTCCCCTGTTTCATCACCGGCAATGCTGGTTCAATCTCCATCACCTGTGAAGCCACCGGCTCTGTCCCCAGTGGGGAAAAACGGAGATGGTCTTTATCGCACACGTGCTGGTCGTGTTTGCAAGCCCACCGTGAAGTACCTGGGCTATGTTTGACTTTCCTACAGCTTATTATCAACTGCTATGCATGCCTTATTTAGTCAATGGTTTTGTACTGACATTTAATTCTTTAAAAGGGAGGATGTAGATCAGTGTCACTCATATTATGAGTCATACTTTGGAGCTATGCCCACTAGTTTTAACAGAAAGTCTCCCTGCCCTTTCTCACTTTTGAGTTACGTGTTAAGATGAAGTTACTTATGCAGTAACGGTAATAAAGTTTTTAGATCTTTATCACTGTGTGTGACTTATATTATTCCAACAGCAGAAGCTCAACAGGCGCCATCAATGTATAATGGGGTATATGTGCTGCTTCACTTCCTGAAGTTGATCACTATCTCCTCTATCCTGCTAACATTGAGGGAGGGGTTATTGTCTTGGCACCAGGTTACAAGATTCTCAATCTCCCGCCAGTCCTGAGCTCTGATCAGTTGGCTTTTAAATGACTCCCATGTTTCAGATGTGGACTTACCCAATAACAACTGCTCCCAATTTAATTTCCTTTGCTCCTTCTAAACATTCTGGTATCTGCCTTACTCCAATTTAGTTATTCCTTCCATCTACAAAACGCACTGCAGCTACTCACTTAGGCTACACTTAGGTTATGTGGATTTCCTTCAGTTCCTCTGTCACCCCAGATCTGGGGTGACAGAGGAACTGAAGGAAATCCACATTAGGCAGGAAATGGTGTTGGGTAACCAGATGGAACTGAAGGCTGATAAATCCCCTGGGCGTGATGGTCTGCATCCCAGTGTACTTAAGGAAGTGGCTCTAGAAATCGTTGACACATTGGTGATCATTTTCCAATGTTCTATATTCAGGATCAGTTCCTGTGGATTGGATGGTAGCTAATGTTATCCCACTTTTTAAGAAAGGCGGGAGAGAGAAAACAGCGAATTATAGACCAGTTAGCCTGATATCAGTGGTGGGGAAGGTGCTGGAGTCAATCATAAAAGATGAAATAGCGGCACATTTGGGTAGCAGTAACAGGATTGGTCCGAGTCAGCATGGGTTTACGGAGGGGAAATCATGCTTGACTAATCTTTTGAAATTTTTTGAGGATGTAACTTGGAAAATGGACAAGGGAGAGCCAGTTGATGTAGTGGACCTGGACTTTCAGAAAGCATTCGATAAGGTTCCACATAGGAGATTAGTGGGCAAACTTAGGGCACATGGTATTGGGGGTAGAGTGCTGACACGGATAGAAAATTGGTTCGCAGATAGGAAACAAAGAGTAGGGATTAACGGGTCCCTTTCAGAATGGCAGGCAGTGACTAGAGAGTTTCCGCAAGGCTCGGTGCTGGGACCGCAGCAATTTACAATATGTATTAATGATTTAGATGAAGGAATTACAAGTAACGTTAGCAAATTTCAGATGATACAAAGCTGGGTGGCAGTGTGAACTGTGAGGAGGATGCAATCAGAATGCAGGGTGACTTGGACAGGTTGGGTGAGTGGGCAGATGCATGGTAGATGCAGTTTAATCGTGGATACATGTGAGGTTATCCACTTTGGTAGCAAAAACAGAAAGGCAGATTATTATCTAAATGGTGTTAAATTGGGAAAAGGGGAAGTACAACGGGATCAGGGGGTCCTTGTTCTTTAGTCAATGAAAGTGAGCATACAGTTAAAGCGAATGTTATGTTGGCCTTCATAACAAGAGAAGTTGTGTATAGGAGCAAAGAGGTCCTTCTGCAGTTGTATAGGGCCCTAGTGAGACCACACCTGGAGTATTGTGTGCAATTTTGGTCTCCAAATTTGAGGAAGGACATTCTTGTTATTGAGGGAGTGCAGCGTACGTTCATTTCTGATTTCTGGGATGGCGTGACTGTCATATGCTGAGAGAATGGAGCGGCTGGGCTTGTGTACTCTGGAATTTAGAATGATGAGAGGTTATCTTATTGAGACATATAAGATTATTAAGGGTTTTGGCACGCTAGAGGCAGGAAACATGTTCCCGATGTTGGGGGAGTCCAGAACCGGGGGCCACAGTTTATGAATAAGGGGTAAGCCATTTAGAACAGAGATGAGGAAACACTTTTTCACACAGAGAGTTGTGAGTCTGTGGAATTCTCTGCCTCAGAGGGTGGTAGAGGCCGGTACTCTGGATGCTTTCAAGAGAGAGCTAGATAGGGCCCTTAAAGATAGCGGTGTCAGAGGATATGGGGAGAAGGCAGGAATGGGGTTCTGATTCTGGATGATCAGCCATGATCACATTGAATGGCGGTGCTGGCACGAAGGGCCGAATGGCCTACTCCTGCACCTATTGTCTATTGAATGCAACTATCCCCTTTTTGGTTAAACCATTACTGTTAACAGTTCCCACACCATCAATACTCTGGAGTCACACTCATCAAAAAAGTAATTGAACCAACCATATAATATGACTGGAAGAACATGTTGGACATGTATTTTATGTCAAAGACAAAATCACTGTATTGTCACAATACACAACACAAGTTAGGAAGGTGATGTAATATTGTCCACCTGTCTTGATTAACGTAGTTCCAATAATATTTAAACAGACTGATATCATCCAAAAGAAGATAGACTGTTGCACACAATGCACAAACTTAAATATTCACCCTAATCCTCCCCTACCAGCAAACTATAGTAGCTTGTAACATTGAAAAATGCACAGTCATAACAAACCCAGGCTATTTTACTATACTTGGAAAACCTCTGACATTTATTATGTAAAAGAACATGGGAACATCATGCCCTGCTAGTTTGCCTCCTGGCTACAAAACATCTTACCTTGGAAATATACCAACATATTATCCTTGTCAATGGTTAAATATGCTGGAACACTAACAAAGAACACTATATTTTTTGAAAAGCAGTGGCAGGATCGGTCAAAGTCAGCATGGATTTATGAAGGCGAAATCATGCCTGACTAATCTTCTAGATTTTTTGAGGATGTAATTGTGGTGTATGCCCCTTTAAGAGATATCATACACCTATTGTAATACCGGTAGCCACCAAAGGGGGCTTGCTTAGTATAAAAGCCCTGGTGGTAGTGTGAGCACTCTCTCTTCCTTTCCCCCTCTGAAACCATGATTAAAGGCACGTTGGTTTTACCTGATGGTTTCTCGATGGTTATTTAAGTATCTGACTCCAGTACTTAACAGTGGCGACGAGATTAAAGAACCCTGATGTCTTACCGACCTCGGCATCCTGAAAGATCGAGTGGAGAACGCTCCCCGCACCCTCCCAAGGCAAAGAAGCTTGGTAGAGGCGAGTGTGTGGTTGAGGCTGGACTGGAGCTCCAAAGTTGTGAGTGTTGGGGCAAAGTGCAGTCAAGGGGGAGAAGTGACCTCGGAGAGCGGGCCCCAGGAACGCATTGGTAGTTGGGGTGAATACCGTCGGTAGTGCATAGTGTGCATAGTGTGCCGGTGGGGGTTTTCCAGTTTCAGCAGTTAAAGAGGCCTGTATACCCGATGGAGGCTGAAGAGACTGGTTGGAAACGGACCTAGAGGGTCCAGGAAAAAGAAACGCTGCGAGAGAAGGGCGCAGACAGGGCGGGAACCGCCATTTTTGGCACGCCTAAAAACCGGAAGAGAAGGGTGCAAAAGCGGGAACCGCCATTTTTGGCACGCCTAAAAACGGAAGAGAAAGGGTGCCATTTTACAAGTTTTACAAATTTTATTGAAGCTAATTGATGAGCAACATGGCAATAAAAGGAAAATTTGGAATCTTCGAGAGCAACTTAGAGACTTGGGACACATATTTGGAAAGATTTGATGTATTCTGTACTGTTAATGATATAGCAGAGGATAAGAAAGCTGTGAATTTATTGAATTATATGGGTGCTAAGACTTATGGATTAGCAAAGGGGTTGTTACATCCTACAAAAGCTGCAAATGCAACATTTAAACAGATATCTGATAAATTAAAGGAACACTTTCTTTTGTCCACGGCTGAAAAGAATTACGCCCAAATTGATAGGGAGGCTCTTAGCCTTGTATGGGGTGTTAAAAAATGTAATAATTACTTATATGGACAGAAATTTACATTGATTACGGATCATCAGCCGTTGGTTTCGATATTTAATCCAAAAAAGGGGGTGCCCTTGATGACGGCACAGCGCTTGCAGAGATGGGCCTTGTTTTTGGGTGCACATCGTTATGACATCCAGTATAGAGGCACAAAGTTGCATGGGAATGCAGATAGTTTGTCAAGATTGCCATTACCGATTGTAAGTGATGTACTAATGACTGATGTGGCAGAATTGTTTCATATGTCCATTTGTGAAGTGTTGCCAGTGGATAACAAACGTATAGAGCGTGAGGCAAGGAATGATAGGACTCTTTCAGGGGTATATGATGTAACAGTACGAGGGTGGCCAGCGGAAGGAGATTCTCGTTTTCCTCAATATTCAGCAAGAAGAGAACAATTGTCTACGTGCAGGGGTACCGTGATGTGGGGTTCTAAAGTGGTGATCCCCCAAAAGTTACAGAAACAAATCTTGGAGGATCTACACGTTGGTCATCTAGGATGCACTAAGATGAAAAGTCTGGCTCGTGCATATGTATGGTGGCCAGGTATTGATGGCCAGATTGAGGAATTGGCCAAAAATTGTTCTGGCTGTCGGCTTGAGCAGAAGACACCTCCATTGGCCCCTATCCATCCATGGGAATGGCCGTCTGGTCCATGGAAACGGGTTCATATTGATTATGCAGGACCCTTTCAAGAGTCTATGTTCCTGGTGGTAGTAGATGCGCATTCGAAATGGCCAGAGGTTATAAAGATGTCCTCGACTACGTCTCAGAAGACGATTGCGACGTTACGAACAATTTTTGCAAGGTATGGTTTGCCTGAACAAATATGTTCGGATAACGGGCCTCAATTTGTATCTGAAGACTTTAAGAGGTTTCTGAAGACTAATGGCATTAAACACTGTACGTCGGCACCTTATCATCCAGCAATAAATGGACTGGCGGAGTGTTTTGTACAGACCTTTAAGAAGGCGCTTAAAGCAATGAAACATGAGGATCTGCCTATGCAACATAAATTGGACAATTTTTTTGTTCAACTATAGAAATGCGGTTCATGCTGTAACAGGTCAATCACCTGCGATGGTGTTTTTCAACAGACAGTTGGGTTCCAAATTGGACTTAGTTCGTCCTGATCTTAGAAGACAAGTGGAACAGAAAGTGTTCCATTGTGCACCTCAACGTCTTACCAGGAGTTTCCAGGTTGGTGAAGCTGTACTTGCCCGCGATTATAGAAACCAGAAATGGCAGCCGGGAGTTGTTGCGGAGGTACAAGGACCTCTAATGTATGCAGTCAACACGGCCGATGGCCAGATTCGCCGGCATGTGGATCAAATCGTACAGTCTACTATTGCTCCTCATCTGGAACCTCGGTTAAGTGCTTCGGATCAGCCAGTATCAATGGGGGGGCCAATGGTCGAATAAGGAATTGGAACCTATTGTGCCTATGTCTTGTTATCCTGTTCTAGCTGCCAAAGAAGCACCTATGCCTTCGTTGGATATTTCACCAGCTAAAGTAGCAGTACAGGTTCCTGACCAGGTGGTTGCAATACCAAAACAGGTGTTCCCTAGCTCGGAAGTGCGGTGTTCGCCTGAAGAATCTGGATTAAGACGCTCAACCAGAATATCAAGGCCGCCACAGAGGTTGATTGATGAACTTTGACATTGAATACGGGACTGACTAAGTGATGTTTCCTGTGTGTGTTTGGTTTTTATTTATTTTTTTTTCCCTCACGTATTGGTGATGGTGTTATTATATTGTGCTTGCAAAATATAAGGTGATAATGTAATTTTGTCATCTATTATATGATCTGTTGTAAGTATGGTGTACTTTTCCCCTTAGTTTTTGTGTAAAACTAAGGGTTTTAAAGGGGGAGGATTGTGGTGTATGCCCCTTTAAGAGATATCATACACCTATTGTAATACTGGTAGCCACCAAAGGGGGCTTGCTTAGTATAAAAGCCCTGGTGGTAGTGTGAGCACTCTCTCTTCCTTTCCCCCTCTGAAACCATGATTAAAGGCACGTTGGTTTTACCTGATGGTTTCTCGATGGTTATTTAAGTATCTGACTCCAGTACTTAACAGTAACAAGTAGAATGGATATGGGAGAGACAGTGGATGTGGTGTATCTGGACTTTCAAAAAAGCCCTTGACAAGGTCCCACACAAGAGATTAGTGTGCAATATTAGAGCACAGGGTATTGACATGGATAGAGAACTGGTTGTCGTAGGAATTAACGGGTCCTTTTAAGAATGGCCGCAAGGATCAGTGCTAGGACCCAGCTCTTATCAATATATATTAACGATTTAGACGAAGGAATTAAATGTGACATCTCCAAGTTTACGGATGACACAAAGCTGGGTGGCAGTGCGGGCTACGATGAGGATGCTATGACGCTGCAGGGTGACTTGGATAGGTTGGGTGAGTGGGCAAATGCATGGCATATGCAGCATAATGTGGATAAATGTAAGGTTATTCACTTTGGTGGCAAGAGCAGGAAGGCAGATTATTATTTGAATGGTGTCAGATTAGGAAAAGTGGATAAAATGTGTAGGAAAGAACTGCAGATGCTGGTTTAAATCGAAGATAGACACAAAATGCAGGAGTAACTTCCTGGGACAGGCAGCATCTCTGGAGGGAAGGAATGGGTGATGTTTCGGATTGAGACCCTTCTTCAAAAGAAGGGTTTCGACCCGAAGCTTCACCCATTCCTTCTCTTCAGAGATGCTGCCTGTCCCGCTGAGTTACTCCAGCATTTTGTGTCTACCTTAGGAAAAGGGGAGGTGCAACGAGACCTGGGTGTGCTTGTACATCAGCCACTGAAAGTAAGCATGCAGGTACAGCAGGCAGTGAGTAAAGCTAATGGCATGTTGGCCTTCATTGCGAGAGGATTTGATTTTAGAAGCAAGGAGGTCCTCTGCATTTGTACAGGGCCCTGGTGAGACTGCTTCTGGAGTATTGTGTGCAATTTTGGTAACCAAATTTGAGGAAGGACATTATTGACCAGGACTGACATATGATGAAAGAATGGGTCGACTGGGCTTGTATTAACTGGAATTTAGAAGGATGAGAGGCAATCTTATAGAAACATGTAAAATTCTTAAGGGATTGAACAGACTAGATGCAGGAAAAATGTTCCCGATGTTGGGGGAGTCCAGAACCAGGTGTCACAGTTTAAGAATAAGGGGTAAGCCATTTAGGACTGAGATGAGGCACATTTTTTTCACACAGAGAGATGTGAATCTGTGGAATTCTCTGCCATAGAAGACAGTGGAGGCCAATTCACTGTAAGTTCTCAAGAGAGAGCTAGATTTAGCTCTTAGGGCTAAAGGAATCAAGGGATATGGGGAAAAAGCTGGAACGGGGTACTGATTTTAGCCATGATCATATTGAATACCTATTTTTCTATAGAATACCGTCACCTCAAGGCTTCAGTGGGCCAAGAGAGGCACTCCACCACATTCCAGAGTAATCAGTGGTGATGGCATTAAATTCTGCGAGCAATATTTGTCTATTTTTACTCTACTTTTGTTGTTGATTATCTCAACCACTGTTTCACCACAATTCCTGAATATAAGACCTCACTAAATCATCAGTCAAAATAATCTATATACGTCTGATCAAGACAAAAGCCTTGCATTTTAATTTATTTTTTAGTTTAGAGATACTGCGCCGAAACAGTCCCTTAGGCCCACAAAGTCCGTACCGACCAGCGATCCCCGCACACTAACACTATCTTACATACACACTAGGGACAATTTACAACTTTACCGAAGCCAATTAACCTACAAACCTGTAGCCCTATGCTCGATCATATCTTCCATCAAAAATCCCAAATCTTTGAAATGAATGAATGAATGCTTTATTGTCACATGTGACAAGTCACAGTAAAATTCTTTACTTGCATACCCAAGGTATGCAAATAGTTGCCAGATAAAGGGCAGTAACAAAGTCACAAAGTATCCACGCCAGGTCCACATTTGTTTGCCCCCCCCTCCCATTCTGTTCTCCCCCCTCCCCCGCCTCACAGCGGTCCCCCCATGCCGGGTCCTCCATTGTTCATCCCCCTCCCTCACGGAGGCCCCCCTCACACCAGGTCCTCCATTGTTTGTTCCCTCAGCGATGGCATCCTCACTCCCATGTGGTCCGTCCTCGTCCATCGGTCGGCCTCTCCTCTGCAGTCGTCACAACGACCACATCGCCGTCGGGTCCTCTCCGGACGCCTCCATGATGCCATCCCCGGCCTCAGCCAAGGGTGCCGTCGACCCAGGGGTCGACCATTGGCTCTGCCGACCCAGGTAACGTCAGCCGCAGGTTCCGTTGAGGTGGGGCTTCACCTCCCAACCGCGGGGGTCTGACTTGCAAGGCTTCTTTGCAAAGTCTGCCACCAGCAATCATAGTCAATGAGTATCTGCCTTTTAATAGATACTAGACTAAGTGGGACCGTTGTGTCCCAGCATCACACGGGAGGGCTGGTCACCAACGCAATATTCCACCTCTCCACCAATTCCAATATTGCTTGCCAGCCGGGGAGCTGTCTGTTGCGCTAGTAGTGGTGTTGTGGGCCGAAGGTACTGTTTTCCAGAGGGCTAGTATAGACACTGTGGGCCAAATAGATTCTTGGGCTGGCATCCAACTGTTGCAACGATTTTAAAAGCCAAGCCAAGAAAAACAATTGGGCTGCAGCCACCCAACAACCAAAATTCATTTTGTGAACACAAACATTTTAAAAAAGTCGAGGCAAACAACTGGGCTGCTGCCACCCGACAGGCGAGGCAAGCAACTGGGCTGCAGCCACCCGACAACCAAAATTCATTTTGTGAACACAAACTTTTTTAAAAGGCGAGGCAAACAATTGGGCTGCAGCCACCTGACAACCAAAATTCATTTTGTGAACACAAACTTTAAAAAAAGGCGAGGCAAACAATTGGGCTGCAGCCACTTTACAGCCGCATCGAGGGGACTCACCGTGGACTACCGTGGAGTAGACGCGCGTTCAGTGTTATTCGCAGCTCAGAGAGCCGTGATCCTCTCGCTTCCTGGGTCTGGCAGAGACTGAGTGAGGCACTACACTTCTGGGTTTTATAGTCTCACCCCCCTGCTGCCAGCGGGGGCAGCAGAGAGAATGGAGATTAAAAAAAAAAATTAATATCTCTCTGATTCTTCATCGATGGGAAAAATGCTCTGGTCCCGGAAGGTGGAGGGGGGCTCTGAGCGAGGTGGCCAAAAATGACGGCCATTGGTGGCGGCGTTCTCTTGGAAATTGCAGCACAGTGGGCCAAAAGCGGTCAAGATCAGACTTTTAGTAATATAGATAGGCATGACATCAATTAGCAATTGATAGCTTTAATTAATGCCAGAATTCACACATTTGGAACATATACTAATAAATGGCACAGTTAATGCTAGCTAGAGGCGACAATTATGGTAATAACATGGGAACACAATATTTTTTGTCAAATCGATACAGGGTCAAACACACATGGTTTAATCATTCATCCCAATTCCATCATATGCTTTATAGAGATATCCAACTCTGCTCCTTTCATTGCTGTTTATTAATGACAGAAAATGTTTCATGCTGATAGTAGATCTCAAATGACTTCTATTCCAGTTTTCTATATTAATCAGCTTTTTATTCCAGGTCAGTGACTGCTGGATGACAAACGCTTGCATTTTTCCCCTGTGCGTGCCTGGAGGTCAAGTGTTGCAATATAGGAAATGCTCTGCAGCTCTGGTCTGATCATTGAATCATCGCTTCAGTCTTTCTCTACGATTTTCATGCTGATTCTTCCCAAAGTCCCATTGTGTTGCTGAATGAAGCTGTTTTGTTAATCTCTTTCCAAACTTTTTTCTATCTGAGCTCTATATATTATCCTCTATTTTCGACCCTTCTCAACTCTTAAAAATCAATTCCTTAAATATCAAATGCATTAAATTCTTCAATCTAATATAAATGGACTTTTGAATGTGCTGAATTTCTGCCTTTCAGGCAGTTAAGTTCCAGACCCCTGACAGATCTTAATTTCTTGTTTCTTGACTGTTCAACTGAGCAGCCTATTTATTCTGTCTTGGACCCTAATAATCTCATACATGTTTTTTTGTCGTGCTCTGTTGCAAAGAAAACAACCAGCCTTTATGACCTTTCCTCTTGGTACCATTCTCATGAATATTCTCCTTACCCTCTCCAGTTCATCCACAGCTTTCCTGTAATATGGTCATTAAAACTGCACTGAATACTCAAATGTGGCCGAACAAGCACCAAATACAATTCTAGCACAACCATGTTGCTCTTATAATTCAATTTTTCAAATCTACACATTTCATTAAAGTACTCAAGCTGGAGTGATTTTAAGAAAATACTTTTATTTCCTCAATCTCAGTCTATTAAAATTAAAGGAAACTCAATAACTATGTAATTATATTAACTAAGGGTCTCGACCCAAAACATCACCTATTCCTTCGCTCCATAGATGCTGCCTCACCCGCTGTGGGGGGGAGGGGGTAAGATGTAGGACAAAGCATGGCAATGACATGGCAATAAGTTGACAAAGACAAGGGTTTTTATTGGATAGGCAGATGGTTTAAATAAAGACTTAATATAAGAAGAGTAGGTGTGAGACAGGTTTAAAGTGGTGCAGATTATGTAATCAGCGGGAGAAAAGTAGCAGGGGAGTAGTGGAGGAGGGGAGAAATATGTGGGAGTTCACAGGGGATGGTAGTGGGGGAAGGAAGAAGGGAGGTGTGGGTGAGAAAGGGGGGATTACTGAGAGGTTATCTAAAATCAGAGAATTTAACGTTTGTACCATTGGGTTGTTAGCTACCCAGGCAGAATATGGTCTCCAGTTTGCATTTGACATCACTCTGGTAATGGAGAAGGCCCAGGATAAAAAGGTCAGTGTGGGAATAGGAAGGGGAGTTAAAATGGTTAGCAGCCGGCAGTAAGCCTTGGTCGGGTGACCTTTTTGTGAGTGATGACCGGAAATGATTACGTGACACCATGAGTATGAAAATCACAATCACAATCACAATAATACTTTATTAGCCAAGCATGTTTTGCAACATATGAGGAATTTAATTTGCCAAGTCAGTCAAACAAATAAAAAGCAACGGAACCCACAAAATACATTTTAACATAAACATCCACCACAGTGCCTCCTCCACATTCCTCACTGTGATGGAAGGCGAAAAAAAGTTCAAATTTCTTCCCTTACGGTCGGGGGCCTCGAGCCCTCCTTTGACAGGAAGATCTTCCGTAGCTGGTGGCGTTTGGCCCTCCGCATCGAGGCGATCAGCTCCTGCATCAGGGGGATGTCAGCTCTGATGATCGGACCCCGCATCGGGGCTGGTCGAGCCTCTGCTTCTTTGGAGCTTCCCGACTAGTCTCTCCCGAGACTGCGAGCTCTTGATGGTAAAGTCCACAGGCCACAGTTGGAACGATCCCAGGCAAGGGATCGGCTCTGATGTAAGACCATGCCCCGCAATGAGGCCCAAAATCAGTCCGAGGAAGCCTCCAGCTCCATCGATACTAGGCTGCAGAATGACTGGAGAATGCGATCCGAAAATTAATCGCATCTCCGGCAAGGTATTAAACTGAAAAAAAAAGTTATCCCCACCCCTTCCCCCTCTCCCCAAATAATACAAACATTTACACAGACTTTTAGACAGTAATGGTAGGACAAAAGTTAGACAGTATATAGTACAATGTGTGTGTGTGTGTGTGTGTGTGTGGGGGGGGGGGGGGCATGATGCCCACGATGCCCACAAGGAAATAAAGGTCTGTGCCAGTGAAGCAGCAGACAAGCTCCTTTCCCTTTGTGCTGCGGTCCAAACTAAACCTTACAACCATTAAAATTCTGAAGTTGGAGCCCTGGCATTCATTGTGCATAAATGGATCAACAAGTATATGGTATCGAACAACCCAATCATCAATAAGCACACATTACCAAGGTTATGCACTCAGAATGTTCCCATTATATTTATTATGTCCTAGATGTAACAACATGTAACTACATAGCATCGTTTAGCACAACATTTCTGGAGCATATTGAATTTATAAGCTGCAACTTTTGGTTGAAACATTGAACTAAAGTCCTGTTTACCATCTCAGGTGAACATAATTTGTCAGGTTAACACTTCAAGTCAATGAAATGTCATCAGAATGGGAGAGAAGATATTTACCTGAGATTTAAACTCTGTTTTGCTAATGCCGGCTGACCTGTTACTACTCCTGTATTTTTAGGTATGTTACAATACTTACCTTCAGCGGTGCTGCAATTCTGCCACTGGCCGTGTGTGCGATTTTGGCACCTTTGAGGGGGGGAGCGGGGTGAAAACGTGTTTTTTACCCTACCTTGTCCTGGATTATATTTGGTTTGAGTACAAGCTTTTGCTGAAGAATCGTTCCGACGGCCGTTCTGTGTCTTTTTTTTTTTAATCTCCTGACTAGTTCAGTGCTGGAGTCATTTTTAAATCAGTTTCTAAAGCTGCCAACGCCGACAACGGGGACGGATTTCATGTAGGTGACAGGTAAAAGAAAGCCGTTTATTTTTATGTATAAAAGTGGTCCTTAAGATGCCTTTAGTTCACATTTTAAGTTGCGAAATGGTGATTTAGTCCCCATACAAACCGGCATGCCGATATGGGGGTCAAAATCACCGCAAACTGCAAACGATCGCGTTCCGTAAAAACCCACTCGCAAGATGATTTAAAAGGCCATTAAACAGGTATTAAACATTAAATTTCTTCCATATGGCCGATAAATCCATGACAATGAGATTTAAAAATTATGTTATATTGTGAATTCTTGTGTAAATGTTATTTGGACACTTAGGCTATTTAAAAATGTTAATCTATTCTTAAGAAATTGATAGATATTTAGATCTAGTAATTGAATTTTGTAATTAGCTACAATTAGGTAACTAACTAACTATATGCTTTAATTTCAAGTCATCTAAGGAAGATTGTTTCATATTTGTTTCAGAATGCTTCAATCTATAATAACTGAACATTTCTTTTAGTTCCCTTAATTTTTAAGAAAGTTATGACCATTTGACTGTCCTCGATCACAGCTTTTGTGTTAAGTCAATGGAAAAGCAATAGGGAACAAGATGCTAATTTCCGAGTATGAAAATGGCCATAACTTTTTTAATACTGAAGATATGAAAGTGAATTAGGTGACAAATTAAACTTCTTTTTATGCTTTATCTGATGGGATAAATTACAGACTTGATTTTTAAAATCTCAAAATTTTGTAACATTGCTAGTATTTTCTGTTTCTTTGTTTCGGTATTCCATTAACCACTGTATTTCACTTATGTGTATATATATTAAAATTGTACTGTGTTGATGAAAGTGGAGAAAAATATTTCCTGACATGTAAAGGATTTATTTCCCAACTAACAAAACTAAAATGGATGATATTTGCACTGGGCATGTTGGCTGCTGTGTTTCCTGCATTAAAACAGTTACTGTACTACAAAAGCCCTGTGGGATGTTCTGTGCTGCGTAAGGCTCAATGCAAATTCTGGTTTTATTTCATTTATCCACCTGTTATCCTTAAATTATGCTAAATAGAATTGATGATACTCAATAAATATTTTGCACAACCATTTGTTTGAATGGAATTTTGCAGTGCTCAAGGTGTGTAATTGCTCGAAAAATAATAACCAGAGCAGGAGGAAGCCATTGCGGCCACTGTGCCTGCTCCACCATTCAATTAACTCATGGCTGATATCTTACCTCAGTGTCACATGCTTGCACTAACCCCATATCACCCAATCCCTTAATTTCTAAAAATCCATCAAACGTTTTCCTGAATATACCCAGGAACTAAATCTTTACAGCTCCTTGGGCAGTCAATTTGAATGATTTATAGGTGAAGGGCTTCCATGTTCTCCATCTCCTCAGTTGCTGTCCCCTTATATTGTGACTGTGATCCTTTCTTTCAGACATCCAAACCATCATCCCTGCTTCTATTCCATAAACCATGTCAGAATTTTGTGCACATCAATGAAACCATTTTTCATACTAAACTCAGGAGAGTACACTCAGCCTGCTCTCAACACTTGAAAAAATACTCTACACTTCTATTTTTCCCACCAATGATTTCCATTTGCCGTTTCACTGCCTATTCATTTAACCTGTCCACAGCTCCGTAAAGCCGTGAAGACCGAAAAAGGTGAATTTATTATGGGGAACAAGGAAATGGCAGATGAGTTGGACAGGTACTTTGGATCCGTCTTCACAAAGGAGGACACAAACAATCTTCCTGATAAGTAGTGGCCAGAGGATCTGGGGTGACGGAGGAACTGAAGGAAATCCACATCAGGCAGGAAATGGTGTTGGATAGACTGATGGGACTGAAGGCTGATAAAACTCCAGGGCCTGGTGGTCTGCATCCCAGGGTACTTAAGGAAGTGGCTCTAGAAATCGTGAATGCATTGGTGATAATTTTCCAATGTTCTATAGACTCGGGATCAGTTCCTGTGGATTGGAGGGTAGCTAATGTTATCCCACTTCTTAAGAAAGACTGGAGAGAGAAAACAGGGTATTATAGACCAGTTAGCCTGACATCGGTGGTGGGGAAGATGCTGGAGTCAATTATAAAAGATGAAATGGCCGCACATTTGGATAGCAGCAACAGGATCGGTCCGAGTCAGCATGGATTTATGAAGGGGAAATCATGCTTCTGAAATTTTTTGAAGATGTAACTAGGAAAATGGACAAGGGAGAGCAAGTGGATGTAGTGTACCTGGACTTTCAGAAAGCATTTGATAAGGTCCCACATAGGAGATTAGTGGGCAAAATTAGGGCACATGGTATTCGGGGTGGAGTACTGACATGGATAGAAAATTGGTTGGCAGACAGGAAACAGAGAGTGGGGATTAACGGGTCCCTTTCAGAATGGCAGGCGGTGACTAGTGGGGTACCGCAAGGCTCGGTGCTGGGACCGCAGCTATTTACAATATACATCAATGATTTGGATGAAGGGTTTCACAATGATTTGGATGAAAGGATTCAAAGTAGCAAATTTGCAGATGACACAAAGCTGGGTGGCAGTGTGAACTGTGAGGAGGATGCTATGAGAATGCAGGGGGAACTTGGACAGGTTGGGGGAGTGGGCGGATGCATGGCAGATGACGTTTAACGTGGATAAATGCGAGGTTATCCACTTTGGTAGCAAAAAAGAGGAATACAGATTACTATCTAAATGGCGTTAAGTTAGGAAAAGGGGAAGTACAGCGGGATCTGGGGGTCCTTGTTCATCAGTCTATGAAAGTAAGCATGCAGGTACAGCAGGCAGTGAAGAAAGCGAATGGCATGTTGGCCTTTATAACAAGAGGAGTTGAGTATAGGTCCTTCTGCAGTTGTACAGAGCTCTAGTTAGACCACATCTGGAGTATTGTGTGCAATTTTGGTCCCCCGATTTGAGGAAGGACATTCTTGCTATTGAGGGGGTGCATCGTAGCTTTACAAGGTTAATTCCCCGGATGGCGGGACTGTCATATGCTGAGAGAATGAAGCAGCTGGCTTGTACACTGGAGTTTAGAAAGAGAGGGTATCTCATTGAAACATATAAGATTGTTAAGGGTTTGGACACGCTGGAGGCAGGAAACATGTTCCCGATGTTTGGGGAGTCCAGAACCAGGGCCACAGTTTAAGAATAAAGGGTAAGCCACTTAGAACGGAGGCGAGGAAACACTTTTTCTCACAGAGTTGTGAGTGTGTGGAATTCTCTGCCTCAGCGGGTGGTGGAGGCAGGTTCTCTGGATGCTTTCAAGAGAGAGCTGGATAGGGCTCTTGAAGATAGCGGAGTCAGGGGATATGGGGAAAAGGCAGGAACTGGGTACTGATTGGTGATGATCAGCCATGATCACATTGAATGGCGGTACTGGCTCGAAGGGCCGAATGGCCTACTCCTGCACCTATTGTATATTGTCTATTGCCACTGTGTTTCCTTTCCACATTGCCATCCAGCTCTGGGAAATTGAATACTTTCTGGAACTTGGCATCTCCTTGACCTACCAAGTTTTCAAGGTTAAGTACAGCCCGCCTGAATAATAATAATAATAATACATTTTATTTATGGGTGCCTTTCAAGAGTCTCAAGGACACCTTACAAACATTTAGCAGGTAGAGGAAAAACATGTGAGGGGAATGAAATAAATAGTAGAGACATGAATAGTACACAAAGTAAAGACAGAATTCAATACAAAACACAATATGAGGTAATTAATGCACAGATGAAAAGGGAGGGGGACGTTGGGCTAAGGACAGGCAGAGGTGAAGAGATGGGTCTTGAGGCGGGACTGGAAGATGGTGAGGGACACAGAATTGCGGATCAGTTGGGGGAGGGAGTTCCAGAGCCTGGGAGCTGCCCTGGAGAAGGCTCTGTCCCCAAAACTGCGGAGGTTGGACTTGTGGATGGAGAGGAGACCGGCTGATGTGGATCTGAGGGACCGTGAGGGTTGGTAGGGGGAGAGGAGGTCAGTGAGATATGGGGGGAGCAGATGGTGGAGGGCTTTGTAGGTGAGGATCAGGATTTTGCAGTTGATCCGGTGGGAGATGGGAAGCCAGTGAAGTTGTTTGAGGACTGGAGCGATGTGATGCCAGGATTTGGTGTGTGTAATGAGTCGGGTATGTAAAAATAAATCTTCCACCAACACGAACCACCATCGTGCCATAACTTGACCCTCAGAAGATTCAGAGCAGAAAGAAGAAAGGCCTACTTTTCATTTTGTATCTTTCACCATGTAGGGATGTTTTAAAGCATTTTATAGCCAATTAATTACACTGAAGAGCAGTCACTGTTTTTTTTTATGAGTAAATGCATCTGCCAATATTTGCACAGCAGGGACTTGCAAACAGCAGTGAGATAAATGACTCGATAATCTGTTTCTGATTGTGTTGTTTGATGTAAGAATATATGAATTCAGCGATATAAAGTAAAGGATTTCGCCAGTCAGCTTTACTGAGCCTATTCTGACATTGAATTAAAAGCTGATCCATAGATATCTCAATTCTTCATCCATATTTTTTCCATAAAACATGGCACCATTATCCAACATAAATTATCACACATAATAACAGTGCATAATTATCATGATAATTTCAAGTCATTCTTACTTCCTCAGCCTCATGATCCTTTAGGAAAAAGAATTGTTGATTCCCACCTGTGCATGAGAGAGTTCTTGGTTTGACTCCGAAATGGACTATCTTCAATTTCAAGTTTATGCTTCCTTGTTCTGATTTCCTCCACCAAAGAAATAGTGTTTCAGAATTTCATGGCAGTGGCAAGTTTCTAATGTTTTCCTCTGGCCTACTCACACGACTGCATGTACCTTGAATGGACCTATGTATTGCAACTCTCTGAATGACTTCAACTCCTATGGGGTCAACAAGGTCTGGTGTAATAATGGAAATCAAATGACAGGGCCTGAACTTGCCCTAGTGCTATGCTTTGATCATCTGTTATCCAATACCACAGCTTTAACTGGCATCAAATAATGTTGAAGGCTTCGGAGCTGTAGTCATTCAATATGATCATGGCTGATCATGACAGTATGTACCTGCCTTCTTCCATACCCTCTGATTTCATGGTCAGCCCAGAGCTGTGGCAGAGAGTTCCAGAGATTGCAAGAAAAAACTTCTATCTCGGTTTTAAAGGATTTTTCCTTTATCCAAATTGTGACCCCTTGTCCTGGACTTCCCTAGAAGAACAATCTTCCTGATAGTCCAACCCCTTAAAATTTGTAAGTTTCTATAAGATCCCCTCTCAATCTTCTAAATTCTAGAGAGTATAAACCAAGTCTATCCAGTCTTTCTTAAGACAAAGTACTTCATTAAGGTTACGCAATGTTAGAGCTGCTCCTATACTCGGTCCTTTGTCATTGGGACAGGTCACTTTTTTTTGCCTGCTGCTTGGGTGGTGGGACCATAACGGAGGTGCATTCCCCCTTCCCAAGCATTTAAATGGGGGCAAAATGGATAACCTCACATTATCCACAACAGACAGCACATTTGCCACTCACCCAGCCTTCAGTCACCCCATCCAGGATCTCCATGCCCCCCCACTTGGAGATATTGCTTCATTCCCTCCCAGATCATTATATATATATTGTAAATAGCTGGGGTTCAGAGGGGTACCCCACTTATGCCTGCCTTGTGAAAGGCAGATCTGAGTTCTCTATCCACATCAATCTGAACCCCCATGCCTGTGCTTGACATGTGTTCTTAGTTTCATGGGACCGAGCCAGTAATCAAGAAAATATGTGTAGGGCGTCTAGAAAACTGATAGAAATGTGGGCGTTACCAATCTTTCAAAGTACTTCATTAAGGTTGATGTTAGAGCTACTCGGTGGTTGTCATTGGGACAGGTTTCTTTTTTTTCCTTTGTTTTCCTTGAAGCAAATAGATAAAAGGCGTTCCCATCCAGGTTCACCCACTTTCAGAGGGGTAGAGCAGATCTGATTTCTGCCACACAATGGGACCGAGCCAGTCAATACAGAACGAGGAGAATGACAGGTGGATATTGTTGTTTTCCTTAATACATAAAAGGTGTTAAGTTCATTGGGTAGAGATGTATTGTTGCCAGAGATTACCCCCGATATTAACATAGCCTGTATGGTACTCAGGCCCTGTCACAGTCGCCAAGCAGCCACTTGATTAAATGTCTTGCATTTGAATCTCTATCTGTGAACCAGCAGAAGCAGCAGGAACAAATAATCAGACCAGCCAGAATGTGAGGGAGGGATGGAATGATAGGCATACCTGATGATCGTGTGGCAATGGTAGTGTGCGAGGCAGGAGACATGTTGGGGCTTATGTTACTGAAGTTATACAGATGAAAGTAATTGGAAACGATGAACAGGTTATCAGGGTTCATTGTCCCGAGAGAATCGACGACAGAGTATAATTCCTCCAATGCCACCTTGGCATGGGCTTGAGGTGCTATGGAGACTACCGACAAGATGGTATTAGTGAATTTCCTCAGTGTCATTTTATGAACACGTACTCCGGGGAGCAGAGTTGAGCTAAGACTCTCATGTCAGTGCATCAGGAGCATTGACTAAAACACAGTGCCTCTGCCTTTCCTTTTGCCTGAAGATTCTATAGTCCATACGATAAATGGAGAAACCTCAGGTTGTATAGCAGGGTCAGGTGAGACAGGTTTTGCTGAAACAAAGAACACAACAATCTCTGATCTTCCTTTGCAACAGTAGCCTTGTTCTAAGGCCTGTTCGAGTGATTGAACGTTAGGTTAAAGTATGCTGGAGAGGAGAGGTGAAAACCTCCATTGTTTCAGCCAGACGTGGAACCCCAGATATGTCGAAAACAGGGGTAATCTCTGGCAACAATACATCTCTATCCAATAAACAACAGGTATGCTTCAGACTCCTGAAGCAGACCTGCCATGCTTCCTTGTTTTGTTAGTACTCACAGCTGTCCAATCTAATTTCATTTTATGCCATCCAGAGGAGATGTTCATCCTACTGATGTTGGCTGGAATCAAACCCAGGACCCAAGTGGGACCATGGGACACACTGTGGGCTAGCTTCCAGTCACAAAGTTGTTGGATTGAGTTTTACAGCAGATAATCTGCACTATCTGCAGTGATATAATTACATGCCCCCCTGCCCCCATGCAAAATATACCATAATAGTATCTCTAAGAAGGGGAATTATTTCTTGTTCAACATTACTCTTTCATGATATTAAGATCGCTAATGTGTTCGTTGCTGATGGTAGAACACATCTTGGTGGCGATCTGCAAGTTACCTCAATACCTCAGATATGGCACAAAACTCGTAGTCTACCAGGCAGCACTGATCCAAGTTCCAGTATGCTTCTAAAACCTGAGCTGTCACCACAGGCATCTCAAAACTCAGGAAACGTACCACCAACGCTGTCACTGAAAACCTTCCAAATACACTGGAAGGATAAGAGAACCAACATCAGAGTCATCTCCCAGATCAACGTCCCTCTGCTCTGAGACTCTTGTTACTTTTAATCTGCTGGCCAGATTACTCACATGCCCTGGAACGAGACGCCTGAAGCAGACATTTCAAGGAGGTTATCAGTCAAACAGTGTAAACCATTTGAGGATATGCTGAAAGCTTCCTTGAAGAAATGTGGCATCTCCTCTTGACTCCTGAGAGCCACTGGTCCATAACCATTGAAAGTGAAGAAGGAGCATTCAGAATGCTGCTGAGAACTTCGAGGCTATGCTTTGGGAGCCTTCTGCAAGTAGCAGTAGGGATGGACTACCTCACAAATCTACTCACCTACCTAGCCCATCAGTCAACATTTGCTGCAAGAGTCTGCTGTTCCCACATTGGCCTCATTTGCCTTGTCAGAAACCACAAAAACAGAGAGGAATAATTCATCATCAATCAAGAGGAGTGCCTAAATAGAAGATGACTAAAACACTTAATTATCACTGAAAATATCCTGAAGTTGTGCAAATTTCTAAAGAAATGCAAATGTTCTTCCTTTCACCGAGTTTCCTGCCCGGCACCAGTCTGACATGTTTTTGAAGCTTTATTACAGAAAATTAGGGCCTGTACGTCCTTGAGATGTCATTCTTTCAGTTACGATTACAGTTCTAGATTTATTGATTTTAGTCCGTCAAGTAAAGGGCTCCACAGGAATTACATCAGGAAGAAGTAAAAGAAACATAAACAGCTTCACTGCCTGCCAACTTAATGTCTGAGCCCTAAATTGTTACTTTTCTACCTGTTAAAAGCTTGAATCATTTAAAGAAAATGTTGCAATTATTTAGAATTAGCGAAGAATATATTTGAAGCTGCAAGCATTTTTAGGTACAATATGGTTATAGAGCAGTGATCCCAAAGTTTTGATCCCCGTGTACCCCCTCATAATTTTTCGTAAGTATCTTGTACCCCTCGTTAGAAACAATCGTATTTTGTTGTAAAAGTCGATAGAAATTGCATACATTTTTATTTTGGATTAAGTTATGCATGTAAACAAAGGTGTTCTATAATATAATGTATAATTACTAGAATAAAATTAATAAACTATCTATTAAATACATTTTTAATTAAAATAATTTATAATCAATGTGAAAGATGAAATTGCTTATGTTGGTAAATTATTTAGGCAAAATGTTGTTCTATAGTTGTTCATTTCAACCTAATTTTTTCGACATCTAATGCGGTTCCTCTTCTTCGTCTTAATGTCCATAAGGGTCGAAAATGTAACTTCACACAGGTATGAGCTTGGAAATGGAAAGATGAGCTTTAGCGCTTTTCTGACAATTCTGGAAATTCATTTTGTGTTTGTAACCTAAATGAAGATAATACGTTATTTGTTTTATAAGAATCCATCAGAAGCTAGTTCCAAAAGTTGTTTTTGTGACAGACCTTTTGGCACTGATTGATTGATGTTGAATGGGTATCATTTCCACTCAATATCTATGTCCAATTCAGGGAAATACTTTTCTAGATTCATCTGTACACTCTGTAAATGCTGTATTATAATAATCATCACACCGTCTTCAATTTGTTCACTCAAACTTGCCTGTAATTCATGAAGAGATGGAAAAGAGTCCACTTCTCCATTAACAACTCGCTTTTGCCACAACTTAAATTCAGTCATTGGCGGCGCTCACCTTATCTTGAATATAAAATATAGAAATGTCCTCACCTTGTAAGCAATGTTCCCTTGTAAGCAGTAGTTCGGGTGCACAGAAATCTTGTATTGTGCTACTTTTTATGCTGTTACAAATGTGTGTGCGTAGTGACCTCTTGTGCAAATATAAACCTGAAATTGTTTCATGATATTTTTGCATATCATATATTAGCCTCTCTCTCATGGCTAATAAAACTGTATTGCCATGTTTTAATATAATACAAATATCATATTTGTAGAATTATGAATGCAATTTATGAAGTTATGTATTCAGTTAAGATTTTATCCTATGCTTTGAAGCTTGAACTACTTTGTTCAGTTTGTTGTTCCATTAAATAAAGGATCAATTAACATTTGATATTTTTATGTGATACAAAGTGAAATAAAGTGATAACAATAACATCCATCGATTCATCCATCCAACTTGATCATCCCATTTCTTTCCATTAGCCAATTCTCCAGCAACTTTTGCATCACGACAGTACAAACAGAAAACTCCAGTTTTAGAATCAAACATAAATATTTCTTGCAGCTCAACGTTCACGACCTCATGAGCTTTTGGTGTAGCAGTTTTTACTATTTCGTAAAGTCATTCAACTTTAAACCAGCTTGCATTGCTTTTGCGCTTCACACCATTTGCATCCTTTGAATTTGACATGGTGAATCAAAATTGATTTCAATAAAAACTCAATAAGCCAGCTACAGAATTTGAAATGGATCTTCATAAACTGTATAATAAAGTCAATATGATTATGAGATGTTTACAAATAAGTAAAAATTATATACTGTGTAATAATGTATAATTATTGATGACTACATTTTATGCTTTCATTTTTAAATTAAACAGTTCTTTATTTTAATACTAACAAATCCCCCCCCCCCCTCTCCTCCTCCCTCTCCCCTCCCCTCCAATTGATGATTTCCTCAATGCCAGAGCGGGATGCAGCTGTCCCCAGTGCCGGATCGGGCCGCGGATTTTGAAATTGGGGGAAAAAAAATCATTTTTATAATACTAATTATAGCAGAGAAATTTTATAGCGGAGATTTTATTTTACCGAATTTCAAAATCTGCAATAATCGTTTTGTGCGCACATAAATTTTCATTGTGTGCTGTAGCAATGTTACAACATTTTGAGATTTAAAAAATCAAGTTTGCAATTTATCCCATCAGATAAAGCATAAAAATAAGTTTAATTTGACACCTAATTCACTTTCATATCTCAAGTATTAAAAATGTTATGGCCATTTTCATACTCAGAAATTAGCATCTTTTTCCCTATTGATTTTCTATGGACATAACAAAAAAAGCTGTGATCATGGACAGTCAAAAGCCCATAACTTTCTTAAAAATTAAGAGAACTGAATGAAATTTGCAGTTATCATAGATTGAAGCATTCTGAAACAAATATAAAATAATCTTACTTGGATTAACCTGAAATTAAAGCATATAATTAGTTAGTTACCTAATTGTAGCTAATTCCAAACTTCAATTACAAGATCTAAACATCTATCCATTTCTTAATAAATGATTAACATTTTTAAATAGCCTAAGTGTCTAAATAATATTCACAAATAATTCACAATAAAACTTGATTTTTAAATCTCATTTACATTAATTTATAGGCCAAATGGAAGGAATTTAGTGTTTAATTGCTGTAAATTAAAGTCCATTTAAATCAGCTTTCTAGTGGGATCCTGTGAACGCGCTGGTTTAGAACGTTCACATTGCACTAGATTTGTACCCTCAAATGCCCAGAAAAATACTGCGGGATATAATGGGCCCAAAATTAGCTATTTGCAACATTAAACTTTGTATAAAGGGATCTTAAGAAGCCCTTTTTAATATAAAAATAAACAGCCTACCTTCCGTTTTCCCCTGTATGAGATCTGGCCCGTTGTTGGCGGCGGGTTTAGAGGTTAATTTTTAACCTACTATAACAATTAAATAAAGCCCTTAAAACTAATAATAGCTCAAGCGAGGGAATCTTCCAGCGATTTTTCGTTAATAATTAACTAGGCTGAAAAACCTTGATTTGAACAGCCTAGGGAAAATCGCGTTTTAAACCCGCCCCCCTCTAAACGACGGCAAAATCGCGCACACGGGCTGGGGCAGATTTTCAGCGACCTTCAGGTACGTTTTGCAACATACCTATGTGCTGGTTGCAAAACGTGTGTGCGCGTTCACACGCACACAGTTTAGAGGGATCCTTGCTTGTAAGGACAAATTAAGATTATTTAAAACAGAAAATATGTCTGCCAGATATGCTAATTGACAGAGCCATCTCCAAAAACATTCTTTCAATTCAAAGCTTTCATTAAGAAAAACCAGTAGTTCATTCCGGAGATCAAATAAACGAGTCAACACTTTTCCATGAGAAAGTCAACGAACCTTGGTATGAATAAGAAGGGTATGATTACAACCCACTTCTTCGCACAGTTGTGAGAAAAGTCGGGCATTTAATAGACGTCCTTTAATATAATTCATGATTTTCACTGCTTTGTCTAGAACTTTTTTTAGGTCTGCAGATATCATACGTGTAGCCAAAGCCTCTCTGTGTGTAGCAATAATATGTCGATTTTGCATCTGGTGCAATAGTTTTAATCCTTGAAACAAGACTTTTTTTAGATCCGACCATGGCCTTCGCGCCGTCTGTGCTTATTCCAACACAACACTTCCAATCAAGTTTGTTTTGTTGCATGAATTCATCCATAATGTTAAAGATTTCTTCTCCAGCTGTATGTTCTGGCAAAGGTTGGCAAAATAAAAGGTCGTCATGAAGA
The DNA here is from genome assembly GCF_028641065.1 of Leucoraja erinaceus. NCBI lineage: Eukaryota > Metazoa > Chordata > Chondrichthyes > Rajiformes > Rajidae > Leucoraja > Leucoraja erinaceus. The sequence goes on from NC_073383.1 coordinate 40,865,442, forward strand.
TTTTGGTCTTTTTCATACCTAACGAACAACAAAAAGTTTTGCAAAATTCGCAATGTCAGTGGATTTGTCCGTCTGTAATGCTAATAACGATTCTGACAGATGTCGGACAATAATATTTGTTTTATATTTTCAGCGATTTCAGTGATTCTTCGATGAACAGTATTATTTGAGAGACAAATACGATCAAAAGATCTTTTTGTGTCATCTCCGATCATTACTTCTGCCATTATTTTTGCTAAAGGCTTGACCAAAGTTTTGCCAATTGTCTTCGGTGCACCATTTTTCACTATTAAGAGCAACACCATATATGAGGCTAATAAGGCTTTTTATACTCACTTCCTGTCAGTTCACACATTATTTTCTGAGTTTAAAAAAAAAAAATGTTTATTCTCGAAAAATTCCACAGGTTTGTCTTTGTATTCGATATGTTTTGATTCAAAATGGTGCTTCAAGTTGAAAGACTTCATACTCTCATTTGTTAAAATTTCATGACAAATGACACATAATGGAGCCGGTTCATCTTCATCTTCCATCCATGAAAATCCATATTTCAAGTAATTTACATCGTACTTACTTGGTTGGTCCTTTAAGGATGTCAGGTGGCACACCCTTCTCAATTTCATTACATTCATATGGTCCAGATATATTGACATTTTCTTGTTGTCTGCAGCTATTTCTATCTTCCTTATTGCTCTCTTTTGTGCATCTCATACACCCAGTTTTTAACCAATGATCCATAATTGAGAATTTAAAGGCTAGAAAGGCATTTACCCATGACCATATGATTACTCTTTCTTAGTCACTGACACACATGAAATGCAAACCATTCGGGCAAGTGAGGCTGAACGAAAATTTACGAGTTGTCGCACGGGAGTCTGCAAACTACCCAATTGAGCAGCTATCACAACTTGAGTAGGGGAATTCATACGGAATATATAATTTATTTCCAAATATGTATGTATAAAATAATTCATAACCACAGTATTTTTTTACTAATAATGAATCTATGTTTCAGTAGTAGAGCTGAAAATTGCCGTGTACCCCCTGAAAACCGAAGTGTTCTTTATGATGATAGGCTTGCAAGTAGGTTTGCTCTTCCTGAAGCATAAATTGTTACAACAGATATTACACTCTTTCATATATTCTTACACCAGATGTAGGTCTTTGGATTGAAGTGCAAAATACTAAATTAGAGCAAATTATTGTCACATTACAGTAGGAAGCTATTTTGGCTACTCATACATTGACATACCGACTCTCCATAATCTTCTCAGTAAGTAGAGCGCTGATGTGCTTTCTTTATGATTGCATCAGTGTTCTCGGGCCAGGAAAGATCTTCAGAGATATGCACGCCCAGGAATTTGAAGTTACTGACTCTTTCCACCATCGACCCGTTGATATAAATGGGACTGTGGATCCCCATCCTCCCCCTTCCAAAGTCCACAATCAGTTCCTTGGTTTTGCTGGTGTTGAGGGCCAAGTTATTGTGCTGGCACGATTTGGTCAGTCGGTCGATCTCACTTCTGTACTATGACTCGTCCCCATCAGTGGTACGTCCCACAACAATGGTATCATCAGTGAACTTGATGATGGAGTTAAATACTTTACATATTTTAAACAGTTTCAGATTTCCAGCATCTGTGTTTTTTAATATTTTCAATTTCTTCCTGAAGTCCAAGGAAGGAATGCTGTACTCTAGATACTGTCAAAACGGAGTTTGGTTTATTATTGTTACATATACTGAGATACAGTGAAAAATGGTGCTTTGCATGTAGATTATACCATTCCTGAGTACAATACAAGTAGATCATGCCATACATGAGCACAATCAAACCACAATTACAACAGGTAGTGCAAAAATAGAACCAAAACTGATTACAGAATATGGTGTTACAGTTATAATGAAAGTGCATATTTAAAAAAATTAAACAGACACAATGTTAGACAATTTGTAGGCCCCCCTCGGTCATGACTGACCATGGGAGATGCATCCTAGTTGTTGACTGCTTGCTCCAAACCTCGGCTAGAGCAGCAGGTGATATGTGGTCGGATGCAAGCTTGGGCGATGTCATATGGAGGACAGGCTGGTGCCCATGCAGCATGTCCCCCCTCTCCACATCGCTGATCGATCCAAAGGAAGACAATAGACAGTAGACAATAGACAATAGGTGCAGGAGTAGGTCATTCGGCCTTTCGAGCCAGCACTGCCATTCAATGTGATCATGGCTGATCATCTGTAATCAGTACCCCATTCCTGCCTTCTCCCCATATCCCCTGATTCCGCTATCTTTAAGAGCCCTATCTAGCTCTCTCTTGAAAGTATCCAGCGAACCGGCCTCCACTGTCCTCTGAGGCAGAGAATTCCCCACTCACAACTCTCTGTGTGAAGAAGTGTTTCCTTGTCTCCGTTCTAAATGGCTTACCCCTTATTCTTAAATGGTGGCCCCTGGTTCTGGACTCCAACATCGGGAACATGTTACCTGCCTCTAGCGTGACTACTTGGCCAGATTGAAAGATCTAGACAAGTAGTCTGATAACAGTGGGTAAAATTTAAGGGCCTGTCCCACTTCGGCGTCATTTACTCGGCATCATTTACGCGCTACGACGCATTACGCGCACATGGCGCATGGTGAGGCGTGGTGGCGTAGGCAGTGAAGCGCGGTCACGCGCGGCGCCCTAGGATATTGGGATTCACAAAATCTTCGCCCGCCACCTGCGTGACGCGCAAATGATGCTCAAGTGGGACAGGCCCTTTAGCGGATAACAGGCTGTTCTTGAATCTAGTGGTACGTATTTTCAAGTATTTGTATCTTTTGCCTGACAGGAGAGGAGAAAATAAAGAATGACAGGAGATCGAGTGGTCATTGATAACGTTGACTCGTGTGAAGTGTAGTTGATTAGGCGGGAGATTGGTTTGCATGATGGACTAAGGTCGATCCACAACTCAAGACAAGTCAAGTCAAGTCAATTTTATTTCTGTTGCACATTTAAAAACTACTTTCGTTGACCAAAGTGCTTTATATCAGTGCAGGTACTAACGTGCTACATGCGGTGGTACATAGATCTAACAATACATACATAAATACATACATACACCGCGCTCCCTCAGAGGACCTCAAGAAACGCTTGTGAGTAGGAATAAGTTTTAAGTCTAGACTTAAAGGAGTCGATGGAGGGGGCAGTTCTGATGAGAAGAGGGATGCTGTTCCACAGTCTAGGTGCTGCAACCGCAAAAGCGCGGTCGCCCCTGAGCTTATACCTGGACTGCGGGATAGTCAGTAACCCCAAGTCGGCCGACCTGAGGCACCTGGAGGTAGAATGGTGGGTTAGCAGATTTTGGATGTAGGTTGGGGCAAGCCCGTTAAGGGCTTTTTGCATACATGAAGGAGCAGCTTGAAATGTGTTCTGAACCGCACTAGGAGCCAGTGGAGAGAGGCCAGAATCTGTCCCTTTTTGTGGTCTTGTGCAGAGGTAGACTGGAAAATCATTAAAAACATTCCATACATACAAAGGACAAAGGACAAAGGACAGTTCGAGAGTCTGATGGTAAGTGTTTTCAAGCTTTAGTCCCTATTACCTGATGGGAGAGGGAAGAAGAGAGACTAACCGAAGTACGAGTTATCAAGTGCTCTGCTATTCCTTCCCTTCTTGTTAATGACTGTGGAGCCAATCAAACAGATCTTTTTTTAAACTGTCTCACTGCTGCTCTGCTGTGTTCCATCTCTGGGCTGGAAACTGACTTGATGGGGCAGGTAGGTGGGTAATTTGTGAAAAGTAAAAAACGGCAGGTCTGAACTAAAACCAGAAATTACCTGGAACACTCAGTCGGTCAGGTCACTTCTATGGAGAGAGAAGTAAAATAAAAACCCTTGTTCTGATGAAGGACTCATTCAAAACAGAGATCAATAGATTTATGGAATTAGGGAATCAAAAGATGTTGGGGTTATGTTGGAAAATGGCACCATTGTTTAAAAAAAATAAATCAGCTCTTAATGAAAGGTGGGTCAGGTTCAAAGAGCTAGATTCTAAGACACTTGATGAGGCCCAAAACTGCTCACAATATTTAAATGTGGCCTGTCCAGAGTCTCAGAAAGCCTCAGCATCACATCCTTGCTTTTATATTGTAGTCAGAATGAATGCTAACATTGCATTAGTTTCAAGAGCCCTGATACAGGTGTCTTTGGAGACAGTGCAGAGATGGGTGTTAGAGGTTATGGGGAGAAGGCAGGAGAAGGCAGGGGTTAAGAGGGTGAGATAGATCAGCCATGATTGAATGGCGAAGTAGACTTGATGGGCTGAATGGCCTAATTTATTCCTATCACATGATCTTATGATAAGATGTTTACCAGAAAGCTGCCTGAATTAGAGGGTATTCGCTATGAGGAGCGATTGGACAAACTTGCATTGTTTTCTCTGAAGCATTGGAGGTTGAGGGAGATTATGTAGAAGTATACAAAATTATGAGAGGCATAGATCGGGTAGACAGTCAGAACTTTTTTCCCCAGGATGTAAATGATAAAGATTAGAGGGCATAGCTTTAAGTGAAAGGAACAACGTTTAAAGGGGATGTATGGGAGAGTGTTTTACAGAGAGTGGTGGGTGCCTGGAATGTGCTGCCAGGTGTGGTGGTAGAGGCAAATAAAATAGAGACTTTTAAGAGGCTTTTAGTTTGGCACATGGATATACAGGGAAAGGAGGGATATGGATCATGTGCAGGCAGAGATTACTTTACCTTGGCAGTATGTTCAGCACAGGCATTGTGGGCGACGGGCATGTTCTTGTGCTGTACTGTTTTATGCTCTAAGAATCACACCTATCCCATTTGTGAAAGTCAATGCCCATGGTGGCAAATCAGCTACTACAGAACCAGTGTGGAATTAAATCATCCTTGATCCCGATGGACCGCTGAGAACATGACAGGGAAGTTGCCAGCCTGACCTGACAGCACAGATTTACTAAATCAATTGTCAAATTGCTAATATATTTTACTTTTGTTAATGCAACCTCTCTTCCACTTCACACACTTATCCCTCCACTCTCTCTGCAGCACAGAGAATCGCTTTGCAGAGTGAGGTTGCCAGGCAACTTATTCCCTGAGCCTTAGTGAATAACTGAGCAACTTGAGCAACGAAGAGCTTGTGCAAGGCTGACCTCAGCTGTTTATCCATTCCTTTCTCGTATTGGCAGCCACTCACGTTCCATCCCAAAGCTGGAGCACAAAATTCACATAGCACCAAAACAGACCCTTCAGCCCATCAGACCAGACCCAGTAGGCACCCATTTACACTAATCCCATGTTATTCTCCTCACATTCTCACTAGCCCTCCATACATTCTGCTACTCACTTACACACTCGGTAGCTCTATTAGCTGCACGGCTTATTTGACAATTCTCCTTGAAGTGCAAGAAACATCCTTGTACATAAATAGGCCCATTTAATTATGTAGGTGTCTCTTTCTATCACCCAAGTAGCTCAGATGTTTTGAATTCAATCACCATACCATAGCTGCAAAAAGAGAATCCATTGCAGTTTTTCCAAGGATTTATTGAATTTATGTCAAGAAGATAAAGCACTTTCAGAACTCTGGGAAAGTGTGAGGGAATGGTACTGGGTAGACAGCACTTCAGAAGGCTGTGGTGAGTTTCCCTCTGTGTGCTAAAATTCTATGATCGCTGGTGTATTCAAGGATTCAATTATTGTAAACCGCAATGTGTCAGAACCCCCCCCCCCCCCCCCCCCCAGTGTGCCCAATACTACAATATACATAAAATATTTACCAGGCACCTGAACGCACTAGCAGAGAGTAGTGCGTTCAGCTGAACGCACTATGGGAACTTCACTCACCCCCCTGCAGGAACTATACATCAGGAGGTGCAACCAGAGCCAACAATATCATGAGAGACCCCTTCCACCCCTGCAACGGACTGTTCCAGCTGCTACGGTCAGGCAAACGCCTCCGTTGCCATGCGGTGAGAACGGAGAGGTTGAGAAGAAGTTTCTTCCCAGAGGCCATTCGGACTGTAAACGCCTTTCTCACCAGGGACTAACTCTACTGAACGTTTTTCCTTCCATTATTTATTATGTAAAATAATATGTGTGTTATGATTGTGTTTATAGTTTGTTTGGTTGTTTGGTTGTTTGTCTTTTTGCACAAAAGTACGCGGGCATTGCCACTTTCATTTCACTGCACATCTCGTATGTGTATGTGACAAATAAACTTGACTTGACTTGACTTGACAACAGATATAAATAGACATTATACCTCGCACTTTGCTTTAGATGCAAAGAATGCTTCGAGAAGGACAACTCATAGGATCCACTAGCATCCGCTCTTGCTCATTTGAAGCAGGGACGGAAATCCCGGGGGGGCCAGGGGGAGCTGTACCCCCAGGCCCACAGCCAGTGCAGAGAAGCAGCGCTAAACCCAGCTCAACTCTGCTGTCCCGCCAGGTTAACCTACAGCCCTGCCTGGACTTGCGGGAAATATGGCCCAGGTTTACAGCCAATGCGGAGAAGCAGCGCTGGTGTCCTGTCAGTCCAGGCAGGGCTGAAATTAACCCAGCGAGACAGGCAGAGTTGAGCTGCATTTAGCACTGGATTGAGCCTCCGAAGCCTCGTGCGTGTGTGTGTGAGTGTGCGCATGCGGGCGCGGCCGCCAACAAATTGTGTCCCCTCTGTCCCACAGTCCCCTCCATATTTTGATAGCGATTTCCGTGTCAGATTTGAAGTATTGTTTTTTTAATCCACAGGCCACATCTGTAATTTAAATGATCACATGCTTCCTGCGTCATAGGACATTTTGGTTTGTTGAGTGATAAATATTGGCCACAGTAGTCCATCCTAAGATCCGTCAATGGAAGAGATTAGTAACACATGGTAAAATCTCAAAGTACTTTGTACAGCATTCCCATATCCTTTGAAACGACTGCTCAAAGTTGAGTAAGATTTGTGCAGTACTGGGAACTTTGGTAATGCCCCATGAGTACAAATCCAATCTGAGTCTCTAAATAGCCTCTAAATCATTCTCATCCTGAGAACTAATAAAATTAGAGTGGAAGTGCTCCTCGAATCAAAGGGACCTTCTCGGAGGAAGTAAGAAAGCTAGGCACAACATTGGGAAGAACTTGTCTGCAAACCATTCAAGCTGCCAAGAAAGGTTAATAACTCAAATGAAAGACACGTCCCTGGAAGAGCAGCATTTCCTCAATTCTGTATGAAAGTGATCAGTAATCTAGAATGATGCTTGAACAAACAATATTGGAACTGAGGGGAGAGTGCCATTAAACAAGCCTCAAGCTTCACGTACTGAATTAGTGATGCCCTTAATCAATACCATTGGATAACCCAGCTGAGGGAGTGACCTGATAGAGGTAAACAAAATAATAAGAACCAGAAATAAGATGACGAACCACAGTCTTTTCTCTACGGTAGGTGAGACAAAAACGGGAGGATATAAGTTTAAGGTGAGAAGGGAAATTTTTAAAAGGGACATGAGAGGCAACTTTTTTTACACAATGGAAAGTGTCATCTTGAGCTGCCAAAGAAAGTTGTAAAGGCCAGTGCAATTATGACATTTAATACACACTTGGACAGTTACATGGATAGGAATGATTTGGAGGAACACAGGCCAGGCACAATTTGGTTGGCATGAACAATGGCCTGTTTCCATACTGGAAAGCTTTTGACTTTATAATTCCGGGAATGTGGCTGTAAATCAACTGTAGCTGTGGTAAAATGAGACGGCAACAACTGGCAATAAAATGTTCCCCAAATGAAATGTTCAGGGACTGGGAAAGAAAATCAGGCAGCAACAATTTACATTTCTGTCATGCAGTTACCATTGTAGAATGTCGTAAGGCATTTCACGGGTTGTTTTCAGGAAACATTTTGCACTGGGCCACAGGAGTTCAAAACGGGTGATTGAAAAGTTGGGTCGAAGAGATTGATTTTAAAGAACATTGTAAAGGAGAGACAGATGGAGAGATTTTGTAGGAAATTCCAAAGCTTTGTACCTAGGTAACTGAAAATAAAGCTGCCAAGGCAAGGTAAATTGGAAGCATCAGAGCTGGACAAACATAACAAGCTCAGAGCGTTGTAGTGGTTATAGAGATTGGGGAGAGTGAGGGCGATGAGGGGTTTGAAAAGAAGCATGAGAACTTTAAATTCAACACATACAAGGATGGTAAGTCATCAAATGTTTTACAGACTGTTGATTCACGACTGCTAGAATGTTCATTGCCATGATTGCTGCCTTCAAATGTATCTGTGTTTTTAATGCTGAGCACATCAGGTGCAGTCAATAATCTGACAGCCTTCAAATATTGATGGCAATGCTACTGAGAAGAACAATCCATTCTGTGTAAAATATAATCTTTCTTCAGGGCTTTCCGTTGTCTTTGATTAGACTGAGCTGCTGAATGGGTGATTAAATGAGCCGTGGTACAAAGAATTTGCAAATTGGCAGTTTTAATCCCTAGTTTATGGAAATTATGATTTGAGCATAACATTTCCCAATAAATGAGTTATGGATTTATCTTGGGACTTGGCTGCTTTGGGACGTGAGACATGTGCATTTAGAATTTAATTTGAAATAAATCGGGAGAAGTTTTCACATATCCTCAGTGTGTTATGAGGGTTGTTCGAATCCTACCTTTGCATTCTTCTCCCTGCCTGTGAGAACATACTGTCCATAGCTGGTTAAGGCAGAACATACTTAAGGGCCTGCCCCACTTGGGCGTCATTTGCGTCTCATTTATGCGTCATGTAGAAAATTGGTTGACGCGTCGTGATGCGTGGGGGGGCGCGTGAGTGACGCGCGCATAGCGCATGGTGAGTTGTGGAATCGCATGTAGTGGCGCGAGGTATCATGCGGTGCACCAGGATTTCATAGTGTACCGAAATCCTCGCGCACCACCTGCATGACGTATCGCTTACGCACTGGCTACGCACACTGATGCATTGGCTACGCACGCTGATGCATTGGCATCGCACGCTGATGCATTGGCTACGCACGCTGATGCATTGGCATCGCTACACACGCTGATGCATTGGCTACGCACGCTGATGCATTGGCATCGCATGCTGACGTCCCGACGTCGCACATGTATCGCGTGGTGACATCGCCATGCGTCAACATCCGTAAAAATGCGACGCCGCGCGCCGCCCAAACGCAGTTGGCCCGCCTTTTACGCATCATGTAACCTCTAACCTCGTCCACACAGTCCTCTTCCTGGGTTTCTTGCTAGCCTTTCTTGATGTACTCCTGCCTGGCTAATCTGTAAGTATGAGGGCTGCTGCTAACAGAAGTCTCTGTTGTTGCTGTAGCAATAAAATCTGTAGTTCTTCCATGATGGTCATGATGCAGAATAGAGAAGCAGGGTATTCTAATGACGTCACACACTCCAGAGGCTGTGCTGATGCATGATAGCGCGTGATTTGTGCGCGACTGTCGGGCGTTAGTCACTACCGGCCTGTCGCGTAAATGGCGTGCAAATTACGCCCAAGTGGGACAGCCCCTTTAGGCTTGAAAACCAGAGAGTTGTTGAATTTAATCACTAGCATCTGCTAGATTAGCATTCTTGCACCATTCTTTCCACAGGAAAGAAAAAATATATATTTCTATAGCATTTATCACAACCTTACACTATCAAATATTTTGCTATTGAAAAACTTTTGAAGTGTACTCATTGGTGCAATATCACCATTCTGCACAAAACCAAAAACTGTGCAAGGACCACAAGATCAATACTGGTTTAAAAGTAAATATTTCATTATGAGCACAAGATCTTCCTTCAAATGAATGGCATGAGATCCAACTGAAAACAAACAGGGGTATTAAACAAATTGCTGCTGGAACTTAGTGGGTCAGGCAGCATCCTTGGAGGGAGATGAATAAATGGTGTTGCAAATGAAGAAGGGTTCCCAACCCTAAACGTCGCCTGTCCATTTCCTTCCACAGATGCTGCCTGACCCATGACTTCCTTCTGCAGTTTGTTTTTCATTCAAAAGTCCAACATCTGAAGTCTCTTGTGTTTCCAAGCATGTGGCTTAGTTTGACCTCACTTGAAAAACATCTCTTGCAGCAATGCAGCACTCCATCAGTTCTAACCTAGACTTTCAGCCCAAACACTTGCCTGGATACTGACGTGAAACCAAAACTCAGTTAAATAGACACAGAAGAAATACATTCAGCCCACCAGGCACATGCCAACTCCCAACAAAGCAATCCCATTAGTTACATGCCTCCACATTTCCTTGTAACTCTGCAATTTATGCTCTCTCACATGTCCATCAAGTCCCATGTGATCATAGAGAGAACATGCTAATTCCACTTGGACAGCACCAAAGGTCATGATGAAACCAAGTCTTTAGAGCCACAATGCACCATGTTGATCTTTTCAACAGCTGATGGTGTTGCCACTGTGCCAAAAAAAAGCAATGAGCAGGATTCTACCATCTCATCTTTGGGATGTGGGAGAAGTCACAGAGACATTACAGCATGGCTGAGTTACACCGATCATCAATGACCAGTTTACAATAATCCTACACAATCCCATTTTATTCTCCCCACATTCCCAACTACCCCCAAATGCAACCACTCACTTACACACTGGGGGTAATTTACAGTGGCCAATTAATTTACAAGCCTGATAGTCTTTAGGAATACAGAAAGAAACCAGAGCAAGGTGTGAGAGGGGGGGATGTGTCCCCTCCCATGGTTTCAAAGCTTTTGCATTTTTCAGCTGGAAATTGTGCAATCTGGTGCATACTGTAGAAGTCTTTTAACTTACACTTGAATGCAATATTTCTGCTTTAAATTGGATTAGCTATGAATAAGGTTAGGCTAAATTACATTCCTAATTACATTCCGCAGTAGAGCCAGGCTCTGATCAACAGGTGCCGCACATGAATGATCTTAGTGTATTCATGTATGGAAATCAGATTATAATCAAACACTTGGCCCATGTTGACCAACCTGGGTCTCACTGCACACCTGGTACTACTCCTGACCCTGACTCCAGTTGCATATCTTCTCTCATTCCTGACCCTGAGTCCAGCCTTACACCTGGTCCCCTATTCTACCCTGATCATAGCTGCTTACCTGCTTAGGTTCCCAGTGCTGAACACTCCCATTGTCCCAGGTTTGACTGCACACCTAGTACTATTCCAGACCTTGCCTCTGGATGTACACTTGGCCTTGCTCCTAGCCCCTCTGCACTGACAATATATCTGGCCCTCACATAAAGCCCCATATCTGATTTCCTGGACTTAACCTATTACGTTCAAGTCCACAGGTGCTTATCTAATGCAGTAATCTTTTATGAGGCACTTCACGACCAAATTTTGCATAACAAACTTTGCTACATCCTTTGGTTTCCTTGTTATCTAACATGCTAGTTACTTTGTCAAAGATGTCATCAATTGATTGAACAAAATTTCTCATCCATAAAATTATACTCACTCAGCGGTATAAGTATTCTGTTACCATTTCCTTCATTTTCCTAACAAACTGTCCTGAAGTCACTTTCACCCCCAATATTTTCAATATTTTGCTGTCTTCCTCTGAGCTGGGGCTTTTCCGAAATGCAAAGTCCAATAACTATATATATTTAAGTAATAATATTTTATTTAATGTGATCTTGAGAGTATATAATATTTTCTGTGGTATTCATAACACAACAATGATAAAAAGATCTTTGTTTTGATTGCACCCACCAACATGCACACACTATTATATTACAGTTAATATCTATTGAGGGCAAATTTTTGTTCCAATGCTCCCCATTCCTAGTTTATTTTACATTGAAGTGATTGAAATTCAAGTGAAGTTTAAATAGCACCAGAAAAATAAAACCTCCGGAATGGATGATATTCATTAAGTGGTTGGTTGGAGTCAGTATCAGCTCAATTACTATATTAAACTTTGTATCTTCAGATGTCCTGGTTCAAGCTAAAACTAAAGACAAATAATAACCTCCTCACACATTCCCCTGCAAGTATCTCTGTCACTCCTTTAAAATATGCCCCTTCTTTGAACAAGCTCTTAAACATCGCATCTGAATCAGTTTCCATCTGATTACACTCCTTGAGGATGTTCATCTACGTGTTCAATTAATAAAACAGTGAGATTGGGGACATTTCTATTTGCCCTGTCAAATAAATTTGGGGGGGGGGGGGGGGGGGGGGGGGGGGGTAGAAATAGTCAGTGAGGTAAATAAACATAATAGTTGAGTGGCAAATGACATAGTGCCACCTTCCCAATATTTAGCTGAAGGAAATAATGGGTTATCTGGGCTGTATGTTATGACAGACAGTCTGACACCTTGCATGTTATTTTAATATTACACTTATTTCATCACCTGGATATTCTAGGTGAAAAAATTAAGGTTTTGTCAACTCATTACAAATCAGGCTAATTACAAATCAATAACAATAGCCAACTCCGAAACATGAAGCTCTGAGCATTGGGATCCAGACATCATGGACAACTGGCCTCAGTTCCCTGCTTACATCTGGCAGTGCTCTCTGTCTGAACCAGGGGCCGCGAAGCCAGTGGGAGGGCGGAGCGATCACTGATCACTGGACTTAAGGCTACCCGACGAGGGACTGGAGTGACCAAGTTGGGGAGGGTGGAAGGGGGGTGCCCCCCTCCCACGGTAGGGACTTTTTGAAATTTGATGTATTAAATTCATGTTTTAGTGCATTGTAGAAGTATGATTTCAATGTGTTTAGTTTGAGGTATTTTTAAGAGGTCACTTTTTAAGGGGTAACATATTCCACACAAAGGGTGGTGGGTGTATGGAACAAGCTGCCAGAGGAAGTAGTTGAGGCAGGGACTATCCCAACATTTAAGAAACTGTTAGACTGATAGATGGATAGGACAGGTTTGGAGGGATATGGACCACCCCCATTTGAAGGCCACTATCTTCCACTGCTTCTACCCAGTGCTTGGTACCTACTTCCAGCAACCACTGGTTGTCCACCAGTATGCACCGACGTGCAGCCTGGTCCATGCCGGTCACCAGGGCGAATTGGGCGCAGAGACTCTCATGGCTGCGGTGCAACGCTTCCGACGTCTCTGACGGCCCGGGATTCTTGCACTGAGGCTGCTCCATGGCCGGAGCTGCAGCAAGCGACTCACCGGCTCTGCAAACACTTGCCAGCCCCGGCTCCCCGTCCGCATCTACCACCGCTGCTTCTATCCCTCCATCCCTCCCTCTGCCCAGGCTCTCCAACACCCACGACCAGGTTGCTCGGAGCACAGCAGTGTCTCGTCCAAAGCCATAGACATTGAAACATGTCTAGCCAAAAAGTTAGAATAACAGAGAATAAGAATGCTGCTGCCTTGTCAACAGACGCGCACACAAGCAGTTGATAATAGTTTTGAAATTCTCGTTGATCACAGAATATCTCACGACAGAGCGTGAGAAATTTGTGATCAGCGTGAGAACGTGAGAATTGGACAAAATGCGCGATTCTCACTCTCAATGCTTGAGAGTTGGCAGCTCTGCTTGGAGAGAGGATGGAGATCTGGGGCACAAGAAAGAGGTGCAAGAGAGAGGATGGGGATAAGTAGTAAGGAGCGGGGGAAGCAGAACAATGGATGTTCAGAGGGACAAAAGGGATGTAGCAAGGGGAGGGGTTGTGCGAGGTGGCATTTCAACAAAGGGAAAACAGAAGCAAGGAAGGGTGATGAGGAGGGGAGAGAAAGAAGGGGAGGGGAGTTGGATCTGAGTGAGGGGGATGGGGGAGCAGAGATGGAGTTGGAGATGTAGAGAAGAGATAGGAGATGAGGATGGAAAAATGAGAAATTGTCTTGCACAATATCACGGTGGGCTGCCCATTTCGAAAAATAATTTCTGACCCTGACACCCAAAGAGGACTTGGCACAGAATCAACCATAATTGTATCGAGTGGTGAGAGATTTTATCACCTTCTCCAGCTTCTGTTTCTTATATTCTCTGGTTTTGGGGCTTGGCTTGGCTACAGATACTGCCTTCCTTGGTCGAAGAGTCTAGACTGATAATCAGGAGTGGTCCTGAAGATGAAGTTGTGTATCTCAGCAAGGATTCAGTTACTTTCAAAGATAAAACCAACAGGAGAAATCTATTTTTCATTCTGAACAAGTTGTGACTTCTGTCAGCCTGTGAAATGCTGCCTCCTGCAGCCCATCTTCAGTAACTGCACACAGGGAAATTCTGCCTGAACATCAGCCTATTTTTTTGGGCATCTGATTAATTAAACTGTTAAATATTTAGCAGGTCAGCTCAACTTGTTAGTCGTAAATAACATGCACTTAGTGGGAGGGCAATGCTGTTTAATAAAGTGATAGACAGGACCCTGGAGATTTCACATACTTAAGCATACCATAAAATATGTTAGTCAAACATAGCAGTAAAATGTTTAATTATTTAACTGTCTGCGCTGTTCCTACCAATGATAAAACAGATCCGAAAATAAACTTGATGGGGTGGTGGAGAGGTAGTGGAAATTCCCCGTTGTTCAGCCAAGAGGATAAACTAACAAAGTTTAAGGGTCAAATGGCCTCAAAAGGCTTTATAAAAACTTCCCTGGAATTAGTTAGTTAGTTTTCCATTCTCTTTAAAGTCACATTGAGGAGTTACAAAACAAAGAAATGGAGGAAAAATAAATGAATGAAAGACGGAAAAAGCAAGTAGGATTCATTAACCAGAACACACACAGAGTTTTCTATGAAACTCAGACAGAAAAATGTTTTTTTAGATATTCTTCCCATCTAATCATAATCATGATCCCCAACAGTGCCTTTCTGCAACAAAGCTTTTATAAGAAGCTTACAGCTTTTTTTGAAATGTTCCAAAAATATACCATTGGCTGCAGATTTTGAGTCCATTTCATCAGCTGTGATTGAATCTCTCCCTTGTAGTTTAGTGGAACTGTCTTTGTTATCCAAACTCTGTTTGTTATCCAAACTCTCTACCTGGTTTCTCCTGTGTGTGCCTCGATACTTATTAAAGGTATTTTTTTTAATACATTTTGTGATATATTTCACGGTGACTCAAAGTGTTTTACAACTAATTAAGTACTTTTGAAGAAAAGCCATTTCATGAATAGTAAGCACATCAGTCAATTGGGATAAAGGAGAACGCAACCATTTATTCAAGCAGAAGGCAGTGAACTTTTGAATTTGACATCCCACTGGCTTTCACACTGAGTTCGTTCAAAAGAGATTTCGGGAATTTTAGGGAATCAAGGAGCATGGCACTGAGTAGATCAGCTATGATCTTAATAAAATGGTGGAGCCATCTTGAAGAGCCAAAGGGCCTATGATTTATGTTTTTGCGTTATCAACTAATTTAGCGGAACTGCGTGGAAACAGGCCCTTCGGTCCACTGAGTCCACGCCAACCACCCTTTCACACAAGCTTTATGTTATCAAATTTACGCATCCACTCGGGACGAATTAACAGAGGCTAACTTACAAATTCGTGCACTTTTTTGATGTGGGAAGAAACCGGAGCACCCAGAGGGAGAATGTGCAAACTCCACAGCACCCGAGGTCAGGATCAGACCCGGGTCTCTGACACTGAGGCAACAAGTTATGAGACGCTGGCCAGAAACAAAACGTACTTTGTCTATATTGGCTGGAAGATAAAGGAAGAACTCTTCTTTGAGATGGTTCCATGGGGTTAATTTTAACATCTTCTCTAAAGGGTAGGTCTTTGGATAGTGGGCTCTCACAGCAGGTGGTGAAGCTCTGGAATTCTCTGCCCCAGAGTGTTGTCAGAGGTTTGATCATTGAGGGTCATTAAAGAGAAGGTAGATAAATATCTGAATGATCAGGGAATTGAGGGCTCTGGAGAACTGACACAGAAGAGAGGATAAGGCCGGGGACTGATCAAGCATGGTGAGGTGGCATGCATTGTGGCATTGATTGATGCGGCAGGCTTGAGGGCCAGAGTGACCTATTCCTTCTCTTGTTTTCTTACAGGGTAACACTACATCAGTGCGACAGCGGAGTGTGAGCCTAGCTTTTATGCCCACATTTTTGAATCTGGGATGACTCAAAGCTACCCACTGAGTCCCTGCTGATGAACAATCATCCTTTATTGCTACTCCAGAACATACAATGGATTAAAACATGAGTCACTTGAAATGGGCAGGAATTAGTAACTGCATACTGCTTCCAAGAAAGTATTCATTTCCCTCTGTTCTTGGAAGCAGGCATGAATGATGTACTACACTAAAACATTTCTGGCCTTGCTTTTCCGATTGACTCGTGAAGCTCAGGAGTGCCACCCATTAGCTGTAACAAACTGCTGAGATTTGTTACTGAGGCCAGTATGTGACAAAGTATTTCGGACTGTGTAAGGGGGCCACTTGGGCAAGGTCTTGGGATCAATTGAGCAAGGTGAGAGGTCACTGTGGAGGAATCATAAGCACATTTGGGGAAGCGCATGGGGACACGTGGGCAAGGTCACAGAGCCACTTGGGAAATTACATAATGCAGCTAAGAGTTCGCCTGTTAAGAAAATGTTATGAGGATTGGGGAAGGCGGGTGGGGTGGGAGGGTGAGCGGAGGGTGAGGGGGGGGGGGGGGGGGGGGGGGGAGTGTGGTTGGTGGTGGGAAACTGGAGGAAATTAAAAACATCTGGCTGAAGGTAAGGTTATATTTCATTACTGGGCCAAGTCAGCATCAATTTCTGTTATTTCTTATGGAATTTGATAATGACCCTCGCATTCCTTGCCTGTTACAAACCCGTCAGATCCTATTGCTTCAGTGAGTCAAGTAAACCAAAAGTGTGTCTGAGTGCAAACTAGCTGGGCTTCAAGCTCTGCAAAGGCTCCAAACAGCTTCTATGATCTTGTTCCTTGTTTCTACAAATGCTACCCGACCGTCTGTGTTATTCCAGCACTTTGTGTCTTTTAAAAAAAACCAGTATCTGCAGTTAATGGTCTTGTTGTTTGTTTGGAGATCCAGAATGGTGTAGATCTTCAAAGGAAACATCCCAGAAATCATGAGGAAAAGTTGTCAAACAGTTTTTAGTAAGATGGTAAAAGAAAAAAGGCCATTCAATCTCTCAAGATGATTCTATCACTCACTTTGATCATGGCAGAACTGCACCTGAATTCCCACTGCCCAACACAATTCCTGAATGGCTTCATTAACTTTCAGTATTTCCCTTGTTCAGGACTTCCCCGTTCCTGTAATTATCTTAAGTACCTAATTAGATCACCTTGCATCCTTTCCATTTGAACAATGTTGCATGCAAATATGGGATGGTTTGCACATGGAAGTCAGAGGAATTCCTGGTCTTCATTTTGGATGGAATCAGGCGGTACGGTGGTACAGTGTGGAGTTGCTGCTTTACAGCGCCAGAGACCATGGTTCGATCCTGACTATGGGTGCTGTCTGTATGGAGTTTGTACGTTCTCCCCGTGACCGCATGGGTTTTCCCTGGGTGCTCCGGTTTTCTCCCAGATTCCAAAGACATGCCTTGGCTTCGGTTAATTGGCCAATGCATGTCTTTGGAATTGGTTAATTGGCTTCGGTAAAGACTGTAAATTATCCCTAGTGTGTAGGATAGTGCTCATGGTTGGCGTGGAGTCGGTGGGTCGAAGGGCCTGTTTCCACGCTGAATCTCAAAACTAAACTGAAAACTAAAAGCTGAACAAGATACAAAGTCAAAGACACTATTGGAAATATGTCCTGCTCCCTCCTGTAATCAATATCGGGTACATTTTCTCTTCATTTTCTGATGAGTAAATAATGCTGGCAAGTCTGTTGAACTTCCTCTAACACGTTTGCCTACTTAACAGTGGTCAATATGCTACATTTCACGGTACATTTCATGTGAAAACAAATTTTTAAAATAAGGAACTGTTTAAAGTTGCCTTTTCCAAACTCTTTTTGTGAGATAAGTACTAGCACACCATGACGTGACCTTTACTAATTCAAAGCCCTGGTGCCTGCTTTTTTTTAATCTAATTTATTAAAATAAAATCTCCTTTATGTCCAAATCCTTTCTGAACATTAAGCCAAGAACAGAAATTGCAGAGACAAGAGCACTTGTGCAAAGAGCAGTGGTTGAAAATTTACATGAAATGTGGCCTTTCTCTATATAGAAGGTTCCTGAGCTGAATAAGGAAAATAAATAATTTACATTCATGCAGCACCTTTCATGGCAACAACTGTAACAGAGCACTTGATGGCCATCTGTCGCAAAACATTCCAAGGTGAATCATAGGACTTTTATTATGTCTCTCATAATGAAATGTTTCATGGATCATCTTAAAAAAAACAATAAAAGATACACAGAGAATTTTTCAGGAATGATTTCCAGAGCTTCAATCAATAATGGCTAAACGTACAGCAAGCAATCCTGAAACAATGGAAACCAGGACTGCACAAATGTCCAGAGTTGGAGAAACATAGGTAGGTTGGAGAATTGTGCAATAGAAAGAGGTGAGTCGATCACGGAACTCCAGTGAAGATACCCGGGATGTGCCACGTGGCAGCGGCAGAGGGCTCCCGGGATGCTCCGTGGAGCTGGGTACCCACCCAGGAGACCCGATGACCGAAGAAGCAGGAACAGCCTGTAGGGGGGTGCCATCAAAACCTCTCCACAACCACACCCCCCCCCCCCCCCCCCCCCCCCCATACATGGCGGCAGGCCTGGCTGCAGTGGGTGGAGGCACAACAATCTGTGAAGAAAGACCTAGCAGGCTGTGGCTGCAGGGGTGGAAGCTCGAAAACCGCCGAGATCGTCCCCGAGGAGGAGGGAGCTGCTGGTAACAATGAACATGAGGTGTGGGCCAGTAGGAGAGGGACCATGGTATTGCCTCCATCGTCTTCAAGGCCGGCTGCAGGAGGCACTCCCAGGACACAAAGGTGGTCGAGCGTGGTGAGGGATGTCAGTTTGCAGGCCAAGCTGATCGAGGGCATTGGAGGAGGTCCTGCCGCCACCTGGGCCTTATCTGGATCAGGTGCTTTTTTTTGTAAATGGCTTTAAAATATGGTGACTCGTGCATGTGTATGATCTATGCAAACAGAATATCACTCTGCAGTGAAATAAAGTGCCATTGAATTATTGAACCTGAACACAGGAATATGAATATTATTTGTCAGATTGGGACACAGTATGGATTAATGAAAACAGAGTTAAGGGGGTGCATGAAATTTGGTGAGGTTTCTGGACAGGAGGGTTTTGGATGAACTGAAGTTTATGAAAAGTAAAAAACAGACAAAAGTAGTCTATATTTAAATTTTGTTTTCATGTAGAGAAGGCAAGTTTTGGTTAAAGCAACTCAAATTGTTGTGTGGATTGGCTGATTGATTTCAGAAGATTGGCAATATTCATAGCTTTGCTCCCAGGACACAAATTTGCTCACTGACAATGACAAAGCAGTATGAACAACCCGATCAGGATAGATTCTTCCCACCTCCAACCTTCCCACCTCGTTAAACAACATATATATTTGCCCAAAGATTAGTAAGAATGGGAAACTTGCAACCAAAAGAAGTGGTTTTGATAAATATTACAAATATGCTTAAGGAAAGATACATAAACGTGACAAATAAATGAATAGAATATAATGGTAGGTTAAATGATATAAGATTGAAAGAGCCATACATGCAGCATAGACACTGGATCGGTCGGGTCAAATGGTCCATTTTAATGCAGAGATGTTCTATATTGTGTTTAAAGAAAATGGAAACAGTGCATATTTTTAATATCTCTATGGTTTTCCCCACTCAGTTTTGCTTACATTAGTGTCCAAAGGATTCCTGAAGACCAGAATAATGCAGGAGCTTGGAAGCTCAATAATCTTAAATAAAGATTGCAAGAACTCAGAACCAGGGTAAAAAGAATAGGGAAGTGGTGGGGCAACTTTGCCCAGGATATTCCAACTCTGGACAAGAGCCATTCTGTTCACAACTTAATATCGCTGCACTATTCTGATCGTTGAATGTCTACTTAACTGCTGGCTTCCAGGCTCTGCTTCCTATCTTGGAAGTATAAATCAATGGGTGGTGTAAATGGGTGCTTTGTGGTCATCATGGATTGCTTTCACACTGCATTACTATGACATGGCCACCTGCTGTAATGTGCAATTCTGCAATTTGCTGCCAAAATAAATGGTTCAGCCAAATATCAGAAATATATCTCAGGAAAGATAGATGAACATGACAGATGAGCAAATAGAATATAGTGATAGAATAGGGTAACATGATAGAAATAATTGGTTGGTGCATTTCTTGAATTAAAACATTGACAATATTAAGTATTTCATTAGCTGTAAACATCTCTGGGATATCATGACAACATGAAAGATGTGTAGAATTGCAAGCGTTTCCCTTTTTATAGAGCAGAATTTTAGTAAACTTTCCTCAGTACCAGGAAGAAATCTTTACCTTCTCTCGCGTACCTTCAGTCTGAATCTGTTACGGAGAGAAAAGACAGGGTGGGGAGAGTGAAAGATAGGAGAAACCCTGGAGTAGAAGACAAGAAGAAGCGATTATTGAAGAAAAACAATGCTGGGAATTTGCTGGAGCAAGCACTGCCTATTGCAGTTGTGAACTGATCCAAATCATGGTGTCTGATGCATTGCTGTGGAATCAGGCGGGTACAGTACCTGCTGTGATATGGAATTCCTTGAAAGCTTCCCGACTGTGTGCTGATTGTTGTGCTGGTAGGAGACCGACTGGTTCCACTTTCTTCTGAGTGCCATAACCTGTCGTAATAAATAAAAAGCTGTTTTTCTTTCATAGCCAGAATGACAATTTTAACCGCTGCACATTTCTGACGTAGCAGCAACTGGGAACTCAGTCTCTTAGAAGTAAATAGTTATCAAAGCAGCAACAGTGTGCTGTAGGACGTTAGACTCCAGTTTCCCACACGGTGAGAGACATTCTCACATCAGTGGTCCATAATCATAACCAAGATATTTCAAAGCAACATTACCAGGTATATTTTTTAAGACATGTTTTCACTTTATCCGACAAGCATTTTAGATTAAATTATTGTGGAATAAACTTAAATTGCAATAATTAAGCCAATGCAATTTATGGTTTGACTGAGATATTTAATGAGAGGTTAGCAGAGAGAAAATAAAAACACATTACACAAAGTCCCTGAAGTCCAGAAGGAAGTATCATCCATTGATACTAAATGTAAAACAGAATGCAGAAGGAAACCATTTCATACATAAGGTTGCAAGACTGTTGAATGATTAACTGAAATTAGCGAAAGAAGCAGAGATCATGTCAACACTCAAGAGTAGGTTAGAACGGTATTTGTGGAAAGAGGAAATATGAGAAAGAGTAAGAGATCAGAAAAGGACCACACCTCATGTTAGAATCAAGAATGGACACAGACTGGATTGGTGCTGAATGTTATGTTTTCATGTTTCAAGGTTTCAAGGTCAGTTTATTGTCACATGTATTAGCAATGTTACAAAATTTTGAGATTTTAAAAATCAAGTCTGCAATTTATCCCATCAGATAAAGCATAAAAATAAGTTTAATTTGACACCTAATTCACTTTCATATCTCAAGTATTTAAAAAGTTATGGCCATTTTCATACTTGGAAATTAGCATCTTGTTCCCTATTGATTTTCTATGGACATAACAAAAAAGCTGTGATCGTGGACAGTCAAATAGCCCATAACTTTCTTAAAAATTAAGAGAACTGAATGAAATTTTCAGTTAACATTGATTGAAGCATTCTGAAACAAATATAAAATAATCTTACTTGGATGACCTGAAATTAAAGCATATAATTAGTAAGTTACCCAATTGTAGCTAATTGCAGACTCCAATTACTAGATCTAAACATCTATCCATTTCTTAATAAATGATTAACATTTTTAAATAACCTGTGTCCAAATAATATTCACAAATATTTCACAATAAAACATGATTTTTAAATCTCATTTACATTAATTTATAGGCCAAATGGAAGGAATTTAGTGTTCCATTGCTGTAAATTAAAGTCCATTTAAATCAGCTTTCTATTGGGATCCTGTGAACGCGCTGGTTTAGAACGTTCACATTGCGCTAGATTTGTGCCCTCAAATGCCCAGAAAAATACTGCGGGATATAACGGGGCCCAAATTAGCTATTTGCAACATTAAACTTTGTATAAAGGGATCTTAAGAAGCCCTTTTTAACGTAAAAATAAACAGCCTACCTTCCGTTTTCCCCTGTATGAGATCCGACCCGTTGTCGGTGGTCGGGGGTTTAGAGGTTAATTTTTAACCTACTATAACAATTAAATAAAGCCCTTAAAACTAATAATAGCTCAAGCGAGGGAATCTTCCAGCGATTTTTCGTTAATAATGAACTAGGCTGAAAAAACTTGATTTGAACAGCCTAGGGAAAATCGCATTTTAAACCCGCCCCCTCTAAATGGCGCCAAAATCGCGCACACGGGCTGGGACAGATTTTCAGCGACGCTTCAGGTAGGCTTTGCAACATACCTACATGTACCAATTAAGGTATAGTGAAATTCGAATTACCATACAGCCATACTAAAACAAAAGCAACAAGACATACAACTACATAAAAGTTAACAAACATCCACCGCAGCGGATTCCACGTTCCTCACTGTGATGGAAGGCAATAAGGTTCAATTTCCTTCCTCTTTTTTCTCCCGCGGTCAGGGCAGTCGAACCATCCGCAGTCGGGGCAATCAAAGCTCCCACAGCTGGTGGTCGAAACCCCCATGTCGGGGCGATCGAAACTCCCAAAACTGTGGCTTGGAGTTCCTGATGTCTGTCTGTAACCAGAGACTGCAGACTCTGCCATGTTAAAGTCCCACAGGCTCCCACGGTTGGAGCCCCAAAGACGACCCCCACCAGGGATTGCGAACTCCGTGATGGTATGTCCGCAGGCTCAAGCAATGGAGCTCCTGGCTCAGTCTCATCAAGATGCAGGAGGGAGAGGTCATGACTCGCTGTCTTTAGTGGCCTTGCGCCCTGCTTGGAATGGAATTTCAAGGAATAGCAATGAGTCAACTGCCAGCTCACCAGCCGTGAGTGAGTAGATAGATATAGATATGCCATTTATTGTCACTATACATGTACAGTGAAACTGAAAGCTGCTCGTACTCAGTGCATACATACAATTTTACACAAAAAACAAGAAACAGAAAAACAAAACAGAAGGGAGATGGGGGGGGTGAGTGAGTGAGTGAGTGAGCTGCCAGCACAACAGGCTTGAGTGACTGAGCCGCCAGCCCAAGAATCTATTCGGCCCACAATGTGCATACTAGCTCTCTGGAAACCAGTCCCTTCAGCCCACAACACCCATACTAGCGCTCCAGAACCCCCCTGCATATCCATGTGCCCATTAAAAACCCTGCTTAAAATGGAATTTCAAGGATTAGCAGGAATAGCAAGAATAGCAGTTATTTCAAACATAATATTGCGTTTGGGGGACCTAGCCCTCCCGTGTGATGCTAGGACCCAATGGGTCCCACTTAGTCTAGTATAATTATATACATCTAGATCACATTTATATAAGTGGGTGTATCATATCTATATGTATATAAATATATACATGTTTATAATATATAAATGCCTTTATGGCTTATGTTCCTTCTTATATCTTATAGGCACAAAAAAGGCAAATATAATTGCCTTTGTGGCGTATATACATCGAGAAATAAGATAAAGGGAAAAAGAGCGTTGCTTTAAATCAAAGTTGCTTCTGATCCATGGGGGAACATTGAGATCTATTATCTCTATCTTGCCTCTCACACACAAACACACAATATATATGTATATAATAAGTTATATTTGTGCATAGTGTGTGTTAGAGCAATACAAGGGAAACTGCAGAAAAAGAGGGTGATGGTGAGGAAGGATGGGGGGCGAAATGGGCAGATACAGATAGATTAAGCAGGGAGGAAAACATTTAAAAATAAAAATTAACAAAATTATGAATTTGGTAGATGAGCTCCGTCACATACACATACTGTTCCCCCACAACACAGATTAAACCAATGATCATAGAATGCATATGGTCCAGAAACCTTTCATTGCGCATACTGCTAATTTTATACGCAAATTCCTTTTTTGTTTAAAAAAAAAGAAGCACCTTATTATAAACAAAGATCATAGAAAGCAAAGATAGACCAAGATAAACTGCAAAATCCAATGGACTGACATGGATTAAACTGCGAGAGGCATAACGGATGTCGGAGTCTTATTCCCAAAACGACGGAGGTTCCGCTCCGTTGCGTACTCCACGTCAGTCCATTGGTTTTTGTAGGCGTGGTCTATCTTGTTCCTCTAGTATCTTTGGCTTTAAGGTCAGAGGAGAAAAGTTTAAAGGACATGTGCGTAATAATTTTTTGTACTGAGTGTTGAGTGTTTAGAACACCCTGCCAGGGGTTGTGGTGGAAATAGATATGATGGTGGCATTTCAGAGGTTTTTGATGGGCACCGGGATATGCAGGGAAATGCTGGAATTACTCAGCGAGTCAGGCAGAATCCCTGGAAAACATGGATAGATGTCATTTTGGGTTGGGACTCTTCCTCAGATTGATGGCAGGAGTGGGGGGAGGGGGAGGGGGAGGGGGGAAGAAAGCAAGAAGCAGAGTTATTCCAGCATTTTGCGTCTTTCCTTGGTACACCAGCATCTGCATTTTCTTGTTTCTAGATATGTAGGGAATGTATCACATGCAGGAAGAGGCGATTAGTTTAACTTATGATCAGCAGACTTTGGGCCGATAAGTCTGTTCCAATGCTGTGCTCTTTTATGTTCTACGTTCCTACATCTATATTACTAAAACTCTGTTCTTGACCGGTTTCTGCTTTCTGTGCTGCGGTTTCCGAGAGTACGCAGCCACCTACGGCCGTCATTTTTGGCCACCTCGCTCAGAGCCCCCCTCCGCCATGTGTGTGCCGAGGATTTTTCCCGTCGATGAAAATTGACAGAGATATTAATGTTTTTACAACATTCCCCATTCTCTCTGCTGCCCCTGCTGGAGGGAGGGGGAGCGACTATAAAACCAGGAAGTGGTGTGCCTCAATCAGTCTCTGCAAGTGGTGTGCCTCAATCAGTCTCTGCAAGTGGTGTGCCTCAATCAGAGCTTTGAATGACACTGACAAATGTCTACAGCACTGTGAGTACCCTTAATTTGGTTTGAAAATGAAAATATGGTTAGAGGTAAAAAAAAGCGCTGCCTGCAAATACTTGTTTGGGTTTGGGTTGAAGTAAAAGGCACTCTCTCTCTCTCTCTCCCCCCCCCCTCTCTCTCTCCCCACATCTCTCTCTCTTTTGCTCTCTCCCCCCTCCTCCTCTCCTCCCCCCCTCTACTCTCCCCCCCCCCTCTCTCTCTCCCCTCTTTTTACTCCCCTCCATCCCCTCCCCACCATCCCTCCCCTAACCCCCCCCTCCCCTCCCCACACACCCCTACCCCCCCTTCCCTCCACACTCCTTCCCCCTCCCTGCTGCCCCACCTCCCCTCATCTCACCCCCCTCTCAGCACCCCCCCTCTCTCCCCCTCTCTCCCCCTCTCCCCCTCCCCCCTTTTCTCCTCCCCCTCCCTCTCTCTCCCCTCCTCCCTCCCTCCCCTAAACCCCCTCCCCTCCACCTTCCCCCCCTCCCTCCCCCCCCTCCCTGCTCCCCACATCTCCCCCTCACCCCCACCTCTCAGCACCCCCTCTCTCACCCTCTCTCTCTTCCCCTCTCCCCCCCTCCCCCCCCTCACCCCCCCTCCCTCTTCTCCTCCTCTCCACCCCCCTATCCCTCTTGCCCCTCTCTCTGTCTCTCTCTCTGTCCCTTCTCTCTCTGCCCTCACTCTCTACGCCCCCCCCCTCTAGATGTGACTGCAAGTTGGGGGCTATGCGTCAGTAGATAGGGTGGTTATGGGGTAAAAGGAGCAAATTAATAATATTAATATAATATCAAGGGGGGTAATTAGCGTGAGTGCGGGGGTGGGAAGGTGGCGGCGGGACATAGTCAGTGTGTGACGCTGCATGCCGTCTCCCCCCCCCCGCTACCGCACATTGGGGGAACAGACCCAACGGGTCTGCAATTGGTCTAGTTATATTATATGTTTCTGATTCATAGCCTCATCTTCTACCGAGAACCTGGAAGTAAGTCGATTCTGAGAGTGCCAAAGAGGAAGAAAATAAGAGTAAAATTATAGCACTGACTGAACTTCAAAATTGCTTCAGGACACCCAGAGGTAATGACGGGTGCAATATAATGCAATTTGTTTCTCTCGCTGATCCATTACCAAACAAGTTCTTAATTATCCAGTTATATTCCTACAATATTTTTAAAGCAAATGGACATGTTTAAAGAACTTGAAAGACCTTATGTGATTTTACTTTAATAACCCTGTGATTTTTTTTCTCCTGAGCTTTTGCCATAGTGTCCTGAGATTTATCTTTAATTGCTATGGTCTCCACTGGAATCTGAAAGAGTTGCTGCAACATATCGGGACCATGCTGTCTAAGTTTTACTTCAAAGACCATGAAATGAAAAACGTGCCTTCTCTCAGTCCAATATATTGAAGCCCAAATTTTATTCCAGGATATTGAGAAAACATTAAGAGTAATCAAAGATTCATTGTTATGCACAGGTGTCCCATGTGCAGCCAACAATTTCCATGGTGCATATTTGTAATCTAATAGGCTTATTTCACTCATGTCTCCCCTTCCTGTCTGGAACCCCATGACAGGTCAAAGCCCTTATGTTACAGAATTATAGCAGAGTGGAACAAGGCCTGATCAGGCTACACAGTAAGTCAGCCACAGGTTCCCTGGTTTGCGTGCCTGCTTGTGCTAAGCTTTACAGTGCCTTGCCTCATTAATCAAAATATATTATAGAAGGTCAGAGGGAACTGACTTCCCAAAATTTCTGATTAATGGCAGGCACAGAAGTTTAGGATTATTTTCTTTTGCTCAAATCACGTGGAAAATGTTCCTCTCTACCAGCTCTCCTCGTCTTTACATTGCTGTGGATAAGGGGAAATAATTGTTTAGACTCAATTTCTCCTCTATTATCTTCCAGTAAAGGTGAAGACTTTTCCCACTACCACAGTTATATATGAACTGATTATAAAAATAACAAGAGAGCCCATGAACTTAAGGTGGGTTCTCCCTCCTGCATATGCACTTGTTCCCTGCAAGGATGATTTAAATATTGCTCAAAAGTAATCAAAGCTGATTTCTGTTTTACACTGTCATAACAGCATACCATACCATGAGTAAAGTGACAGCTATGCTTCAATGGATGAGACTTGCTCCTCTCAAGAGGGTTTGGGTTAAGGGCACCTTCCTGAAACTCAAGCACAAATCTAGACCGACAATGGGATCACATTGCCAAAGGAATGCCATATTTGAGGAGGTGCTGTCTTTCTCTGGCCCATCTGTCCTCATAGTTTTTGAGTTTTAGAGATACAGTATGGGAACAGGCCCTTTGGCCCAACGGGTCCACACTGATCATTGATCACCCGTTCACACTAGTTATCTCACTATACACTGGGAATAATTTACAGAGGCCAATTAACCTACAAACCCACACGTCTTTGGGATGTGGAAGGAAACTGGAGCACCAGGAGTAAATCCATGCGGTCACATGGAGAATGTTGCAAACTCCACAAAGATAGCACCCAAGGTCAGGATTGAACCCAGATCTCTGGTGCTTTGAGGCAGCAGCTCTACTGCTGCACCACTGTGCCACAAAGATCCACAGCACTATTTTGAAGAGCAGTTCTGTTCTCCCCAGAGTCCTGCTGAATCTTTACCTCTCAGATAGCACCTGAAACGTGTGGGACCTAGTTGACCACAAAATGGCTCCTATGTTTAACAGGCAGCTTAATACTTTTCAATATGCTGTTATGTTAAAGAGCACTTAAAACTATTTTGGGGACATCCTGAGGAGGTAAAAAAAAACAATATGAATGCAAGGCTCCCACACAGATCAGGTTGTTGTTGCTGCGTTGATTAGAATATCCCAGGCTCCCATTGTAGCCTGGGACATCCTGGTCAGCAAGGAAACAATGAGAGGAGAGTCCATCAGTTTGAATGCCTGACGGAGAGTAACGGCTGTCAGAAGTAGGGTCTCGACACTAAAAGTCACCTATTCCTTTTCTCCAGAGATGCTGCCTGACCTATTGAGTTATTCCAGCATTTTGTGTCTATTCACAGTAGTAACAGGGGTTTTTTCCAAGAATGGTGATACTATTATAATTTTTGTATATTTCACAGTAGAATTAATACAATTGACATTTATCTGTCATTCTCGTTTGTTATGTGGCAGTTCCGCTGACTTCTCCCTACTTCACGCTGAGTGTGTTGCCGCTGAAAAATTTAATCCCCTTCCCCACCTCTTACTGCCTCAGGTTGTGTCA
Source organism: Leucoraja erinaceus (assembly GCF_028641065.1). Classification (NCBI taxonomy): domain Eukaryota; kingdom Metazoa; phylum Chordata; class Chondrichthyes; order Rajiformes; family Rajidae; genus Leucoraja; species Leucoraja erinaceus. The sequence goes on from NC_073383.1 coordinate 40,893,795, forward strand.
AGCAGATTGAATTGCAAATCACTGTTTATTTTAGCAATTCTGATCTGTGCCTTTTTCCGTTGCTGCCAGGCTTGTTTAAACTCCAGTCATCTCCATTTAAAGGGGAACATGTTATAAAACAAGCAATTGGGTTTGGAAAACTTCTTCTTGTCATTTTGCAAAAATAATCCACTCTGTACTGATGTCCCATTTTGTGACATCACGGGAAATTGGGAATCGTGGGTAACATTAACTCAATGATAGAAGAAAGATTTGGATTTATGAAGCAATTAGACTGTGCTACAACCAAGCACTTTTGAAATGTACTGTAGATGAAAGAAGCACAGTAGTTAATTTACGTACAGCAAGGTCTTGCGAACAACAATGGTCAGAAAAATCTATTTTCATCACTTTGGTCGTGGATGACTATTGGTCGGGACACCAGCGGGATTTCATAGCTCCTCTTTGAAATAATGCCACTTACACCCACTTAAGAGAGCAGACAAGGCTTGGTTTGACATTTCCTCTGAAAGGTGTTACCTTTGGAAATGGGATCATCAGCCTGGATTTTGTGTTTAAATTTTGGGAGTGGGACTTAAACTGGCAACCTTCTGGCTCATGTGTGAATGTGCTCTCTGTTGTTACACAAAGGGGCAACTTCCACCTGACACTAACTCACACATCGAGATTCTATAACAAAGATGACGATAGATTTTACTTCCTCTTTTAGTTCTCGCAAATAAATGACTGATTCTGCACAGTGGCTTTATCAACAGGCAGCTTCCATTTGTAACTCAGCAGTTCCGTGCTGGGGTGCCTAGAGCAGAGTGAGATATGGAATATATTCAGCATTCATTACAATCTATGATTTTATGGTGTGTTTTTTTTATTTATGAGACTGGTGCAAATCAATTTCTATTTTCCAAACTTGTTCCCTGCTTTAAAATTTGCAAGTTTACAGTTTGCTCTGTGGGTGTTGATTTTTTAAAGTGTCTGTTGACATATGTGATCTTTCACACGTATGTAGGGCAGATGGTGTTTGCATATGTTAGATGCTGCATGCATGCACATATTCCCTCGCTCTTTCCATTTATTATGCACGATGGGTGAAAGGTTTGGATCCAAGGCAGCTGTGAATCCAACTTCTTGTTCCTGAACCTGACTCAGAGATGGAATTTGCTGATTTCTCATTGGGGTATAAGGGATTAGATTGAGGCAGATGCAGAGTCTCGTTCTATTTCGAAATGTCAGAGCAAATAGGCCATTAAGTGATTATAGTCTTTGCAAAATTATGTTTTCATCTTTTTTTAGAATCTTTTTACACTATAATGGCTCAGTAGCTAAACATGCTGTCCATTCTGGTCTTGATCAAACATATTACAAAGGTCTTAGCTACTCTCAGTCCTCTATCCATTTTTAGTTTGCCAGTCTCTTCAATGAGACTGTCACAGTTAGCAATCACGAGGTAGTTAGGAAATAAAAGCAAAATACAAGAACTGTCAGCCTAGTCGTGGCATCCAGTGGGAGTATTCCTGCCCTTTGAGTCATCAAATCATACAGCACAGAAATAGGCACTTTGGCCCGTTTATTCATGTTGCCCTATCTAAACTAATCCTATTTACCCACCTTATGTCTCTACTTCTGAGAGGAGATGAGTCCAAAACCCATTTCAGAGACTCCAACACAAGATCGAGGCTCAACAAATAATCTGCCGAAGGAACTCAGTCAAGCAGCATCTGTGGGTGGAAAGGAATGACCAACATTTCGGGTCAACACCCTCAAAATCTAGGGTACATTCCCCAGTGCAGTGGTGAACTATCAGGGATGTCACCTTTCAGATGAGATATTTAACAAGGCCAAAGGTGAACATAAGAGAAAGTGAATTTATCCTTAGTGTCCAAGGCTATTTTTTCAATTCGACAGACAACACGAGCAGAGTTTCTGGTCATTATCCCACCTGATGGTTGTGTTTGTTCTAGTAATACAGTGATTCTACCTCACAGAAACAAATTGTTTGGAATATCCTGATGTGAAAGAAGTTACCCAAATACAAGTCCTTCCTTCCGATGGTAAGTGAGTGATTAGCTGCTCGACCCCTCTCCCTCTGAAGTATATCAGTGCCTTTCTCAACTGGTTCTATTCAGGATTCAGATTAGAGAGGGGATGCTGGGATTTGTCATTGTAAGAGCTTGTATATCAGATATTGTTTTCAGTTTTGAACCAGACTGACATAATTAGTGAGCAAGACAAGCAATGCTTAAATTTGGTGCATATTCAATCCAACATGAATCTCAACCTTATTGCCACTGTCCTGGTGGGGCCAGGATGGAAAACAAATCTCCCACCCAAGTCAGGATAGAGCATTTTTACAATATTAAAATGGCTTCTTGTTACCTGTTGTCTTTTGGAGTGTACTCTCCTGCACAATTTAAAGGAGAGAGGTAGAGTTCTCATCAGTGCCCTGATTAATATGCATTACTGATTCAACACCATTAAGCAGATTTCCGGGCAAGCTGCAAGCTTGCAGTATCCTGGCGAGCGGCGCCAAACCCTCCGGCAGACCCGTCCCGCCCGCCACAGACCAAGGACAGGGGACCCGCTGGTAGGCCTGCCTCGCCCACCATTGACTCCGAACTCGGCCCCAAGCCACTGGCGTCAACGAGACCCACGCCACTCAGAGTGAGGAGGGACCAGTGAGCAACCGGCAAGAGTGAGAGAACTATCGAGAACAAGGGGACCGTCGGAGAGTGCGGTGGGCCATCAGAGTGCGAAGAAGGCCGTTGGAGTGTGAAGAAAGCTCTTCAGAGCGAGGAGGGCCATCGTAAGCTACCACTGAAGGTGAAGGGAATGCCATGCGGGTGAGGTGCTGAGAACTTGTGTACTGCCTAGGTGAGGTCCGCTAAATGATTTTATCAGGTGGTATGCAAAACAAAGCATTTCACTGACTACAAAGTATCCTTGAATCATTGATTATCTGATTGTTATCACATTGCCGTACGTGGGACCTAACAAAATCCGAACCGGCTGTCACATTTCCTGAATACAACTCGCATGTTAAATTCAAGCAGGCAAGAAATGTTAAAAAAAACATGACTTCTTTGATTTGATTTTGCCTTTTATGGTGATCAGCTCTGAATTAAATTTTTTTCAGAGTTCAAAGTAACAGACAGCTATTGGATTTCTTTGATAAAATGGCCTACAGCCAAGTCACGGGTATAGCGAAGAACATTATTCATTTGCTTGTCTTTTGGCAGCAAGTTAAGTTAGAGGGGAAGAACAACAATGCTATAGAAAATAAATTACTTTATAACAGGTGGTTGCTTGCACACTGCATATATTAACAAATCTATTATCTGAAACTTGACTGAAGAACAATGCATCTAAAAAAACCCAGACCGTGTGAATAGTGGAGCTTCAAGGTGACCTGCAATTAAATCCTACGTTAAGTCCTTGCCATTCCCAACTGACATTTCTGCCCTGTCCCAGGGTCTCAGCACATCAACTCCTCCTCCCATTCCCAATCTGACCTTTCTGGCCTGGGCTTCCTCCATTGTCAGAGTGAGGCCCAGTGCAAATTGGAGGAACAGCACCTCATTTTCCACTTGGATAGTTTACACCCCAGCGGTATGAACATTGACTTCTCCAACTTCAAATAGCCCTTGCTTTCTCTCTCCATCCACTCCCCCTCTCCAGTTCTCCCACTATTCTTAAGGCCCTGTCCCACTTTCCCGAGTTACTCACAAACTCTCCTGAGTTTTCCCTGTGTTTCGAACTCGGGGAATGTCTGTAGTGGGTCCGTCGGAGGCCGTAGGAGTCCGTAGATGTTTCGTAGTGGCTCGTAATGCCAGCCGTAGGAACTCGGGGCATTAGGTAAGTCGGGACATTTTTTCAACATTGAAAAATGTCCACGAGTGAAAAAAATAGCCCCGAGTTCTACAAACGGCTATTACCATAATTATCCGAGTTCGAATCAAGGGGAAAACTCGGGAGAGTTCGTGAGTAACTCGGGAAAGTGGGACAGGGCCTTAACTGTCTGCGACTACATTCTATCTCTGTCCCGCCCCCTCCCCTGAAATCAGTCTGAAAAAGGGTCTCGACCCGAAACGTCACCCATTCCTTCTCTCCAGAGATGCTGCCTGTCCCGCTGAGTTACTCCAGCATTTTGTGTCGACCTGTCGTTACACTGCAGGTTAGGCAGGTTCCAGCTAATAGTTGTAAAGTTGCTTCACAATAACCCACCCTTTTCCCCCACCCTCTCCATCATGATTGCTCTGTTCAGCTATCAGCTGTTGTTATGTATTGTAGAGTCATATAGAAACAGGCCCTTCAGCCCACTGATAATGCACTGAGCAACAAGCACCCATCCACACTAAACCTACACTGCCCTACTTTGACGAAAGGAAGCAACTGACAGAAAGGCTTTTTCTTGTAGATGAGGAAACCTGGTTTTCTTTCAGCTCTGTGATGGAATTTCTTACTTCTCTGGTATCAATATTTTCAAATTGTACTAAGAGAAGACTTATTTTATACACCATTGTGTAGAGCATATCACAAATACCCTAAAACAATCAATAACTCAATTTTAACAAAATTGTCAGTTGCTTCCTTTTGCCAAATTAGGGCAGGATACTAATCACATATTTTTTCTTCCCACAATCCCCTGAACTCCCCCAGGGTTCACATTGATCCACACGCTAGGGACAATTTACAGCAGCAAATTAACTTGCCAAGCTGCTCATCTTTAGATAACAGAGCACCCAGGGGGCATCCCATGCTATCACCGGAAGAATCTGCAAATTCCAGACCAGAGGTCATGATTGAATCTGGGTTGCTGGAGCTATGAGGCAGCAACTCTACAAGCTATACTACCATGCCACCAATTTACAGCACCCACTCATCAATGTAAAATGCTCTGGGATGTCCTGGCACCGCAACAATATATATATTTTTTTCTTTGTTGCCCTTCATTAATTGCTTCCAAACTGAAAGACTTAGAAACATAGAAACATAGAAACTTGCTAAACAATTTCAAACGGATGCCAAGCCTTAAACTTGTTCTGGAGTAATTTACAACCAAGTAAAGATGATAGATTTTCTTTACCTTTTTCCAGCTACTGTAATGAGATTCATACTCATATCTTAAGATTAGTAGTCTGTGCTAACAAATGCTAGCCCAACAGATCATAAGTGATAGGAGCAGAATTAGGCCATTCTGCCCATCAAGTCTACTCTATCATTCAATCATGGCTGATCGATCACTCCCTCCCCATTCTCCTGTCTTCTCCCTATAACCCCTGATAACGGTACTAATCAAGAATCTATCTATGTATAAGAAGAAATGTAGATGCTGGTTTAAACCGAAGATGGACACAAAATGCTAACTCAACGGGCCAGGCAGCACCTCTGGAGAGAAGGAACGGGTGACGTTTCGGGTCGAGACCCTTCTGATTATAATGTCGGAGTTGCTGCAGAAGGGCTGTACGGTCAGAGGGGCAAGGTTAGAGAAGTTAAGAAGGGCTCGACCTGAAACGTCACCCATTCCTTCTCTCCAGAGATGCTGCCTATCCCGCTGAGTTACTCCAGCTTTTTGTGTCTATCAAGAATCTATCTACAGTGCATTCAGAAAGTATTCAGACCCCTTCACTTTTTCCACATTTTGTTACGTTACAACCTTATTCTAAAATGGATTAAATTATTTTTTTTTCATCATCAATTTACACACAATACCCCAGAATGAAGAAGCGAAACCAGGTGTTTAGAAATTTTTGCAAAGTAATTAAAAATAAATAACTGAAATATCACATTTACAGAAGTATTCAGACCCTTTGCTGTGACACTCAAAATTGAGCTTAGGTTCATCCTGTTTCCATTGATTATCCTTGAGATGTTTCTTCAACTTGATTAGAGTCCACCAGTGGTAGATTAAATTAATTGGACAGGAAAGGCACACACCTGTCTATATAAGGTCCCACAGTTGACAGTGCATATCAGAGCAAAAACCAAGCCAGGAAGATAATTGTTTGTAAACCTCTGAGACAGCATTGTGTTGAGACACAGATCTGGGGAAGGGTATAAAACAATTTCTGCTGCATTGCAAGTCCCGAAGAGTACAGTGGCCTTTGTCATTCTTAAATGGAAGAACTTTGGAAGCACCAGGACTCTTCATAGAGCTGGCCGCCCAGCCAAACTAAGCAATCGGGGGAGAAGGCTCTTAGTCAGGGAGGTGACCAAGAACCCGATGGCCACTCTGACAAAGCTCCAGAGTTCCTCTGCGGAGATGGGAGAAGTTTCCGGAGGGACAACTATATCTGCAGCACTCCACCAATCAGGCCTTTATGGTAGAATGGCCAGACGGAAGCCACTCCTCAGTAAAAGGCACATGACAGCCCACTTGGAGTTTGCCAAAAGGCATGAGAAACAAGATTCTCTGGTCTGATGAAATCAAGATTGAACTCTTTGGCCTGAATGCAATGTGTCATGTCTGGAGGCACTGCTCATCACCTGGTCAATGCCATACCTACCATACCAAGCATGGTGGTGGTAGCATCATGCTGTGGGGATGTTTTTTTAGTGGCAGTAACTGGGAGGCTAGTCAGGATTGAAGGGAAGGTGAATGAAGCAAAGTACAGAGAGATCCTTGATGAAAACCTGCTCCAGAGCATTCTGGACCTCAGACTGGGGCAGAGGTTCACTTTCCAACAGGACAATGACCCTAAGCACACAGCCAAGACAATGCAGGTGTGGCTTTGTGACAAGTCTATGAATGTCCATGAGTGGCCCAGCCAGAGCCCCAACTTGAACCCGATCGAACATCTCTGGAGGGACCTGAAAATAGCTGTGTATCGACACTCCCCATCCAACCTGACAGAGCCTGAGAGGATCTGCAGAGAAGAATGGAAATTACCCAAATACAGGTGTGCCAAGCTTGTCGCGTCATACCCACGAAGGCTTGAGGCTGTAATTGCTACCAAAGGTGCCTCAACAAAATACTGAGTAAAGAGTCTGAATACTTATGTAAATTTATTTTTAATTACTTTGCAAACATTTTTAAACACCTGTTTTTGCTTTTTTATAATGGGGTATTGTGTGTAGATTGTAGAATTGTATCCATTTAAGAACAAGGCTGTAACGTAACAAAATGAGGAAAAAGTGAAGGGGTTTGAATACTTTCTGAATGCACTGTATGTCTGTCTCGACCCGAAACGTCACCCATACCTTCTCTCCAGAGATTGACCATTCTGTCACCATGCCTTTATAAATTGCATCTGAATTTAACATGGTAACAGGAGGCTGAAGCATAGAACCATTTTGTGGTGCAATAATTATTGGGCTAGTAGCCCACAGAACAAGAGTTCAATACCAATCAGGATTATCTGATCATTTAAAATGAATTTCATAAGTCTGCAATTAAAATGTTGGTAATTTTAAAAAAAAAGACCCAGAAGTTATTAGATTCTTGATATACCCAGATGTTTTACAAATATCACTCCAGGGTAGAAAATGCAATGTTCTTAACCTGATTGACAATGTTGCTTTATTCCCCATAGCAAGTTGGCTTGCTCCTTATTTTCCTCTGAAGTAGCTGAGCAAACCCATCAGTTTTCTAAAACCTTCTTAGGGTAACTAGGGGTGGGCGATAAACAGGGGATTTTCTTCATCTATGGAATGGTAATTACCTGGCATGCACACCTTCTGAGAGTGGTTGAAATTGGGCCACTGTCACCATTTAAGAAATGTCTAGAAAAAAAAACTTGAATTGCTTCGGCATTGAAGCCGACAGATCAATTGCTGGAAAATGCGGGAAGAAGGCAGGAGAATGGGGTTAGGAAGGAGAGATATATCAGCCATGATTGAACAGCAGAGCAGACTTGATGGGCAGAATGGCCTAATTCTGCTCCTATCACTTATGACCTTATGACTTATAAAATGGGATTAACTCAAAAGGATGCCTATTGGTCAGCGTGGGCAAGCTGGGACAAATTATTCTCTGCCTCTATGACTATCTGCTTTAACTGTGGCATCACGTTGATTGCATAAAGTTTTGATGCTGTGTTTAGCCAGAATTGCTGAATATTTTCATAGAGAATGTGAAAAATGCAAAGCGGCAGAAGATTACAGCCAATCAATTAGAAAAATAAATTGTGCTTTCAAACGATCTGTGCCAAGTTTTGAGCACCTTCATCTTTTGACATTGAAGAGTTAAGACACTTAGCTGATAGTGTTGTCATAGTGCATGGATTCTTATTGTGAAATCCTTGTGGTAAATTGGATGTCAGTGGATTACCTTCCTGGTAATTAGTGGATTAGCTTCCTTTGAAATGGGAATCTGTCTTTAAAAGAGCAATGTAGGCAGCCAAAAGTCAGCAATCCTTATTTCGTCTTGTCTTTATGCAGTTGAACTACACAACCCATTTTTTTCCCTCAATTTTGGTTATTAGTAATGCTCCATAAAAAGCGACTGTGTTGAATTTGCCAATGGCTAAAAATAGGACAATCACCCTTGATCTGTCAGGCGCTATAACTGCTTATGTTTTAGTCTTGATGATTTATTTTTTTTCTTTTCTCGATTGCTTTATCGTAGAGACAATTGGCTGCATCTGGTCCACATATGTTTCAAGGGCTGATGCAAACCCTCAGTAATGTCACTTGGTGCCAAGTCTAAAATTGGAACGAACAAAGTGGGCAAAGGGTTAGGATTTGAGGCTTGCTTAGCTTGGCAGATAAGATTTAAAAAAAAGAATCTTAATTAATGATTCAAATAACAAAATACGTGAAAGTGAAGTGAAATGATTTAACAAGACTATTTTAAATTGAAAGACGTTGTTCTTTCTCATCATGCGTCTTACCAGTGATGGATAATCTGAACCAAAACCAGTTTTTACAAAAAGTAGTAAACACTGCCCAGTCCATCATCGGTTCTGACCTTCCTTCCATCGAGGGGATTTATCGCAGTCGCTGCCTCAAAGGCTGGCAGTATCATCAAGGACCCACACCATCCTGGCCACACACTCATCTCCCTGCTACCTTCAGGTAGAAGGTACAGGAGCCTGAAGACTGCAACAACCAGGTTCAGGAATAGCTACTTCCCCACAGCCATCAGGCTATTAAACCTGGCTCGGACAAAACTCTGATTATTAATGACCACTTTCTGCTATTTGCACTTTATCAGTTTATTTATTTATGTGTGTATAATAAAGCTTTATTCCAGACACAGGTCCATATAACACATCATACAGTATAAGGAGATACAAAAAATACATTAAAAATTGCATATTAGCCTATAAGATATACAAGCTATTGCACCAATGCCATCTTAGCCTAGAAGTTAATCTATAGCAGCTTTTCAGAGGGCTGACTAGGGCTTCAATTATGTGGTTCTCTGACTTGTCCAGGCGACACATAAAACTAAACATCAGCTGTCTTAAGAGTGCCTCACAGGTTGGCACTCTAGTGGACACAAACAATTGACTGGCACTATGCCACCTAGGGACACGAAGCAGCAACCTCATTGCATCATTGTACGCTACCTTGAGCCTCTGCATACTCTTTTTCTTATGTATATATTTATATCATGGTATATGGACACATTTATCTGTTTTGTAGTAAATGCCTATTATTTTCTGTGTGTTTAAGCAAAGCAAGAATTTCATTGTCCTATACAGGGACACATGACTATAAACTCACTTGAACTTGAACTTTTTAACTCCGCTCCTAGCCGCTCAGAGCAGTGGGACCAATCAAATGAAACTGCGGAAGAAGGAATGCAAAAAGAAAGACTAATTTTGAATGGTTTTCCTAAAATTCTTTGCAGCCAGTAAAATAATTTAAAGTGTCATCAATGATACAAAGAAGGAAATCGGACAACAACCAAGTGCTTAATAAGCAAGCCTCATAAACAGGAATGAGACAATGGCCAGGTGGCTTGCTTTCGTGTTGCTGAGTGAGGGATACATTTTTTTTGTGAAATTGTCATAAAATACAGGTAAAATCCCTTTGAGGAGAGAAAAACAATCTGAGACAAAGGCACCTAAAAGATGAGGGAGGATGAGTAAATTCTTCGACAAGGAGGTAAGTTTTAAGGAGGAAGGAGAGGCATTGCTGTTGGGATATTGATAGAACACATTTCAGTATATAGGAATGGCCAGTAATGGAGAAGTCAAAACAGATATGTACAGATGGTTAGTAAATGGAGTAATACATATTTTTAAATTTCAAAAATAAACTTTGTTTGTTATTACATACATGTATAATCACGATTAAAATATATATAATTATATATAAAATATTATATATTTTTTATTTGTGATTATACATGTATGTAATTACAAACAAAGTTTATTTTGGAGTTATATATTTATGATATATATGGATTATATATAATCTGTATTTATATATATATATTGCAACCTATTGATACATTCTTTGTGTGTCTATATATTAAATTTTGCTGGTGTTATACTCAGTGGTGTTAGCACCTCATTATTTCTTTACACATAGCACCATTGCCACTCATCACCCTTGGGGTGATATCTCTTCCCTTTTTTTTAAAATTGATTCCGCATCTGACTCAGCCCCTCACATCCAGCAGCAGAACGGCCTAAGACTGTGGTCCTGACCCACAGAATCTTTGCATTGGCTGCACCAAGCTTCAGTGCATCTCTCAAACATACTCCTGCAGTCCGCAATGCGATAGTCAGCAGCATTCCCTTATGGACATCCCGGTTTGCTGGAAGATCAACAGGTTTTGGGCAGAACAAAGGGAACCATTCACTGAATTGATGGTCATTACCAAGATAAGCAGACTGATCAAAGGAATGATATTCTCCAGCAGAAAATTTTTGCTGCTCTTTGCTATATTGTCAAGGATTTTTTTACCTTTGCTGAACAGAGCAGAAGTCAGAGGGGTCTTGGTTTAACGTTTCATCTGAAAGTTATCAACTGATAATGCAGCCCTCTCTCGATAAAGTGCTGCAAATTACTACCAGGGCTTTGGGCTGGAATGTGCTTTGAATTTGTATCCTCTTCACTTGGAGGTGAGGAGTCTACCCATTGAGCCATGGCTGACACCTGTAAACAGCTGGGAAAGACATAACCTAAAGTGTGCCAGAATGTTATAAGGTTCAGCTTGGTTGCACATTAAGATAAAGGCTAGTTTAAAATGTTAGTTTAAAAAACTGTTCCCCGCATCCCCCTTGTATATGACAATAGAGCCTCCTATACTTCATCTAAATGCCCTATGTGCAGCAGTGCGTAAGACACTGAGCTCAGCTGGAGAATGGCAGCCGAAGCAGAATAATGAAATGCAAATATCAATTAAAAATGTATTGTGAGAAGTAACTGTACTGGTGTAGTGGGTACACATTAACAAAACAAGGCTCGACAGCAGGAGAATGTAGACCCTGGACTGCCAGACTGACAGCCAGATGGACTCACAATATTGTCAACATGTGGTCCATTAAAAGAATTAAAAATTTATGAGGATCATCTGCCCAAATTCCAGTTTAGCTCCCATAATTATGCAAAAACATTTGAGTCCTTTTAACCCATCGTATAGTCTTGGAACCCATCATAATCTCACAGCAGGCTTCACATAACTTTTGTTTAACAAAATCCCATTAATTCCAGGCACAGGTTCATTTTGGTCCAATTGCTGATAAACTACATGAGACAAAGTGTGAACAACAACTCACAGAGTTTAACAATTAACTCACAGAGCAAAATATTGCAGATATTGGTAATCTGAAATACAAAGACAGAAAATGCATTTATCTACTCAGAGGGCCTGTCATTATCTGAGGAGAAAGCGGCATCACACGTATTAGATAGGATGGTCAAGAAGGTCTTTGGTACATTGGTCTTCATCAGTCAGTGTATTTAGTATAGAAGTTGGGATGTTAGCATTATAGAGCATGGAAACGGGCCCTTCGGACCAACTTACCCACACCGGCCAACATGTCCCATCAACACTAGTCCCACCTATCTGCACTTGGTCCATATCCCTCTAAACCTGTCCTATTCATGTACCTGTCCAAATGTTTCTTAAACATTGTACAAGACTTTGGTGAAGCCGGATTTGGAGTACTGGGTTCAGTTTTGGTCACTCTGCTGTAGGGAAGATGCAGTTAAGCCGGGAAGAGTACAGAGAAGATTTACAAGGATGTTACCTGGACTTGAGTGCCTAAACTATAAGGAAAGGTTGGGCAGGCTAGACCTTATTCTTTGGAGCACAGGAGGCTGAGGGGTGATTTTATAGAGATGTATAAAATCATAGGGTGGGCCATGTCCCCTATAATAGGGGATAGATGGGGTGAATACACAGAGTATTTTTATACTGTGTAGGGAATTAAGAATCAAAATACAGGTTTAAATGAGACCGGATAGTCTTACTAGGATCCTGGGGGGCAACGTTTTCCCACACAGAGGGTGGTAGATGTACGGAACAAGTTCCCAGAGGAGGCAGTTGAGGCAGATACTATAACAACATTTAAAATACATTAAATGGGATATGGGCCAAATGCGGGCAGGTGGGACTGGCATAGAACAAGTTAGTCCGAAGGGCCTATTTCCATACTGTTTGACACTATAACTAACTGAATGTTGTCATGTTTCATTCCAGGATAATTACACTTTCAGTCACATATCACACTCAAATAAAAACCTCCATGTAATTGAATGTATAGGCCTCAATGTTTATGGTAAACTCTGATGTGGGATACCTCAAGATTCACAACAGAAAAAACTGGGTGTAGAAATCAATAACCACCAGCCCACCAGCATCTCTCTTTGTTACTGCAATGCAACATACAGGAAGAACACATACTAACTCCTCTCTCAGAGGGTATAAGTAGACATTAACCTAATTTATGGTCTAGCCAACTTTCCAAGTATGCCGCAACTTGCATAATTCCTGTGTCCTTGGAATATGCAATGTTTCAGAAGTATACTGATTAGTTACAGGCAGACGTGCAAATGATTGTATGCAGCTTTGATAACCCTCTTGGTGGAGGGAGTGAAGCAACTTTTACAGATCCAAACTGATACTGATTCAGTCCCAGGTGAAGTTAGCTGAGGAAGTTGACTACTGCTCTAAACACACCTCATTGGGCAGCAGCCTGCCAGAAATGTATTTGTGGGTTTAAAAAAAATCAATAATTCCTAAAATCAAAGGCCACTGAATCGGTTTTCGGCAACCTGACTGAGAGACAAATATCAGCGAGGATATGAGGAGCAGTTTCTATGCTCTTCTTCAAACTAGTGCCATGCAAAGTTATGCTGCCATTTGCAAATTTAGGCCCACCAGAGTTCAAAGTGTAGACTATTTATACCAGAGCTTCATTGGAGGAATGTTATAGGTTTTCCTTGACTATAATATAATCCAATCCATAGTGTTCAGTTGGGTCAGGTAGTCAAGATCTGTGCATTGAGAAATACAAACCACTCTTCTACTCTGAACACTCACTAGGTTATTAACAGTCCAGCTGATGTGACCCAAGCCGGAGGACGTAATATTTTTAGCCAAGTACCATTGCATTCAGGTCAAGTAGCCAGACCCAGAGCGCTGTACATTTGAACTCTAGACCCTTTTAGATGAAACTCGACACCAAACTTTATATGCTCTCTGACATCTTTATGAAAGATCCTTTTGCACCATTTTGAAAAAGACCATCCCTGATATCATGCCCTATGTAGATCCTTTAACCAGTCATACAGAGTATGTGCCTGTCACTATGGATGAGATTTTGGTGTGAAAGTATTGTCTGCTGTGTATCCCTTTTATAACACGAACGAACTATCAACTTTATTGGACGTGAAGTGCTTAAAGAACTTCTGATGGCATTAAAACCCTTGCAATGTGCTTTCCATCTTTGCTGTCAAAAACCAGAATGAGACAAGCAAAGCCAAAGATTAAGGTACATCTTGCCTGATAAATACAGAGATAGAAAATATCTGTCAACATGCAAGGTGACTGAGTGAGTATTCTTGCATGTTTCCGTCCCTCTGCCCCACGAGTGCAAGTGGACTCCATCTGTTCAGAGAACAGTGAGCTCATGGGAGTTCCAAAGCCTTTCAATTTAAATACTGTTGACAGCCAGTGTCTCTAGCTAGGTGGTCTCACTGTTCAGGTCTTTAAGAGGTTTAGTTGTATTGCTATCCGCTGGTTTATCAGATTACTGTTGCTGAAGGGAATATAGCTTTTCCTGGAATACTGCATTCTATATAAAGCAGATGGATTTATTTTTATTTCCCTCGCATTAGTTGTGAATTGTTGAGGATGAGGTTTAGTTTTAATATTCCCCTCTGCATTTCCCATCAAATTTTCTTCCCCATTCTCAAAAAAAAAAAAAAGTTGACATCAATGTTCATAGTTATAATGTCACCAACATAGAAAACATCCCAATGCACTCCAAGAGCATTTTAAAATTAACTTCAACTGATTAACTAAGGAGCTTTTTAGAAAAGGTGACTTATGGCTTGGTCAAAGAGTTAGATTTTATGCAACTCACAATGATTGCTGGTTTAAAAACTTTGTCAAATGGCTTTCAGCACTCCACAATAAACATGGTTCTGGTTCCCCTGGGGAAAATTTTAAAGGGAGAGAGGAAGCGAAGCGTTGGGAGGAAATTTCAGAGGTGAATTGAAGCTGTGACCACCCATGGTAGGCATGAGGAAATTAGGGAGGCAGTAGACAGAAATACACTTTAAAAAAAAACATGGAAAATCAGTCCATCTAATTCAATGACATGGGATACTGAGCCGAAAGAAAATATTATTACATATGATCAGAAACTTGTCGAAGGAAATTAGTTTCAAAGAGTGGGCGAAAGAGAGGGTGGGAAGGAAATTAAGTGGCTGGAGTGGCATTTAAAGACATAGCTAAAATGGTGAGCTGAAGGAAGGGGCAATACAGAAGAGGGCAGTCGGAAAAAGGGATGGCTTGGGTGTCAGATACAAATTGTGGCACTGACTATATACAATAGGCGCAGGAGTAGGCCATTCGGCCCTTCAAGCCAGCACCGCCATTCAACGTGATCATGGTTGATCATCCCCAATCAGTACCCCCTTCCTGCCTTCTCCCCATATCCCCTGACTCCGCTATCTTTAAGAGCACTATCTAGCTCTCTTGAAAGTATCCAGAGAACCAGCCTCCACCGCCCTCTGAGGCAGAGAATTCCACACTCACATCTCTCTGTGAGAAAAAGTGTTTCTTGTCTATGTTCTAAATGGCTTACCCCTTTATTCTTAAACTGTGGCCCCTGGTTCTGGACTCCCCCAACATTGGGAACATGTTTCCTGCCTCTAGCGTGTCCAAACCCTTAACAATCTTATATGTTTCAATAAGATCCCCTCTCATCCTTCTAAACTCCAGAGTGTACAAGCCCAGCCGCTCCATTCTCTCAGCATATGACAGTCCCGCCATCCCAGGAATTAACCTTGTAAACCTACGCTGCACTCCCTCAATAGCAAGAATGTCCTTCCTCAAATTATGGGAACTAAACTGCACACAATACTCCAGGTGTGGTCTCACTAGGGCCCTGTACAACTGCAGAAGGACCTATTTCCTCCTATACGCGACTCCTCTTGTTATAAAGGCCAACATGCCATTTGCTTTCTTCACTGCCTGCTGTACCTGCATGCTTACTTTCATAGACTGATGAACAAGGACCCCCAGATCCCGTTGCACTTCCCCTATTCCCAACGACGCCATTCAGATAGTAATCTACCATCCTGTTTTGATACCAAAATGGATAACCTTACATTTATCCGCATTAAACTTCATCTGCAATGGATCTGCCCACTCCCCCAACCTGTCCAAGTCACCCTGCATTCTCATGGCATCCTCCTCACAGTTCACACTTCCACCCAGCTTTGTGTCATCTGCAAATTTGCTCATGTTACTTTGAATCCCTTCATCCAAATCATTGATGTATATTGTAAATAGCTGCGTTCCTAGCACCGAGCCTTGCGGTACCCCACTAGTCACTGCCTACCATTCTGAAAGGGACCCGTTAATCCCTACTCTTTGTTTTCTTTCTACCAACCAATTTTCTATCCATGTCAGCACTCTACCCCCAATACCATGTGCCCTAATTTTGCCCACTAATCTCCTATGTGGGACCTTATCAAATGCTTTCTGAAAGTCCAGGTACACTACATCCACTGCCTCTCCCTTGTCTATTTTCATAGTGGAGGTGATTTTCCACTTGTCCATTTTCCACTGGAGGCGATCATGGAGGTAGGGAAGGAAGAGAGTATTAGATATCCATATTTCAGATCTGGGAACCAATTTGGGTCAGCATAGATGAGTGTTGTGGGTGAGTAGGATATAGTTTAATGTGTTCAGGGCAGAATCCATTCATTTTTCAAGGATTACTCTGGAAACTAATTGTTGACAAGCTTTAAGACCACAGTAGCATCACATCCAACCCATAACATCTGTTATAATAATTTAGAGAACATTGGAAATATTCAACAAGTTGTACAGCATTTGTGGTGATAAAAACTGAGCTAATGTTTCAGCTTGATATGTTTTGATCAGAACATTCATCTCACCCAATTTCTTCATGCTACCCAAGCACTTTGTAGCATTCTTCCGGGATCAGCAAATAGGATTGAGAATTCCAGCTATTATTTCCACATCATTGCACCAGATATTGAAGAAAATGAAAGATTGGCATTTATTTAGGCATCTTCATGATCATAAGGCATTGTTTAGCCAATTAATCACTTTTGAATTTCACACAGAAGCCCAGTGGAAAGAGTGGGTCGTTCCGTCGGCCTGTCATTCAATGTGAATGTGGCTAATTATCATAATCAACAAATTTTTAGTCCTTCCCCATATCTCTTGGTGACTTTCATAGCTACAATCTAATTATCTCCTTCTTAAATATATTCAACAAATTGATGTCTACAGTCTTCAGTGATAGAGAACTCCTTAGGTTTGGAGGAAAGTTCTCCTTATTTCAGTTCTCTTATTCTGCAAATGTAACTTCTGGATCTCCCAGCCATGGGGAATATCCCAGCCTGTTGAACCTTGTAAGGATGTTATACATTTAATGAGATCTGCTCTTATTCTTGTAAACTATTCTTGTACAAGGCATGATTAGTAATTTAACAGATGACACTAAAATAGGTGGCATGATATACAGTGAAAATCGTTATCAAGAATTACAGCGGGGTCTTGATCAGTTGGACACAAGGCCTGAGGAATGACCAATAGACAATAGACAATAAGTGCAGGAATAGGCCATGCAGCCCTTCGAGCCAGCACCGCCATTCAATGTGATCATGGCTGATCATCCCTAATCAGTACCCCGTTCCTGCCTTCTCCCCATATCCCCTGACTCTGCTATCTTTAAGAGCCCTATCTAGCTCTCTCGAAAGTATCCAGGGAACCGGCCTCCACCGCCCTCTGAGGCAGAGAATTCCACAGACTCACAACTCTGTGTGAAACACTGTTTCCTCGTCTCAGTTCTAAATGGCTTACCCCTTATTCTTAAACCGTGGCCCCTAGTTCTGACTCCCCCAACATCGGGAACATGTTTCCTGCCTCTAGCGTGTCCAAACCCTTAATAATCTTATATGTTTCAATAAGAACGCCTCTCATCCTTCTAAACTCCAGAGTATACAAGCCCAGCCGCTCCATTCTCTCAGCATATAACAGTCCCGCCATCCCGGGAATGGACCTTGTAAACCTACGCTGCACTCCCTCAATAGCAAGAGTGTCCTTCCTCAAATTAAGGGACCAACACTGCACACAATACTCCAGGTGTGGTCTCACTAGGCCCTATACAACTGCAGAAGGACCTCTTTGCTCCTATACTCAACTCCTCTTGTTAGATAATTGAAGATAATTTAGATAAGTATGTGATGTTGCATTTAGGGCAGTCAAATCAGGGCAGGACCTTCGCAGTGAACAGTGGGTCCCTGAGGAGTGTTGTGGAGCAGAGAGATCTAGGAGGATGTACATAGTTCTGTGAAAGTGTCATCACAGGTAGATGGGATGATGAAAAAGGATTTTGGCACATTGGTCTTCATCAGTCAGAGATCCCGAGGGCTAACTATTTCGTAGAATGGGTGGTGGAAATATAGAATGAGCTGCTATAGGAAGTATTTGAGGTAGGTACAACAACAACAACATTTAAAAGATATTTGAACAGGTACATGGATAGGAAAGATTTGAGGGATAAGATCCACACACAAGTAAATGCGACTAGCTAAGATGGGACATCTTGGTCGGCAGGATAAAATTCGTCAAGGTGCCTGTTTCCATGCAGTGTGACTATGACCTACTTTTTGAGTCAGAAATGGGCGCACTGGCAGCAGATTTCCCCTATTTAAATATTTAGTCCCGTCAATCCCCGTCGAAGTTTAAGGGTGAAGGCTCCATGTAAAATGAAATAAAAGGTTATTTGTCCCATCAGGTCTATGCCTGTTCTTTATAGATGTTATTCAATTAGTCTTGCTCCTTTACCTTTCCCCAAACCTCTGAAAAAGTATACACCTTGTATTCAGTTAAACCTGTTTCCACCATCCTTTCAAGCTGTGTGCTCCCAATTACAAGAGCGTACAGCAAATTAAAAAATGATCTCAAAAAATGTCCTCAAGTCATTATGGATTTATTTCAGCTGGTCCAGTCTTATTCCTTTTTAATACTTTGACATCAAACCAGATTCTGCTGAAGTCCTTAATCACCGCGTCATCAGTTGCAATATTATTTGGATAGAGGGGGTGGGTTGGAGTTAGAATGGAGACGCTGAATTTCTAAATATTTCTTACAGGCTTTAAGAGATGAAAGCTGGAAGTATTAAGCGATCAGGGTTTTGAGTGATTAAGACATTAGTACCATGGCTGTGTAAAAGTCCCAGGTGCCTTTGATGTAAAGCCCTTGGAAGGAATATCATTTGCTGATTTTTTAATCTCCTTTGTGACTTTGTTTATCCACAGCCACAGCAGTTAATGCAGTAAAGGAGACAGAGGCCAGATTAAGTCTTATAAGAACTTCCATTAAAGACACACATCATCTTGTTGCAGATGATAAACCTTAACAAATTAACCAAAAGTTCCTACCTGGGGTACTGTGTTCAATTCTGGACATCACTTATGCAAAAATGTCATAAAAGAGAGACTTACATTTATGTAATTCTTTTTTGGAATCTCAGAATATTCCAAAAGGCCTTATGGCAAAGTATCGTCTGCTATTATATTGGAAAATGGCATGGAGGGGATGCAGAGTGCAATTGCTGCTTGGATATATTGGAGAAATCACAATTATTCTTCTTGAAACAAAATTTAAAGGGAGATCTAATGAGTGATCAAAACTATGAGGAGTTTGATGGGAAGAAACTTGTTCGAGTGGCTGGAGGAATGTTAGTTGTTAACTTACGATAATTGGCAAAACAACGCCAGGAGGAGATGAGAAAACATTGTTTTACTCTGCAAGTTGTTTTCATCTGGATTTCATTGGTTGATGGGCTCATAGTTGAAGGTTAGCTAGAAATTCTCATGAAGGAATTAAATATAAAGAAGAATTTTGTCAGCTCTATATAAAATGGCTGGGAGTAGTTTTAATTGGAAAGGTCTTTCTGCATCAGGGGAAAGAATAACCTCTGTCTGCACTGCATGATCCTGTGCTTCTCAGACTGTGATTATGGCTAATAATGGTCAAAGCTCTTGTTGGTAACACTTGTTTTCTTGTATCTAAACTGGTCGTGGATCATGTGTAATATTTTTTTGTTTAGTTTATTTTAGTTTAGAAATACACTGCGGAAATAGGCCCTTCGGCCAACTGAGTCTGCGCCAACCAGCGATCGCCCATACACTAGTACTATCCTACACACTAGGGACAATTTACAATGTTTTCAGAAACCAATTAACTGACAAACCTACAGGTCTTTGGAGTGTGGGAGAAAACCGGAGCACCCGGAGAAAACCCACGCGATCATGGGGAGAATGTACCAACTCCGCACAGACAGCACTCGTAATCAGGATCGAACCCTGGTCTCTGGTTGTAAAGCAGCAACTCTACTGCTGCGTCACCGTGCCACACGACTCATTTTAGAGTATGATTCTATTTTGTTCAGGCAGCCAGCACCTCATCCACACCCACAACAAATACTTGCATTTATATTGCACCTTGAACACAATGTTTTATCTCAAGGTGCTTTGTGTACCTATCCACCTGCTAGCATGGTCAAATACATACGTTTTAAGGAGGGTCTTAATGGTGGAAAGATGGGTGTTTCTAAAACTGAGAGCATATACATCTGCAGGCATGGATGAAAATTGAAGGAAGACATATGGCCATGACTGGAGGAGTGCATAATTCTCTGAGTGTCCAAGACCATAGAAACGTTACATAGATGGGTAAAGCAAAGACATAAAAGAATCATTTAAATTCATTTTTCAATGTCTTAGTTTTGCTGGCTAAGCCAGCATTTATTGTCCATCCTGAATTGCCTGATGAGCTGTCTTCCTGAAATGTTGCAATCCTTTGGGTAAACAAGAATGAGTATTGCTGATTCAGATTTAGATTAAACATAGGTCATATGTGCATAGGTGCGAGGAATTGAACAAATTCTGATGCAATCTTATTTATCTATGTGATGGTGCATCCCAAAACTATTCCACCAACAGGTACTGACCTCATTGGCACAGAAAATACCAGCATTCAACATACCACCAGGTATGAGTTGCTGGTGGCCAGAAACCAGATCACTGGCTAGATTCTTTCCTCAATGCAACTCACAATAGCTTTCTCTACATTACATTAAACGCCATTTACCAGTGTGACCCATTGCCAATTTCAGAAAATTTGAAATAGTAAAAGCTATTAAGATCAACACACATCAATTAGCCACTTTTAGTCTACATCCTTTCAGGGCGTTAACTATAAAAAATCAACAATTCTTGGTCTTGAAGACTCCAATTAACCCAGTTACCAAACTTCTTGAAGCATAACCTGCCCTTTGAATGAAGAAATACTTCCTGATTTCCATCTTAAATGGCCAAGTTCTAATCTTAAGATTATGGATCTTTTGTTCCGAATTCCCCAGAAGAGGAAATTGTTTTCTTACAGTTGCTTTTTCAAATCCCTTAATCATTTTGACTACATTGATTAAGTTGTCCTCCGTGCTTCCAGATGCATCGGAATGGAAGCCAAGTGCAACCAGTCCACAAAAATTAACTCTTTCAATCCTTGAGTTAATTCGGAGCTACTCAAAGATCTCGTGTGGCTATTCCAAATGCAAGCAACCAACAGGGAACACAAATACTTCTTCTATCTACTTCACAAAAGCATAATCGGGTTATTGCCAGGGTGGGGGAAAAAACTGCTGATTGTGTTGACTTGCAACTATCTAGGACATTTGGAACTTTTTTGTTAACAGGTTCAGTTGCTTTAACTCTTATCCATGCACATGTGGTTACCAAATGCTTCCAACCATCCAGTTACAGCACATATAATTTCTCCTTTTGTATCCTGCCTATAATTTCCCTCTCTATTGTCTGTGGTTTCTCTCAATCTACAGCCTACAATCTCTCCCTCTGTACTGCCTACAGTCTCCCACTCTACAGATCTAGGCTCCCTCTTTGTACTGCCTGTGGTTTATCTTTTTGTCTACCTACCAACTCCTCCTCTGTACTGCTTTCAACCTCCCTATCTGTCTGCCTCCGGTCTCCCTCTATCTCTCACTCTGTTATCTGCAGTATTCCTCTCATACCGTCTCCACTTTCAGACTGGCTTTAGGTTTATTATTATCACATGTACCGAGGTACAGTGAAAAACTTTGTTTTGCATGCTATCCAAACAGATCAAATATGCTATACATAAATACAATCAAGCTAAACTCAAGTACAATAGATAGAGCAAAGGGCAAGATACAGAGTGTAGAATATATTTCTCAGCATTGTAGTGCATCAGTGCCGTAGACAAAGTCCAATGTCCACAATGGGGTAGAGATGAATTGGATAGTAACCTAGCTTATGGTGTCATCTGAAGGGCCATTTAGAAGCCTGAAAGAAGTTGTTCATGAGTCTGGTAGTGTGCACTTTCAAGCTTCTGTTCTTTATGAGTCTTTCTGAGGTTGTATAAATTGTAGATGAAGTTAATAGTGGGATGTCCGGTCTGTGTGATGGACTGGGCTACATCTACAATTCTCCCCAATTTCTTGCTGTCTTGGACAGAGCTGTTCCCAAACCTGGCTGTGATGCAACTCGACAGTATGTTTCTATGGTGCATCTGCGGAAGTTTGTAATAGTCATACTGAATTTCCACAGGAAGTAGAGGCGTTGGTGTGTCATTTTGGCTGACGCATCAATGTGGTTGGTCTATGACAGGTGTTTGGTGATATTAACACCAAAGAACTTGCAGCACGTAATCATTCCCACTTCGCCACCATTGATGCTGGACTTCACCATGCTTCCTGAAGTCAATAACTAGCTCCTTCATCTTGCAGATACCGAGGGAAAGAGGTTACTATCCGGACACCATGTTACTAAGTTTTGTATCTCGTTCCATTTCTCCGTCTCATCATTGTTCGTGATCCCGTTGTTCACTCACCAGTGGTGTCATCTGCAAACTTGTAGATGGAGTTAGAGCTGAATTTGGCCGCATAGTTGTGTGTACAGACATCAATCTCACTCACTAAGCTTTCATCTCCATTTCACAATGCAATTTACAGTCTCCCTCTCTGCACAGTTTACAATCTCCCTCACCACTAATGCTCAGTTCGAATCCGAACCTTTCCAGACATGTTGGCCATTACTCAGCTACAGTATTATTTTCTGTTGCACAGCAATGCATTCCAAGTACATGGATATCAAATTGAACCAGAATTACACTGTAACACCACTGCTTTTTGTCCGAAGTCCAAAGCCTTTCCATTCCTTCATTCTATGTAGGTTGCTTTTTCCACAGGTTGGAGGTGCTAATTATATTCAGGGTGACATTTCTGTGGGCATATTGTTACAGTCCTGTCAGCATGTTTCAACAATAACATTTTTCTCATGTTTTTAATACAGTAAAAGCTTCCAGCTGATATCGATGGGACATGGTGCAGGAGAGACCCAACGAGGAATGTGAGACTTACATTTTTAAACGGTATTATTTTATTAAAAAACTCAACTGGAGAATGAGTTGTAATAAAAAGTGTTAAATATACTCCCTGGATAAAAGCACATCAGGAATTAATTACATTTTGTTATAATGCATGGGTCGTGATGAAGATCCACATGATATGTAACTGATTAAAGAACTTCCACCTCTGCCATCTCACTGCATTAGCGCAACTGCTGCGCTAATTGGACTGTTTGAGAGAAGGACAGTAGTGATCCAATAAAAAAAAAGACTCTCTTATTACATCTATTGAACAGTTAATCACATGGGGAGTGTGATTTCCTGATTAGTCCATTTGTCCCAAACAATTGCATTGTCACTCAGATCAAAACCTACAAAATTAGGCACTAATGAAAAAGATAGTCTCCCAGAACTGGTCTTTATATTGCTTTTCAACATTTCTGCACAATGAGCAAGCACTGAAATCTGATTGAATTTATCCTTTCTTCTTCTGCCAATTTTGCTTTCCTCGTCTCCACTAAATTTGCTGACCTTGCAGGGGCTCAGCTTCATATCGACCCTCTAGTGTTCTACCCAAATACCCATTGCTTGACCATATGAGTGAGCATTATCCAGTCGTGCAACTGGAAAGGGGCAGCGCTGATGAGCATATCATCAAGAGGTATACATACATTTCCAGGGGAAACCACTAGACATTGATCAAGAGCAGAAGCCGTGGACAGCTTTATTTTATCAGATTGCTTAGGGCATTTCCAGGACGACCCCTTCCACTTCTGGCATAGCGTGGTCCAAGAGCCAGACTTGGCCTCTTGTTATCCTCTACTGCTTGGCTATTCACTGCCCACTTAGTCACAGCAGAATGCTTTTGCCTTTAATGTAGTTATTTCCATCTTTGGAAATGAAAGAGAATGCAGGTGCTGGATTATGAGTCCAGAGGAAGAGTTTTGAACTGAAACATCTTCTGTCTATTTCCCTCCGTAGATACCGCCTGACCTGCTGAGTCCCTCCAGCAGTTTTTCTTTCAGTCCTTCTGTGTATATTGCATATTCCCCAATTTCTCCTATCACATTATTAAAAATATATGAAAAGAACAGGTTTCAAATAACCATGATGCGCCGTAGGAAACATTTTTTTGTGTGATGGTTCGTAGCATGGGTTGGGAACAGCTCCATCCAAGACCACAAGAAATTGCAGAGTTGTGGACGTAGCCTAGTCCTTCACGTAAACCAAATTTCCTTCCATTGACTCCATCTGCACTTCATGTTGCCTCGGCAAGGCCTCCAACATATTCAAGGACCAATCCCATCCCGGTCACTCCCTCTTCTCCCCTCTCCCATCAGGCCAGAGGTACTGTACAAAAGTGTGAAAACACACATCTCCAGATTCAGGACAGTTTCTTCCCAGCCGTTATCAGGCAACTGAACCATTCTATCACCAACTAGAGAGCGGTCTTGACTTACCATCTACCACATTGAACACCCTTGGACAATCTTTAATCGGACTAATGGAATTTATCTTGCACTAAACACTATTCCCTTTATCATGTATCTATATACTGTGGACGGCTTGATAGTAATCATGTGGAGTATTTTCACTGACTGGATAGCTCGCAACAAAAAAGCTTTGCATTGTACCTCAGTTCACGTGACAATAAACTAAACTAAACTGTAGAGGAAGCAGGGAATCTGCAGAAGGACTTGGGCAGGTTGGTAATGTGGGCAAAGAAGTGGCAGACGGAATACAGCTTTGCAAAGTGTGCTGTCATGCACTTTGACAGTAAGAATAAAGGCGAAGAGTATTTTCTAAATGGGGAGAGGATTCAGAAATCGAAGGTGCAATGGGACTTGGGAGTGCTAGTGCAGGATTTCTAAAATGTTAATTTGCAGGTTGAATTGGTTGTTAGGAAGGAAAATACAATGTCAGCATTCATTTTGAGAAGACTAGAATATAAAATCAGGGATGTAATGCTGACACTTTATAGAGCACTGGTCAGACTGCATTTGGAGTATTGCGAGTAGCTTTAAGGTTCAAAGGTCAGTTATTGTCACGTGTGCCAATTAAGGTTCAGTGAAACTCGAAACTTTGAGCCCCATATCTGAGGAGGGACGTGCTATCTTTGGAAAGCATCCAGAAAAGCTTTACGAGAATTATCCCGGGGATGACTGGGTTAATGTATGATGAGCGTTTGAAAACTCTGGGCCTGTACTTGCTGGAGTTTAGAAGGATGAGAGGGTATCTCATTGAAAATCACGAAATAAAGAAAGGTTTGGATAGAGTGGATGTGGAGAGGAAATTTCCACTAGTGGGAGAGTCTAGAACCAGAGGGCATACTCAGAATAAAAAGACGTACCTTTAGAAAGGAGATGAGGAGGAATTTATTTTGCCAGAGGGTGGAGAATTATGTGGGATTCATTGTAAACGACGGCTGTGGAAGTCAAGTCCTTGGGTATTTTTAAAATGGAGATTGATAGGTTCTTGGTTAGTAAGTGTGTCATAGGCTACAATCAGAAGACAAGAGAATGGGGTTGAGAGGGAAACAGATAAGCCATGATGGAATGGGCCAAATGGCCTAATTCTGCTCCTATGACATGAACTTATGTACTTAATGTGTAGATGAGAGTTCCTTGGCCCAAACACTAGGGTGCATTCCCACTCTGAGTGTGGCCATATTTGTGCTTTGAAACAAAAATAGAAAGAAGATTTACTTGATCTTGGGTAAAGGACTTAATGAACATAATTCATTTCTACATTTCCCAATAGTTTCATTTGGAGTTGAATCAATTGAATTATATTATTTGTTTATTTTTCTCTCTATGCAGAAAGATGATAAAATGTGAAACATGAAACAGGCATTTCAGCTTCTTGCAATTAAAAAATAAAGCTTGTTACAATAACCAAGGAGCGCATCAGTCAAAATCTGTGATAAGAAATGGTGTTTTTTACTCTCACCTTCAATGATATTTCAAAGAATACTAGAGCCGACAAAGCACAAATCTGGTCACTATTGTAAATGTGGAAGTCAATTTACACATAAAGAGCAATCAAATACCAACCATGTAATCTGCTGAGCGATAAATGTCAGCCAGGTCCCAGGGGGAGCTCCCTGCTCTTCTTCAGAATTGTGTCTTGAGCCTTTACACCCACCTGAGAGGGCAGAGAGAGTTCTGCATTTCACATTTTATTGATGACATCTTGGACAGCTCAACATCCCACACAGCATTGTACTGAAAGCACCAACCTCGATTTTATGTTGAATTAGCTGGAGCAGGAGCAGAACCACCTTCTGATTCAGAAGCAAGAGTGTTACTGCTAACTTATCTAGTTTCCTATTCAATGCCATCTTCCAAAAGTGCTCGTACAAACTCATCCTTCTGTTTTTCTATTGACAAATCCTGGGTTCCTTACTGATGTGAAGTACCTTTCAAAACAAAACCAAATATCCAGCATCAAAGCTGGAAATCTGAAATAAAAGCAGCAAATGCTGGAAATACTCAGCAGATCAGGCTGCATCGGATAAAGGGTCTAGCTGAAACATTAATGGGCCTGTCCCACAGGCGATTTTTCAGGCGTGTGTTCGTGTCTCTCTCTGACAGCTCCCCCTGGGACCTGGCTGACATTTATCGCTGTGTGCCTGAAAAACTGGCAACTGGAACGGCGACTGTCAGAGAGAGACACACACACACACACACACACATCGCTTCCTTCGCCAGCCCGTTATGCAGGCAAGTGGGGGGAGTGCTGTCTGACTGAAATTCACACGGTGCAAAGCCAAGGTGATACAGACACTCACCACGATGAACAGGAAGATTGGTGCTGTAATCAAAACACAGTGTGTAGGGGGGGGGGGGGGGGGGGGGGGGGGGGGAGGGGGTGGAAGAGGGGGGGGGGGGGGGGGGGGAAGGAGGGCAGACAACTTTTAAGAAGCCAGAGATACACGGCTGTGAAACTCGGCGGACATTTAACATTACCTGTCGGTTATCCTTGGTTCTGAAAACTACTGCATACGTTTTTTTTTCCCCAATGAGCCAATGAAATTCACCAGTCAGCACCGGCTACAATCTACGAGAATCTAAAAGAACCTTCGAGCTCCTGGCAACCCACTAGGACCTCCTGGCAACCCACCTACGGCACAAGAATTCTCGCTACTCTCCATGGCGGCTTCATTCTGGTCGCCGCTAATTTTTCAACATGTTGAAAAATTTGCGGTGACCATAATGAGACCGCGACTAGTTCCCAGAATGCGGGAATTCCTCACGACCATGAAGGCGACTTCCCGGCAACTACCCGTGAACATGTGGCGACCATGTGGCGACTGCATAGTCTCCTGCAGTCGCCTAAAAAGTCATCTAAGTGGGACGGGCCCATAACTGTTTTTCTTGCTATATTTAAGTCTAATGGGCCTGTCCCACTTAGGTGACTTTTTAGGTGACTGCAGGAGACATGGTGGTGGTGGCCGGGGAGTCTGGCAGCTTCTGTACAACTGCGCATTCCTACAGCGATCACCATATATACGAATAAGGACCTGCAATCATGGCCAGTTTACATCCTTGCTTGGCTCAGGACATTGGGCACAATTGGATGAAACTTCGAACCAGCAATGAGGTTTACGTTTTTAAGAAGGAATTGCAGATGCTGGAAAATCGAAGGTACACAAAAATGCTGGAGAAACTCAGCGGGTGCAGCAGCATCTATGGAGCGAAGGAAATAGGCAACGTTTCGGGCCGAAACCCTTCTTCAGACTGAAGGTTTACATTACCTGCCGGAGACACATTCTATGCTTTTATTCATTTTATAAAGTTTCAAATTGTGGACACAAGGAATGCGTTGTCAAAGCACTTCAAGTTCAACAGTCATGATATATACCAGGAAATACAGGAAATATTTTATTTCATGTGGGTCACTATCCAGAGGACATAGATGTAAGATAATTGCCAAAAGAACCAGAGGGTAGAAGAGCATATTTTGTTTTAACATATCAAGTTGTTCTGATCTGAGATTCACTGCTTAAAAGACTGCTGGAAGCAGATTTAATAGCAGTAAAAAAAAATGATAATTGGATAAATACTGGGGGAAAAATGCAGGGATCTGGGGAAAGATGTCCCTCAGGGCTGTAAGATTCGATTAACAGTTCTGTGCAATGTTATTAATTGTTAAAAGTCTTGCCCTTTGGAGAAAGTCTTAAATTGAAGCCCTGTGTGCTTGTTCTGTTGGATATTAAACATTCCATTGCACTGCTGTAAGAAGAATCGAGAGTCCTTCCAGTGCCCCAGCCAACATTGTTCCCAGCCAACATCATGGAAAACAAATTGTCTGGATATTCATTTGTTCTATTTTTGTAGACATTCTTGGATACAAACTGGCAGGCTCCTTTGCTTTCATGAGGGGAAAAAAGCTTAAACTTCAAAAATAAAATTCTTTACTTTAAGTACTACAGTATGTCCTCAAGATACAATATATAAATGGAAATTCTTTCTTCCTTAAGGTCTTGTGTGAGGTGAGCCAAAGAGATGGTGAGGGATAATTGTTTTCACTCAGTGAGTTGTTCCAACCTGAAATCTACTACCTGGAAGAATAGTAGAAGGAGGTTTGATGACAGTTTCCAAAAGGGAATAGGATAATTACTTAAAAAACGATAATTGTGGGGCTACGAGACATAGAAAGTAGAATTAGAAAGCTCATTCAGAGAGATGGCACTGGCACAATGGGATCGATGTCCTGATCCCATGTTGTATCTTTTAATGAGTTTGTTTCGTCTCATCCCTATTCCTTCCAGCTGTTGGCATAAAGAATAAAACCGTCCTTCATTTGGTTTTAAACTGGCACACTGGCTGCTAAGAAAAGGAGGCTAGATACCATTTCAAGGAAAGAGTAGCTGGAACCCTGGACTCTGGTTGTGTGTTTAATACTTGAAATGACCAAAAACATTCAGACTTCTGATCCCCAACATTATCTCGAAGAACAGAAAAACACGCTTTACCATCAAATATCACTTTCAAAAGAAGCATGGTTTTTAATTTCCATGTTTTTTCGTTATAGTCATAGTAATGCATTTTACAGTGCAAATACACAATCTGCATTTAACTACAAGTTGAAATGATTAATTATTATTAAATACTTTTTCTGAATTTATGGGAATCAATGGACTGAGAACACCCAAATCTGGTGGAGAAGTATTCAATAAGGCACCAAGCAATTTGAGCTCCTCCAACATCAGGTATAGAATCTCAAAACAACTAAAACAACCACTGCACACAGTAATCCAAAAGACCTGCCATCCATCTATCAGCATTATCTCACCCACCTATAATAGTCTGCAGATACTGCATTTGATCCAATGGTCACTACAATAGCAGCAGGACTGTAGCGGAAGTAAGAAGTCAATAGACAATAGGTGCAGGAGTACGCCATTCGGCCCAAGATGTGATCATTCAATGTGATCATTATTGCCATATTTGCCATTATTGCAACAGCACCACCATTCATTGTTGATGTCGAGGAACCATGAAGGATAGGCCAGAAGAGTTCTGAATGTTCAGCCAATTCTTTTCTGTTATTAAGCATCTTACTGGTCGCTCTTGATGGCCAGTGAGAAGATATATAAGTGTGCACTTGCAAGTGCATAGGAGTAAAAGAGGCAACAATGTTCAATGCTTTAAGGGCTTATCCCATTTAGGCGATTTTTTCGGCGACCGACGAAAAATAGGCTGTCGCCACATGGTCACGGCGTGATGCGGGGTGACGCCTATATTGTCGTGAGCCATCTCCTCAAGTGTCGTTACTTATTTCTTGTTGCTGCTGGATTTTGAAATGTTCAAAACCTTTCGGCAACAGTGGGCTTGACGTTGCCTGATGTTGCCTGTCTCCTCATGTTGTAGGTGCTGTCGTAGGTTGTCGCCAGGATGACGCCAGGTGACGTTGGTTGTCGCCGGATCATGACCTCGGTGAATTCCATTGGCGACAATCTATGTCATCCCACGTCAACTGGCGACAGTTCCAGCATCAAGAGATGTATTCAGTTGTCTTCATTTGTCGCCGACAGGGTCGTAGTTTGTCATAGCTTTAGGTTGTCGTAGGTTGACTTTGGGTGGCTTAGGTCGTCACCTGTGTGGTTGAAGGGTGTCTTAGGTGTGGTTCTAGGTGGACGACCCAAGTCGCGAGGAATTGTGTTGATGGTAGACATAGCTTGTCGTAGCTTGACGTTGACTAGGTGGTAGCTTGTCGTGGGGTGGGTGCATTACTGGGATCACACCGCGAAAGTGACTGTCACCACAGTTGCCTAAAAAAATTGCCTAAGTGGGACAGGCCCTTTATACCTCCTCCATCAAGAAGCATTGATGGATTCAAGCCAATCAATGAAGTGCCCAGATATTACGAAATATTTGCTTTCTTTACCCCACTGGGCTCCAGTATGTTTCAAATCTACAGACTTTTAATTGGCTGGACGAGTGAGCGGTTGAAATCAGATACTCCAGACTGATTACACATGAATAGTCCAAACTTTGCAATTGGCTCATGGCCTGCCGCAATTTTGAAAAGAATGAAATGTCAGAGAGACACAAATAAAATCCTGAAATTTGGCTGCTGTGTTCAAAATTGCAAAAAAAGCCAAACATTCTCTGGCTGTGCTTCATAAACACTTTGGATTGCTGATGGGAGGCAATGAGACCGCAGAGTTTGCAGGAATTCTTTCCCACTGAACAGAAAAACAAAAATATTAAACCTCCCTCTCACTGTCTATAATGCCAGGTCATCACACTCTTTCAACACACACCAAATCTGCTGCATCTGATACCCTCTATGAATGGTTGCTTAATATCCATACAGCTTGTACAATGCAAATGATGACATAAGGATAAAGGAAGGGACAATGGAAGAAGAAAGGCATTTCACAGGTGGATTATCAACGAGATAAGATGATGTTGAGCTTCATGAAAAAAAAAAAAAAAGGTTATTGGAGAATTTGTCAAAAAAGGAAGTTTTTACAGCATCTTAGCGATGTGGAGGTTGGGTGAAGATTTAGCTGGGAATTCCAGAAAGATTGAACGATTGAATGATACAGTATGGAAACAGGCCCTTCAGCCAACCAAATCCACACCGGCCATCAATCACCCATTCATACTTGTTCTATGTTATCTCAGTTTGGCATTCACTCCTTACACACCTCACATATGCTGCAGACAATTAACCTACAAACCCACAGATCTTTGGAATATGGGAGGAAACTAGAACACCCAGAGGAAACCCATACGGTCGTGCAAACTACACAGAGACAGAACCAAAGGTCAGGATTGTGCCACGCCACAGTGCCATTCAAAGTTAGAGCATTGGCAGCCAAAGGCACAACCACCAACAATTGAGCATTAACCCATGAGGATGCCCAAGAGCATATAATTGCAGTGCGATAGAAGCATGTTGGTTTGGGCCATAGAAAGTGGTTAGGTCAGGCATCTGAAAATAAATTAGTAATAAGTAATAAATGGGGCTAGCTTAGATGGGGCATTATGGTCAGCATGGACAAGTTGGGCTGAAAGGCCTGTTCCCTTGCTGTATTGTTCTATGGCTAAGAATAAAAGCAGAATTCCTTCCAATTCTGTGGAATTCCCGCAAGAGAAATTGGGTTATAATTTACCCTTAGGCATTTGGATTGTAATTTGTTTATCAAATCTTCTGAACTGTACTAGGATTACCATCTTGGATATGATTATCCATCTCTCCCTCTGCTGAAGTCACTGTACCAATTATGTATCAAAACATTGAGCACCGTTATCCTTACCATTATACTGAGAGCATATTCTGCTAACCAGTAGCCTTCCATTAAGGCATCCCATCTTCAACTTTACCAACCTTCTCACACCTCTTCTATTCAACATGCCTTCCAACTTCCCAAATTGGGATGAGAATTTTTATACTGACGAATTGTAATGTTTATGTTGGCCTAAAATAGGACACCTTGATAGTGTCCTCTGTGATGTTCAAAGGAAAGACTCTAAACTCTTGAAGTGCACCCAATACCAAAAATGCTTGAAATCTGAAATTAGAACCAAAATTACTGGAAATAGCCAACAGGCCACACCACATCTGTGGAGGGGAAAACGGAGCCAACATTTTAGGTTTGACAATGACCCGATAAAAGGTCATCATTATACCTAAAACCCGATTCTGAATTTCTCTCCTTGTATGGTGCATGAGCTGTTGAATGTTTCCAGCATTTCCAGCTTTTAGTTTACAGCTTGATGCCTGGTTCTTTGCTGTACTCCCACCCTCTCTGAAATAGCTTAAGGTGTTTTTTGCTCTGATCCTGCCATGTATCGCAATTATTGCAGCTGTGATTTGAAAAGATCAAATCCTCCCTCATGATAAAACCCATGAAAAGGTGATTTAGGATTAGTACTTTCCATTTTTCCTAAGACATTAGCACTTGGTGCCTAAGTGATTTCCTTCTATTATTGAGGATTATCAATTTATAGCTATTAATGTCACTATTATTTAGCATAATAATCCAGCCTTGGGCCAAACAGCCTTTAGAAGTTGAAAGTGATAATTATGTGTCTGGAGTGTAACAGTATTCAATGCTACTGTTTTACAGTTAGGCTAATGAATTGTCATTTTGTGCAGTATTACATGTTAGTGATAGAATATACTTTTAAGATAATGGTAAGGGAAATGGTCCAGCCACTTCAGAGAAGGGACAGGTGCATGAAGAAATGTGAACTTCCAAATATATTGGGCCTTTCCATCAGTGGCTTTGCAACAATCTCCCTGTGTTTCATCAGAATATGCTCTATGTGCTTGGTTAACATCCATTCAAAAGGCCACAGGTCTTGACATTACATAAACATTTTACTAACTGGTAAGTGCTAAATACTGCCACATAATTTCACTGCCATTGAAAGCTGACAGCTACAGCTTGGATTCCCTCAAGTTTTGATTTTTTTAGATTCCAATTGTATTATATATTTTATTGTATCCTACTTTTCTGCTTTTACATGCATTTATTCTCTGTTCCAGACTTTGATTTATCACTGAATTCAACCCATTGATTCTTCCTCCTAATCTATCTTTACCTACTATTTATCAAATCTTATTCATGAAGGGAGACCTCACTCTTAGCTTTATTTTCATGTCCGAGATTCTGTGCACCATCTGGTGAACAGTTATCTGCTCACATTCCCAGCTTATGTTTTGATATAAAGGCTTCAGGGTGAACATTATTAAGTGAATTACTGTGGCAAATTCTGCCCTTTATATTCAGTTTAATAGCCATCTCATTGTAAGAAACATGTCTAATGATGCTCAGACTTACTACTGAATCTCTGCAGAGATATTTCAAATGATTAAAGGATTAATTGGGTAGATAGAGAGAAGAATATTCCCAGTTCCACTTCCACAGCATAACCTTTAAATTAGAGGTAGACCTTTCAAATGATGAAGCATTTCTTCACACACAAGATACCAGGAATCTGGAACTCACTTTCCTCACTTGTTTCAACGGAGACTGCATTTTGATTGGATTTGTGAACATACCACTTTTCGTAACAGCAGCGAATGTTGATCGGTAGATAGAATACGTGCCTTGACTTGATCATAGCTTCAAGACCCATTCAGAGTCACACATCAATAAGGGAATACAGAACTATTAAAATGTTGCTTTTTGGAGGAACCTCACAAAGTGATTCAATCTGTCCTCTTGGGATAGAAACGATTTGATAGCACAATTTCCAAGACGAGCAATAAAATGAAGAATCTGGTTGTTATTGCAATGGGTCTTACTGGGAATAAATTGCTTGCTGCATGTCCCACCATATTGCAGTGATAACACATAGCAAGTACTTCATTGGCTACAAAGCACTAATTTGTGCTGAGTTAATGAGTACCTCTTAATATTTGGCAAATTCAGGCTTCAGTCTTTAGAAAAACAGATAAACAGGGTAGTAAACACTTTCCAAGACCTTGTAATTGCAGACAACCTGGTAGCCTAGCAGCATGTTTTGCTTAGTTTCTCTTAGGTCCCAATTGTCAGGTGTCATTTTCTTCTGTAGTTTGGAGTTAATAGAATTCTGTCATAATTTAGGATGAAAAATAGCTGACAGCTCAATTATCTCTAACCCCTATGTATGTGCAACAGGAAAACTGACCTATCATTATCTTCTTTATGGAGTCACCACAGGGGCCTAAATGATATAAATTAGCCAAAGCAACGGTTAGTTCAATCTGCAATATATTAGTTCAGTTTCAGCCTAATGTATTCAAATTACATTTTTTAATTATTCGCCCTGAATTGATCTTTATCTGACAAGTTGCTCTGCACTTTGCAAGCATGGTATTGTCTTTATAAAACAAACACCTTAAAAAGGAGCATTAAAATTGGAAGTAACACCAGCAAGTTTCCACATATTGTATGTAATTTTAAGACAACAGTGAAAACTGTATTTTTTCTAATCAGTTCACACATCAGCTTTGTTATACCTGGGTTGTAGTATCATAACCTCAAAGTCAGGAGGTTGTGACTTCAAATCCCACACTAGAGACTTCAGTACTAAATCTCAACTGACTTTCCAGAGCCGCGTTGAGAGCTTGAGGCATAGCTGGTAATGTTGTGTTCCAGTTGAGGTTAAACTTAGGCTGTGTCTGCATTCCCAAGATGATGTTAAATGCCCTTGGGGTCTGGTTTCAAAGTACAACAGATTTCACCAATATTTATCCAACATCATTATATCAGATTAACAGGAAATTATGTGTCCAGTTTGGTTACTTGAATATAAAAGATGTGCTTCATTTGAGACCATTCATTTGGGACATCCTGAAATCATGAAAGGTGCAATGCAAATGAAAATCAACAGGTCTTCTTACCATAAATATGATCTCTTGTGCAGGATGCCTTTGGGAAACAGCCATTTAACTTTGCTCAGCAACGTAACAGCATTTTGTTTTACTTTTTTCAAATCAAAGTTTGCCGCAAAGTTGAAAATCACCAATACAGAATAGCAACAAATGTTTGCTTCCCAGCAAAGTATGATAAAAATGTCACAAAAATCCTAAATGAAGATAAGATATTGGACAAGTCATTGTGTGGATTATGACACTCAGAACTGACCAGAAGCTTGGATGAACTCAAGATAATGCTATTACCATAATCACCATTCAGGTTCTAAATCCCCAGACCACCAACTTCATGTTTGCTGCCATTTAGGAGTGAATGCAGAGCATGGAACTCAAAGACAGCCCAAACTTGTTCCCCATTGTGTGCTGACTGAGCTAATCCAGGTTTGATTGCGAATAATTGGCTTCTGTGTCTCTTTGGGCAAAACAGGGGAAGCTAAGAACAAAATCAGACTCCTTTTAAAAAATTCTTGGCAGCACAACAGGGGAGTGAACAGGATCGTTATCTCTGGCTGGGCAAATTTCTACTTATGATCTCCTGACCCCTGGTCTCCACTTCATTATTGATCATCCCATACATCAACCCTTGCAGTACCACCTTTATATAACCAATCAAAAATCAGTCAGACTCTTTATTGGATGAATTGCAGCAGACATTAGACAACCTTTCTTCCAGCACCATTTGTTTCACAGAACATTGAACAGTTCTGAACACGAATACACCCTTCACCCAAGATGCCTGTGCGGAACGTGACGCTGTTAAACTAATTCTTTCACCCTGCATGTGATCCATATTCCTCCATTCTCTGCATATTCATGTGCCTATCTAAAAGCCTCTTAAAAACCACTATAGTATCTGATTCTATCCACCCCTGACAGTGCGTTCCAATTGTTTTTATTTCAAATGCAAAACAATTGGATTACACACACATCCCAAAGATTTTTCAAGTATCTTTGCTCCCATAGGCATTAGAGAGATCAACATTCAGTTGATGAAAACTCCGGGATAATTGGATGAACTGATAACCCAAGGCGCAAACAAGTGCTCAGCATTGCGCTTGGATCTGGTACCCCTGCAGATCCAACAGTCTCTCAACATGGGCCTTCTTAACATAATGTGGTCTCTTGTACATGATGTCTTTGGGAAACAGCCATTTAACTTTGCTCAGCAACATAACAGCATTTTGTTTGACCGTTGTTTGTGAATATTTGTTTAGACTTTAGATCGACAGATTCCTCGCCAACCAACGATCACCCCATACACCACACATGAGGGACAAT
The DNA here is from genome assembly GCF_028641065.1 of Leucoraja erinaceus. NCBI lineage: Eukaryota > Metazoa > Chordata > Chondrichthyes > Rajiformes > Rajidae > Leucoraja > Leucoraja erinaceus. Next base: position 40,930,009 of record NC_073383.1, read on the forward strand.
TTACAATTTTTACTGAAGCCAATTAACCTCCAAGCCTTTGAAGTGTGGGAGGAAACCGGAGCACCCGGAGAAATCCCAGTGGTCACAGAGAGAAAACGTAACAAACAGTTTCCAAACAACTGTCTCCAAACAAACAGCACCCATAGTTAAGACCTGGATCTCTACCACTGTGCCACCCTCAAATTTGTCACAAAGAAGTCTATGAGGATATTGATACAACAGGCAGGTATACAATGAATGGTGAAAATATTCAAGGGTTGTGCAAAGTGAACCTCACAATTTTTACAGTGAATTCAGATACTATTCAGACCTCTTCTCCTTTACCACATTTTGTTACGTTACAGCCTTATTCTAAAATGGATTAAATTATTTTTTCTTTATCATCAATCTAAACACAATACCCCATTATAAAAAAGTGAAAACAGGTGTTTCGAAATTTTTGCAAAGTAATTAAAAGGAAATAACCGAAATATCACATTTAGATAAGTATTCAGAACCTTTACTCAGTAGTTTGTTGAGGCACCTTTGGCAGCGATTACAGCCTCAAGTCTTCTTGGGTATGACGCTACAAGCTTGGCACACCTGTATTTGGGTAATTTCTCCCATTCCTCTCTGCAGATCCTCTCAAGCTGTCAGGTTGGAGGGGGAGCGTCGATGCACAGCTATTTTCAGGTCCCTCCAGAGATGTTCGATCGGGTTCAAGTCCGGGCACTGGCTGGGCCACTCAAGGACATTCACAGACTTGTCACAAAGCCAATCCTGTATTGTCTTGGTTGGGTGTTGGAAGGTGGAAGGTGTCCTGTTGGAAGGTGAACCTCTGCCCCAGTCTGAGGTCCAGAACGCTCTGGAGCAGATTTTCATCAAGGATCTCTCTGTACTTTGCTCTGTTCATTTTTCCCTCATTCCTAAATAGTCTCCCAATTCCTGCCGCTGAAAAAAATCCACACAGCATGATGCTGCCACCACCATGGTGCACCGTAGGTGTGGTATTGGCCAGGTGATGAGCAGTGCCTGGTTTCCTCCAGACGTGACACTTGGCATTTAGGCCAAAGAGTTCAATCTTGGTTTCATCAGAGAATCTTGTTTCTCATGCCTTTTGGCAAACTCCAAGCGGGCCGTCACGTGCCTTTTACTGAGGAGTGGCTCCCGTCTGGCCACTCTACCATAAAGGCCTGATTGGTGGAATGCTGGAGATAGTTGTCCTTTTGGAAAGTTCTCCCATCTCCACAAAGGAACTCTGGAGTTCTGTCAGAGTGACCATCGGGTTCTTGATCACCTCCCTGACGAAGGCCCTACTCCCCCATTGCTCAGTTTGGCCGGGTGGCCAGCTCTATGAAGAATCCTGCTGGTTCCAAAGTTCTTCCATTTAAGAATGACGGAGGCCACTGTGCTCTTCGGGACCTGCAATGCTGCAGAAATTGTTTTATACCCTTCCCCAGATTTGTGTCTCTACACAATCCTGTCTTGGAGGTCTACGGACAATTCCATCAACTTCATGGCTTGGTTTTTGCTCTGACACGCACTGTCAACTGTGGGACCTTATATAGACAGGTGTGTGCCTTTCCAAATCATGTCCAATCAATTCAATTCACCACTGGTGGACTCCAATCAAGTTGTAAAACATCTCCAGGATAATCAATGGAAACAGGATGATCCTAAGCTCAATATTGAGTGTCATAGCAACGGGTCCGAATACTCATGTAAATGTGATATTTCAGTTATTCCTTTTTATTACTTTGCAAAAATTTCTAAACACCTGTTTTCACTTCTTTAAATTCTGGGGTATTGTGTGTAGATTGATGATTAAAAAAAATGAATTTAATCCATTTTAAAATAAGGCTGTAACGTAACAAAATGTGGAAAAAGTGAAGGGGTCTGAATACTTTCTGAATGCACTGTATACCTTCTCATGACATAGAAGACCCATATAGTCTATATTAGCTCTTCCAGCAATCCCGTTCTCCCACTTATTTCATTTAACCTATTCTCTCCCACATATCCATCAATTCTCCTGATTCTCTTACAACCTATTTTCACCAGAGGCAAATTACAGTAAGCAATTAACCTACCGATTAATAGCAAAGTGGGGGAGAGCAGAGTGCCTGAGAGGGAAGCCTATACAATCACAGGGAGAACATGCAAACTCTACACAGACAGTACAAGAGGACAGGATTAACTCAGGGTAACTGGTGTTATGAAGCAGCAACATTATCTGCTGTGCCTTTACGTTGTGATAATGCCGAGGCCTAGTTCTGTTTACATGCCTATTTAATAAACTTGCTGTGGAAAATTAACATTTTAAACCTGCAAAGTGTATCTGAATTTTATCTGAAGTGTGTATTTTGAGCAAGGCTACTTTATAACAGTTACATTTTCAGTCCAAACAATTTCAGCCTGGGCAGGGTTAAGATTGTCACCATGAAAATCCCTATGATAGCTTCCTACTAAAAACACACAAACACAGCCCCAAAACAGATCCCCACCAAAGCAGAGACACACATAGAGCAGCAATCAATGTCTCCAGTCCTCTTTAGAAGATAAATGATAATTGTCAATGATTTTAAGTGCACATTTGAAGCATCCATCTTCATTGACACTTTAAAAATTCATGCTCCCTGACGATATTGTTTAAAATTGCTATTTACTATCTTGCATCCTTTCAGATTCCCAGCAGCTACAGCCAGTCATGAATACACATGGTACAAGTTTGACACCTAGTGACAGGGTGTTACACAACAGCTACGAAAATAAAGGAAAAATATTATAGTTGCTGTATTATGAAAGAAATGCAGAAAATGCTAAAAAATATTAGAATTAGAAATAGAATTAGCATTTCAACTTTTCGTTAGAAGTCCATTTTGGTGACTTTCATTGTTCCCCTTACATCTTTGATCATGTTTCTACTGAAACTCACTTACACAGTCATGCCTCTTTCCTTGGCAACAGGTCTCCAAATCCTAGTTACACAAAATTGCTGGAGAAACTCAGCGGGTGCAGCAGCATCTATGGAGCGAAGAAAATAGGCGACATTTCGGGCCAAAACCCTTCTTCAGACTGATGGCGGTCTCCAAATCCTGCTTGTTTCAGGTTGAATAGATTTGAAATTCTACCTTTTTAGATTGAAATTAATTCAATTGCTCGCTCACATATGCTGGAAAGTCCACTGAATGTTTCTACTAATTCCTCTCTTTTCATATTAACTTGTGATTAAATATCCAACGATACTTTGACAGACTGTTCAATTTGTTGGTCAACAAAAAGATACGAAGCATTGTCACAAATTGGGTTACTTTATGACTGAACCACGCCTTCTCCAGACTGCCCCTTGCTTGCTGATCGACTCTCTGTACACTAATCTCTGGATTTTAATGTGCTGGAATAATCAGCAGGTCAGGCAGCATCTCTGGAGAACAAGGATAGGCGACGGTTTGGGTTGAGACCCTTCTGCAGACTGATTGTAGCGGGTTAAAAGAAAGCTGGAAAAGGGGAGAGGCAGGAAAAAGCATGACAAGCAATAGGCAACATCAAAGAGGAGGATTTTGACAGGCGGAAGGCTGGAACAAAGACCGGATATCTGAACAGAAGGTGTGATATAGGTTTGAAGAGTTGTGGGTTGTGAAGCGAGATGGAGGAAAGTAGCAGGACGGGGGGTGGAGGGCGGAAATAGGTGGGATTCAGGTGGGTCACAGGGAAGGGCAGGGTGTGGGGTGGAAGAAAGGGACTGTGGGGATGAAAAATGGTGGTGGGGAATAGGGGGGTGGTGTTAATTGTCACCAATTCAATGATCATATCGTTTAGTTGTAAGCTACCCAATTGGAATATGAGGTGCTGTTCCTGCAGTATATGTGTGGCCTCACTCGGCCAATGGGGAGGACCAGGACAGAAATATCATTGTGTGTGAATGGGAAGGGGAGTTAAACCAGGAGATCCAGTAGACCTTGGCACACCAAGCACAAGTGTTCCAGCAAAATGATTGCCGAGCTTGGTCTCGCTGATGTACTGAATGCCACGTCGGGAACACCTCATACAGTAGATGAGGTTAGAGGAGGTGCATGTGAACCTCTGTCTCACCTGGTAGGGCTGCTGGGGTCCTGGATGAAGGCGAGGTGGGAGGTATAGGGGCCAGTGTTACATCTCCTGCGTTTGCAAGGGAAAGTACCCGTGGAGGGGATAGTTTGCGTGGGAAGGGATGAGTGAACCAAGAATTTGTGGTGGGAGCGGTCTCTGTAGAAGACGGAAAGGGGTGGAGATGGGAGGAAGTGACTAGTGGTGGATCACAATGGAGGTGCCAGAAATGGTGAAGTATGATGTGTTGGATGCGGTGGATGAAGGGGTGAAAGGTGAGGACCAGCTGAACTCTATGGGGGGGGGGGGGGGGGGGGGAGGAGCAGATGTGGCGGAGATGAGAGAATTGAGAGTAGGGAATAGTCCCTTTGCAACAGGCAGAGTGGGAGGAAGTCCAGATAACTATGGGTGTCGGCAGGTTTATAGTAGATGTCTTGGTTTTAAAGTTATCTTGTTTTCAATCCCTCCAACCCTCCCGAGCTGTGTAATCTCCCCCAGCCATATATCTCTCCAAGATAAAGTCATGGCAAACAGATGCCTGCAGAAACACAGAAAAATACTGCAGAAACAGCTCCACGGCATCAATACTGATCACGAAACACTTATCTACACTAATCCCATTTGTTTCTCCCTCAACTCCCCATCTCCCCATCAACTACTCCCTGCAAAACCTCCTGCTGCCCACCAACATTGGGAGCAATTAACAGTGGCCAATTAACCTACTGTAATGTCTGCTGTAAGACCCTGTTGCGACTAGCACAATGAATACACGTCCGACATCTTGTAAGAAGAGTTTATTATCAACAACCAACTGACACTTCTAGAAGGTCACTTGACCTCAGTCACGAGGCACAGGCACATTTGCCAGCTTCTGCTCTTGGCCTCAAGGGGCGCTGGCATTTACATTACATTTCATTACATTACACCGACCAAGATATTGTTGGCAAAGGGAGGATACCCATACAGACACAGGGCGAATATACAAACTCCACACAGACAGCATACAGGAACAACCCAGGTCTTTCAAGCTGAGGCAGTATCACTTCTCCAATACAACCTCAATACAACACTTCTCCAATTTGGCTCCATGCACACCCCTAGTTTAAACATACACAATTAGCAGCTAAAGGGGCTGTCCCACTTGGGCGACCTAATTGGCGAGTTTAGAAGAGTTTAGGAGAGTTTGAAAAAATGTCATGTTGAAGACCTCCTTCGACCTCCTTCGATTATGTTGAAGACTAGCTTCGACTAGCTACGACTAGCTTCGGGAAAATTGGACACCGAATAGTGGAGAGTGAAGACGACCTCCTTTGATCTCCTTCGACTATGATGAAGACTATCTACGACTACCTTCGACTACCTTTGACTACCCTCGATTACCTACGAATAACATGCCGACCTACTACGACCTGCTACGACTAAACCTACGAATAAGAAATGTATCGATTTTTTCCATGGTAACCTATTTTTACTCGCGGGCATTTTTCAACGTTGAAAAATACGCCACTACCTAGCTGTGGACTACTCTTGCGCATGAAGGAGAGTTACAAAGACCTCCTACGACCTCATGTCGACAATGCTGCGAGTATGAGTCGAGGGCAAACTTGCCAGAACCCGCGGATTAGGTCGTCCAAGTGGGACAGCCCCTTAAGCCATTAGCAATCGTGGTTCTACAATCTCAAATACCCTCCCGTTTTACTTCTTTCTCTTCATTAAAATATACCTTAATACCTATCTCTTTAAACACTCTGATGCTCACTTTTCCTCATTAGGATCGGTGGCAAATATTAGATACCAAGAGCATCAAGTGGTAATGGGAAGAGAGCAGGAATGTGATATTGAGAAAGAAGATCAGCCATTGAATGGCAGACAGACACAGGTTTCGACCCGAAATGTCGCCAATTCCTTTTCTCCAGAGATATTGCCTGACCCACTGTGTTACTCCAGCTTTTTGTGTTTGGCTTTGAAATCAGTATCTGCAGTGCCTCCCTACACATTGAATGGCAGATCAGGTTTGAAAGGGTGAATGACCCACTCCAGCTTTTATTTTCAGGCTCTTATCTGAACACGTTTCTATGAAGTCCCATGGGATATTTTACATGGGGTATTTACTCCATTAAAAGCACTATAAAAATGCAGTTTTTTTTAGTATTGCTGCAAAGCTTTGTTGCCATCTTTACTGAAGTGTGAGAAATGGACCACAGATACCATAGGTCTTCTTGAACAATGCATCACTGCAACTTGCTAGTACATCACCCTGGAGTGAAGATGAGAGCAGGAATTTATAGCAGGAGAAAGAATTTAAAGTGAATGGGCAAAAACAGAGGCGAAAATCCTCAAAATAAATATTTAAATATTTCCATTCTGGTGATGGAAGCAAAGGGATTTGGGAGTTCATGAATCATTGAATGGTAATAGGGTTTATTTAGTACAGTTACATGGATTAACTTGTATTCCTCTGATTATAGAAAGTCTTTAAAATGATGGACTTACAATAGTAAACACAATGTAGCTATTGTGTTACTGGTGCAGCAGGTTTAAACCTGACAATGTCATTTTAATTCAGAACCATGCATTTTAGAAGTGAAATCAAAACTCATGTGTTGCACATTTTCATGTGTTGCGACTACCCGGTAGGCGGCGCGACTCTGGTCAGCAGCGGCCTCTGCAGCCTGTCCGCGTTTTTATTATTTTTTGTCTGTGTTTTTATGTAGTTTTTTATTTTATTTTATGTTGGGGGTGTGTGTGGGGGGGGGGGTGGGGGGGGGTGGGGGGGGGGGGGGAAACTTTTGAATCTCTCCCTGCACTGGAGACCCGACCTTTTCTCGTCGGGTCTCAGCTGTCGTTGAGGCCGCAACGAGGAGCGGCCTCCAACAGGAAGAAGCCGGGGACTCAGGTGCCGACTCACCTCACCGTCGCGGAGCTGGCCGAGACCGGAGCGGGTGGAGCGGTGGAGGAGCGTTGCCGCTGCCGCTGCTGCTGCTGCTGCTGTCGATTCGGAGGCTGCTGCTGCGGGTCTGTGGACGGCGGCACCGGGAGCCGCGGCTCCCTGGAGGGAGACCGCTTTTCGGGGCTCCTGCAACGGCGACTTCTCCCGCCCGAGTTGCGGGGTCGAAGAGCTCCTGGAGCGGGGCTTAGCATCACCGCCCCGCGCGGCTTGGAATGCGGGACTTTGCGAGCGCACACCGGGGGCTCCAACACCAAGACCCGGTGTGCGACCTCGCACCACCCGGCGTGGCTTTAATGGCCGCGGGACAATCGCCATCGCCAGCCGGGGGCTTTGACTTTGACTCTGACATCGGGGGGGAGAGAGTGCAGTGGAGAGAGAAGTTTATTTGGCCTTCCATCACAGCTATGTGATGGATGTTTATGTAAAATGTAATTATGTTGTGTCTGGGGTCTATTTGTGTGTAATGTATGGCTGTAGAAACGGCATTTCATTTGGACCTCCAGGGGTCCAAATGACAATTAAATATACTCTTGATACTTTTGATACTCTTGATTAAGAGTTGGTGGAAATCTGGAACTGTTCTCCCCAGAAAGCTAATGAAGTGGAAGCAAAGACGGGTAAATGGATCGGGCAAGATCTAACAGAACAACAGGTCATGTTAAATGGGTTGATTGGAATATTTCTGCTCCGATGTTGCCTGAACAAAATGTCATGTCAATGCAAAATTAGGATCAAGAAAGGCAACTACTTCTCAGACAACGCATAATCTGTTGATTCTGGTTAAGTACATTTAATCTGCTTCAAGCAGGCATTTCGATGGGCTAAAAAGGGCTGTGAAATGCCATTAGCTAGTTGGATTAAAGAAAATCCCTCGGCTTATTATATATACATTAAAAACAAGGGGGTAACTAAGGAGAAGGTCAGACTATTCAAGGATAAAGGAAGGAATTTATGCTTGGAATCAGAGGATGTAGATGGGGTACTAAACAAGTACGGCATCACTATTCACCAAGGAGCGGATTGTGAGATCAGTGCAGTGTATACGAATATGCCAGAGCAATTTGAGATCAAGAAGGAGTTGGTGTTGTGTCTCTTGAAAGGCATTAAGATGGCTAAATCCACAGGGCCTGATGGGATCTATCCCAGGTTATTGCCAAAGGGAAGAGAGAAGATTGCAGGGGTCTTGATGAAGATCTTTATATTACCCTTAGCCACAAGCGAGGGTTCCGAAGGACTGGCCGTTAGGGGTAAAGTGAGAGTAGCCAATGTTTTTCCTTTGTTTAAGAAATGAAGTAGAGATAATCCAGGAAATTATAGGTCAGTGAGCCTTATATCAGTGGTAGGGAAGCTATTGGCGAGGATTCTTCAGGATAAGAGGGAGGGGGAGGGGGAGGGGGGGGGGGGGGGGGTGGAAGGGAGGTCGGAGGGGTGGGGAGGGGGAGGGGGGGGGGGGGGGGGGGGGAGGGGGGGGGGGAGGGGGGGGGGGGGGGGGGGGGGGAGAGGGGGGGGGGGGGGGGGGGGGGGAGGTGGGGGGGGGGGGGAGGCCCGGGGGGGGGGGGAGGGGGGGGGGGGAGGAGAGAGGGGGGGGGGGGGGGGGGGGGGGGGGGGGGGGGGGGGGGGGGGGGGGGGGGGGGGAGGGGGGGAGGGAAGGAAATGGGGAGGGAAGGAAATGGGGGAGGGAGGAGGGGGGGAGAGGGGGGGAGGAAGAGCGCCCGGGGGGGAGGGGGCTGGAAAAGAGGCCAGGGGGGTGGAAGAGAGGAGCTGACCGAGGAGTCGAGAGAAACCACCGAGAGAAAGCAATCTGTGAGAGAAAGCGACACCCGGGCGTCTTTTGAATAACGGGAGAGGAGGGAGAGGGGTGGGGGAGAGGAGGGGGAGAGGAGGGGGGAGAGGTGGGGGGGAGAGGAGGGGGAGAGAGGGGGAGAGGGGGAGGAGGGGAGAGGAGAGGAGGAGAGAGGAGGGGAGGAGGGGGCGAGGGAGGAGGGGAGAGTGGGTGGGGAGAGGAGAGGGGGGAGAGAGGAGGGAGAGGAGGGAGAGGAGGGAGAGGAGGGAGAGGAGGGGGAGAGGAGGGAGAGGAGGGAAAGGAGGGAGAGGAGGGAGGAGGGGAGGAGGAGGAGGGGGGCCTTTTGATAACGGGGGGGGGGGAGAAGGGGGGGGGGGGAGGGGGGGGGGGGGGAGAGGGGGGGGGAGAGGAGGGATGGAGAGGGATCTGATGTACAGAGAGGGGGGGGGAGGGGGGAGAGGAGGGGAAAGGAGGAGGGAAAGAAACGGGGAAAGGAGGGAAAGGAGGGAGAGGAGGGAGAGGTGGGGGAGAGGAGGGGGGGAGGGTGAAGTCACTCGCAGCGCGTGGAAGATGGCAGGTACACAGCTCCAATGTGATGTCATCAGAGAAAGACAGTCGGTTTTATTTCAAAGTTTTGTCGGATTTTTGAACATTTTCATTACTAACTCGAGAAGTAAAGCATGACATTTTCAAATAAGGCGATTTCAGACTCCATGGGAAAAATTTCTACCGGAATATGTAAAAATTTTACCGTTAACGCGTCGTATTTTGAGAAAATGTGATTATACACAAACAAATAAACAAACAAATACACACACACACATCCAAGATCAGAGGTTTATAAGTATAGAGATAGATAGATGAAATCTAAGTGACATGTGAATACAACACTTTCTATTTCAGACCACATCAATATCAAGGACTTTATGTTCGACACCGTGCAGAGTATAGAAAAGTGATTGATTTTCAGATTAATTTGGAAAATGCTTTGGGATATCCCAAGAGATTATTCAGGAGTTCTTTCCTTATTGTATTCAAACAATGTTCCTGAATCCAAAGCACCGAAGGTCTTTCTCTTATTGTGGAGGTAGCCTAGTCACACATACTCACACATAGTCACTCCGCCTTCCATCACCCATCGACTCTTCCTACACTTCATGCTGTCTCAGGAAAGTAACCAACATAATCAAGAACTACTTATACTCGTTCATTTTCTCTTCACCCCTCTCCCGTTGGCAGAAGATACAAAAGCTTGAAAGCACACACCAAGAAAGTTTCTTCCCCAATGTTATCAGACTCTTGAATGAATATCTCATGCTAAAGATCCTCCAAACCACTTTTTTTTTTTAAATCTGTGCTCTTTATTTTCTCTTTCACATTACCTTCTGCATTCATGTGTGGTATGATTTGCATGGACAGCTCGCAAACCAAAGCTTTTCACTGCATCTCAGTGTACATGACTATACTAAATCAATACCAATATCGGTCCATTGCATTTACTGTATCAACAATCACCATGGTACCATTATACCTTGATATGAAATAGTGTCATTGTGACTGTTAGAGCAATGCAAAAATATTTTCCTCTGCAACAAGAATAAATTACCCCTCTACAACAAAAACAGAAAATGTTGGAAACGATCAGCAATTCAGCCAGCATCTGTGAAAAGAGAAACCACTAACATTTCAGGTTCCAGACCTTTCCCAGATCGGTATTGGGAGAAAGAGAAGCAAGCTTCTTTTCTGTAAGAGAGATGGTAGGAGAGGGGTGAGTAGAACAATGAGAATATGAAGTCTTTAATATAATGGAACATCCCATTCGCAGCAACATTACCAGCCAAAGAACCAAGCATTTACTAATAAGGCAAAACATTGGTCAAAGTAATCGGCTTTAAGGAAAGTGGTGATGGAGCAACAAGCAGTCTACCAGGGAACTCCAAAGCTTAAGGACTAGGCGACTAAAGATTCAGCACCACGTTAGAAGCAAAGAAAGTAAGAGATACAAGGTACACAAAAATGCTGGAGAAATTCAGCGGGTGCAGCATCATCTATGGAGCGAAGGAAATATGCAACGTTTCGGGCCGAAACCCTTCTTCAGATACAGATGAGGTGAAAACTGAGGTGCCATGGAGGTGTGAAAACTGGAGATGTTGGGCATTGTAGCATGGAGGAGCCCACAGAAATGGAGTGAGTGGTGGTTAATCAGGCCATGGAGATCTCTGAATAGAAGAACGGATGCTTTCAAACTGAACACGAGGACTGCTAAATGCACAGCAAAAGATTAATGTTCAGCAATGCACCTTTTATCCTAGCTTTCTGGGTATCTCAGACAAAACATTATGATCATTAGAGCTGACAGCACAGACCAGGAAAAAAACATGATAACTAATGAGTTTGCACATTTTTTTCATTATTTATCTTGCAATTTCCCCACGCGCAGGCAAATTATTTTTCGAAGACAAAAATATTTGTCAAGCCCAAAGTAGGACTGAATTATTAACATGGATTGATCATTACACTGTCACATTGTAATACCGGGGAGAGCTGTGCCTTGAGTGGCTCCTGGAACAATCATAACACAGTTCTGGAATGCACATTAACACCCATCTGCAACCAAAGGCCAGTGTGAGTTGGGCCAATTATCCTCACAGTTATGTCCCCCCAGGGGGTACAGCCTTTGTGACTTAGAGCCCTTTCCATTGTAAATATACAAAGTGAATATTGACATTGCCATGCATGTGGGGAGGGTTTGTGGTTTCAATTACTGATCATGAACTATAACAATCAGGATGTCCAAACTCACGATTAAAGCCTCATAATAAATTCACCAGCGAGGTGCAAAGACTAGAGGACTGCTATAAAATTCCAATTACGCACATCAAACCAATCCCAGTCATTGTGGCAATGACATCTCCAAATGTAAATTATAGGGGGAATTACCTAGTCATCTCCATTTTATCAGGGACACGCACTGATATTATATGCAGGTAAATATCATGCAACAGAGTACCCTTTTTGCAATAGAATATCCAATTTAGCAGAGAAAGACTTCACCTTTTGGAAGATTTACCAGAGACTAAATGAACACAAGTAATAACAAACATGGTCATTATTTAAACCAATGTGCATGCACTTGTTCCTTTAAGAAATCATAAGAGCAGGGAATGGTAAGTAGTGTTGTGATGCAAGATCAATTACTTACTTTTTAAATAATTGATTATGCATTACGAAATATACTTGCTCTGTTGTTTTGCAATAATCAACTGTCTCCTGCAATGCAATCAGTTCAAGATTATCGATGGACAATTATAAATCTTGCTATATTGATTTCATTACGCCTCAGGGAATGCACCAGACTTTCACATCCCCACACAGACAGCTACAATATTCCACCATAGCATGGAAACATTTATCTCCTCTGGCCTGTTTCGACATTCATATGGTTCATGGCTCCAGTTCAAAGTCATTAATAACCCCAAGGCTCCAATGGCCCAAAGGTGACTTGGACAGGTTGGGTGAGTGGGTAGAGGCATGGCAGATGCAGTTTAATGTGGATAAATCTGAGGTTATCCACTTTGGTAGCAAAAACATGAAGGTAGATTATTATCTAAATGATGTCAAGTTGGGAAAAAGGGGAGTACATCGGGATTTGGGGGTCCTTCTTCATCAATCAATGAAAGTAAGCATGCAGGTACAGCAGGCAGTGAAGAAAGCGAATGGCATGTTGACCTTCATAACAAGAGGAGTTGAGTATAGGAGCAAAGACATCCTTCTGCAGTAGTACAGAGCCGTAGTGAGACCACACCTGGATTATTGGGTGCAGTTTTGGTACACTAATTTTAGGAAGGACATTCTTGCTATTGAGGGAGTGCAGCGTAGGTTTACAAGGTTTATTCCCGGGATGGCGGGACTGTCATATGCCGAGAGCGGCTGGGCTTGTAGATTCTGGAATTTAGAAGGATGAGAGGGGATTTTATTGAAACATATAAGATTACTAGACTAAGTGGGACCCGTTGGGTCCCATGTTCACACGGGAGGGCTGGTTCCCCAACGCAATATTCCACCTCTCCACCAATTCCAATATTGGTGGCCAGTGGGGGGGGGGGGGGGGGGGGGCTTTCTGGAGAGCTGGTATGGGTTATTGGGTTGGCAGCTCAGTCCCTCAAGCCTGATCTGCTGGCAGCTCACTCATAGCTGGTGGGCTGGCAGTTGACTCATGGCTATTCCTTGAAATTTTATTTCAAGCAGGGTGCAAGGCCACCAAATTCAAATCCATTTTCCAAACATTTCAAGCAAGGTGCAAGGCCACCAAATTCAAGTGCAGTTTCCTACCATTTCAAGCAGGATGCAAGGCCACCGAATTCAAGTTCAGTTTCATTCCATTTCAAGCAGGGTGCAAGGCCACCGAATTTAAGTGCAGTTTCATTCCATTTCAAGCAGGGTGCAAGGCCACCAAATTAAAATGCAGCTTCATACCATTTCATGCAGAGTGAAACCACCATAAAACCACACAAAACACCAAACTCACTTCAGTAGACGTTCAGTTGATTCACAGCTCAGAGTCGTGACCTCTCTCTCCCCCATCATGCAGAGACTGAGCCACACCCACACTTCTGGGTTTTATAACCCCTCCCCCTCCCACCGGAAAAGGTGGGGCCTTCATGGCGTGATTGACATGAGAGAGATTCTCAACAAATTTTAAACACTAATAACACTTTTATTTTTCATTGATGAATTCTCTGCACCTGCTGAGCAGAGCGGGACTGAGTAAGATGGCCAAAAATCACAGCTGTAAGTGGTAGAGTTTTATCTGAAATCAATATACAGTGCAAACAGGAAGTGCATTTGCAGTAGTGCCGTTTAACTTCAAGCCAAAGCACCCAAACCGCCATTTGCAATAAGTAGTGCCTTTCAACTCCAAGCCAAAGCACCCAAGCCATCATTTGCAGTAAGTAGTGCCTTTCAACTTCAAGCCAAAGCACCCAAGCCGCCATTTGCAGTAAGTAGTGCCTTTCAACTTCAAGCCAAAGCACCCAAGTCACCATTTGCAGTAAGTTGTGCCTTTTACCTTCAAGTCAAAGCACCCAAGCTACTATTTGCAGTAAGTAGTGTCTTTTAACCTCAAGCCAAAGCACCCAAGCCACCATTTGCAGT